>NW_026780025.1:0-730932 GCF_030144855.1 Hypanus sabinus | reverse complement strand
CCGCAAGCTGCGTTCCTGGTTAGATTTATCGCGCCAGAGCCGGAAGACCGAGTAAGAGAGACAAAAGACAATAAAGAGCTGTATGACTGAAATACGGAACATCACAACTTTGAGGTAGGGAATCCGGTTTTATGTTCGCCGGAACCCTGAGAGCCAAAAATGGATGAAAGGAGAAGTTGTGGTGAAAGAGGGATCGAGAAGCTACTTCAACACTTGAGGATAGTAACTAGAGAACTTGAGCGTATGCCGCCGACAGCTGGACTACCTCATGTGATGGCCAACTGAATCCGTCGTTCCACAACGAGCCGGCTTAGCTCCACAACTTATCGAGAGGAGAAACTATTGAACCCGGACCATCACTCGAGCCTGGGGTTTCTGGATTACGCCTATCCGAACGGACAAGAAAACCAGGGCGACTCTTTATTGGTGTGGCACGTGACATCACGGGATTGGTCGATTATTCAGTTAGGCTTGGCCTACTAATTCTGTCCGTGTGAGCGTGTTCATTGTGTCCGGGTGACTACGAGTACAGGTGGCCTATTCGGCTGCATGTGACACAATAAACGTTCCTTAATTGTAACAGTGGCATAGGCACAGCCGAGACATCATTTATAGTTTTGCTGATAATACAGCTGTTGCAGGCAGAATCTCAGAGGGTGACGAGGTACGGTATCGGAGTGAGGTAGATCGGCAGGTTGAGTGGACGTCACAAGAAAGGCTTGTACTCAACATCATCGAAACTATCTTCCGGTGTAAGGTGGTGCTGGTGAAGCTTAGTGACCACCTATCTGCTGCAAACTAAACAAATAAAATAACTAAGTACGATATAAATATTTTTTTATTCTGTGGTAAACGGTCGCTGCACACAAAAGCCTCTAACTTTGCATTCGGAGTTGAGCTTTTTGACCGCCTGTCTGAACTGGCGTTTTTGCGGTGTGAACAGAAAGCTCGAAAGCGCTGGATGGTGCTGTCTGAAGGCCGACAACAGTGAAAATTGCCGAATATGCTGAAAATCGATTCTGGATTGTTTGTGGCAAGAGAACCACAGTGAAAGTTTCTGGTTGGAAATGGGAACGGTCGTGACCGCTACCAATAAAACTGTGGAACATTGGAAATGAAGCCGCTCATTACTCAGTTAATGGTCTCATTACACATTTTGATCGAATTACACAGAGGGATCAGACTGAGGTAAAGCCAATTGATAGTGACGTGTTCCTGTTACATTTCCACATTATTTGCCCCTGAGACACTGCCGATGATGCAATTTGATTGTTCAGTAACAGTGGTCCAATGTGGGACTTGTCACTGGAGATCGATCCCTTGTATAAATCAGAGCCTGTTGCAGTGCGTCAGCCAGAGCGTCCTTGCTAGCCTTTGTATTTCAGAGCAATAGAGTTCGCTGGCGTCACTCAGATGGGATATCCAGTAATCTGGCGCATAGAAGACATTTCTACCCGTTATTTCAGCCGTTGAATTCCCGGTAAGCCGCTGTCACACCTGCAAACGGCAGAAAATGAGAGTTAATACGAATATTCTTATTCTGAAGTGTTTTTCTCGCTATTTGTTTCCATAGTCACCAGTCAAGTCCCCGCTTTTCTGTCATGGGCTGAAGTCTCTGGCAATATTAATCCATTGCTTTCGTAGCAGGCAGCGTTCCATATTGGAGCCGAGATGCTATCTGATTGAAAAACCTCTCCGCTGCCCGATGCAGTGCATAACGGTGAATTGAAATACCTGTACAGGAGGGCACCGGGTTATACCGCATCTTTGAGAACCAGTCGTCCTTCTGTGGGTCTGTCCATAGGAATTGCGTGTGAATTGTGTGACGGGATAATGGAACAACGTTCAGGGCTTATTTATTTTAGAATGTGAGCAGAGGTAACAGCAGATGCAGATTTCGTTTTGTTCCTGTGCTGCTCCCGAACCAGTGATGCGGTTATTCAATGTCCATGCTTCACTGTTTTGCCCCCTAACTCTCAACTCTCAACTGCAGCCGAGAAAGCCTTTAAGCAGCTCCCCTCTCGTCGGTTTTGATAATTTCCCCCAGATTTAACACATTTACAAACTCGTGGCAAGTTCCCTGTCACGCCAATAATGCACAGTCAGCGGGTTCATATGTTCTGCGTCCGGTTTTGAGACAGAAAAAAATCACAAGATCTAATCTGAGTCTATCCACTGCTGCTCAATTTCCTGAACTCGTCAGTAATTTCACTGCTTACACCCCTCTCTCTTGCAGTTAACCTGGTGGCGATTGTTATCCTGTTCCGTGGAAAGTGCGGTCTCTCCAGATGTATCACTCGCTACCTATTGGGAATGGCAGCGGCCGATCTCATGGTCGTTATCTCTGAACCCCTGCTGAAGTGGACTGTTATGATATATTTCAGATTTTCTGTCTTCCGTTTGACTCCCGTTTTGCAGGGTCGTTTATTGCCTGCTTTTAGCCACCACCGGGATCTCTGTCTGGCTGACAGTCGCGTTCACCTGTGACAGATTTGTGGCCATTGCTGTGTAAAGCTGAAAATAAAATATTGCACGGAAAGACGGCGGCTCTGGTTATCGGGACAGTGAGTGTCCTGGGCTGTTTAGGAAAGTATTCCTTTCTACTTTACATTACAACCTACGAAGATAATTAATGGAGTTTTCTATGGTTGCGTGATCAAAGCGAGCTTCTCTACGTCCCCTCGTGGGCCGCATTTGAGATGGATTCATCGCATTTTAATGCCTTGTCTCCCGTTGTTTCTGATTTATTTTTCAATGTTCTGACCGTTAGACGAATTTTTTTCGCCAATAAAGTCCGCTTGGGGCTCCGGGCCGCAACAACGGAAAGATGACAAGGACCCAGAGACAGAGAACCGAAGGAAATCGGTCGTTTTACTGTTGAGTATAACCGGGAGTTTTATATTTCTGTGGTTAACACGAGTGGTAATTGATATCTACCAGTGGATTACACAAATCACTCGCTACTCGGCCGTGGATCCTGTTTATATCGCAGACTCCACGGCAGTGATGCTGCAGATCCTCAGTTCCTGCACCAACACATGTATTTACGCCGTGACTCAGAGCAAGTTCAGAGAGGAGTTGAAGAACGCGGTGAAATACCCGCTGAAAACTGATAGCTAAATATGTTAAATCATAGAGCGACCAGTTTCGTTCTGCAGTAGACAGGACTCAAACACCACGTTCCCTCTATATCTGACTGCCGATATGTAGAACAACCGCGAACAGCTGAGCTCTCTAAAATACGCAGATGTTTTATTTTTTTTCTTTTTCAACTCCGGCTCCATCTCCGGACGTTTCTCTCTTTGTCCAGCATATTTCGGCTTTACCTCCGTTCACGTCCCAAGGCCTCGTGATATTCTGTTTCTTACTTCGCCTTCTATTCTGTCCACCTCGCCCCGGTCCTACTGAACAAAATAAATCTCTTTGTTGTATGTAGTGTATATATTTACACTGATAATAGGTGTACGCTGAACTGTAATAAAATTCCAAGGCCACGGGAAAAAGTTGCTCGTTTTTGTATTCTCTCTCTCATTCTCTCTCTCTCTCTCTCTCTCTCTCTCTCTCTCTCTCTCTCTCTCTCTCTCTCTCTCTCTCTCTCTCTCTCTCTCTCTCTCTCTCATTCTCTCTCTCTCTCTCTCTCTCCTCTCCCTCTCTCTCTCTCTCTCTCTCTCTCTCTCTCTCTCTCTCTCTCTCTCTCTCTCTCTCTCTCTCTCTCTCTCTCTGGATCTAACTGAGTTTTATCTGGAACTGTAATAAATATTTGAAATCCCGATTTAAACACGGAAATTACTGGAAACGCTCAGCTGGGAAGGTCGAGTCGGTTGGAATGTTAATTAATATTTGATCATCTGAGCTTACCGTTCATCACAAGAAAATGCATCAAACACCCTCGAGTCTGAGGATTGAAAGGACAGTGTTTTTTACATAATTTCTTTAAATGATGTGGTACCGCTTGCTGACGGAACATTACTCATTCTTTTGCATTTCAAGCTCCGTCTCACTGATACACCGCCCTGCAGCCCGATTGGCGTTATACAACACCGGTATAACTCATGCAGTTTGAGTGGTTTAACGACTACAAGAAAACTGTCCGGCAAGACCATCGCATTCCAGAGATGGCAATGACCTGGGCTTAATTCGGTTGTGTGAATGCATCCCATATCCTCCTGATGCTGACTGCTCTCTGAGTACAATCACAAACAAGGCAAACCTGCAGATGCTAGAAATCAAGGTAATACACACAATATCCTGGAGAACTCAGCAGGCCAAGCAGCATATATGGAAAAGAGACGTTTCGGTCCTCTACCCTTCAACAAGGTGATCCAGCACAATAGGATTGGACTTTCCTACCGTGATTGCAGTGTCAGCGACAGATCCTTAGACAACCTGGCATGCCTCTTACAAATGTTGTAATTGTGCAGAATAATATGGAATGGTGGGCTGAGGCCCCCATGTCAACGTGTTAAAATGCAACTAGCAAACCCTTGTTGTACATTCACAAATAATTGGAAATGAGCTGGATAGTCAGATATGCCCAGAGCTGAGGCAGTTGACAAAGCGGTGTTAAGAGTATTAAAGGCTGCCGTTCATTTCCTGAGTCTGTTGCATTTCGGCGGACATGCTCAGTAATGCGGCTTGTCGAAGAGGAGCCTCCATCAGTCGATATTCAGTAATCCAATGTCGACATTAATTGAAAATTCCCAAAACGGGAAGCATTTCAGTTCGGGAGCGGGGAGGTGCTTCATTAGTAAAAGCTGCAATTTGTTCTTTTGCCTGTTGCCGAGTTCCTTACGAAAGTATGTGCTCTAAATACTGTGGAGTGTCCTGCAGTTTATCGAGGGTTACCCCGTGACCTCTTTTAGTCCATGTTTCTCAATAAAGCAACAATTTTTTTTTCATGATTAACCAGGGTGGGAGAGGCAACAAGAAGATAATGTAACTTTAGAAAGTTCTACTTCCCCTGGAAACAGCAAGGTGCATAAATCTAGTATTTACCTGCGGTATAAAGAGAGAGGCTCTCAGTTTACCCATGATACAACATTGTCCAATTCACTTCCCGCTGTCACTGTAAGTAAAAATAAACAACTACTGACTATCCTTATGTAGTAAGACCTGAACAGGATCCACAACAGAATAACATTCCGATGTGACAGGAATACTGGAGTGAATGACGTTGGTATCGGCTACGACGGAAGGTATAGATAAATTTGTTAATAACCATTAAGTATTGTAAAAACAAGTCACTCATTATCACAACCTGGTTTTGGAAGCGGTAAAACAGGAAAATTACAAGGACCACAGGTTGGTAGCAGCACTTCCTGATCCGAAAGTGCTTTTATGATAGGCTTCATGCCTTCCACTGCCTCGGATGACCGTACAGAGGTTAGAATAGCATTGGGCTTCGTGTGGTGGGGCGCAATGTACACGGTTCACATTTTTTATGCATTGCCCACGGAGAGGGAGGTACCTGCGAAACCAACCAGATTACGACATACTCGGTCGTACCGGGCGTAGGGGTGGGAAACGGGTCAAACTTTGTTTTAACGATGAAGGAAATATTATAAATCCAGCCTGAATGGAATGAAGTTGTCCAATAGCATTAGTATTAGATAGAATTAAACTGAGTGCGGTTTAACTCCTGTGAAGTCGGAAGCAGGAGTTCGAGTAGTTCAGGGGTTGCAGGGTGTTTGATGGCTATAGTGATATGTGGGGTTAAGGTTGGCAATTAAAATCGCTCATTCTGTTGTTCAATAAAAAACAATTCTGCAACTATTCCCTCTGGATAAGTTGAACAAGTAAGTAATCTCGCAGAGCACTGGACCACACAAGATCAAAGAATGAGTCTATGGCTGCTGCCAGAGTTAGCATATGATACAGAAAATTATTCATTTGCATTCATTGGAGTTCACTAAGGAGAATGACATGGAGAAAAGTGAGGTCAGGGAGGGAGTATAGTGATATTTGCAGACGTACTGATACTGAGGAGGAGATGGTGTTGTGTATTAAGTTGTGCAGTCCTTTGGGGGATTCAGTCCACTGGGGACACAGGCCTCATCCTGAAGGCCCCGAAGAAACCACAAACAAGGGAGCTGAATGACTTCAGACCTGTTGCTTTCAAGCCGCACGTGATGAAGACCATGAAGCGGCTGATAATACAGAATCTGAGGCCACAAACCAGGCACGCCCGGGATCCTCGTCAGTTTGCGTATCAGGAGAAGGTGGGAGTGGAGGATGCTATCACGTACTTGCTGCACAAATTCCTCTCTCACCTGGACAGGGTCAGTGGTGCTATGAGGATTGCATTCCTGGACCTCTCTATTGCCTTTAACACCATCCAGCACAGGATCTTAAGGCACAAACTAACGGAGATGGGAGTAGACTCACACATGGTGGCTTGGATAACAGACTACTTGACAGACAGACCTCAGTATGTGAGGTTGGGAGACTGTAGGTCTGACACGGTGGTCAGCAGTACAGGAGCGCCGCAGGGGACCGTGCTCTCTACGGTCCTGTTCACCCTGTACACATCAGGCTTCCAATATAATTCGGGGTCCTGCCATGTGCAGAAGTTTGATGATGACATGGCCATAGTGGGGTGTGTCAGGAATGGTCAGGAGGAAGAGTATAGGAAACTGATACAGGATTTTGTGAAATGGTGCAACTCAAGCTATCTGCGTCTCAATATCACCAAGACCAAGGAGATGTTGGTGGACTTTAGGAGATCTAGGCCTCATATGGAGCCAGTGATCATTAATGGAGAATGTGTGGAGCAGGTTAAGACCTACAAGTATCTGGGAGTGCAGTTAGACGAGAAGCTAGACTGGACTGCCAACACAGATGCCCTGTGCAGGAAAGCACAGAGTCGACTGTACTTCCTAAGAAGTCTGGCGTCATTCAATGTTTGTAGTGAGATGCTGAAGATGTTCTGTCGGTTAGTTGTGGAGAGCGCCCTCTTCTTTGTGGTGGCGTGCTGGGGAGACAGCATTAAGAAGAGGGACGCCTCACGTCTTAATAAGCTGGTAAGGAAAGCGGGCTCTGTCTTGGGCATAGAACATCGGTGGCAGAGCGGAGGGCGCTGAGTAGGCTACGGTCAATCATGGAAAACCCTGAACATACTCTGCACAGCACCATCCAGAGACAGAGAAGCAGCTTCAGCGGCAGGTTGCTGTCAATGCAATGCCTCTCAGACAGAATGAAGAGATCATTACTCCCCAACGCCATTCGGCTATACAATTCAACCACCAGGGCCAAGACATGTTAAAGTGCCGGGGTTAGGACTGAGCTTAAGTTACCACTCAATGCACTTTAGTAAACTATTTAAGAACTTTTTAAAAGCTATTTATTAATGCTTTTTGGGAGGGTGATTTTAGATGCATATCATATTTATACTGAGTTAAATACTGTATGTAATTAGTTTTGCTACAATAAGTGCATGGGACACTGGAAAATGTTGAATTTCCCCTTGGGGATGAATAAAGTATCTATCTATCTATCTATCTATCTATCTATCTATCTATCTATCTATCTATCTATCTATCTATCTATCTATCTATCTATCTATCTATCTATCTATCTATCTATCTATCTATCTATCCATCTATCATCCAGGCAAACATTCAGTATACATTGTCGTCATGGTCAGTAAACAGATATTGCGTAGAGGGAGCTGTACCTGTGCTGTACTGTTCCCAGTTTATTGGTCAATAAATTGAGGCCCAGTGGGCAACGGATCAATGGGTCGATGACTGTCGTTCTCGACCGGAGCACAGTGCCTGCAGGGTTGGGGGGAACAAGCAATCAGCATGCTCGATGAGGAACTGGGAACGTTATTTAAGCAAATAAACCTGTAGTGCAGTCGGAAGAAAATGGGGAACGGGTCGATATGAATGTCGTTGTAGCTGGATGATCTACCCCACCCACAGTGATTCCGTAGCTACTAATAACATCAAACACTTAGTCTGATCTCCAGGGGAATTGTAATCTATCTGGGCCTACAAGATCAGTTTATTAAATAAGGGCACACGTCTGTAAAGTCACTTACACTGTATTCCAAGCAGACCCAGCTGCCAGAGGATGCATCGGTCAGTAAGGGCACAGACCAGTGCAAGACGCCAATAAAAGAGTAGATTTGTTTTCAAAACATAACACTGAATACCAATATCTGGACAATCCCAGTTTTGCACTGCAACTGCGATTAAAAAAAGACAAACATCATCAGTATTGTGTTCTAGTTGCATTAGAATTTGCAACAACATGTATGGGGAGGACGCACACCTCTAAAAGAGTTGGCACCAGACCGAAGACAGACATCTTTGCAATAGTCTGTAAGGCTATTGATCTTTACAACAGCTTACTCCGCACAGCAAGGTACACATCTTTACCACAAATGGAAAAGCACTGTAAGGATATAGATCTTTACGACAACGGCATCGTACTAGAAGAGTAGAGACCTTTATTACAACTAACACCATGTCCCAAGGGCAGAGACCACGTCAAGAGCTAGCACTGGATTGTAAGGGCGGAGATCTTTGCAACTGTTGGCAGCATGTTATGAGGAGACAGTCCTTTAAAACAACTAGACAGCAAAACCCCGTACAGCCGCGGATAAGATGGATGTGCAGAGGATATTGCTAGTGGTGATGTGTCCAGAACTAAAGGGGACAACCTCAGAATTCAGTGGCGAACTTTTACAAAGGACGTAAGGAAGAATTTTTATTTATCCAGGCAGTCGAGAATGTGACGGACAGATGTAGGGGCCAAGTCCGTAGGTAAATGTAAGGCACTGTAATATTGTCCCTGATTAGAAGTACAACTCCACGTTCTTTTACCTCCACCTCTGCGCGTTCTAACCTTACGAATAGTCATCATCCATTCTTGTCCCTCTCTCAGTCTGGACTCTGTAATGTATTCGTCGCATTAAAAGTCTCATTTCAACCCATCAAATATCTTAATTGAATTTTGCCTCCGCCTTTCTTCATTTTTTGATCCAGTGCTCACGTTCCTAGCCCATGGGAAAATTAGTTTAAACCCTCGACAAGCAGTCCAACCTTCCGGCCAGGGTATTAGTTCCCCAGACAAACACGCTAGTTGAACTCAGCCGGTCGGGCAGCATCCGCTGAAGCGAGAAGTTACCGTTTCGGGCCGAGACGCTTCGTCAGGACTGAAGAGGGAGGGTGCAGGGGCCCTATAACTAAGGTGGAGGGAAGGTGGGAAGGAGAAGGCTAGTAGCTGCCAGGTAAAAAAAAAACTAATCAGAGGAAAAATCAAGGTGTGGGGATAGGCAGGAGAGGTGAAGAAGGAATCTAAGGGGAAAAGCTCTATGGGTAGTAGAAGAGGGCAGAGTCATGAGAAGTGATAGGCAGCTAGAAGAGGCAGAGTGGAAGTGGGATGGGGCAAGGTAGAGGGAGGGAATTAAAGTAAGTTGGAGAACTCGATGTTCATAACAAGGGGCTGGAGACTGCCCAGACTGTATATGAGTTGTTGCTCCTCCAACCTGAGTTTGGCCTTATCATGGCAATAGAGGATGCCATGTATGGACATATTCGAATGGGAATGAGAAGCAGAGTTTAAGTAGGTGGCAACCGGCGGGTCCTGTCTGTTGTGGCGGACGGGGAGGAGGTGCCCGACAAAGCGGTCCCCCAATCTGCGCTGGGTATTGCCGATGTAGAGGAGGCCGCACCTGGAGCACCGGATGTAATAGTTGACCCCAGTAGACTCACAAGTAAAGTGTTGCCTCACCTGGAAGGTCAGTTTGGGGACCTGAATTGTGGTAAGAGAGGAGGTGTCGGGACAGGTGTAGCACTTACGCTTGCAGGGACAATAACCTGCTGAGTTCATCCAGCGTGTTTGTACGTGTTGACTTAACCACAGCATCTGCGGTGTACTTTGTGTTTACCATTAGTTCCTCTCCAGTTCCGATGGAATCCGTCCCTCTTGTACGGATCACCCATTCCCCGAAAAAGCGTTCCAATGGCCCAAGGAGTTAACACCCGGCAGCCTGCACTATCGTCCCTCAGACACACATTCATACCATTCCGACTTGCGCCAGCTCGATTCAGCAGAAGTAATCCGGCGATAAGTACGTTGGAGGTCCTTCTGTTCAGTCACATTCCCAACTCTACATACTCACTGCGTGAAGCTCTTCCTCATTTTGCCTGTGTCATTCATGCCAACACACTTCACAAGCTCTGACTGTTCAGCTTTCAGCTTGATGATATCCTTGAGACACTCCGATGCATCCTGGAACCTTGCGTCCCGGAGGCAGCACACCAACCTTGTGTATTTGCTGTCATAGAGTCTCCTGGCTGTCCCCCTAACTATCGAGTCGCCTATCACTACAATACTGCCTGACTTTACCCTTATATACTGCGCCTTAGAGCCAGCTCCATTGCTACAGCTGCTGTTGTGCCCTAATGGGTCATCAACCCCACCCTGTTCTATCCAAATCGGTATACTTGTCGCTGAAGGGATTAACCATAGGAGAACCGCCAATAATTGCAGTCAGACTTTGAACTTAAATAAATTCGTATAGTTTAGTACAGACAGAAGTCATCGATAGTGTCATGTCACTCGGGCTGTTGTCTGAGAATCTGACTTAAAATCTGCTGCGCTCTGACACCGGTGGTATCGGAACAGTATTCGGACCCAAGTTTTGAATACCAGGAGTAAAATGTGACCTCACAGCCCGCTTTTCATTGACCCAACGCGAGCTGAATGGCACGTTCATTGGCAGCTGGATACCGTCCATTGAGTGCATCGGTGACAGAAGGAGGAAAGAGGAGAAGGGTGACAGGGAAATTACCGTGTTCAGTGTTAGTGCCATATCGGTGGCAGCTATGACCTTCTGAGTCTGACTCCCTTTTCATGGTCAGAATGGATCGTTTGTTCTTGGATGTGGAGCAGCAAGAGCCGGTGCCAGATTCCAGGAACAACTCTCACCAGTTCCGGAACCAGATGAATTTCCTCACTGTGGCTGGGCGGGACTGGTTTACTGGGAATGCGATTTCACTCACAGTGGGTTGTTCTGCCATTCCACCCCGTGTGTCGAAAGGAGTTCTCCCTGGAGCGAAAATCATATCTCATTTCTGGTCAATCCTTTAGGAATAGTAAGTTTGATGTGGAGAGTCCTGTGGGATTATGTTACATTGGAAAGATACGTTTAGATCTCCAACACTGTTTGTACAAATTACAACAACTCACAGCTTTTCTGATTACAGGGTCCGTTTACCTACCGTCACGGGAGCTCGCAGCTTCTGCCTACTCGCAATGCACTCTGACGAAATTCAGCCATTTTGCAAACACAGTCTGTACAGGGCAATGGGCTGAGGCTGAATTACATTTTCCACAAATGGTAATCATTCCGAATTAACATTCTGATAGGATATTAATTAATATTCGTATGTTTGTTCTTGGAGGGGAGGAGGGTATGGTTGAAGTTTGAAATTTAAAAAGTCATGAAGGGTACAGAGGAGATTTACGACGATACTGCCTTGTTTAGAGAGTATGGATTATGATCAGAGGTTGAGGGACCTAGGGCTTTACTCTTTGGAGAGATGGAGGATGATAGGAGACATGATAGAGGTGTACAAGAAATTAAGAGCAATAGACAGCGTGGACAGCCAGCGCCTCTTCCCCAGAGCACCACTGCTCAGTGCAACAGGACATGGCTTTATGATAAGGGGTGGAACGTTAAAAGGGGATATTAGAGGAAGGTCTTTTACTCAGAGTGGTCGGTGCGTGGAATGCACTGTCTGAGTCAGTGGTGGGGGCAGATACACTAGAGAAGGTTAAGAGACTAATAGGCAGGTAGATGGAGGAATTTAAGTTGGAGTGGGGTTATGTGTGAGGCAGGGTTTGAGGGTCTGCACAACATTGTGGCTCGAAGGGCCTGTAATGTGCTGTACTCTTCTAGGTTCTATAAGATCACAGATAGATGTAAAACGAGAAACTTTCCCCTTGAAATCTGGAGGATGCAGGGCAATGCACAAGTGCAGACACAATGCAGACAAAATGTCTACGTAAGGCCAGGAGATCCATATCAAATGCTGGAATGTGAATTACAACGGTGGACCAGGGGGATCCCGGAAGCACATGGACAGATCTTTGAAGGTAAACGCCCAGTTCGGTGGGAAATTTAGCAGCCGAATTGAGATCTGATTCTGTTGACTGACGGTAGTGAATGCCAGAGCAGGTAGCTCTGCTGGATCTATAGAAACACTAGCTTGCATAAACATGTAGTGTTGTGCGCAGTCTTGCAATTCCGCCAAAGGGACATACAGGCACAGTAACATTAACATTAGGAAGATGTGATGTGCAAGCACACTTCTACTTTCAACGTCAGGCATGAATTCTTAAGAATCCAAACTCCATATCGCGGTATAACTTCTGGAAACTTTTAGACCTTTATTTGTCAAATATCTGCGAACAGCAGTTTGAAAATACTCAAAACTACTCTCCTACCACAATTCCGGGAGAAAAGGTAGCAAAGGTACAGGAGTGAATACGACATCACCCTGAAAACGCGTGTTACGGGGCTTAATTACAATATTTATTATACTATTATAGAATGTATTTATAATTATATGATGTATAATATAATATTGGCTTCACTATCTGTCTACTTTTGATGTTGCACCTTATCATCTACCTTACTCTACAGCGGTAATACGTCAATCCGCATTCCGTAATTCAACTACTACGACCACAGTTACATAATTGAATAACGTAGAACCGTTCCGAATCTAGAACTACTGAAGTTCATGCAATAGCGTATGTTAATAATTAGGTGTGAACATTGACATTGTCAGCCGGTTGTCCTATTTCCGCCTGAAAGACTTTTGCAGTACTATTCCAAAATAACTACTATCGTTCGGCGGTCAGTGTGTATAATGAATTGGAGGTGTCATCTGGAGGTAGCTTGGTATAGTTGTGCAAAATGTAGTTTGAATAAAAAATGCTGCTAATTATACAGGATGATTTAATGTCAGATTTATGGGACAAAAGCAAAAAGAAAAAATATGATCCCTTCACTCTCACGTGATATCAGAGACCGAAAGATACACAATGAACTCCAAACACTCACACTGTAGAAGAGACTGCGAGGTACAGTATGAAATCCACACTGTTACACTATACTAGAGAATGACAGGTACTGAATAACCCAATACTCTCACACTGAACCAGACTTTCTCAGGGAAATGCACGGCAGAAATATGGCAGGGAACATATCCATGTCCTTCTCAATTTGCATGTTCCCTCGAGACAGGATGAATTGAAGGTGAAAGAACCATGGTGTGCAAAAGATGTGAAGAATCTCGATTCGAAGATAAGAAAACTTGCGACAGTTTCAAACAAAAAATCACGCAGTTCTAGGTAATTACAAGCTTGCCGCGAAGGAGCTGAAGAAAATAATTAGGAGAGCTAGAACAATCTGAAGGTCTTGGTGTGCAGGATTAAGGAAAACCCCAAGGTAACGTAGATGAAGAGCAAGAAGATAAACCGTGTCAGAAAAGGAACAGTCAGGTGCAGTAGTGGCAGCGTGTGCATAGAGTCGGACGAGGTAGCAGAACTTAACGAGATTAAGAAAAAGGGCGTCTTGAGGCATTTGAAAGGTATTAAGTTGAATATATCACCGGGACTGGATGATATTTAGCACCGCCTAACTTGAGAAACGAGGAAAAAGATTGTTTAGTCTCTGGTGATGATCTTTGCATCATTACTAGGGTGGAAGGAAGTCACATCTAGCTGCCTTTGACCCAGCTCTTCTGGGACTTGAACTACTTTGAATGTACCCCTAAATCGCATGGGCGCATGCGCTGGAGGGTCTTTTCCGTGCTGGAAAACTCTGTGAGGAATCGTTTACTTTGCTTTACATCAAAACCGGTTTTCTTTTTGTAAGTACGAAATCACTAAAAATATAGTGTAAAAGATCAGTGAGCTGGGTAATTCCCCAAGGCCCACTGTGTATATCGCATTTTATTCAGAGAGTGGCAGTTGAGATGCTCCGTCTTGTCCAGTGTTCACGCAGCCAAACATAAAATCCCAGAAAAGCTGGGTCAAATGTCATTCTATTATTTAAGACGTGGAATATATAATGCAAGAAAATATACACTGTTGAATCTCACATCAGAGTTTGAAAAGTTACTGGAGAGGACGCTTAGGGATAGGATGTAGAGCTATCGAACACCGCATACATAAGTAGAGCGCCTGGCTCTTCTGATGTGTGCCGGCCTATGGTCTGGTCTAGTACAATCGACGGACACCAGAAGCGTCGCCGTTCGTCCCCGTCCCATCCCTATACCCATCAGCTGGTCTCCTGGATGTTGTTCGTCACCCTTCCCGATGAAGGAAAGTCTCAGTTAGGGTGAGACTAAATCTATCGAATCCTTCTCACTAACTCTGGCCCTCAGTTTCAGGGAACATCATTATAGATGTCCTGTGTTTTCCTCCCCTCTCCCTGTGGAAGCGGGGAATCCTCTCGCTCCCTGTTAGTAAGAGTGAGAGAATGAGGCATGTCGAAATTACCGGGTGAATAATAGATTTGTTGACCTGCAGTCCATGGTCACTCTTCCTGGGGTTTGCTGTTACATGTCTGTTGGCGGTCAACCCTGATGCTTCCTGAAAGAGCAAGTGACGGGATGGTGGGAGAGCAGCAGGGAGTAATTTTTTTTGGATTTCAGTCATTTCCCAGGGTATTCTTCGGTTTCGAGGATGTACGTGAAGAGTAAGTATTTCCTTGAGAGTAAATGGAACCATTGGTCCCGTCGATGCTAAAAGGACTCGACCTGGAGAGGACGATACTATGGTGGGGGATCTCGGACCAGAGGGCACAGTCTCACAGTATTGGTCCAAACATTTGGAATGTGAAGAAGAGGAATACATGTAGGCCGAGACGTGAATCTGTAGAACGCGTTTCTACAGGCGGCTGAGAATATATAAATCGAGAATATTCAAGACAAGGGTTTACAGACGTGTAAAGGATTATAGGAAGAAGGCACGAGTCTGAGGCTTGAGGTAATGGATTATCCATGAATAAATGGCGAAGCAGATTCGGTGGGCCGAATGGGCAGATTCTGCTTCAATATAGCATCGCGTTATGGTCGTATGGCATCCAGGAACATTGAGGTGCCAGCCTTTCCCTTCCTGATGCCTCTCTTTGCACGCAATATCCCAGTACCTAACTGCGGGCCATTCGGCTTATGTACGTATCCGTCGATCTATCTGTCTGTCTATCTATCTATCTATCTATCTATCTATCTATCTATCTATCTATCTATCTATCTATCTATCTATCTATCTATCTATCTATCTATCTATCTATCTATCTATCTATCTATCTATCTGTCTGTCTGTCTGTCTGTCTGTCTGTCTGTCTGTCTGTCTGTCTGTCTATCTATCTATCTATCTATCTATCTATCTATCTATCTATCTATCTGTCTAACTATCTATCTATCCAGACATATTGTGCAGAACACCACTCCCGACCCTGACTGTTGTCGAAACGGAAGTAATGTGGCAGTGGAGAAGCTGAGCTTGATGATTTTAGGAAACAGTGTGAAAACCTTTAGTTTACCAGTACAATCATATCCCCATTCAAAATTTAAAAGGCGGAAATTCGGGGGAGATTTTCAGATTTAAACTGCGACCTTCAGGTCCGCTCTCAAATTTTAAGAGCCGGATGTTTTTTTTCAGCTAGACTGCGGCCAATAACTGAGCGGGATTCATTAGAAAGGTTGAGAAAAATTAGCATCAACACTGCGGGGCGGCCATTCTGGGTAAGGGCATTGTGAGTGTTGTTGGATCATCATGCTTCGGCGGTATCAGGTTTAGGTGAGCTAATTATCAGGTGTGTTTCTATTTTTCTTCATAATTCTTCATTCTTCGTCCATGAACGCACAATGGTGTAGAGAGAATGTCTCCGGTGGCAGTGTTTTGTTCCGTGCGGCAGATGTGGTCTCCCAGATAACCACATTAGCATCAAAAACATCGAACTGTAACTTGCGCTGTAGCTCGATGAATTTTGGCTCACAAAAGAGAATGGTTATAGGTAGGAGCTACAGAGATGTAGGCGTCGCTATATTGCAGGAGGGAGGTCGCCGGGTTATTGTCAGACGAAGGAAAGGAAATGGGAGCCAGAGCGGAGTAATCTGTACCCGTTCCCCTCTGAGATATTACACTGTACATACCGTTGATGACTGCCTACAAGGGAGGGACGGGGGTCGCAGCGACCGGGTTTCTGGCACCGAATCTGGCGCTGCAGCTCAGAAATGAAGAGTAATGAAGGGGACTACAGAGTTGAAAGGAGATTAAAACTTCCGAGGAGCAGAGTAGGGATTCTGTCCGCGCGACAGAGACTCCCGGATGGTCTGTTACCTCTCAGCTGCCAGGATCAGAGATGTCTCAGATCGGGTCCATGGCCTTCTGAAGTGGAAATGTCGGCAGCCGGATGTCTTGCTACCTCTCAGTACGAATAACATCAACAGAAAAAGTTTAAGAGGTACTGAAGAGAGATTTTAGGTTGCTGGAAGCATTGATCATGCGGATAGTCATTTTTTTTTTCTTTTTTCCCCAGGGCTGAAATGGTTACCACAAGAGGACACAGCTTTAAGGTACTGGGGAGTACGTACAGAGGAGATGTCAGGGGTAAGGTTTTTACTCAGAGACTGGTGACTGCGTGGAATGGGCTGCCGGCGACAGTGGAGTAGGCGGATTTGATAGGGTATTTTAAAAAACTTTTGGACAGGCAAATGGATCTTAGAGAAATAGAGAGCCATGGGTAAGCCTATCAATTTCTAAGGTAGGGACATGTTTGGCAGAACTTTGTTGGCCCAGGGACCTGCATTATACAGCAAGTTTTCTATGTTTCTATGTTAATATGCATGTTTCTCTGAAAGCGGAAAAACAGGACATCCATGGTAGTTATCTTTGGAGCCCTTCCCGTGCCACACGGCAGAGAGCATAAGCAAAGGATAATTCGGCAGATGAATCTGTGGCTGAGGAACCGCTGCAGGAGACAGGGTTTCAGATTTATAGGGCAGTGAAATCTCTTTTTAGGAGGATACAGCCTCATAATAGAGGGATGGAGTGGAGAGTGATTTTCTTTAGCCAGAACTTGGTGAAATTGTGGAATTCATTGTCATAATCAACAGAGGAGGCCAGTTAATTGAGTATATTTAAGTCTGACTTTGATACATTGTACAACGTGAACGGAAGCGGGCGAGGTAGACAGCGATTGGGAGGGAAAATGAATTCACCATGATCAAAAGGCGAAGCAGACACGCTGGCTCAGTTGGCTTAGTTCTACTCTTCTATCTCATGATCTTATCTGCGGAATCTTCTAACCCCCGAGCTACTGGAGGTGGTGGTAATCGGAACGGTCCATAGGGAAGAGTGAAGCATAGGGAAGCTGCGCAGACAGCTGAATATTTAAATAATCGGGGAACTGATGCCAATAGGGTACCGGAATATACAAGACCGTTAATCAGGTTTCATTATCGATCGTCCCAGAGAAGGGCAGGGCAGCGCTGAGTTTTCGAGTGGCATTCTCGGCTGTGATCTACTGTAAGATTTGGGAGAACCGTGCAGGGACGCGGTGTCAGGGTACTTTGGATCACAAGCTGCCGGTTTTCTCCATGACCCTCACTGCGTTAACGGGCAGAGTGAGCACTGAATCTCCCAAAACGGCAACTCCGCCCTGAACCTGCAATGATCACCCGGCAGAACTTCCACTAAAAATATCACAAAAAAGATGCAGAAATCTCAGCCAAGTGCATGCCGGGAACCAGCCTCTCTGGCGTCGAAGAGGGATGATTAGAAATGGGGCATCCATCAATAAGGATATTCAATCCTGTACATACCCTCTTCTCAATGCCACTATCAATGAGAACTGGACGGAGTCTGAAGACCCACATTCCCAGTTTCAGGGACGGTGTATTTCTCTCCAGCAGCAGGTTTCTTACTGGACAATAAACCCCCTCTACACTGTCACTATTTACCCTTTGCTTAAGATTTACATACTTATCTTAAAACACTTACTTTAAGAGCACAATTCACTATTTATTTTACTGAATTGCTACTGTAAAACAGCAGACTCCAGACATAGGATTGTGATATTAAGCCGAGTTCCCCACCGTAAGCCACACGTCAATCATGCCCACGCCACAGCCGCTGGATGCTCGCTGACTGATCTCACTGAACGCCACCCGTACCGACAAGTCACCTCTACAGTCACCTGCAGCAGTCACACCTCCCTTCCCACTCTCAACCCGACACCGCTCACTCCCTGGACTTTCGCTGACCGAACACTCCGACCGCCACCTAAATTCCCACAAGCAGCTCCGTATTAACGTCCAGCACCCCTCCCCTTCCCATCGTCAAACACACGCCGCTCTCCCCCAGGCCCTTCGCTGATCGGTCTTTAGGAACGCCACCACACCCACCCAATCACCTCCATAGGCAAATCCACCCCGCACTTCCCGCATCAACCACACGCCACTTCTTCCCTAGACACTCGCTAACCGATCTCTTCAAAACGCCCCCCCCCCATATACTCCAATCACTCCATAGTCACCTCTATCACCCCCACATCTCACGACCGTTACTAATTACATTTCCGAGCTTTCACCCTTACTTTGGGCCCAACCCTTTTCTCTCCCGGAGCAGTCATTTATCTCCGCCTCCCGCTCTCACTCTCAGCCTTCTTCTCGTTGTCCCGCAGTAAGTGGTCCTCTCTCCACAGTGACCACTAATGACCTTGCGTTCCACACACCCACCGCCCCTGTCCTCCATCCCTGCTGTTACTGTCTCCGAGTGAGATGGGTTCGATGACTGCCCCCGTGGTGATTTCATCATGCCCCCAGGTGATATCATCATGCCGGGAGATTGTTTACCCCAACGGGCCCTTGAGAGAAATCTCACCGGAAACATTCTCCGTGTCGGAGTGCCCCTGCATTCTCACAGCCCCACACTCCAGCCGGCTTCACCAGCATGTGGTCGTTACGTCAGAGTGGCTCGGCGTTGGCAGGGAAGCGGGATGGGCTGTTTCAGGCCACTGCTTTCTCTGCTTTGGGAGCAGGCTCCTAAATGCGCCCGGTGGGGCTCCGCAGCCCTTCCCAAAGGCTCGCCGGTACCGAAGGCAGAGAGCTTCTGTCAAGAGACGGAGACAAGTTTAATGAAAACAGCGTCAGCTTTATTGAGTCATGCAGCTGGATGGAATAACGGTTGTACTACGGCGGGGCAGCGATCAGCGGGATAGTGTATAGTCAGTACAGAGACCAGAGAATGTGAACACCGGGAAACTTTAACCCTTTCCATCATCTGAGCACAGGAGAATTATTGTAGTTGCGTCGAGACAGCGGTAGATCACATCGAACACCCGCTGCCCATTCTGCCCAGTGTGTGCACCGCTCCAGCGCTGACAACCCATGCGGTCAGACAAAACGGCCTGTGACCTTCATCTTCCCCAGTACGTTCCCCAAGGAGACACAGACATCCCTTAAAACCCAAAGCGTGAACCTGCGTGGCCCGGGTTTTAAATGTGTTCCGGATCTCACATTTGCACCAGGAATGCAAAACACCCCGGGGCAGGACACATGTGTCTGTTCAGCGTGAGGCGGCGCCCCACGCCGACATGGACACAGTTTTCTCAGGACTGCTTCCCATATCAACGCGGGCCGATGTTCTTGTGTCCGTGGAGGACCATGGTGTCGGGAAGTCCTCGAAAAGGTCTCCTAATCTCGGCACATTGCGGTTACTGTGAGAGTAGGTGATGATCCGTAATGTGTTAGTTACCGGATGCCGAGGCCAGGCTGGGTGAACAGGCCATTGCTGTGATTACTGAATAGCGGTACCTGAACACGTTGTTAGCGGAGAGCGTACCGAAAGCGGAGATTGATATGAAGCAAGGCGGGCGATCCAGGGCTCCTCCTCACATGAGTGGGCAATCCATTTCGCCAGTGGCAACGGACCAGACCTCGTTACTGAAAGGTGAAACAGAGAGAGCTGAGGGGAAAGTTCCTCAGTGCAACCGCTGTCCCATTATTGACGGGATTGTTTTGGTCAGCAGAGAACCGGTCTCAGAAAGCGGCAGTGCTTGGCCGAGTGAGTGTGGAGAGCCGTCGGCACAGCAGAGCTGCGCAACGCATTCCTAGTGTTAGAGCGCAAGGAATCTACGATCAGAAAGGGTTAAAATATCGCCAGGAAGGAGATTAAATACCCAAGGCGTTTTCGACGTATGTGGGAACTGAAGGATTACGTGTGTCACGACAGGACAGACCAGGAATAACAGAGGAAATTTGGGTCTTGTTTCGGAGAGGTAGGAAAAGTCCTTCATGAATACTTTTTTCTCAGTATTCACGATTAAGAAAGATCTTGACAAATGTGAGCACAACTAGAACAGGCTGATATGCCTGAACAGGTCCACGTTAAGTAGGATGAGTGCACACAGCATGAGGAATAAAATGGACGATCTGAAAATTCAGCTGCAGATTGGCAAATATGACGTTGTGGCTATCTCTGAAACTTGGCTAAGGGATGGCTGCCATCGGGAGCTAAACGTCCAAGGATATACGGTATATCGGAAAGATAGGTTAGTAGGCAGAAGGGGTGCTGTGGCTCTGTGGATAAGAAATAATATTGAATCATTGGAAAGTGGTGACATAGGATTGGAAGGTGTAGAGTCTCCACGGGTTGAGTTAAGAAATGGCAAGGGTAAAGGTTCCCTCATGACAGTTATATACAAGCCTCCAAACAGCCTGTTGGCCGACCAATTACAGGCTGATTTTCTTTAGTATAGTTTGTTATTGAGCCCACTAGCGGATCGGCTGTGCTGGTTTGGGTGTTGTGCAATGATCGCAGATCGTAAGAGAGCTCAAGGTTAAGGAGACCTGAGGGAACAGAGATCACATTATTATCAAGTTCATATTGATATTTGAGAGGGAAAAATAAAATCCAATGTGTCCGTATGTCAGTGGAATAAAGGACATTACAATGACATGGGAGGGAAACTGGCCGAAGCTGACTGGAAAGGGACATGTGCAGGGAAGAAAAATAATGATACATTTTCAAAGGGAGGAAGGACACTACCGTGGCTGACAAGGGCAGTCAGAGGCGAAGTAAAAGCAAAAGAGGGGGCATAAAAGGAAGCCACAGCTAGTGGGAAGATAGAACATTGGGGAGCTTGTAAGAACTTGCGGAAGCAAACAAAGAAGGTCATTTGGGAGGAAACGATGAATTACAAGAGTAAGCTGGTGACTAATATCAATGAAGATTCTAATCTGTTTTAAGTACATTAATGGTAAAAGCGAGTAGAGGGTAGATAGAGGATTAATAGAAAATGACGAGGGAGATATTGCAATTAGAGATGCAGAGATGACAGAGGAACTGAATGTGTATTTTACATCAGTGTTCACAGTAGAAGACGTCTGCAGTATACCGGACATTCAAGAGCGCCAGGGAAGTGAAGTTTGTGCAGGAAAAATTACGACTGAGAAGGTGCTCAGGAAGCTACTTGCTCCTGGACCTGATGGAATGCACCCTTGGGTTCTGACGAAAGTAGCGGGAGAGATTAATCATGTAACCATATAACAAATACAGCAAGGAAAAAAAGGCCATCTGGGCCCTTCTAGTCTGTGCCGAACGGTTACTCTCAGCTAGTCCCACCGACCTGCACTCAGCCAATAAACTTCCATTCCTTTCTTGTCCATGTAACTATCCATTTTTCAAAGGACAATATCGAACCTGCCTCTACCAATTCTACTGGAAGTTCGATCCACACAGTTGCCACTCTCTGAGTAAAGAAGATGCCCCTCGTGTTACCCCTAAGATTTTGCCCCTTAACTCTCAACTCAAGTCCTCTTGGTTTAATCTCCCCCATACTCAATGGCAAAAACCTATCCACGTCAACTCTATCTATCCCTCTCGTAATTTTAAATACCTCTATCAAGTCCCGCCTCAACCTTCTATGCTCCAAAGAATAAAGACCTAACTTGTTCAGCCTTTCCCTGTAACTAAGGTGCTGAAACCCAGGCAACATTCTAGTAAATCTCTGTACTCTCCCTATTTTGTTGACATCTTTCCTATAACTCGGTGACCAGAATTGTACACAATACTCCAACAATGTCTTGTACAATATAACATTACATCCCAATTCTCAATATACTCAATTTTCTAATTTATTTAGGCCAGCGTACCAAAAGCTTTCTTCACCACCCTATCGTAATGAGATTCCACCTTCAGGGAACTCTGCATCATTATTCCTAGATCCGTTTGTTCTGCTGCATTCCTCAATGCCCTACCATTTACCATGTATGACCTATTTTGATTAGTCCTAGCAAAATCTATCACCTCACACTTATCGCCATTAAACTACAATCAATGAAATTACATTCTATATAATCGCTGTGGTCACCTGGATTTGAACCAGGGAACTCTTGATCTGCAGTCATATGCTCTACCACTGAGCTATACCCCTACATTTTTAATAATATAGATTATGGAGGCATTAACAATCGATAGATTCTGGCGTACTGGATGACAGGAAAATTGCAAACGTTATTTCACTATTTAAGAAGGCCTGTTAGCCAGTTATCAGTGGTTGGGAAGTTGTCGGAATCGATGTTAGGGATGAGATTACGGAGTACCTGCAGGCTCATGACAAGTCTGGACAAAGCCTGTACAGTTTTCTGAAAGGAAACTCCTGCGCGACTGGTCTGGGTGCCGGTTACCAGTGGTGTTTAACCTGTGCAGCGTAAGTGAGGAGCGGGTAGTGTCGAGGAAACAGAGAGCTCGCAGAGCGACTTAGATAGTTTAGGGGAATAGGCAAAGGACCGGAAATGGAAATACAATGTTGGAAATTGTATGGCCGTGCATTCTGAAGGAAAAAAAAATAAAAGTGCATACGATTATTTGGATGGAAAGATAATTCAAAATACAGAGATCAAAGGGACTTGGGATTTATTGGGCAGGATACCCTAAAGGTTAGCCTCCAAGTTGAAACGTTTCTGAAGAAGTCAAATGCACTGTTGGCATTAATGTCTCGATGTATAGTATATAAGAGCAGGGATGTGATGTTGAGGCTCTATAAGGCACTCATGAGACCACATTGGAGTATACTGTGCAATTTGCGGCTCTTATTTTAGAAAAGGTATACTGCTATTGGAGATGGTTCAGTGAAGATTCACCTTATTGATTCGAGAAATGAAAGGGTTACCGTATGAGGAAATTTTGGCAGCTCTGGGGTTGTATTCCATGGAGTACAGGAGAATGAACTGGATATCGTATAAACATTCCGAATGTTAAAATGGCTCAGATCAGATATGGCGAAGTTATTTCCCATTGTAGGGGATTCTAGCACAAGAGGGCACGACTTCAGGATTGAAGGACGTCCATTCAGAACTGAGATGAGGAGAAATTTGTTTAGTCAGAGGGTGGTAATCTGTGGCATTTGTTGCCACGAGGGTATGTGGAGGCCAGGCCACGCGGCGTATTTATCAGCGATAGATGGGTTCGTGATTTTCCAGGGCCTCAAAGGTTATGGAGTGAAGGGACAGGATCGTGAGAATGATGAAAGTTTGGGGTCAGTCCATGACTGACTGGCAAAGCAGACTGAATAGGCCACATGGCCTACTTCTTTCTTATATCTTAAATTCTTAATACGAGATTTCAAAACCAACATAAAAAGCAAAAGAGCAATTGAGTAATAAAAATACAATTGAGCAATATTAGTTTGTAGTTGGAGTACTGGAAACGCATTATGAAGGTAAATATGGAGTACGAAAGTAAGCTGACTAATAATATTATCAAAGTTACCAAAATTTTCTTTTGATACTGTTACGTACTCGTGACACATGACAGTGGAGCCCTTGTCATGTGACTGGGGTTGAAGCTGTACTGGACTTGAGGTGATGGTCTTGTGATGGTGGAATGATGTCATTTTCCCGCCAGTAGAGATCATGTGAAGGTTTTTTTTTACAGGTTATAATAGGTAGACCCCACCCTGTGAGGAGGGGCAGTTCGTGGCTGGATTGGCCAGGTTGACTTCATGCCACTGCGTGTTTGAAGTGATGACGCAGTTTAGTTGAAGGATGAAGTTTTTATTTAATGCCTAAAGTTTAAAAGGTCATTGCCAACAGGTTCTTTATGATTCTGTTAGTTCGAGGAAATTAGAGGAGAGTGAAGATTCGAAGTTGGAAGTTAAAGATCGAGGAGAATCGCTTTCTACGGTGAAACGGGGGCGAAACTTTGTTTGATCCTTATTTGGAAGGATTTCGTTGACTATCATCGTGTTAATCCCTAGGTTTAACTAGAAAGGATTGAAGGTAGTGGAGAAGGAAAGGTCAGTGCCTTAAAGCCGTTCTGTTTCGTGAATTCTTCGTGGGAAGTTCGATGTCGGGGATCGAAGCAAGCGACGTGAAAGAGAACCTAAATCGTCCTGTAAAGTCTCTCCTTTTAAATGGACTGTGAGCATATCGAACTTTTGGCAATACCACTTTAAAGAACTGTTTTGGAATATCACTTTACGAACTGTTTGGGCTGCCGCTCAGCAGCTGTTTCCGGTTACCGTAGTGTTTGTTTACTTTCGGGGGGTTTGTTTTCTGTGTTTAATAAACGTGTTGTTTGCTATAAGAAACCCTTGCCGAACTCATATATTTATTGTTGCCTGAATACCTTACATTAAACATGCGGGCTGCGTCTGGATTGAGACTTTTGAGTTTAAATGCTTGCTGACTTTTAAATCGGTGTTTTGGAAACGGGGATTACTCGGTTCTTTTGTTTGGCTTGTTGTGGTATTCGGCAGCAATTAATATTGATGAGTTTCTGGCTTCGCCAGCTGCGGAGGTGTTGGCGAAGGCGAAAAAAAAACTGAGGTGTTTGAGATAGCTAGTAGATTGCGACTTAAAGGTATCTTGCAGACTACTTCTAAGGCTGTGATACAGAGAAAAATCGCGTCACACTATATGGATTCCGGTGTTTTTGATGAATCGATTTTAGAGTCGTTTCAAATAAGTAATCTGGAGATGCAGTTGCAAATCGAACAAATGAAATTGGAGAGGTGTAAATTGGAGATGGAACAAAAACAGAGAGAATTTGCATATGCAATGGAGGAATTAAAGTCTGGGAATCAGTCTTCTGGTTCTAAAAAAAACGTTTGTTGTTAGTCAAGAAATTAAATTGGTCCCTCCATTTAGTGAAACAGAAGTGGAAAGGTATTTTCAACATTTTGAAACTATTGCTCGGATGTCAGAGTGGCCGAAAGATAAATGGTCAGTGTTGTTACAGAGTGTAATTAAAGGCAAAGCACAACAAGTTTACACAGCTTTAACAGCTGCACAAGCTCTTGATTATGATATTGTAAAGAGGCATATTTTAAACGCATAGTCCCAGAAGCATATAGGGAAAGATTCAGAAGTTTGAAAAAGTCTGTGGAAAAAACTTATGTGGAATTTGCCTATGATAAAGCTATGTGTTTTGAGAGATGGGTTTCTTCTAAAAATGTAAATGGGGACTATGATACATTGAGAGAGCTGATTTTAATGGAGGAATTTAAAAGAAGCATTCCTATTGAAGTAAAGACCTACTTAAATGAGAAGGATACTGATAAATTGCAGGACTGTGCTAGATTAGCTGATGAGTATGTTTTGATCCATAAGAACAAATTTCCTCAGGGCAGAATTTTTAAGAGGAAAAATAACACGGAGACTCCAGGTAAATTTGAAATTAAATCGGAGGTTAATGAGAAAGTTGATGAGAAAGGGAAGCCTGTGAAGGAAAGACAGTTTGGTCTTACTTGTAACTATTGTAAGAAGCCTGGCCATGTAATAGCTAACTGTTTCAAATTGAAAAAGAAAGAGAAGGAAGCAGTTCCAGATGCTTGTGTGCAACATACCGAAGCACCTGTAAAGTTACAGGGTTTGATAAACACAAATGAGGCTTTGTTAAAGTCTGACCAAGTTAGAAAGCGATATGATCATTTTGTAACTGAAGGGTTTGTATCCTTGAAGGAAGGATCTACTCTAGTGCCAATAAAAGTCCTTAGGGATACTGGTGCTTCGCAATCACTGATGTTAGACAGTGTGTTGAAGTTTAATGAAGAGTCTGATACTGGTGAGGTAAATTACATAAGAGGTGTTGGAAGTGATTTTATGCCTGTACATTTACATATAGTAAATTTACAGTCGGGGTTAGTTACTGGATTTGTTAAAGTAGGATTACAGCATAGCTTACCTGTGAAGGGTATTTCTTTATTGTTAGGTAATGACTTGGCAGGTGGACAAGTTTTTCCTGAAGTGCATTTGACAATGGAGTCAGAGGAACCAGAGTTGAATTCTAACACAGATTCTTCCTGTGTTGTGACTAGAGCTATGGCTAAAAAGATTGATGCGCAGAATGAGGTTGTTATTCAGGACTGTTCAACTCAGGATTCGAGTTTTGAGGATGTGTCAGAGACTTTCTTATCTTCGTTGTTTGAACAAGATTCTGGGAGTAAGTCTGACTATAAAGATTCATCTATGTCTCGGAAGGAGATGATAGCAGAGCAGAATAGAGACTCTGAGATTATAAAATTAAGAGAGCAGGTTTTACTGGATAGTGAAATTGATAAGGTGCCAGTAGGATATTACTTGGAAAAAGGAGTGTTGATGAGAAAGTGGAGATCGCCTACAATTCCTGCAAGTGAGGATTGGAATGTTGTTTACCAGGTAGTTGTTCCAAAAGCTTATCGAAATGAGATTTTGACTTTAGCTCATAGTGTGCCTTTAGGTGGACATCAAGGGGTAAGGAAAACTGTGGACAAGATTTTAAAACATTTTTACTGGCCTGGTCTAAGAAAAGATGTGGCGATGTTTTGTAAAACGTGCCATACTTGTCAAATTGTGTGGTAAACCAAATCAGGTTACACCAGTAGCTCCATTACAACCTTTCCCAGCATTTGGTGAACCATTTTCTAAAGTTATTGTAGATTGTGTTGGTCCATTACCAAAGACAAAAACTGGTTCTCAGTATTTGTTGACTATCATGTGTACTTCTTCTAGGTTTCCAGAGGCAGTACCACTTAGGAATATAAAAGCTAAGACTGTGACAAAGGCCCTTAAATTTTTTTTTTACTTATTTTGGATTACCTAAGGAGATACAAACTGATCAAGGCAGTAATTGTATGTCTGGATTGTTTCAACAGATAGTTTATAAATTGGGAGCTAAGCAAATCACTTCGTCTGCATACCATCCAGAATCGCAGGGTGCCTTGGAGAGGTTTCATTCCACCCTCAAGAATATGATTAGGACATTTTGTGTGTAAAATGAAAGTGACTGGAATGAGGGTATAAACTAACTTTTATTTGCAGTAAGGGAATCGGTACAGGAATCTTTAGGTTTTAGTCCATTTGAACTTGTGTTTGGGCATAGAGTTAGAGGACCTTTAGCTTTGTTGAAAGAACAGTGGATTAATAAGGAAGTACACACTAATTTGTTGGACTATGTGTTGAAATTTAAGGACAGGTTACATAAAGCTTGTAGCTTAGCTGAGGAAAATTTAAAGTTGGCTCAGGAGAAAATGAAGACTTGGTATGATAAAGAAGCTAGGATGAGGATGTTTAAGCCTGGAGATAAGGTGTTGGTTCTTTTCCCAGTGCAGACAAATCCTTTACAATCTAGATTTCATGGTTCTTATGAAATTGTGTCTATAATCAATGATGTGGATTACGTGGTAAAAACTCCAGATCGTAGAAGGTCAACACAACTTTGCCATATAAATATGTTGAAACCATATTTTGAGAAACAATCAGATACTGTGACTGTTGTGGTTAGTGAGAATGAGTTTGATTTAACTAGGAACATGATAGATGATTCATCTGACTTTCATTCTAAATCCAACATTGTTTCTGTTAGGTTACCAAATTCAACCATTCTGGAAAATATTGATGAAAAATTAGCACATTTACAGTTAGAGCAGAGACAACAGATGAAGGAGTTGATTTTTAAATATAGGGAGTTGTTTCCAGATATTCCGAGAAGGACTACTATAGCTTCACATGATGTAGATGTTGGGGATGCCAAACCTATTAAACAACATCCATATAGGATGAACATGGAAAAATGTGAACTTGCTGAGAATGAAATTGAATATATGTTAGAGAATAATATCATTAGACATTCTAACTCGAATTGGAGTTCGCCATGTGTTATGGTGCCAAAACCAGATGGTAGTATTAGGTTTTGTACGGATTATAGGAAGGTGAATGCTGTAACGAAAACAGATGCATATCCAATTCCTAGAGTAGATGATTGTGGAGATAAAGTTGGAAAGGCAAAGTTCCTTACAAAGATTGATTTATTGAAAGGGTATTGGTGTGTTCCATTAACGGACAGAGGTAGAGACATTTCTGCATTTGTAACTCCATCTGGGTTATATGAGTATAATGTTCTTCCATTTGCGATGAAGAATGCCCCAGGTACTTTCCAGAGGATGATTAACTTTGTGATTCAGGGATTGAAAGATACTGATGCTTATATTGATGATTTAGTGACAGGAAATGATACTTGGGAAGCACACATTATTGCGATGGAGAAATTGTTTGAAAGGCTTTCAAAAGCTAACTTAACTATTAATTTAGCTAAGAGTGAATTTGGACATGCCACTGTGACTTACCTTGGTTATGTTGTGGGCCAAGGTAAGGTAGCTCCGGTTCAGGCAAAAGTTCAGGCAATTTTAGAGATTCCCACTCCAACGGGGAAAAAAACTCTCAGAAGGTTTTTGGGAATGGTAGGATATTATCGGAAATTTTGTAAGAATTTTGCTGATGTTGCCCTTCCATTAACTAACCTTCTGCGGAAGAATGAGAAGTTTGTATGGACGGTGCCTTGTCAAGAAGCATTTGAAAAATTGAAAACAATGATATGTCAACAACCTGTGCTTAAGGCACCTGACTTTGGAAAACCTTTTTCATTGGCTGTGGATGCTAGTGATGAGGCTGCAGGAGCAGTATTAATGCAAAGGAATGAAGGTGATGAAGTTGATAATCCAGCAGCTTACTTTTCTAAGAAATTTAATAACCATCAAAGAAATTATTCGACAATAGAGAAAGAATTGTCATCTCTTGTTTTAGCTTTGGGATATTTTGAGGTATATGTTAGTACAACTCAGAAACCACTTATTGTTTACACTGATCATAATCCGTTAGATTTTCTGAGTAAGATGAAAAACAAAAACAGAAGATTATTAAATTGGAGTTTGATGTTACAAGAGTACAATATTGTGATGACTCATATTAAAGGTAAAGATAATGTGGTTGCTGATTGTCTATCTCGATGTTGAATGTACACTGTAATTTTTTATGGAGTGTTTTTTTTTTCAATTGTAACACTCCTACTGCATTGTGACTTATAAGCTGTTATATGATGGTATTGTATATTGTGTATGTTATAAAATTTATACCTTTGTTTTTCTTGTAAGCAATTGTTAAAAATTTTTGTTCTTGTCAGGCCAAAAATGTTTTTTTTGGAGGGAAGTGTTACGTACTCGTGACACATGACAGTGGAGCCCTTGTCATGTGACTGGGGTTGAAGCTGTACTGGACTTGAGGTGATGGTCTTGTGATGGTGGAATGATGTCATTTTCCCGCCAGTAGAGATCATGTGACGGTTTTTTTTTACAGGTTATAAAAGGTAGACCCCACCCTGTGAGGAGGGGCAGTTCGTGGCTGGATTGGCCAGGTTGACTTCATGCCACTGCGTGTTTGAAGTGATGACGCAGTTTAGTTGAAGGATGAAGTTTTTATTTAATGCCTAAAGTTTAAAAGGTTATTGCCAACAGGTTCTTTATGATTCTGTTAGTTCGAGGAAATTAGCGGAGAGTGAAGATTCGAAGTTGGAAGTTAAAGATCGAGGAGAATCGCTTTCTACGGTGAAACGGGGGCGACCTTTGTTTGATCCTTATTTGGAAGGATTTCGTTGACTATCTTCGTGTTAATCCCTAGGTTTAACTAGAAAGGATTGAAGGTAGTGGAGAAGGAAAGGTCAGTGCCTTTAAGCCGTTCTGTTTCGTGAATTCTTCGTGGGAAGTTCGACGTCGGGGATCGAAGCAAGCGACGTGAAAGAGAATTTACATCGTCCTGTAAAGTCTCTCCTTTTAAATGGACTGTGAGCATATCGAACTTTTGGCAATACCACTTTAAAGAACTGTTTTGGAATATCACTTTACGAACTGTTTGAACAGCCGCACAGCAGCTGTTTCCGGTTACGGTAGTGTTTGTTTACTTTTGGGGGGGTTTGTTTTCTGTGTTTAATAAACGTGTTGTTTGTTATAAGAAACCCTTGCCGAACTCATATATTTATTGTTGCCTGAATACGTAACAATACAAAAAGTAAAGAAAGTATCGAGTTTGAACATTGGATCGCTGACAGCGATGCTGAAGATGTAGCACTGTGGGACCTTGAAATAGCGGACGAACTAAATAGTATTTTGCATCAGTCTTCAGTCTGGAAAACACCAGCCTCGTGATGGAAGTTCCAGGTGTCAGGGGTATGAAGTGTGTGAAGTTACCATGAACGGAAAGATGGTAAGTGACTAACTCAAGATTCTAAAGGTAAACTGGAACGACCAGATGCTGTACACCAGAGTTTAAAAAGCGTTGGCTGAAGACATGGTGGGTTATTAGTGATGACCTTGCAGCAACCGCTCGGTTTTTCGAAAGACTGGAAAATTGCAAATATCACTTCACACTTCAAGCATAGAGAGTCAGAAGACAGGAAGATTCTGAGCCGCTTAGTCTGACCACAGCCGTTGAGAAACTGTTGGAGTCAATCATTAAGGATGAAGTCTCAGGGGACTTGGAGACACATGATAACGTAGAGCAGAGACAGCATGGTTCCATCAAGGGAAAATGTGGCCTCCAAAATCTGTTGGAATGATTTGAAGTCATAACAATCTGGCCTTATTAGGCTCATTTAGTGGCCTCCACACCACAAACTTTTCACCAGAGGTCTACGTGTCCTTCGTGAAAACAGTAGCCAAATCACAGTGAGGGAACTCGTCCGTCTCCGCCGGCATCGGGAGCGAGGTGCCAAAACATCATTACTCTTGAAAACCAAGGTTATTCACTCTTGTTGTTTCTATCTTTATTTCTGACAGGCCCATGCGAGCTTTCAGCGCTCCGATTTTCTTTTCTGAACGCGTACCTCTTACCAGAAAATATCCTGCCCCAATCGACAATCGCTAAATGTTTTTCAATCCGGTCCAAATTGACCTTCCCCAATGAAAAATCTCAACGCACGGACTAGAAGGATCTTTTTTCCATGTTTAAATTGAAACCAATCGCATTGTGATCACGAGTTACAAAGTGTTCGTTAAATCAAGCTTCTATCTCTTGTCCTGTCTCATCTATTTCATCATAGCAGATCACGTATCGCGCACTCTCTCGTTGGTTCGTCAACGCACAAAGGAAGAAAAAATATCCTGAATGATCACATACCCATCTTGTCCTTAACAAGTGTGGAATTAACAATTAACTTGCGGAATGTTAAACACCTACTCTCACAACCGTAATGCTCCTGCAATACACAGCTATATCGCCACAAAGTTGGCCGTCTAAATACTCTTGACCATCGGGTGGGCAGTAATCTATCCCCATTAACATGATCATACCTTTCCTTGTTTGCAGTTTCACCCATTGCGCGTCTGTCCGTGCCTTTCAGCGCGTATAATCGACCCCGCGGAGGAGAGGGACCTGGATTAGTCGAACTCAGCATCTGCAATGACGGAAGACAGCCAAGAATTTTCCATGATTATTAACTCTGCTCTCCTCCTTTAGTCTATCCCGCTCTATCACTTCAAAAGCAATGGAACCCCGAAATATTGAACTGCCAGACCAGACTCTGCTGCAACCCAGTCTCATTATCGGCTAAGATTCCATGATTCCAGGTTTTGATCCAAGCAGTGAGTTCATCGGCTCATTCTCAGATGCTTCTGCCATGAAATATACGCACCTCAGGTCACTAGTCGGACCTTGCTCAATGATTGCATTGCTGACGTAGTGTGAGATCTTATCAACATGTCTGCACAATTTCTGCACCAGCAGTTCTGGCACCCTGCTTCCAATTCCCCTCTAAATGTCGTTTACGCTTCATCATGCAGCGCTAGCTAACCTTCCGACAAGATCTTACTACACTTCCAGTTCACACACAAACCGTCTTTATCCAAAGGTCTCAGCTTCCCTGGAAGAGAGATCAGTGATTGAAAAATCGTATGGCCTGTCTCCTATACCAAACCCTTAGACACGTGTTAATCTGTATCATATTTCCATTCCTAGCCTCATTAGGACGCGACACGTGTCACTGTCACAACCCCGAAGTTCCTGCCCTCCACCTCAGCACCTATCTCTCTGAATTTCCATTGCAGAAAGTCGTCACTCCGATGTCACTGGTACCTAAACGGACCATAACCGCTGTTTGCTCAAGCTCCTACTGAAAAATGTTCAGAATTTGATCCGCGTTGTCCCGGACCCCGGCACCCGGGAGGTAACATACCATCCAGGAATCTGTCTTCTCCTTCCCTTTTGAGTCGGAAAACCAGACCCAGTGCCAGAGGTCCTGTGGTTTTTGCCTACCAGGTCATCCAAACACAAACCGCATCCAGATGTGTCTGATGGTGATGGCCATATTGATAGTCTGCTTGCCTCTTTAAATCCATTCCTCTTCCTGACTGTCCCACAGTTCCCTGTGGCCTGCACCGTGGGTGCATCTACCACTCTTTCTGTCCTAGTCCATCACGCCATAGGGAGGATTGTTACAAGCGGCAGCTGTGTGCTCTTCTCGCAGGTGTGGTCAGCAGGAACTCCGGAGGTCTCCCCGCCTTCCACATCGCGCGAGTAGCCTTCCACTTAGACGGTGGCCGCCCCCTTGTCCCTGTCTTACTTTAATGTGTTCTGTGCCTTTAACACTGGGTCAGATAACCTGAGCGAATACGTTCTCTAAAGCGTCCCATCTCTCAGAAAGGCCGCTGCTCTGACGTCCAAAAGACCCTGTTTCCGTCTCCTCTCTCAGATTATACATTGACCTACAAGCCTCAAAAACATTCTGACTGTCATAACTCGTCCATGATGGAATGATGAAACAGACACAGTAGACCGAACGGCCTTTCCGCACGATGTCTCATTTTCCTGTGAACCTTGTCACATCTTCACTTTGTTCCAAACTGATCAGATAATTGGGCCTTATAGTTTATTTACCAACATCCATCTGTAAAGCAGCCTTGCCCGGTATCATTGAACCTGCTGCGTTCAGTTTCTGTTGACGTTGTTGCGATCAACTCCCACCCAGTTTTCAGATTCAGTCCTGTATATAAAAGTTTATTTCTCCGCTTCCCTAAATGTGAAAGCGCTGAGTCTTCCAAGCGTTCTCATCCATCCCAACAAACGTCCTTCCTCAATTCTTGCCGAGACGCGTCTCACGAGTCTTCGAATTGTAATATTTTACAGCTTTACTTTCCACAGAAGCTGCCTAACCTGAGCAAACTGTAACACTTTCGCTTTCATTTCCGATTGACAGGATGATATATGTGTTTGTGTGGATATGATGTTTCTTTCAAATCAGGCATTTATTCCGTTCTCAAACACACGTCAGAAGTTGTCAGGGTGGCCGAGTGGTCTAAGGTGCCAGACTCAAGGAATGAAAGTCCTTCCGACAAACGGGAGGGTTCTGGTCTCCATCCGGGGGCGTGGCTTCGAATCCCACTCCTGACAAAATTTATCTTTAAGCGTTCAATCGAGATGACGTTATTTCTGTAAAGAAGACCTGGGTTGTTGAGGTGGATTCGAAAAACTGTTGGAGGATAAGATTATGTTTTTGACACTGTTCATCACATTCCAATAGATCACCGTATACCGAATTCTGGGTCAGTGATTTATTCAGAAAAAAAGTTCACGGTGATGCATCTCGGCCCGAAACGCCGACTGCTTACGCTTTTCCACAGATGCTGCCTGGTCTGCTGAGCTCTTCCTGGCATACTCAGCTGTTCAATATAGAAATGTTTTTGAAGCGAAATCATTGGTTGTCAGATTATTTAATGGATGGGCACGTGAGCGTAAATTATCACCTGTTGATCAAAGGTCTGATTGCAGATGGATAGTAACTGGTGGTGATGCGAGTCCTTAGGCTCTTGTACCATCTACCCGATGGCAGCAGCGCAAAAAGAGCATGGCAGGATAGTGACGACCTCTGACGGTGGATGTTGTTTTCCGATTACATCTTTTTATGTGGATCTGCTTAATGTTAGGGAGTGCATTTCCCGTGATGAACTGAGCCGAATTCACTAAATTGTTAAAGATTTCCCTTTAGAGGTACGGCATTTCCATACCACGTCTTGATGCAGACAGACAATAGACTCTCTCCGACACATCTATGGAAGCTCATCAAGGTTTTTGATCTCATGCCGCAGTCCCATAAGAAAGCAAAGGGTACAGTCATACCAACAATTTAAAGTTACAGACGCGCCCTGCCTCTGATCCTCCAAGGAAAACAAGCTCAAGAACCTTTGGTTTTCCCTCTGCTGAAGACAACAATCACTCCTTGGTCTTGCCGACATAGCGGGATAGTGTGTTGGCATCCCTTGTTTAAAACGATCCCCTCTTACTTGAAATGTATGCCCTAAGAAATAAATGGCGATAAATTTTGCGCGCTCCATCATTATCTATGCCTGAAAATCTAAGAATCGTATATCAGATTCCCCCTCACCTCTGGTGCTCCAGAGAAAAATAAAAAAGAACAAGTTTGACTAAACTCTCTTTATTGCACAAACAGTCTATTTCAGGTCGCATCTTGGTGATGCTCTTCTGCACAGTCTCCGAATCCTCGTCATCCTTTCTCTGGAGGATGGCCTGAACGGGCTGCAGCTCAATTCCAGTGCTGTGATGCTGTACGCTCTGATTCCGCACATGCTCGGCAACCAGAGAAAATGCATCAGGTCCATATTCATTTAAAATCCCAGGATATAGAGTGTGTTTGTATGTATACCATCTCAACAAAGCAGTCATTCCGACTACTCCGAAATACAGCTGTCTATCTGGCAGGTGGACAGAGTACTGCAGGGGCTGTCAGGGTGGCCGAGTGGTCGAAGGCGCCAGACGTAAGGCGGCAAAGTCGCTTCCTAGTAAACGCGAGTCTTCTGGTCTCAACCTGAAGGCTTGGGAACGAATCCCACTCCTGACAAATAAAGTTTTTCACGTGCTGTTTTTCTAATGCAATCACTGTAATTTTACTGTGCGACCAAAGTGTGAACTATGCGGGAGCATGAGAAAGAAGCTATTAAGATAAAGATTTTGTTTTAGTCACAACAGGGAACTGAACAACGGGTCATATTACACGGGATTCGGGCTGCGGAGTTTGATGAGAAAGTGGCCTCGTTGAGGAGTGTCTGTGTCACCTTCTCAGCCGTGGCTGCTTGTTGGACAGAATGACATCGGGGCCATTCAGACACGTTGTTGGTCTCGATATTGAAACGGCATTTTACATCCTCGTTCTTAAGCGTACATTTGGCGTGGAGCACAGTAACGTGCGTTTAACACCTTTCGGGATTTGGGAATATCGGATTAATCATTCCGGACCGGATTATATTCACCTTTTGTAGTTTAACAGGCCACTCTTCCTTGTTTTGCAATACAAAACAAAAATAGTTTAGCACGCAAAATATCCTTCGGCCCAATTGGATCGGAGTTCAGAGTAGAAAGTAAATTTTGCATCACAGCATATCTATATACACATATCAGAATGTACAATGAGATTCACTTCCCCGCGGGCAACAAAGAAACAGAATAAAATCCATGAAGGACCGCACTGACGGCCAAAACACTCAATATGTGTAACCAAACAAACTGTGCAAAGTCAAGCGAAGGAATAACGATAATAGCAATATTAATTGCTATTTTACGTAATAATCCAGGTCCAGTGCGAGTTTGTTCAGATATGACCTCTCTCAAGGACAACCAGATAGAACTATAGAACAATAGAACATTACAGAACAGAAACAAGTCTTCTGGTCCTTCTTGGCTGTGCCGAACCATTTTTCTACCTAGTCCCACTGGCCTGCACCTGGACCATATCCATTCAAACCCCTCTCATCTATATACCTGCCCAAGTTTTTCATAAATATCAAAAGTGAGCCCGCATTCACCACTTCATCTGGCAGCTCATTCCACACTCCGACAACTTCCTGCGTGAAGAAGCCCCCCTGTAAACTTTCCCTCTTCACCGTTAATCTATGAACTCCGATTTTTTTCTCTCCCCTAGCCTCAGGGTTGGCGTAAGGCCTGGTGAACAAGGCATCGGACTAGTAACCTGAGCCTCAGCTGAGGCAGCGTGTTTGTGTCCTTGAGCAAGACACTTAACAACACATTGCTCTGCTTCGTCACCGGTGCCAAGCTGCATGGGTCCGAGTGCCCTTCTCTTAGCCAACATCGGTGGCGTGGAGAGGGAAAGACCTGCAGCTTGGGAACTGCTGGTCTCCCATACAAACCTGCCCAGGCCTGCGTTCTGGAAAAAACCATCCTTGCGCAAATCCATGGTCTCATGAGAATGACAGATGCACATTTGCCTCAGTGGGAAAAAGTCTGCTTGCGTTCACTCTATCTATACACCTCTATCAAATCACCTCTCATTCTCCTACGCTCCAGAGAATAAAGTACTAACCTATTCAAGCTTTCTCTGTAACTCAGTTTTCCAAGTTCCGGCAACATCATTGTAAAATATCTCTCCACTCTTTCAAACTTATTAATACTTTTCCAGTAATTAGGTGACCGGAACTGCACACAATACTCCTGATTCGGTCTCACCAATGTCTTCCACAACTTCGCCATTACATTCCACCTCGTATACACAATACTTAGATTTATAAAGGCAAATGTACCAAAAGCGTTCGTTGCAACCCTATCTACGTGTGAAGCCACTTTTAGGGAATTATGCACCGGAACTCTCAGATCCTTTTGTTCTACTGCACTTCTCAGTGCCCAACCATTTACCTTGTCTGTTCTATCTTGGTTTGACCTTCCGAAGTGCAGTACCTCACACTTGTCTGCATAAAACTCCATCTGCCATTTTCAGCCCATTCCTCTAAGAGGTCCAAATCCCTCTGAAAGTTTTGAAAACTTTCCTCCCTGTCCACTACACCTCCAAACTTTGTAGCATCAGCAGATTTGCTGATCCAATTTGCCACATTATCATCCAGATCATTGATATAGATGACAAATAACAATGGACCCAGCACTGATCCCTGTGGCACACCACTAGTCAAAAGGCCTCCACTCAGGGAAGCAATCCTCCACTACCACTCTCTGGCTTCTTCCATTGAGACAATGTCTAACCCAATTTACTAACTCTCCATGTACACCTAGCAACTGAATTTTCCTAACTAACCTCCCTTGCGGGACCTTGGTAAAGGCCTTACTGAAGTCCATGTATACAACATTCACTGACTTCCCTTCATCCACTTTCCTTGTAACCTCGTCGGAAAACACTAATAGATTGGCTAAACATGACTTACCACGCACAAAGCCATGCTGACTTTTTCTAATAAGACCCTGTCTATCTAAATATTTGTTGTCCTATCTCTTAGCATTCCATCCAATAATTTACCTAATACCGATCTATAATTTCCCGGCTTACTTTTTAAGCCTTTTTCAAACAACGGAACTAGATGAGCGATCCTCCAATTCTCTGACACCTGACCCGTGGATATCGACATTTTAAATATTTCTGCCATGGCCCCTGCCAAGATACTAGTCTCCTTCAAGGTCCGAGGGAGTACCCTGTCTGGTCCTGGGGATTTATCTGTTATGATTTGCCTCAAGACAGCAAGCACCTCCTCCTCTTCAATCTATTTGAGTTCCAAGAACTCTCTGATTGTTTGCCTTGTTTCCATAAACTCCATTCCAGTTTCCTTAGTAAATACAGATGCAAAAATAAAACAACAACATTTAATATCTCCCCCATTTCTTTTGGTTCCATACATAGCCGACCACTCTGAACTTCAAAAGGTCCAATTTTATACCTTACTATTTTTTTGCTCTTATCATACCTGTCCTTCACCCTGACTGACTAAGCAACTTCGTGTCTTCTTTTAGCCCTCCTGATTTCTTTCTTAAGTATTGTCTTATTCTTTTCTTAGATGAATTACACAATTACAAAGGATCGAATGTGCACGATTTTAAATTATTCACGTAAAGCTCAAACATTTAATGCAGATAGTAAATATGATTTCGAAAGTTATAAGATTAAAATTTATACAATATAAGTGTACTAGGTTAAATGTAAAGAAATTTGCAATTGTGGTAGCACAATATCAAAAAGAAATGCAGGATACAGTAGACCTGATGGATGGATGAATATTATTATTTTATATGTTAACGACTTGGATGTTGGAATTGATGATCTTCCGGACCGGTTTGCGTACAGGATGAATATAGGTGGAGGTGCAGGACATCTGGAGGAAGCAGAGAGGCTACAAAAGGACGGAGACAGATTAAGAGAATGGGCAAAGTAGTGGCAGATAGTACATACTGTCAGGAATTCTATGGTCCTGCACTAGAGCAGAAGAAAGAAAACGCAGAGGAAATTGGAAAATCTGATGTGAAAAGGGTCTCGGGGTTCCTCGTCCAGCATTCCCTGAAGGATGATAGGCAGGTTGCGAAAGTGGTGAGGAAGGCCAATGCGATGTTCACGATCATTTCGAAAGGAGTGGAGTGTGGATGCAGCGATGTAGTTTTCTGGTTTTTAAATGCACTGATGAAATGCACCTTGAGTACTGTGAGCAGTTTGGAGCCCCTTGTCTGAGACAGGGTGTGCTGTCACTGGAGACGGTTCAGAAGTGGTTTAGAAAATTATTCCAGGGTTGAAAGCTTTGTCATTCGAGAAGCATGTGACGGTTCTGGGTCTCTAATCAGGGGAATTCAGGAGATAAAATGGTTTGCGCATTAAATCACCCCTTGTGACACTTAGAGACTACTGGATCGTGTTTCCCATGTCTATCACTCATGTCTCCTGGCGGACTAATGGACGGTGTCTCCCTGTGTCTATCACTCGTGTCTCCCGGTTGACTACTGGACCGCGTCCCCCAGCTGACTACTGGATCGTGTTTCCCATGTCTATCACTCATGTCTCCTGGCGGACTAATGGACGGTGTCTCCCTGTGTCTATCACTCGTGTCTCCCGGTTGACTACTGGACCGCGTCCCCCAGCTGACTACTGGATCATGTCTCCCATGTCTATCACTCAGGTCTCCTGGCGGACTACTGGACTGTGTCTCCCATGTCTGTCACTCGTGTCTCCCGACGGCTTAGGCGCTCCTGCTCCCTAGCTAAAAGGAAAAGGCGTCTTCGCGTTCCAACATGTTATCAGTTGATCCCTTTTTCCACTTTTCGAACATTTCAGCAAATGTAGGGTTTCCTGTCGCTCTATCTGCTCCTAGAACGTAACAGGACAGGATTAGACGGGATATACCTCACTGTTCCTCCTTTCCGCTCATCATCATGCTTAGCAGGAACTTGCACCTTCTCAAAAGCAGCTCTGAACAAATGGTGAATGGACACGGTGTTCAAAAAGTTCTCTGTATTTCTCTCTTCGCATTCTCCTTTGCGCCTTCTCAACGAAAAATAATTCCATCCTTTTCTATCCAGTCCGGGCTCAACAACGGTGTTGTGTCAATAGTCTCAGTTACTCCAACATATGTTTCCATAAACTCCAGCTTCGACGGAAAGTAACCATCGGAGGGGTAACCATCAGTACTAAGCCGCGGAATATCAAGGGCACACACTGGCGCCAATGGCAAGTGCGTCAAACATCGGATGTAAATGGATCTACAAAGCAAAGTAACTTCGGAACCAGTGGTCAGTCCTGGCTCTAACATAAACTCCTTAAATTCGACTAGATCCATCAGAGCTTGGTCGCACTAACCCTTCGGGAATATTTTTTTTTTTAACTTTAGTACGTTCCTTAATAGTAACGTATCCTGTAGAAAAGGTCATCCAGTTCCTTCACTGTGTCCCTCTATAATTTTACCTATTTCCTTTGCGGTTTGATTAACCGCTAATTCAATTTCCGAAGGCTGTCCTGCCTTTCGCTGTGCAGCTTAAAATGTCTATGTTCTCCTCAGTTGCAACAGAAAACAGTGGTCACTGTACTGTACTAAGGACGCTGTTCAGTAGCAGCCCTCGCCACGGTACGTCGCAACAGTGGGTCGGCCGTCCTATAGGCCCTTGGTGTTTGTTGGCGGCTCCAACCGATATCATCACAATTACGTCGGTCGTCAGATGTTTATCGACGACCTGCAAAACCCACACTTGTGTGACGTTAAGGGTCCTTTAGCAACAGAGGCTACTGCCGAGAATTTTGCCCGGATGATGGAGGCCTTCTACTCCTCCATCCGGTTTTCCTTATCTCTAACTTCTCTGAGTAATTCATTATAAAGATGAAGGATCATTCAAACACGTAGATCAATCACATCATGTGACAATCGTCTCTTCACAATTTGCTCTTCCTCAATATCTCTCAGGCAGTTGAATGCACCCTTTGTAGTTCAAACAGTGCAGCAGCTTCGACAATCTGAAAATGTAGGCAGGCAATTTAGCTCGTTCTTCCTAAACAGTGTGCCTAAACTTCACCCTAAGATCGGCAGCGCTATCAGCAGTGGCAATAGCATCTTCCTGACCTTGCAGGTAACTCGCTGATGAGGCTATAAATTTTCTGCCTTTAGGAAACTCGCTATATCAGCAGACGGACCGTTTAATCTCTCTACCAGTCTCAGTTTTCTCATATAATTCATCCAGTAACTGAGAAGTCTGCTCAGCCCAAGCCTCATATTCTTCATCCCCATCGGATGTGGGCTTGATGCCACCGAACTTTCCAAGCCTACAAAACTGGCTTTCCGAGGAAATACATCTGCATTTATCAACCAGAGATGTAAAGCCAGACCGACTTCAGAATTTAGATCAACTGCTGAATGAATCATTAGACCATTCACATCAGACAGCTTCTTCGCCTCACTCTGCAGAAACGAGAGCAACTTTTCTTTAAAGTCTTTGGCGTCAGTTACGGGAAACTCGACTTGCAATTCAGCACTCTCTCCTTGACTCCACTCTCCTGTGAAAGTATGGACCACCCATGGCCCCGCCATTCCAGATACTCCAATGGGTGCAGGCAGATCTACTCCTTCAGGTCATCGCCAGTTTGGACAAAAACATATTTACTCGCCTTTTAGTCAAACTACCGTCCCATGATCGTAATTTTCACTAATATTTACGGTAATAAAACTATTAAGCAATTAATTAATCTGGTCTTTTCCTCATTGACCCCCTTCCTTCTCGCTCGTCCAATTGTGGCTAGTACTGTTTACCCGGAATGTGAATTTCATGCTCAGCTTCCTGTCGCGCAAGTTCATTGTGTTGTGGCCGTTCACTTCGGCTGATCACTGTATCCATCTGTCCGAATGCAAGCAAACATTCCACCACTTATTGCTCCTCGGGTCGTGGCTGAACCAGCCCACTCCCGTCGTTTCGTTGGATTTGGAAAGGCAATAGAGTAAGTTATAAAGAGGACCTTTGGGAGGATATCTACAAGGTCTGCAGATGCAGAAATTACACGAACTTGAACTGCTCTTTCCGGAATGGCAGAAGTCAAGGCAATTACTGAGAGGATCCTTATTGTCATAAAAGGAAGAGATGTTGACGCTTTATCAATCTCTGGTTAGGTTCCGTCTGGAGTTTAAAATTTGCTTCGGTCACCCCGTTATAAAATAGAGACCAAGGCTTCGGAAAGAGGTTCGAAGAGGTTAAAAGAGAAGAGATCTAAAAGGAGGATTTTCACGAACTTGTGTTATTCCTTCCAGACTGGGGGCCACCAAGGGGAGATAGAAAGGTTTATAAGAGTCATAAATACAGCAAGCAAATGCAACCTTTCTCACAGTAACAGGAGAGGACATGCAGTTGAGATCAGAGAGGAAAATTTTCAAAGGAGATTTATGAGGGAAATGTTTAAAATAAAACAAAACAGAGAGTTACGGGTGTCTGGAATGCATTTCTGGCGTGGTAAAGAATGCAGTGGCACTGATAAGATTCTGCGATAGGCAAACAAATTCACGGAAAAGGGACAGGTATAGACAAACTGCAGGCAGGGTGATTTGTGTAATTATGCTTCACCGACATTATCACATCAGCCCACCACAACAGAGTAAGCGTCTCTTCCTGTACCGCACTGTCTAACTGGAGAAATAATCATTGATGAGGGAAATTTATTTTCCACTCCATTGTGAATATTATTTCCTTCCTTCTGAGTCTATAACCCATGGTAAAAGAATGTTCATTCAAGCGAACCGTCCTCCCAGCAATCGGTGCGAATTACCTGAAAGAATTCATCAATGCTCCTTACAATTCCAGACAACACAGGTGCAGCTCATTCACTCTCCACTCACAAAGACAGCCTTTCAGCTCCTGAAGCTGTCAAGTCAGTGTAAGGAATAGTCCCTTCACTCTCTCAGTTGCATGGATAACTTTCTTGGGGAACTGTGCCTAGACCTGGAAATAATACTCAATGTGCATTCAGGCAGAGGGATTAATTTAATGAGACATCACTGGCTTACTTACGTCAGCCCAACTCCACAGGCCAAATGGCTTCCTCCTGTCCTGCACCGTTGTATGTTTTAACTGAGGACGGAATCACTGATTAAGGACATTTGTTTTCCACTCCTTCCTGAATATCTGTTCCTTCACTCTGCGACTGTGACACATGGTAATATAACCATATTCAGGAGAAACATCCTCCTTGCAATTGGACTGAATGATCTGAAAGAATCCTGCAATTCTCGTCAGAATTCCAGAGAATACAGACGCACTCTCTCCGCACACAGCATGTGTGTCATCCCCGGAACTACACGGTCAGTGTGAGGGATAGTTTCGGCCCCCTCTCTTCAACAGTGGTAACTTCCACAAGGAAGTGTGACAAGACCTGGATCTAATATTCAGGGTACATTCTCACGACACCCCGCAGGACACCTCCCAGTAATACATCTCTATAACTCTTCTCCAATTCTCCTGTATCACAACGCAAAAAAACTGATTGGCTCCCAAATTTTTTGCTGTACCGGAATGTTAACTCTTAGTGATTTGTTGACAAGGGCCGTGAGGTCTCTCCGATCCGGTCACCCTGGCGCCATGTAAATATTGATTTTCTAGTTTGTCCCTCTGGGAATGAATGGCCTCAAATAACCCCATATCCTGTCGGTCTGCCACAACTTCACTCCATCACTTCTGTCTGCATCACAAAATCCTCGCTGCGCCCTTCCCACTACTAACCCTGAAATTCAGATCTGTACAACAGCCGACATGGCTGTTAGTCCTCACATCCAAATCTCCAATTTAGACTGCAAACAGTTGGGGTCTCAGCCAGAAACCCTGAGTTACCTAAAGTTTTGAACGTGGTCCATTTATTTCCTCTATCTGACATTGTCCTGCTGACTAATTCACGCACATGCATATTATCCGCAATGTCATGTGCTCATCCAAACCTTTCTTAAGCTCTTACAATGCCACATTGATCAGTTCCCAATTTTCGATCTGTGGGTCCAAGCCTGAAATCACAGTGACACTGTCAGCCCCGTGGGTAGAGATTTGGGACTGGGACTGTGTCTGAAACTATAGGACAGTGGTGCAGAATACAGTGGAACTATTGACTATCAGTGGATCAGTGTAACCGTTGTATTGGTAATCTGCGTCTGGGCCTTGGGTTCAGTGTGGGACTGAATCTGAATTTCTCTGCTCTCTGAAACTGTGGAACTAGTGAGTTGTCGGTGTCTCTGTGCTCTGTAACGCACCTTGTATGTCAGACAGGAACTGCTGCTCTGGTTCCTCCACAGGAAGGAATATCGGAGTTGATTGAAGTTTTTCCCTGTTGGTAGGAGAAGAGAAGTAGGTCAGCGTGGGAGAGGTAAATATCAGGCGGTTGTGTGAAGCGGCCGTTGTAGCTTGTACCATTGGCAATCTGTCGGTCTGACTTTCTTTCACACAGATATATTATTGCATCTAACGCTTGCCTTTCTTTCATTCAGTTTCATCCAACCTTCGTCGATTCATCTCCCCATCTAGATTCCTATGTTTAATATTTATTATTGAATATTTCCTTTGCAAACAGCATCGTTGTCATCTGAACACTGCCACTGTGTGTGTGTGTGTGTGTGTGTGTGTGTGTATGTGTGTGTGTGTGTGTGTGTGTGTGTGTGTGTGTGTGTGTGTGTGTGTGTGTGTGTGTGTGTGTGTGTGTGTGTGTGTGTGTGTGTGTGTGACCACAGGGAGAGAAATTAGGGTTCGGACGTGTCTTTGAATTCTGTCCCCAAATTGATATTTAGAGGAAAAATTAAAAAAAAAATGAAATCTGTAAGTGTGGCTGCTTCGGCTGTTTGTCAATGGAGCTCCGACGTTCCTTCCACCAGGTGAGTAAGTGCTGATGTAATGCCTCGGAATATTGTCTTCTGTCGGCCCAATATTTACACCAGAGACAATGAATGGTGTTGAATCACCATGATTGTTCAAGTGACTGTAGTCAGTCAGCGGCATAACAGCGTCTCTGGAGACTGATCATTTCTATAAATTAAATGCGTTTTGAATACAGTAGCTCAGTGTTTCCGAAGGAGCTGCGAATGCAGGAGAAACACAATTGTCAGTTTATCACGGAAATGGGTTATCCAGTCCTTTTGCGGATAGGAGAAGTTTACTATCCTTTTATTTCAGCGTTTGGAATTCTCGGTAAGCTGCGGTAACAGTTGCCGTTGGGGGGTGGGGGACGATTTGAAATTAATGCCAATATAGTGACTGATTCTGTCTCTGATTTCCACTACCGTATGTCCAGTCTTTGTATTCGGCATTCTAGGAATGGAATCAAAGCCAGCGATTGTGGATTCTGATATCTGGATCTAAAAATAAACCGCTGTAAGAATTCAGCGAATCCGCCAACATCGGACGATCTCAATGGGCCAGGGAGATATCTTCCAGCGGTTTGTGTTCAATAATGTGATGCTCGGGTCTCTGTGCTATTGGTCTCGAAGCAGCTACACTGCATTTGCAAATACTGTGTTTATACTGCCGCGGAGATGATGCTAATTGATTGTCTGCATTGGTATATGAGCTGTTGTGTGAGGTACGTGTCATGATCAAACAATCGATTAGCGGTAACGATTCAGCAAATTTGAGGAGCTCCCTGTTGCAGCAGGAAGATTGAGGGTTTTCAGTAAAAGTGAGTGGTGTGACAGAAAGTGAAGCAGTTGCTGGACAACACAATATCCATATAAATATAAATACTGTAAAATGTATTATAATATATCCACAACAGACACCGCTACAGACATCTGACTGTGTCACCGTGCCTGATACTGGATGTTGAATTATGCTCCCGGCTTCCCTGTGATAGAGTCAGTCGGGGGCGTCAAGTATATGTGAGAGTCTGTATCAGTCTCGGCTGTGACTGCTGCCTCAGTCAAAGTTCTGCTGGAAAGTCGGCGAGCTGGCAAATGCTGGAATAGGAAACAAACACGGGAAATACTGGAAACACAAAGCCTCAGGCAGCTTGTATAGAAAGAGTAAGAGAAAGTCGTGTCATGGGGGCTCTCTGAAAACAGCTCAGATAATACACGTTAACTGCTTTCCCACATATTGTATTTTGGTCTGGATGAGTGGTTCCGGGAATTTCTGTTTCTGTTGTGACCTTCGGCTATTCTGTCGCTGACAGGGAGTCACAGGGAAGTTGATGATTGTTTAATGCAAGAATCCCGCCATCGGCGTCCGAACTTCTTCTTTTCATTCATATCAGACGCGGATGAAGCCGATAAAAAATGTTCCATATAGTACTGACTCTGAGGGTACCTAGATTCATCTGTCCGCTGACTCTTCAAACTTTTGGTCATCAGAAAGGAATCCGAATTTAAATCATTCGACTTTATTTTAATGTGTAAACTCAGCCAGCTCTTGACACCCTCTTCCCCCTTCTACCGATGAATGCAGCAATGAAATGGAAATATTACATGATCCCCAAAAACTGCGGCAATGGGATTTACTCAGTATTTTCTCAATTTCCTCTTTCCCCTCTCTCTACAGCGAACTTGATGGCGATTGTGATCCTGTCCCGGGATAGGTGCGGTCTCTCCAAATGTATAACTCAATACCTGGTGGGAATGGCAGCGGCCGATCTCCTGGTCGTTATCTCGCTTCCGCTCCTGACGTGGACTGCTTGGCTTTATTTTCGCCGATCATTCCTGTTCATCACTCCCGTGTGCAGTATCGCTAGATGGCTGATTCATGCGAGCGCTACTGCCTCTGTCTGGTTGACTGCCTCTTTCACCGTCGATCGATTTGTGGCTATTTGCTGTGAGAAGCTGAAAACAAAATACTGCACCGAGAAAACGGCGGCTGTGGTTATTGGGACAGTGAGTATGATGGCCTGTTTGGAGAGTGTCCCCTGGGGCTTTGTATACGAGCCTGTGATAACAATTGATGGTATCCCCTGGTATTGTGTTCTTACACCGAGCTACAAAAACTCCCCCTCATGGGCGGCATTTGATATGCTTCACTACATTTTTACCCCTTGTGTCCCATTCTTTCTGATTTTGTTTTTCAATATTTTGACTGCCAGGAGGATTCTGGTGGTCAGTCGAGCCCGCAGGGGGCTCCGGGGACAAAAGAGTGGAGAGAATGACCAGGACCGGGAGATGGAGAACCGACGCAAATCCATCGTTTTGCTCTTCAGCATAACGGGTAGTTTCATATTGTTGTGGGGTACACGTTTGGTATTTTACATCTATCAACGGATTTCAGAGAGTTTTGTTTATTATTCTGTCACGAATCCCGTTTACATTCTAGATGAGACAGCGGGAATGCTGCAGATCCTCAGTTCCTGCACCAACACGTGTATTTACGCCCTGACTCAGAGGAAATTCCGAGAGGATCTCAAGAATGTGGTGAAATACCCACTGAGTTGGATTTTGAATCTCATTAAAACATCGAAATAAATGCTATGCAGTAGTACAATTCAGCTGCCTTCACGCTCCTATTCTGTATTCCCACTTGTAATAAATGGAAACAGCATTATGAGCAGAGTTTCAAACAAAGCAGGAGAAAATCTGTCGATGCTCTGAATACAGAGCAACACACACAAAATCATGAAGGTTGTCGGCCCGAATAGTTGAATGATTACTCTTTTCCAAAGTTGCCATCCATCTGCTGAATTGCTCCAGCATTTTGTGTGTGTTGCCTTACAGTTATACAACAAATATGTACAGCCGATCGCGACGGCACCACTAGACACAGCTTCCCAAAGAAATCTCCTTTGCATCTCACCCTCGTCCCGCTTAAGTTGTGCCTTGAGGCGAACCTGTCAACCCTTCTTCCCGATTCTGACAAAACAACTTGATATGGAGTATACTTCCGTCGGTATTAACCACTCCTGCTCCAATCATTACCCGTCCTTTACTTCACGCTGATTTTCTCCTCTGTCCCTACCTGTATTTTATCCTTCTGTTTACCGATTTGAACAAACATCCAGTAACAGAATGTTAGCCTTCAAAGGGAAGGTGGAGGAGCGGTGTTGGGTGGACGAGGCGATGCTGTGAACCTTTGAACAAAAGACACAGCGAAGCGAAATGGGAACTGATATGATCTAATCCTACAGAAAGTCCTGGCGAAAGTCTTCAGCTCAGGCAGCAGAATTGGAGAGAAAGTAAAAGAAGTGCAATTCTGATGAAAGGTCTCTGCCCAAAACGTCCACAGTTTACACTTGTCCACAGATGCTGCCTGGCCTGCAGAGATCCTCCAGCACTTTGGAATTCTAGAATCTGCAGATTGTGTCTTGCTTCTGACTGCTCTAATCTTAGTCAGTGTCAACTAGGTATTCGACAATGTCAACGCAGAACTGACCTTGGACAAAGAACAAGTAAAGAATGGTCGAAAAGGACAGTGTGATAGAAATAGAAACTTGATAATTAATGGAACAAAGGTTCAGCTAATTTTGAATTGACGCAACTGGGAAATTGGAGGGTCTAACTAAACAAACACGATTGCGGATAAATTATTTATACAATTAGAAAGATGTTGGGAGTAGCGGCAGTTTGTATTCAGGTTTACATTTACCGGAGAAAGCTGAATTGAGGTATCAATCTGAGTCCTTCAGGGGTTGGTCCATGAAGTTTATTAATTTTAATCGTGAGCGTAAATTATCGAATTATAAACTCTAAATATAAGCTTGGTTAAGACGGGTAATAAGTGGTAAGGATAATCCTAGGAATTGTAAAATAGTGACTACTGCCATCAATGCAGGCTAAAAGTTTAAAGGGGATTCTGCACGATAGGTTTGACAAATAATTGTCGAAGCATAATCACAGGCAATCAAATGGCTTTGTGAGGGGAAGGTCATAAATTAAGCACCTGAATGACTTTCTGAGAGAGTGACAAAACAAATTAAGGAGATGCTGATCTGTGTATGGAATTGAGAGAGACTTTTGACAAGATCCCCCACAATAGCTCGATCGAGAACGTCGGGAGGCATGGTGAGTATGGGGCTGACAGTAGATGGGGCGTTTCCAAAAGATCTGTTTCTTAACCCTGCTTTCTCTGATATTTGTAAATGACTTGAGAGAGGAACTGGATATGTGGGTTGTTAACTCGCGGTTTGTTGGCTCCACGTAACACAACGGTTAGAATCAGACGATTCCAGCTCGGAGCAATGGAAATCGGAGTTCATTCCGGTGTTTTTTCTGGAAAGAATTTGAACATCCTCTCCGTGATATTTATGTGTATTCTCACATGGTAAACAAAAAAAAGAACAGAACTTAGCGATTAGGCTGGGGTAAAATTGAGGTTACTGGGCACCGTGGCTCATTATTCTTCACTTCATCTCTAAATGAATTAATGACACCTATGCACTGTTGTGGACAGCGGATAATTTCATCACAATAAAAAGATCCTACGCAATAAAATTTTAAACTGGATTACAGAGTACATATGGTGGATTTGATCGCAGTGTGGAGGAACAGGAGATTCGTGCTATGCAAGCCTATAGATCCCCCAACATTTCCAAATAAGTTAATTTAGTGATTCTGAAGGCTCAAGGCTCATGGCCTAGCAACTCTGGGTTAGTAATCTGACGAGGGAAGAGATGCTAAGGACGTGCAGGTAAATGTGTGGCTAACGATTTTTGCAGGTGGTCATCGTATGCACACATTATTCGACTGTCTTCCAGGTTTGGTGCGACTTGTGTAAGGAGCATGGGTTTTATACCTGTACCGAAAGGGATTTAAATATTCTATCTGGGGAGTTTGATGCAGCTGCCCTGCCATTAGTATGTCGTATGCGCAGGCCTGCTTTTGGGGAGTAGGATATAAAACTACAGGCGAGCAAGTAGCATTGAATAAAAGGCAGAGATGAGGTCAATGAATCCCAAAATGAAGGCCAGATTGGACCCAGTTAATAATCCCAATGGCTCCGAGGCCGAGGACAGATAATACCACAAAATGTGGGTAACACTTAAGACAGACGTATTTCGAACCTGAATTAATACGTAACGTAGTGAGCCAGCTATTACAGAGATCAGGTTCAGAGCAGAAAATGGCTGTCCGGACAATAAAAGCTCTCACGCCCCCTAAAATCCGTTTGCAGATCTGGTTGCCACCCAAATTCGTGTGCACCCCCATATTTAAAATGCCCTCTAAAATGCGCACATCACTAAAATCCACGTGCAAATCTGCGCATATTGCCCTATGCACATTAAAGTATCCAGAAGAAGATTCATTCCAAACATAAAATGGCGACTTGGACACTAAGTTATCCGCACACATCCCAAGGTCCGACACAGCCCGATCCTTCTGAACCATCATATACACCCACAAAAACGTTGCAACTCCCATATTCGTCGACACACCCCTAAATCTGCTCAATCCCCAAATAGATCCGCAGCCCCATATCGGAGCACACAGCCCTAAATCAGCGCACGAGTGCAAATACGTGTGCAAACCCATTTTCGAGAACTCACCTAAATCCGTGCGCATCCCCGGGTTCATGCCTTCCCCAAGACACTGTATACTCCCGTATTCGTCGACATAAACTAAATATGCGCAATTCCCATTCAATGCGCACCCCAAAGATGCTGAAACTCCCACGTGCACATCAGATTTTCCCAGAGAAAGAATCACTTCAAACATGAGAAAATGGCTTCCTCGTCATTAATAATCTGCACACAGGCAAATAATCGTGTGCAAACCTTGATCCGCCAAATACATGTGCACGCTAACCTTTGAAAACACACCCCAAAATCTGCGCATATCAGGAAATCAGTGAGCTCTCCAAACACGCTGACACACTACATATATTACATTTTTCCAGAGCAAGAATCATGTCAAACAGTTCAGCAAACGGCTGTTTCTACATTAAAATTCCCATGTACCCCAGGATACGATTTGAACTGTAGATCGGCCGAGAGTCGCAACTATCAGCCTAACAATAAATACGTGTGCACCCCCGTATTCGACAAGGCACGCCTAAATATGCGCACATCGTAACATAGGTGTGGACCATAAATTCGAGAACAGATCCCTAAATCTGCCACATCCCCGGATTCATGTGCATTCCTAAAACCGTGTGAACCCCATATTCACAAAGACACCACAAAGTCTGCACAGTCCCCAAAACAGTGTGAACCACATACCCACTGGCATCCCTACATGCACATTAGATCATGCCAAATCAAAGATCATTTCAACCAGTTCACAAAATGGCAGCCTGGTCATTAAAAATCCACATGAAAACCAACATTTATTCGTCTGCAAATCCTGATCCGCCAACACAGCCAAATTCATCCCCATGTCTGTGCACATCAATTTATCAGTGCGTACCCAAAGACGCTGACACCCCACATACAAAATAGATTATTCCAGAGCAGGAATAATTTCAAACAGTTCAAAAAATATCTGTTTCGACAGTTAAAATTCCCGCGCACACCGAAATGCGATTTCAACTGCAGATAGGGTGGCAGACACAACTCTAATGCGCAGCCCCAAATCTGTGTGCACCCTCATATGGGACAAAACACCTGGAAATCTGCGCACACCGACAAATCTGTGCCCAAGCCCATATTCAGGTAAACACTTTTAAATCTGCGCGACTCCCCAAATCCAGGTACACTCCATAATACTGTTTGCAGACTCGTATTTGCCGCCACATCCCTGAATCTGCGCATTTCCCGAGTCAGTGCGCACCCCAATAAAACACCCCTGCATCCGTGCGCATCTCCAAATCCATGGACACCCCATGGATATGGAGCAGCATGCACCTCCATATTCACCGATGCTGCCCTAAATCTGCGCAATTCCTAATTGAGTGTGCCCCCAAGCCCGCTGACACATCCACATTCACATGAGGTTATCATTTCAAACTGTTCAGAAAATGACCACCTTTTTTTCACTAAGTGCGATCGTAAACAATAGCCAGATCCGAAATGTTGATCAAGCCAACTATTTCCCAAAGAGAACTCTGATAGGCCAATCAGATGGTTCACTGCTGCGAGGCGAGAAAACATAATTTAAAAAAATCACATGTACATTTAGGAAACATTAAAGAAAATAGTAGTAATACTGGAGTCATGATTATCATGATGAAGTAAGCTGGAGGGAGACATTTATACACATGCTGTCCTCCATAATTCAAAGCGATTGGAGGATAAGGTTGCAGTGTGACTAAACGTGACAGGAGCACTTGGCACTGAAAACTAATCCATACCGGGAGAAAACAGCATTTGTTCTTTCCGCACACTCTCCAGCAAGTTAAGGACTAAGTCCAGCCGGAGCATACCTGGGTAAGGATAAGGGCCTCAACATTAAAAATCCGCACGTTACCCAGAATGCGTGTGCATCCCCAAATCCGCTGAGACACAGTAATCTGTGTTCGCCTACTAATCTATGTGCTTTCCCAAATCCAAGCGGACCATATGTGGAACAAGAGTTATTTCAAATGGTTCACAAAATAGCAGTTTGCAGCTTAAGATAACAAGATTACTGTTGATAGTGCATTTATTTTTATATTATCTATAAATGAAACCTTCTGATGCGTCGCAACTACAAATCGATAAAAAATTACAAATCTGTGAGAAGCCCGAGATCGGTAAACACCCCTAAATATATGCACGTCCCCAAATAAGAGTGGGTCCCTGTATTCGACAACACACCGCTGAATCTGTATACATCGTCAAATCAGAGTGCATCCCCAATCCTTAGGCACTCCCATATCCGTGTGCACCCCAAATCCATACGGCCGTCTAAACTCAGCGCCGCCATAGTGGCTGATCCATCCCTAAGCCAGTGCAACCTCCCAATCAGAAAGCACCACCAAATACGTATGTGGTCCCAAATCCACCCACACAACGCATGCATGAACAGATGTTAACAAAAATAAAAGCTTTAACTATGGTTGGAAATGAAATTGAAAGTGAGTCGGAAGTTGAAATAGACTCTTTGGGAAATCCAGAAGAAAAAGTAAAGAAGGGAGAGATTAAAGGAGACACAAAAGATATCCTGATATTTTTCATCAATGAATCAAAAGTTATAAGAACAGATATGGCAAATGAATTTAAAACGATAAGAATAAATATGGCGAATGAATTTAAAGCTATAAGAACAGATATAAGAAGCATACAGAATATACTTGACAATGTGGTAGAAGAACAAAAGAAGATGGATAATAAAGTTAAAGTGATGGAAGTAAAAATAAAAGAAAACACGGAAAGAATAGAAAATATAGAGTACGATAAGCTTGCCTGGACAGCAGGAAGAAAACGTATGATGGAAAAAAAATGGATGCGCTTGAGAACTCTAGTAGACGAAATAGTATTAAAATTGTTGGTCTTATGGAAGGTACAGAGGGAGAAAATCCAATAAAATTCTTTCAAGAATGGATTCTGGAAATTTTGGAAATGAAAGAAGGAAGTCAAGTAATTGAAATTGAAAGAGCACACAGAAATTTAAGACCACGACCTCAACAAGATCAAAATCCGAGATCAATTTTGATAAGATGTTTAAGGTATCAAGATAAAGAAATGATCTTGAAGGCAGCTACTCAAGGTGATAAAAAGAGAAATGGGCCATTGATAGTAGAAGGGAAAACAGTTTTTTTTATCCAGACATAAGCTACGATCTGTTGAATAGGCGGAAGAATTTAATCCAGTGAAAAAAATCTTTATTGGAAAAGGGCTATAAATTTTTATTGAGCTCTCCAGCAAAATTGATAATTTACCTGGATAATGGAGAAAGAAGATTCTTCGTTGACTACCGGAAAGCGGAGGAATTTGTACAAGAATTACCTGATGCCCATGAAGAGGACTAAAGAATCATAGAAATGAAATGGACTAATGATGAAGACTGCAATAAGGTTGGACCTGATGGACATTTATAAGAAAAAAAAGCGGTCGAGGAGTATTAATTGAGGGTAGAGACATTAATTATTTTTTTTCTTTTCTTTATTGATATATTTTTCTTTTTTTTTGCGTGGAGCTCGGGGAGCTGTGAGTTTCACGTGTACAAGCATGGCGATTGCCATGACCCGTAAAATGGGGGTTAATGTTGTATTCTTTTTATTCGCAGCATTAGTGGGGGGGGTATTTTTTTTTCTTATATATTAGTTATCTTTTTTCTATTTTTCTTCTTCTTTGCCTGGATGCTCATAGCAACATGGGGAATTTTAAAGAATTCCCAAGGTACTATGAATGATTAATTTACTTAATTTTTTAAGTTTTAATGTTAATGGAATTAATGGACCTGTGAAAAGAAAAAGAGTTTTAATATACATTAAGAAAATGAAAGGAGATTTTTTTTTACAAGAAATACATTTAACAGAAACAGAACATAAGAAATTAAAGAGAGATTGGGTTACAAAAGATAGGACTAAATACATAGGTCCTTTGAAGATAAAATTATACTAATTGGGGAAAGTAAAACAAAAATATCAAAATTATTTTGAATTCCGTGTAGCAAGTGGAGATACTTCGATATCCAGGCAATCTTTCTCTTCTTTGTTTTTTCTTTCTTTAGATAAGGGTTAAGGGGGGGGGGGGTTAAGGGGAGGGGGTGGGTTAATATTATCTTTCTTACTATTTTACTATTACATTTATTCTTGTAATTTCTAAAAATTAATAAATAAATATTAAAAAAATGTATCTTGCTCGGAAAAATATCATGGACAAGTGGGTGTTTCAGCGGGTTTAGTGTACGCGCTGCATTGGTGATTGAGCAGAAATTAGGCGTGTCAGCGAAAATGGGTTGCAGAGTGTGCGCGTATTTGGGGAGAGCATATTTAAGGCTGTGTCAACGAATATAGAGTCACCAATTTCTGTGGGTGGTGGGTGGATCTGGGAGTTCATGAGGATTTCGGGTCATCTGTGTGTGTCGTCCGATTTGGTGAGGTACTCAAAACCTTTGGGATGTGTGCGGCTTTTACTGTCAAGGCAGCCATTCAGTGTATGAAATGATTCTTCGTCTGGGTCATCGAATATGCGGATTAGGGTGCGCATACATTTTGGGGTGCGCTTTTACTTGGGGATGTGCGCAGATTCTGGGATTCACACGGATTTTAGAGATACGTGCCTGCTGTTGAGGATGAGGGTGCACAGGAATTGGAGATGACGAGCAAATCCGGATGTGTCTACTGATCTGCAAACAGGTTTTGTGCCACGTGAGGATGTTTAATGCCGAGGGAACCCTGTTCTGAACAGTTTGAAATGATTCCAGCTCTGAGATAATGCATTAGGGGAGTGCCAGCGTGTTTGGGGTGCGCGCTTATTTGCAGATTGCGCGGATTTCGGACAGTACCGGCAAAAATGTGTAGCACACTGATTTAGGGTTTTGCGCGTGCCAACATGGGGATGTTTACGGAATTCAGGGTACTCAAAGATTTTTGATGTCTGTGCATTCGTGGGTTTTACGTATTGGAATTTTGTTTCATTTCCAGATACATTCATAATAAATCCTTTATTCATTTGGTGAGTGTCATCGTGAATGGAGTGCGCGCCGATTTGGGATTTGCGCAGAATTAGGACAGTGTCAACATATTTGGTTATGCATCTGAACAGATTTATTCATCTGACCGCCATTATAGAGGTACACACAGTCTTCGGGATGCTCGTTAAGGGTGTTTAGACCGGTATTCAGATGTTCGCGGATTTCGGGGTTCTCGGAGATCTGTGGCATCTGCGGATTGAGACGTATCTGCAGGTTGTTTCATTTACCGATATTTTCAAAACGAATGTTCATTGAACTTTCGACGGTATTGCTGTTATTTTATGGTGGAGGGTAACCATTTTGTGAATCGCTTAAAATAATTCTTGCTCAGAGATACTCTGCTGTGCATCTGGGGGTGTCAGTGGGTAGGTGGTGCACTTCGATTTTTGTCTGCGCCTTCTGATGTTCGCATATTTCTCTGTACACGCTTTTAGGGGTGCACGCGGATTTAGGATGCGCGCAGTTTTAAGGGTTTACTCTGGAATATGGGGAGATAAGCAGAATATTAGACGAGCACAGATTCAGGTATCTCGGCATACTTAGGTTTGCACAGGAACTTGGGTGTGCATGCGGATTCGAGGTGTCTGTGTATTGCGGACATATTTGCGGTAGCTGCAGATTTGGAGGTTTGACAAAGCTCGAGGTTGTTTCATTCATGAAGCTATTTTGTGAGCACTCTGAAATAATTCTTGACCAGGAATACCCTAATGTCAATGGCGAAGTGTTTGGGGGAGGCGAATTTGTGGTTTCATGTCGATTCAGGGGAGTACACGCTTTCAGCTGTCTGTGGATGCGGTGTTCACGCTGATGTGGGGCTTGCTTCCGGGTTTGGAGGTGCGCACAGACCTGGGGGATAATCATGAAATTGGTGCACACGGAAGTGGGGATGCGCATAGAGTTAAGAGAGTGTCGGCCAATTTGGGCTGCACCGTAATTTAGAAATGTGCAAAGATTTAGGGATAAGTATCCCAAATCTGGGGTGCACGCAGGTTTGGGAATGTGCAGATTTCAGGTTGTTGTGTCGAATACTTTTATGCGCTTAGACTGGGGTTGCGTCCAGATTAGTGTCCGTCAGGTATGGGAGGGGCCAGGCTGGGTGAAACTGCACAGGATTGAACGAAGCTGAAGAGGGTGGTAAGTTTAGTTAATTCAATCTTGGATTCTACCGTACATATCACCCAGGACATCTTCAAGGCTCGGTGGCTCAGAACTACAGCGTCCGTTATTAAAGACCTCCCGAGCCCTGTGCATGCCGCATTCCCACTGTTACCATCAGGTAGGAGGTATAGAAGCCTGAAGCGACATACTCCGAGATTCAGGAACAGCGTCTTCACCTCTGACATCCGACTCCGAATTGGACAGATTCTGATTCTGATTCAATGGAAATGTTTCTTTGCAATCCATAACTCCACCATGTTTTCTATCATTTGCAAACTTGCGTGTGTCCACATTTTACTCCAAGTCATTTATATACACTCAGTATGGCCTGACGTCGCCGATGAAGGGACTACTGAGTATATTATACGTTCATGGTTCTTCTGCTCCACCACATCCTCTTTAAGTTTACATGTGTTATATATACAGAGATGCTCTCCTTGCCAACACTATTGCAACATATTGTTATTTTAGCTAACATTTCCTTGCTGTCCACTTCAATCAGTCCGGCCATTTCCTTGCTGTCCACTTCAATCAGTCCGGCCATTCGCTTTTGATCTCTCTCATCAATAAGAGATTTTCGCCTACAGAACTGCCACTCACTCGGATTTTGTTCGTAGGTTTTTCGTACCTAGAAACTGTTGTGAGTGAAACTCCCAGGAATCATCTGTTCCTGAGATCTTCAAGCCACCTAAAATCAACGTCACCTAAATGACCTTATTTCTACATGCACAACGAAACAACAACCTCACCACGTCTCCAGCCTTTATGCATTCAGTAGTGACTACGGCATTGACTGGATTGATATCTGTACTGTGTGCTTCTGCCCAGACTCTGGAGATTTTGTGGCCTTTATTTTAAGATATGAATCACCATATCATTACTAATTCACTCTAGATTGGTACTCTATGAATCTTGATTTATTTCCCGACCGTTAAAATACAAGAAAAAATATTCACAATGAAGACTGTGCCCACCCGCGATGGCCCCATGCATAAAAGATCACATGGATGTTTGATTACATAGAGGGCTTGTCTCCTCTCAACTAAACATTCCAAAATACACTTATGATTTACCTTTAATCGTCAAAGGTAAAGATCTCATCATCAATTATGCAAATCAGATTTCCATCTTGAGAAGGCAGCAGCTTCTGCCTTCAGTGTTCGTCTTCAGTGTTTCCCATCATCCCAGCTGCCTGTAACAGACCTTCGGATCTCCATGTTTCTTTTTTCCAGGCTTCGACCTCGATAACTCGTGCCATCCAATGTTCCATACTCCTGCCTGGTTGCTGTCAGTTCGCAAGAGACAGAATTTGTTGAATGCAGTTTATTCTGAATGGCACGAGTTATTCACGTACTTTGACAATTTAAAGCCGACTTCCAACTAGCGTTTATCGCGGGGTCCTTGAGTTTCTAAACTGATTTGTCTCGGGCTGCCGATGTTCTGTTGGAACATTTTTGTTTCTGTTCCAACATTGCAATCTATCGCTCCTCCGCAATTGTGTTTGCTGTTGTTGTTCTGTCAGTGCACATGTGACAAACAGATTGGTTATCTAACCTCTAGGCGCAATTAATTTAATGCTTCTGACACCCTCCATCTCTGTTTCTCCGATTCACGATTACCTGTGAATGATTCGGTTTTCCTGCTTCCCAAGGCTTGGAAAATATGAAATATTAACAATACTGCAATGCATTCCCTTTTTACTTACCTAAGGTGCAAACACCTCCCAGATTTTCACAATCTCGATTTACAATCTTTCCCATATTTTACCTTTAAAAAAATCCGCGTGTCTGCCTCCGCCATATTTAGAGTATTTCCCGCGGAATCCAGAGCAGTGTATCTCAATCACTACAGTAAAACATGCCGTGCGTCCCCCTTTCCAATCTCTCGAGATTAAAATTTGTTTAGATACTCTGTACAATTTACAATTTTTGGCACAGCCTGGAGGCTTATTCCACGCCAGCTGGGAATCGGAGTTTAGTCAACTGCAATAGTTTACAGATGTCTATGTCTCGGTACCAGTATAGAGTAAGACCTCTAGTACCAGCCCTACTCACATTGAATACATCTAAAACACATTACACAACAAAGAACAAGGAACTGTTGGCATTGCAATCGTTGTGTCATCAGTTGTTGGCGACTCTACAATGGGTAAGGTGCACTCAGTAGGAATATTCCAACACTTATCTGATACTTCCCTAAATTCAGCTTTTACCCGTCCTGCTTCGTCCTAAGAGATCTAGTGGTTTCATTTGTTTTTCTCTCTCTCGTTGTCTCGGACTTGGCTGGGGCAATTGCAATAACTGCTTTGCATAACTGACACCTTCTGATTCTGAATATCAGGTGAACTATCCTAAGCTTCCAGATGAAACCTGTGGGAGCTTGCTCAAACCACTAGAATGTTCCTTCCTTCTAATCATCCTCAATATCTTTAAAAATACCAGAACTTCATCTTCTCCATCCAGAACATCAGAAGCTTTTGGACCACAGTTACGAGAGGACGTTAACGTACTCTGAAGCGTTTCAGTTTGGTCACTATGACACCATCCGAACATATTATGAGCAATCTGGATTGGATAGGCTGACGGACTGGCTCTATCAATGACACCATATGGTCCTGCAGATCTCGAAGATATTGACAGACATGGCTGATGTCCTGAGATCAGAACCTTATTTTTGTACCATTTTCAAAATCTTATGTCCTTTTCGCACGATGAATAAACTTTGTTCTAGTTTTATCGGTCTGATGCTATGGGCGGCGATGCACATGAGATTCTTTAACACTGCAAATGATTTCCTGTACGCTTCCTCTTTTACAATAGCATCATTCTCAGGCTCTGATAAATCCGGCCAATCAGGAAATCTAACGCTCCCATTTCACTCACGGTAAACAACCTAAAAATGATCAATCCAGTAGAGAAAGTTTTGTTGGTCCGCTTTAGCAGAAGGACATAAGGTAGCCGGTGTGATACACTGCTGTTCAGCCACTTTAACTAGCATTTCTTCAATGTTCCATCCATGTGTTCAACCAGTCCCCTGCATTGGGGTTCACAAAGAATGCGGAACCAGTGCTTCCTACTTTACAAATACTTTGCAGTGAGGTGCAGACGATGATCTGAAAATTGACCCATTTTGAAATTCTAAAGGGTATGACGTCTCTCTTGCAAATTGTTGGCTGCAACGGAAGCGGAGTTATTCTCAGCGCCAAAAGCCTCTGAATACTCAGTGGACGTATGCTCTATCAATAGGAAATGTTCCAGTACAGTAGGGGATGGAAACAAACGTTCATGCACAGTCGATCTGCAAGTTGAAACATTTTCCTTCCACAGAGCACCTACGTTTTCAAACAGAGTTTTGCAGCCGATTTATCACACTTGGCACAGAGCAAACAATTCCGACAGTAATATTTCACCTGCTCGCAATCAGGGGCACCAAGACAGATTAATCACCTGTTCCCTTGTTCTTTCTCATTTTTGATGCACAAAATTACAATGGTACGAATATATCATATGTTTCATTCCACCATCTAGAAACACACAATGTCAATTACTAATTACAATCCTTTTCTGTATCTGTATTCCCGAACATTTCCCATATTCCTCATAATTCATCCCTCTCTGCGCCTTTGCGAATTCCTGATTCTGCTGTTTAACTTGAACAAGTGCATTAGTACAAATTATCTCGGTTTCTCTGACATCGCTATGGATTCCATTTGTCACACCAACCAAACCCCAACCCCTCACCCCACACTTTGTTCTTATTCAGGCCAACTCATCCATCTTCCTTTTCTCACCCAGGGTTGTTATTGCTTTTTTTGTGTGAGCGCCTTTTACTCCAGATGTGTTTCAAATACATACCGCATGCGGGGTGCTGTTGATAAAGTTTTACCCACGGCGAAAACGTAAGATCTGGCTTCCCATGATGGCAATTATTCAGCCAAGCTATCACAGACACACATACTGTATATAATACCGTCCCTGAAGGATTTTCGTCTGGGTTGCTGGCAATAAAAGCCATTAAAGCACGTTCTGGCACTTGTGCACACATTATTTAGGCAGATTGCTCGAAACACTTTCTATGTGTAGTCATACCCCATCCATATCTATATACCAGATCCTACAAACCACCTTTCGTCCTGAACTAATCGCTATCCGTCAATAAATATCCATAAATACGAACTTTGCATTCACATGAACCCAATGCCCTCTCTTGATTTTAATTTAAGATGAGAATGAATGGTCCTTTCCTTTGTTGAACTACTGCCGCCGGGCACTCATGAGTTTCATCCCGATAAGTTCAATTCCCAACGAGCGTGATAACACTGTTAACTCTTTCAACTACGACGTTACAGCCCTGTAATAACAATTTCAAACTGACTAGTGGAATTTGACTGACAGTTGCAACTTTCTTACTGTCATCCAGATGAATCGGAGTATGATCAGGTAAATGAACATTGGATTAAAAACCTGAATATCAATAAAATATTTAACTGTCCAAATCATCGATAATGACCTTGGGATGCTAGATAACTCGTTTCGTCCGGATAAACATTCGATCTGCAAATGTCACTGGCGTCAGTCGGTCATCTTTGGAGGTACAGAGCTGACACTGTTTTACTGGTGGCAGCGATCTCGAAAGAGAATGACTCGGAAAGGCCTGGGTCTCAATCGAAGGTGCTTTTGCCAGATCTATTTTACGATCTGATTCTGCATTATTCTGGTTTCCGTTCCCATGGGACGCCTACACTCAAGAGTTCCATGAGTGGGTACGCATTGTTGACACTGCTAACTGTGTGATCTCTGCAAGAAGCTGATAGGTGAAGCCTGGTGGCTGGGAATGGTAACGGTCTGCAGAGGGAGGAATCTAATACGCAAAGGGAACGGACGTTAGGAGAAAGCGAAGGGGGAAGGGTAGCAAGTGATAAATGCGAGAACAGAAAAGAGGTTAGAGTATGGAACAGGCAAAAGGTGTTTTTTTAATATTTAAGAAAATTTAATCTTTTTCCCGTGTAGGCATCCCTCGAAGTTAGTTTGCAGTGGAGTAGCAAATGAAGAACACAAGGAATGCTGAAGATGCTGGAAATGAAAGCATCACATACAAAATGGTAGATGAACACAGCAGATTAGGCAGCAACTATGGAAATAAATAAACTGTTAACGTTTAGGATGAAGTCCCTTATTTAAGGACGTGCCTTCCAGCGTATGACTGAAGTTGGGTAATATTGTTGGGAGTCCAGTATGCCGAATCTACTGATATGTTACAAACGTAAATGTCTTTCTTTGTAGAGGTACTGGGACAGTCACAAACACCCAGTGACGTCCATCGTGTTCATTTCCACGAGTAGTCTTAGACCCATGCAAGAAAATGTGATGAAGAGCAGACTCACATTTCTTAGGCCGTCATCACTCAACTGTTCTCTCCATCGTTAGGACAGGAATTGGGGCCTAATTATATGAATATTTGAAGACCATGCATACTCGACTATAGCATTGGTGAACAGTTCATCCACCCATTCCGGTGTCTAAAGTGAATTTGTAAATGATCTGAAAATTTAAAAAAAAAATCCAGCAATTTGAGAAACTGAGATGAGCTTTTGGCATTTGAAAAGGTGTCCCATTTACTGCAAGGGAGCTGCTGCTGTTTAAGGATAGGATTAAATGTTGTGTGTCTGCTAATTCAATCTCAGAGATTTACAAAATCTGCCACGTCGGGAATGTAACTGAGATGGCGTCATCTGTTTGCTACCATTTCCAGAATCCAATGGTAGTTGTTGTGAACCATTGTCCCAGGGGAGATCATAAAGGATATAAACTGCATCGACAAAAACATTCAATCAAAAAGAATGCCTGTAACGTAAACGGACCGGGTAATTGCGTGAAAAGAAAATGCTTGAAGCGTATTACCGTACCGAGAAAATATTTTATGTTTTCATTGCCCTGATTGGCGTTCCAGGTAAGCGAATCCAAGAACGCAACAACTCTGCATGTGAGATGTCTTCGTGCAGGACACTGGGAGTTTGTTTGTTTGTTTTTTGCTTACTAGATCGGCGACCTGCATCCAAAGCCTCGTGTGGTGATAATCCTTTGCTCATTTACACAATTTTCATCCCATAGTTTGCCTATTACTTGCAGCCACGTGACTGAGAAAACTCTATCAAACTTATTGTAAAGCTGTAAATATAAGAAGCCCTCACGGAAACTATCTAGGTTGGTGTGCCAGCGCTGAGCAAAGGAAACTCATCGGAAGGCTATAATAAGACGGTTTCAGTTGGTAAGTTCGCTAACCGGGCTCATAATAGCAGGACATGTCACAGCGGAAAAAAAATTAATTATACTCATTGCAACCGTAGTCCTGTAATGAAACCGTTTTCTCCTGAACAACGGACCAGCTTTGTCTGCCCTCTGAACGTCTTCTTGCTTCCCTTCGGTGTCCGGTTGCTTTGATTAAACGCTCTGTACGGGATAAAAATGGAGAACCGTTTGGGTTATCCATTCTTTCTGCGACCATTTCACGCTTAACTTTACTTGTTGGTATCCAAATCACGGGTACTCTCAGTATCCACTCTTTCGGTGCAAAGGTTTTGGTTTGATTTCGTTGATTAAATATATCAGCCACTTTTCTTGTAAAGGTATTTATTGTAATCTATAATGCCTCTTAACTCTGTTTCTCCAGTGAATTTATTGGCGATTACAGTCCTGTCCCAGAGGAAGTGCGGTTTGTCCACCTGTACCACTCGCTACTTGGTGGCCATGGCAACGGCAGACATGATGGTCATTATCACCGAGGTAATTTTGTATCAGATCAGCAATCATTACTTCCCAGTGAGTGTCCTGAACATTACTCCCGTGGGGAGTGTTAGAACTGTTTTGACTCGTGCAGTCGAGGACTATTCTGTATGGTTCACTGTCGCTTTCACATTTGATCGCTTTATCGCCATTTGTTGCCACAAGCTGAAAGCAAAATATTGCACCGGGAAAACAGCAGCCGTGGTACTGGCAGCAGCTGGCGTGTTCTTCTGTTTGAAAAATATTCCCTTCTACTTCACGCTTGAACCGGGAGAAATTATTAACAACGTTCCGTGGTACATTGTTATAAAACTAAGTTACTACACTGATCCGGGATGGATTGGATTTGACTGGTTTGATACGGTATTAACCCCTTTACTGCCTTTCGCTGCAATTCTGCTCCTCAACGCTCTGACGGTCAGACACATCTTAGTGGCCAGTCGGGTCCGAAAGGGGCTGAGGAGTCAGAGCAAAGGGGAGCGTCGCAGTGACCCGGAGATGGAGAGCAGGAGGAGGTCGGTGGTTTTACTCTTCACCCTCTCCGGCAGCTTCATCCTCCTGTGGCTGACAGCTGTTTTACAGTTCCTCTATTATCAGATAACAGGAACAGGAGGCGAGTGGAATGATTCTGAATACTTATTTTATAAAGTCGCATTTTTGCTGAGAACTTTAAGCTGCTGCACCAACACATTTATTTACGTGGCGACTCAGTCCAAGTTTAGGGAGCGAGTGAAAAATACCGTTACCTCAGTTTTTGAGTTCATTAAGAAAACCAGCTATTGAGCGAAGTTCGGAGACCTCTGCAATGTTTTGTGTTCAGTCTCCCGTTACTGAAATCCCGGCTAAAATCGAAAAGACTACATTTTTGCATACTTAATCAGGGAGCAGTTCCCAAATACCGATCCGATGAGAACAAGCACTTGCAAAGAACAGTGCTACAGCCAATTGCCATGATTGACCGCTGAAAATTGTTCCCCCTCTCACTACGTAGGCATTTCTCTGATATGCAATGTCTGGGTGTCACATGTTTACTTACCAACCACTGATATCATTCTCCGAAGCTACACCAATAGTGATGCAGATCTTCCGTAATTCCATTGTAGCAGTCGTTAGATGAATTCTTTTAATCTATGGCATTGATAGTGACGACAGAGACCATAGAGGTGCGTCAACATCTAACAACGATGCGTTTGAATGCAGACGGAGATACTGAATGCTGACTCATACGGATTGGAAACACTATCTGGTGGCAGGCCGGCGTTCCTTTCAAAGAACGATTTACTTGTTTCAGTGTTTAACCAAGTGTGGTTTATTGTAATGTAAAAAAACTCTCTGCAACAGTTCTGTTGAGGCCTGTACACGTCTTGCATAACTTGGGGAGACCATATTCTATTGTTTCTGCTGTCCGGCGATTGAAGCCGTGCCTACTCAGTCCTTCTTGAAATGACTGAGCCAATGTGCTAGCAAGGAATCTGCTGAAACTAAGCTGACCCTGTCCATTTGCAGCGCATTATGAGACTGCGGATGTGAGCTCAACATATCCAGATTTCCTTTCATAGAGATGTTCTTCTCGTTTAATAAAATATCCAACAGTCGTTAGCTCGCATTTCATCTTTGTGAATGCATGCTGCATCTACATGTTAACCGAATAATACATGCCAATTGCCTACTTTTACTAAAATAATCACTGATTTTGCGACTTTCCGGAATATCTGACCACATTCAGACACTCTCATGTCGATTCCAGCTTAATATTGCAGATTAAATGAAATTGGATTTAATTTCACGCTCTGCTGCAATGTTGACTCTCACCGAAATCACTAATATAAATTTGAAAGTTGGAATGGAGGCGCTGGACCAGATGATGCTAACCGCTGTTGAACTATCGTCAACTGATCGAGATTTGGCAATTCTCTGCGCATGTTTTGAATAATTCCATAGTTGTACTTTATTATCTCTACATAAAGATAACCGGAACTATAGTTAACATAGGGTAACAAATAAAATTCAGAATTTTATTGTTCCTATTGTACCAATACTGACTCCGAATACCTTTACAAACTCCAGACGCTGAAATAGCGGACCGTCCGTTGGCTGAACGATTCTTTCTTTTGACTACAGGTGGCGGAATGTGTCCCCTTGTTAGTTTATTGCCATTTGAAAGCATAAATGGGTGAGTCACAAGTGAAATCCAAGCTCCTTCTTGACGCTTCCCCACAATACAGTGGGCGTGTTCGGTTTTAACTATGGTTACAAAATATAAAGACCTGATCCAACATTAAGTGCTCCCGACATATTCCTATAATATACACAGAGGAGTTCGTTCAGGTAAATTCCCTAATGTGACAACATGTGAGGTTGTATTTACCTGCACTGTCCACCTGACATCTAGGTCGTTGTATATACGAAATTTGGACCTCCAGAAAGTGACCACAGATGGCTGATTGATAAGTCAGTGGCTTGATTCATAGGCATGATGCACATGCAGCTCACCCTTTGTGGGATTATGCAGGAGGGTTGAAGTTAATAACTCATGTCCCGCTAACTTAGGCCACGAACTTGTCAATCACCCCGATGAGTTAATAACTGATGAGTCCTTAACTTCAAACTTTCTTCATAATCACTCAAAGAGCTGCACAACATGTGCATGTAACGAGAGCTATGTAAATAATCTCCTTCTGCCTTCGGCCACGAACTTAGCAATCACCCCTCGTGTTATGAACTTTGTCAATAATGCAGTTCGTCGTATCCCCAATTTTCTGAATAATGGAGCATTTCCGAAAGTGCAGTCGCTTGTTGCTGATCTAACTTTAAGCTCCTCCCATATCGTCATAACCTCAATTTACAAATTACTTCAACCACTGAACGGTTGCTGAGGCCAAATAATTGGCTTCTTTAAGCGGAGGTTTATAGGAGTGTAATTCACAGGGCCAACGAAGTTTATATAGAGAACAGCATGTGTACTGGTCACGTTGCCTCACTAATGTTCTAGATGCAATTGGAAATCTGATAAAACTTGCATAAAATTGCTGCACACAGCGGTCAGTCACTGAAACAATAACGGATTACATTTTTAATCCGCTCTCATTCCCCTTTCCATCAGCCGTATCCTGGACTCGGGAATATCTGCTGTGTATCGAGTTGCTTCCCCACTTGAGATTCCCTTGCAAATGAACTGTTTTCCAAACGCCAGTGATCCCTAATTTAATCGCTGACCGTCAGCTACACCCCAGGGCGTTGTGGAACATTAACCAGGTCACTCTGCTTTTAAGACTTCAGACGTGCGCACCATATTATCAAAGGGAATATTCGCATTTCGGTTCCAAACGGAACTATCTCCCTCTAAAAAGCTCTCGGGATGTTCTCAGAGCCCAGCGTTCATTTTTCATGTTCCCACTTTGCGTCTCTCCATCATAACATGTCCACGTTCTCTTATTGTGAACAGTTATCTTAACCCTTCCTCTTCTGCCTATGTTTGCATTCCCCTGCTCAGTTTCCACCTACGTGAGCAGTCTTCCCATAAAAAAGTAAGATTACTGTGATCACTCATACTGCATTTCTCCCTGATCATTCTAACTAAACATCGGTCGGAATACAAACTTAGTACTTTTGTAAACGCCTTTCCATCTTCCGTATGGTGCCAGAGTTCCCGCTGAAGCAAAATAAGAATTGTCTCTGCGAATGTAATCACGAGCTCCCTCTTCGGGATATGGCTATCCTCCCCACTGTGTTCAAAAATGCATTTTCCGATTGGGACCCAAACATTATGAAATACAAAGTTCCTGAAAGTACATTTTCACGCCGGCTGCATTTGGCGGTGCTCGAAACCTAAGCAACCTAGACCACTGGAAGTCCTTGAAATACCGATCATGACGTATTGTGCTGGTGGCAAATCCACGTCAATGTTGAAGAAAAAAATAATGAACAGCATTCGAACATTTGCCAAATGTGTCCAGTGAAGGAGACGGTGAGACTCGTCGTATAACTTAAAGCTAATATTCACTTCCTATAGGGAAACAGGAAGAGAGGTGCAGTAACTGGGATTTGGGCTGCTACTCCATTTGCAAATCGCGGTGCCGGGGTGACGATCAGTGGCGGGAAGCTGCTCTTCATCTAAAGCTGGTGGCTGTCAAGGACACTCAGTTCACGGCAGTTGAGATGCCGCAGATTTAATCGCCGATACTCCATTCAGGTCATTACGTTTGCCTCGTCACGAACGGAGTTTCCCGGTCATCAGCACTGGTTATCTGTGTTCTTCACTCTCTGGTTCTTTGCTGATATTCGGTCCAAACAGATTGTATTGAGTTCACTCTCACTTGCAAGACTGTTTAATTTTTATTGTGTAATAGTTGCCACGATTATATTATTCCCTCAAGTGCACTCATTTCTAACATTGTCATACACAGAAAAGAGCCTATGTTATATGTTTGCTTTGAGATAATAGTTCGTTGTGCGCTACACTGACCATTTCATTTTTCGCGGTGAACATGGTAACCGTATTCACCCTGTCTCGGGGAAGTTGCGGCCTCTCTGGGTTGTCACTTGCTACCTGGTTGCCATGGCAGCGGGGGATTATCTGGTTATTATTCTGGACAAGCTGCTGAGCAAGATTCCTCTTACGTACATGACATTCCAAGTTCTCCTCCAATCAGTGGCGAGGGGGTGTAATACCCACGCTATTCTGCTTCACACCGTCACCGACTGTTCGGTCTGGTTCACCGTCACGTTCACCTTTGATCGGGTTATCGACATTTGTTGCCAGAAGATGAAAACAAAATATTGTAGGTTAAAAACTGCGAGTGGAGATTTGGGGACTGTGAATGTGATCAGATGCTTAAGGAATATTTAGTGGAATTTTCGGCTCTTAGAAAAATATACATGGATCATTGACCTATTCGCTTCCAGGGAGAGAGCTTATTATTTGCGTTTATTTGTGGCTATTAATATTATACTATTTTATAACTTCCTCACACCCTTTTCTCCCATTTCTCCTGGTTCTGTTGACGAACGGCTTCACTGTCAGACACGTCTTAGTCACTGCAGTCTCGCAGGAGATTCAGAATTCCCGGAAACGGGCGGAGAGCCTGAGACTCGGAGAAAGAGAAAGGCAGGAAATCCCTCGTTTTACTGCTGATCATCTCAGGCAATTTCATCCTGCTGTGGGTGCTGCGTGTTTTCTGTGTACTCTGCGTGGAATTGGCTGTATGTTTTTACCGCGTCTGATTCGCTGCGAGAGCTGGGCGTCATTCTACAGCTTCAGAGTTGTGGTACAAACACGGTCCTTTACACCGTTACGCAGATCAGTTTTTAGAGAACAGCAAAAGAATATGGCAGAATCTCCGTTCGCTCTCATTTTTGCGAAGACCTCGTGTTCTTACGGTGTCGCCCGAGCTGTCACCACTAAAGTTGCATACGTTCCGGGCACTGTCTGTTCCTCGGGGCCTGCTGCTATCCTCCTTCCTCTCACATCCCACAAGCGGCAGTTACAGAGAACGGTCCCTTATACAACCGCAGTGCTCTTTCCTCATTTGCCGTCCGGTCTTCTCATCTCTGCCCTTGTGTATTTTCCCCATAGTTTCACCGTGCAGTCCCTCTGGGCGGCCGGATGCATTGGTTCAGCTGCAAGTCCATACTCCTGTGAGGGCTTCTCTTTTTCCGAAACAACCCGTTCATTCCCGACAGTGACGACTGAATTGGTGCTGCGAATCCATTGACGACAAAACTGATGCTGCTTCCTTCACCAACGCTGAGCTCGTCCATTTCATGTTGGTTCCCTACAACTTGCCGCACCGCGCTCAGGTCAATTTGGTCCCATTCTTACACCTCTCCTATCCCTCGGTCACCCCATCCCCAATTCTAGAGACAGATTATCTAACAACATATTTTGCAGTGTTAAGCTACTGACCCTCAGAGTTACATTTTCGACATGTCCTGCCATACGGACACTCGCAAAAGCGCTGTTCCATTTCATTTCCTTGGATCAAACTTTCCTCTCAGGACGTTTCACAGTCAACGGAGATTCTATTCCAGCACGATCGATGCTGCCATCACCATTCTCTGTTGCATTTCCTGTCGGTGACATTACTCCATCCCTCCGAAAATAATAAAATAGACAGAGTCTCCTTGTCCTCAGGTCACACGCCAGGAGCCTCCGCCTTCAGGATATTTTCTGTAACTTCCACCAACTCCGTGGCGATTCCAACAATAGGCATGTTTTTCCTTTCCCAATCCCCGCAGCCCGAAGACCGTTGTTTGCGCGACTCCATTGATAACATGCCGTTTCCCGCATGCCTCCCTTCTTCCTGTAACCGTATTCCGGGCATTGTTCCCAAACAGGCAATGTTAATTGAAGAACAACGGAGACCATATTTGTAATACACTTAATTAGTGTTGTCTGCTGCCTTGCAAGAAATAAAATGCTGACAATCCAGAAAACCTGTTGTCATCAATGATGCCATTTACAGTCCCTGTCAGAATTAGCTATCCCGATGCCGCATACATCGGAGATAGCTTGGTCTGACAGGGTGAAACCTGAAAGGGGTTTGGAGCTTGATGTTTTTCCGTTTGAGGGATTCCAGCGATTGACCACTCTCACAGAGGAAGACAGAGGCATTTAACATCGACTTTTGTTATACTATTCGCGATAATATAGGGAATGCCTCGAAAGCTCACAGTATTGTTTTCAAACATCACATGGTTAAGTGTTTTCTTGTGAAGGGATGCGATGTAACCGAGTCTTTTCCCGAGAGTTAATTGCTTCAGTTATTGTCGAGATTTTCTTACATGAGTCTCAGATTCATTTCTGTTGGAAGTTACCATGAACAATTTCTCGTAAATTAGTGTACAACACATCCTTATTTTGAGATATGTACCACTTGTGTACAACGGCTGTAGGCAATATCCACCACCGTAACCTAATAATGATAGTGAAACTTCCTTCGGTACGAATCGATGGTTCAACAGTTTTACACAGCGAACCTTTCCTCAGCGGATACAATGCATAGTTATTTTAAAAATATTCTGATAAAATCACTGCATATATTTTCCTATCGCTGAAATCGTTGAGAATTAAGCTCGCTTAAACTGCTCATTCATTTTAGGTTTCACAATAACGTCGCACTTTATCCAGTCGCATCACTAACATAGCGATAGTATCTGAATTTAAACATGTCCGTCAGCTGAACCATACTGCTAAAGATGAATCGCAGATATGACTGGCAAGAATGGCATTTGTTATCCACGCCCAACTCAAACTGTTTTCGTTTGAATGTACTGAACCGGCAATTTCAAAACGTTGTAACATGCAGCTCAAGAAAGCCATCGCGCATGCATTCTATGAAGTCCTCTTCATACTGCTTCGACCAACTTGATTCACCAAATATTTGTGCAAAGTAAAGCCTCCAATGTTAACTGCTGTCCCATTCTTACATAACTCAGATTTTTTTTTGTTTGTTGCCTCTGCTACTGTAATATTATTATTTGGTGACCGATAGACAACTCCAACCAATGATGTTTTGCTTTACTATTCCTAATATCCACTCACAAGTGTTCAACTTTCTGTTCCCTAGATCTTATATCGTCTCTCACTGTCACCCTTTCCTCATTTTTAATTAAAAGCGTTTACCCACTCCCCTTTCCTTCCTGCCCATCCTTCCGTATTGCCTGATATCGTTGAATATTTAATTCCCTGTCCTTTCCACCCTACAACCACGTCTCTGCAATGGGCACTAAACCATATACCCTTGTACTAATATACGCCGCAGGTTCATTGGCCTTGTTTCAAATAGTGCAGACATTCAAATATAGTGTCCATACACTTTCCTCCTTCTATCTTTTGCGTTTTATATTTATTGATAATTTCATTTTTTTCTTACTTTACTTCTCCAATCTGCTGAATACATCCCATATGATTTTTTTAAAGCTTGACCCTTAGCCCTCGCTGTGTGATTCGCTGGGATCCAGGTCGCATCATGGTTCAACTGGAGCCCTTAACATTAGTACAGCTTCTTACTTCCCCAACACTGGGGCCAATCTCCATTAATTCAAACCCACTTCTCCCAGAACAGTCCTTGAGCCACGCGTTTAACTGCCTAATTTTGCAGACCTTATGCCAATTTGTAAGCTGCTGAAGTAGTAATCCAGAGATTTCCATTGTTTTGATTCTGCAGTTTAATGCAGAACTTTGCTGCTGAAATTTCTTTAGCTGAACCTCTTTTCTCGTTCTCCCTATGTCGCCCGTGCGCTCATGGACCAGGACAACTATACCTTCCCCCCTCCAACTACAAATTACTCTGCGGAGCAGTTACGATGTCCGGAACCCAGGCACTAGGCTTCAGCATAGCCAGTCTCTGAATCTGCTGCAAGTTATACAATGATACCCAGTATACATTGCACAATCAAATATAATACTTTCAGTCCTGTATTCACCCATTTTAGTTTTTCCCGCCTATTATGCTTTGCCAGAACATCAGCCCTTCCTTACTAGTAGTCTCACTGCACAATGCATCTCTTTGTTAAACAATTGCGGCATCCTCGACAATATCACGGCGGTTCATGTCGCCGTGAAAAATTAATCGAAGTCCACCACAAAGGCTCCAGCCCGGGCTTTTGTGCAACCGGCTTCTTCTGTATAGGATAGTTCGTAACTACAATCTCATTCAAATCGTTAATGTCCATGAGCAAACCGGCAACAAATCGTCCTTGTGTTCGATGAACCCCGCGATAATCCACACCTTCAAAATTGTCTGTCTGGTGTCAGTGGTGGTATAACCAGGACTTGTGATATACCGCAGCGCCCCAATCGACCATCCTCCAGCAGCTCCCACGGCAGCACGTGGCCATATCGGTGGGGTTGGGGCAAGTGGTGCGCTGAGCCGTGACTGCAGCATGCTCAACTGTAACCATACAACCATATAACAATCACAGCAAGGAAACAGGCCAACTTGGCCCTCTTAGTCCGTGCCGAACTCTTAATCTCACCTTGTCCCACCTACCCGCACTCAGCCTATAACCCTCCACTCCTTTTCTTTCCATATACCTATCCAATTTTACCGTAAATGACACAACTGAACTGGCCCCTACTACTTCTACAGGAAGCTCATTCCACACTGCTATCCCTCTCTGAGGAAAGAAATACCCCCTCGTGTTTCCCTTAAACTTCTGCCCCCTAACTCTCAAATCATGTCCTCTCGTTTGAATATCCCCTACTCTCAATGGCAACAGCCTATTCACGTCAACTCTATCTATCACTCTCAAAATTTTAAATACCTCGATCAAATCCCCCCTCAACCTTCTACGCTCCAATGAATAGAGATCTAACTTGTTCAACCTTTCTCTGTAACTTAAGTGCTGAAACCCAGGGAACATCTCAGTAAATCGTCTCTGCACTCTCTCTAATTTATTGATATCTTTCCTATAATTCGTTGACCAGAACTGTACACAATATACCAAATTTGGCCTTACCAATGCCTTGTACAATTTTAACATTACATCCCAACTTCTGTACTCAATGCTTTGATTTATAAAGGCCAGCGTTCCAAAAGCCCTCTGCACCACCCTATCTACATGAGACTCCACTTTCAGGGAACTATGCACAGTTATTCCTAGGTCTCTCTGTTCCTCTGCATTCTCAATGCCCTACCATTTACCCTGTATGTTCTATTTGGATTATTCCTGCCAAAATGTAGAACCTTAAACTTCTCAGAATTATACTCCATCTGCCAACGTTCAGCCCATTCTTCTAACCGGCATAAATCTCCCTGTAAGCTTTGAAAACCCACCTCATGATCCACAACACCTCCTACCTTAGTATCATTGGTATACTTACTAATCCAATTTACCACCCCATTATCCAGATCATTTATGTATATTACAAACAACATTGGGCCCAAAACAGATTCCTGAGGCACCCCGCTAGTCACCGGCCTCCATCCCGATAAACAATTATCCACCACTACTCTCTGGCATCTCCCATCTAGCCACTGTTGAATCCATTTTATTACTCCAGCATTAATACCTAACGACTGAACCTTCTTAACTAACATTCCATGTGGAACTTTGTCAAAGGTTTTGCTGAAGTCCATATAGACTACATCCACTGTCTTACCCTCGTCAAAATTCCTCGTAACTTCTTCAAAAAATTCAATAAGGTTTGTCAAAGATGACCTTCCATGCACAAATCCATGCTGGCTAATCCAGTCATATCCCGTCTATCCAGATAATTACTAAAACTATCTCTAAGAATACTTTCCATTAATTTACCCACCACTGATGTCAAACTGACAGGTCTATAATTGCTAGGCTTACTTCTAGAACCATTTTAAACAATGGAACCACATGAGCAATACGCCAATCCTCCGGCACAATCCCCGTTTCTAATGACATCTTAAAGATCTCCATCAGAGCTCCTGCTATTTCTACACAAACTTCCGTCAAGGTCCTGGGGAAAATCCTGTCAGGATCCGGAGATTTACCCACTTTTAAATGTCTTAAAAGCGCCAGTACTTCCACCTCTTTAATTGCCATAGGTTCCATAACTTCTTTACTTGTTTTCCAGACCTTGCACAATTCAATATCCTTCTCCGTACTGAATACCGAAGAGAAGAAATCGTTCAAAATCTCTCCCGTCTCCCTCGGCTCCACACTTAGCTGACCACTCTGATTCTCTAAGGGGCCAATTTTATCCCTCACTATCCTCTTGCTTTTAATATAACTATAGAAACCTTTCGGATTTACTTTCACCTTATTTGCCAAACCAACCTCGTATTTTCTTTTAGCTTTTCTAATCACTTTCTTAAGATTCCTTTTACATTCTTTATATTCCTCGAGCAATTCCTTTACTCCATGCTGCCTATATCTATTGCAGACATCCCTCTTTTTCCGAAACAAATTTCTAATATCCCTTCAAAACCATGGTGCTTTCAAACCTTTAACCTTTCCTTTCAACCAAACAGGAACATAAAGATTCTGTACCCTCATAATTTCACCCTTAAATGACCTCCATTTCTCTATTACATCCTTCCCTTAAAACAACTTGTCCCAATCCACTCTCTCTATATCCCATCGCATGTCCTCAAAGTTAGCCTTTCTCCGATTAAAAATCTCAACTCTAGGTCCTGTCCTGTCCTTCTCCATAATTATATTGAAGCTAATGCTATTGTGATCACTGGACCCGAAGTGCTCCCGAACACATACATCTGTCAGCTGACCTTTCGCTTTCACTAACAGGAGATCCAACACTGCCCCATCTCTAGTCGGTACTTCTATGTATTGTTGCAAAAAACTATCCTGCACACATTTCACAAACTCTAAACCATCCAGCCCTTTTACAGAATGAGCTTCCCAGTCTACGTGTGGAAAATTAAAATCTCCACGATCACCTCCTTGTGTTTACTACAAATATCTGCTATCTCCTTACACATTTGCTCTTCTAACTCACGCTCCCCATTAGGTTGTCTATAATACACTCCTATCAGTGTTACTGCACCTTTCCCATTCTTCAATTCCACCCAAACGGTCTCCCTAGAGGACCTCCCTAATCTATCCTTCCAAAGCACCGCCGTAAGATTTTCTCGAACAAGCAATGCAACCCCTCCTCCTCTCGCCCCTCCTCCTCTATCACACCTGAGGCAACTAACTCCAGGAATATTTAGTTGCCAATCACACCCTTCCTGCAACCTTCCTATCAACCTTCACTCTGTTGATTTTTCTTCCTGCTTGGCAGGCCGCCACATAAGTGGCCTCCTTCACAGTCTTTGCCAATAGCTATTCTCACTTTTCGACTCAATCCCATCGACTTTGGGTCCTGATGTATTTAATCGTAAGAACTCCTCCAAACCTCTCATGTCCCTACCCATCATGAGTATTTAAGGGGTGCGCCCTGTTGAAGGAGGCACTTTTTCCTTATTATCATAAAGACATAAGGCAAACATACTTGGCATGTTGTTCCACGTTGTTGTAACGTTCTTGCAATAATATATTTTCAGTCTTCGCTTCATCCTTTCCACTGTTCCACTTGACTGTGGTCGATAGCGTATTTGAAGTCTTCGCTTGATCCTTAAAAGTGACATGACATCATGCATTATCTGGGCCTTGCAATGTGTGCGTTAAACGGATTCGGTACACCCCAGCAAGTGAATGTCCTTTCCGAAAAGGTTTTTGAATTGGGCTTTTCTGTGTTTCTCTTAGCCTAAAAATGTCCACGCACTTGACAAAGATGTCTATTAATACCAGAATATGTTTTTATAATCCTGCAGGTGGTGGTTAGGGATGTAAATAATCTAGCTGCAAAGTATCCGAAGCCTTTTTACCGGCCTGGAGTGTCGAATAATTTTGGAGTAATTCTGAAATAATTTTAAAGGTATACTATACCATTCAGGTACATGTACATCCTCTACATATATGTTACTCCCAGTCCTCCTCTACGCAGTCTGCACTGATGAGGAATCATCGACAAAATATTTAAAATACATTTTCTCTTTCCTTAATGCCTTTATTCTCAGTCATTACTTAGTCTGATCGTTTTCCATCTTCTCTTTTATGTGTGTTGATAGATATGGACACTTGGGATAATTTGCTACCGTAACTAGACACTCACGTTCACTTCCTTGATACAGCAGCTTATCAGCAGACATAATGTCAGGGTTTACAGGATTCATACAAGTCTTTCTTCCTTGCAGCAACAACGTCCATCTAGTAATTTTGTTATGGCTGGCTGAAGCATCCTCATGCCTTCCATATAACAGTAATTGTAAAGGGATGTGATCTGTCAGTGTTGGAAGCTGAATAAGTCCAACAATGCAAGCGAAATTATGTACCACCCCGAAAACAGCTAACAAGACATTTCTCATGTACAGTATACCCCGCTGAACTACTGAGAGCATACGCAATCCATATGCTACTGGTCTGAACTTCCCGTGCGTCTCCTGGAACGGCACAGCTGAGAGGGGGTACTTCGCCACTTCCAATGAGAACATCTCATTCTGATTTGGGGATTTTAAGCAGGCGCAATAGCCAATATTTGTCAGAGTGGTGATGGATATGTACTGGTTTTCATTCCCACGACGATTGATAACAAATTCTACTCTTCGCTCATCAGTTTCATTTTTCCCCAGTGTTCGGATCATTCCCAAATAACTAACCTCTTGTTTTATCAGCTGTCCTTTGTTAGGATATAATTTCAGTCCCACTGTTAGTAATAATTGCAGCATCTCGGTCAATAGCTGATAAATTACCTACTTAGTTTCAGTCTACGTGTTCTAACATGCAGGAGTAGATAGTCTACATGTTCTAACAAGCACTAGACTAGTTTGTTAAAAACTGTTAAACTCTTCTCCTAAACACTGGGGAAATACAGCACAGACTAGAGGGGCCGAATGGTCTACTTCTGCACCTATTGTCCATTGTCTATTGAAATAATGGAACCCCTGCGGTAGGGCAGACTCTGAAAGGTAAATTCAAGCTTGTATTGTCAGGCATATTCAAGTGTGATAGACCAAAATACATTATGTATGTCTGAAACTGAACCACTGCGCTCTTTCATTCTCTTTGAACACTGTCTCCAGGACAGTGCTCCAGTTGGGGCTGTTAACGGAGTTGCTTCATTCAACTGTCGATAATCTATGGCCAACCTACAACTACCATCTTATTTCCACATTGGCTATATCGGTGAGCTTTTCGTGGAGGCTACTAGCCACAGTGGCCCTTGTTGTATCAAACATTGTATTACCTTACCTTCATCTTCGTCTGTATTTTTTGTGAAACCATTACTCCTTCTGTGGTTTGTGGTCTGGACCTTGTATGCACATTCAGTCAGCCACATTTTGGCAACTATGTCTGCACCTTGCCCATGTTCCCGAGTTCAGTGCAATAATCTGCTTCACCTTCTGCTCATTGCTTATCTCCTGAAGATTTATCTACATTTCACCCATTGTGTTCCCGATATTCTGCTGCTGGATTTCTTATGTGGTGCTGTGATATTCATGCCAACTGGCATCTTCTAAATTATACAATGAACAGGGTCAAAGCAAAGACCTGCTTTGGTCAATTAACCAATCCACACGGTATGTTGCTGTTCACTGGGTAGTTCCGCCAAAACTACTGTATATTTCAAAGCTATGTCTGATATTTTAGCTTCGAATGGGACACTCACATGTCCCACTTGTGAAGTCCGGTAAATCCACCGAGGATAGTTTAACTGTGAATCTTCCATATAACCATATAACAATTACAGCACGGAAGCAGGCCCTCTCGGCCCTCCTAGTCCGTGCTGAACTCTTAATCGCACCTAGTCCCACCTACCCGCACTCAGCCCATAACACTCCACTTCTTTCCTGTCCATATACCTATCCAATTTCACCTTAAATGACACAACTGAACTGGCCTCTACTACTTCTACAGGAAGCTCATTCCACACAGCTATCACTCTCTGAGTAAAGAAATACACCCTCATGTTTCCCTTAAATTTTCCCCCCTAACACTGAAATCATCTCCTCTCGTTTGAATCTCCCCTACACCCAATGGAAACAGCCTATTCACGTCAACTCTATCTATCCCTCTCAATATTTTAAATACCTCGATCAAACCCCCCCCTCAACCTTCTACGCTCCAATGAATAGAGACCTAACTTGTTCAACCTTTCTCTGTTACCTAAGTGCTGAAACCCAGGTAACATCCTAGTAAATCATCTCTAATTTATTGATATCTTTCCTAGAATTCCTAGAATTCGGTGACCATTACTGTACACAATATTCCAAATCTGCCTTACCAATGCCTTGTACAATTTTAACATTACATCCCAACTTCTGTACTCAATGCTTTGATTTATAAAGGCCAGCGTTCCAAAAGCCTTCTTCACCACCCTATCTACATGAGGCTCCACCTTCAGGGAACTATGCACTGTTATTCCTAGATCTCTCTGTTCCTCTGCATTCCTCAATGCCCTAGCATTTAACCTGTATGTTCTATCTGGATTATTCCTGCCGAAATGTAGATCCTCACACTTCTCAGCATTAAACTGCAACTGACAACGTTCAGCCCATTCTTCTAACCGGCATAAATCTCCCTGCATGCTTTGAAAACCCACCTCATGATCCACAACACCTCCTACCTTAGTATCATCGGCATACTTACTAATCCAATTTACCACCCCATCATCCAGATCATTTATGTATATTACAAACAACATTGGGCCCAATACAGATCCCTGAGGCACCCCGCTAGTTACCGGCCTCCATCCTGATAAACAATTATCCACCACTACTCTCTGGCATCTCCCATCTAGCCACTGTTGAATCCATTTTATTAATCCAGCATTAATACCTAACGACTGAACCTTCTTAACTAACCTTCCATTTGGAACTTTGTCAAAGGCTTTGCTGAAGTCCATATAGACTACATCCACTGCCTTACCCTCGACAACATTTTTCGTTACTTCTTCAAAAAATTCAATAAGGTTTGTCAATCTTGACCTTCCATGCACAAATCCATGCTGGCTACTCCTAATCATCCTGTCTATCCAGATAATTATTAATACTATCTCTAAGAATACTTTCCATTAATTTACCCACCACTGATGTCAAACTGACAGGTCTATAATTGCTAGGCTTACTTCTAGAACCATTTTTAAACAATGGACCCACATGAGCCAATCCCGCGACACAATCCCCGTTTCTAATGACATCTTAAATATCTCCGTCAGAGCTCCTGCTATTTCTACACAAACTTCCCTCAAGGTCCTGGGGATATCCTGTTAGGATCCGGAGATTTATCCACCTTTAAATGTCCTAAAGGCGCCAGTACTTCCACCTCTTTAATTGCCATAGGTTCCATAACTTCCTTACTTGTTTCCCACACCTTGCACAATTCAATATCCTCCTCCTTAGTGAATACCGAAGAGAAGAAATAGTTCAAACTCTCCCATCTCCCTCGGCTCCACACGGAGCTGACCAGTCTGATTCTCTAAGGGGCCAATTTTATCCCTCACTATCCTCTTGCGTTTAACATAACTGTAGAAACCTTTCAGATTTACTTTCACCTTATTTGCCAAACCAACCTCGTATCTTCTTTTAGCTTTTCTAATCTCTTTCTTAAGATTCCTTTTACATTCTTTACAATCCTCGAGCAATTCCTTTACTCCATGCTGCCAATGTCTATTGTAGACATTTTTTCCGAACCAAATTTCTAATATCCCTTGAAAACCATGGTGCTTTCAATCCTTTAATCTTTCCTTTCAACCTAACAGGAACATAAAGATTCTGTACCCTCATAATTTCACCCTTAAAAGTCCTCCATTTCTCTATTAACTCCTTCCCATAAAACGACTTGACCCAATCCACTCTCTCTAAGTCCCTTCGCATCTCCTCAAAGTTAGACTTTCTCCAACCAAAAATCTCAACTCTAGGTCCAGTCCTGTCCTTTTCCATAATTATATTGAAGCTAATGCTATTGTGATCACTGGACCCAAAGTGCTCCCCAACACATACATCTGTCAACTGACCTATCGCATTCCCTAAAAGGATATCCAACACTTCCCCATCTCCAGTCGGCACTTCTATGTATTGTTGCAAAAATATTTCCTGCACACATTTCACAAACTCTAAACAATCCAGCCCTTTTACAGAATGAGCTTCCCAGTCTACGTGTGGAAAATTAAAATCTCCCACAATCACCACCTTGTGTTTACTACATATATCTGCTATGTCCTTACACATTTGTTCTTTCAACTCACGCTCCCCATTAGGTGGCATATAATACACTCCTATCAGTGTTACCACACCTTTCCCATTCCTCAATTCCACCTAAATAGACTCCCTAGAGGAGCTCTCTTATCATTCCTTCCAAAGCAGCGCCAAAAGAATTTCTCGGACAAGCAATGCAACGCCTCCTCTTCCTCTGGCCCCTTCTGCTCTATCACACCTGAAGCAGCTAAATCCTGGAATATTTAGTTGCCAATCACACCTTTCCTGCAACCATGTTTCACTAATAGCTACAACATCATAATTCTAAGTATCAATCCACGCTTTAGGCTTATCCACCTTTGTTACCATGCTCCTAGCATTAAAATAGATACATTTAAGATACTCTCCACCTCCTCCTCTCTTTTCATCCCTAAGAATACATTCAAATGTATTATCCTTTTCTTTCTTCTCTCCTACATCTACGGGCTGAGCACATCCCTTCTCCGTCACCTGCCTTTCCTCCCTCACACACTGTCTATTTACTTGCTCTACTGGTGAACTAACCTCATCTCCCATAGTTTCCTTAAATTGATTCCCGCCCCCCCCCCCCATCTTACTAGTTTAGAGTCTACCCTGTAGCCCTAGCAAACCTCCCCGCTAGGATATTGGTCCCCCCAGGATTCAAGTCTAACCCGTCCTTCTTGAACAGGTCACGCCTGCCCCAGAAGAGGTCCCAATGATCCAGAAACTTGAATCCCTGCCCCCTGCTCCAATCCCACAGACACGCATTCATCCTCCACCTAATTCCATTCCTACTCTCATTGTCGCGTGGCACAGGCAGTAATCCCGAGATTACTACTTTTACGGTCCTCCTTCTTAACTGCCTTCCTAACTTCCTATACTCTCGTTTCAGGACCTCTTCCCCTTTCCTACCTATGGCATTGGTACCTACCTGTACCACGACCTCTGGCCCCTCACCCTCCCACTTCAGGATATCTTGGACGCGATCAGAAACGTCCCGAACCCTGAAAACAGGGAGACAAATTACCATCCGGGACTCCCGATCATCTCCACAAAACCGCCTGTCTGAACCCCTGACTATCGAGTCCCCTATTACTATGTCCCTCTTTCTCCTATCCCTACCCTCCTGAGCTACAGGGCCGTTCTCTGTGCCGGAGGCCCGGCCACTGTCACTTCCACCAGGTAAGCTGTCCCCCCCCCCCAACAGTACTCCAACATGAGTACTTATTGTCAAGGGTACAGCCACCGGGGTACTCTCTGCCTCTTCCCCTTCCTGACCGTGATCAACCTATCTGCCTCCCGTGGCCTCGGAGTGACCACCTGTCTGTAACTCCTCTCTATCACCTCCTCACTCTCCCTGACCAGGCGAAGGTCATCGAGCTGCAGCAACAGTTCCCTAACTCGGTCCCTCAGGAGCTGCAGTTCGGTTGTACCTGGCGCAGATGTGGACGTCCGGGAGGCTCGGAGACTCCGGGACCTCCCAGATCCGATACCGGGAACAACAAGCTGCCCTCACACTCATACTTCCCGAATAACTGAAAATAACAAGAAATAAAAGATAAGCCTACTGTGCCCTCTTCCGCCTAAGCCCCCTGAGCCCAAGCCCTACACTCTGCTCCCGGCGCACTCCGCTGCCGGCATAGGAAGCTGCCCGCTTCTTAAGGCTGCGTTCTTTTTATATCTTCCAATTCGCATTCTTTACATTAGTGGTGTCGCCGGTGACTCGGGATCCTCCAGTATTCATTAAACGGTAACAGGGCGGCATCCAACGCTCCCGATTTTACCATTACTTGTGTCACACAACCATGTTGTTGAGGCCTAACAACGTTATTGGAGCTCAGGGCACAACTCCCTAGATGGTGCTGCGTCCACCATGTTATTAGGCAATCTCGATCTACCTAGCTCTTTCAAGGGAAAACCGCTTTATTCTACTCTTTCCCGTCTCAGGATTGGACACTTAATGTATCCCTCTTGATCACAGTTCGTCGACGTCGTTGTGTCGCATCTGGATTTTTAATTTGGCGGCAATTTCCCTCCATGTCGTTCTGACATAATCTGAATCTGCATGGCCAGACTTTACATCCTGGGACAGACAGATCCCCCACCTCACCGAGGGTCGAAGACCCGTCGGCTACCCTCACCTGGATTGGACCGTCAGCCAAGACGGTTTACCGGGCTGTGGCTGCTGCGCCTGCTACAACTAATTGGAGCCACAGGCCAGAGCTGAGAACCAGAAGGGGACCAAAGATGGGGGAGCTGCCCTATAAAAAGTGCACTGTAGGCCCCCCACCGGAGCTGCTACCACTCCCTAGACACCCCATAAATCCCTGATCACAGTTAAATATTTAAATATTCCACCTGCATTTCTTCCTGTTCCTGGTCCTGTTCCATTTTCCTTGTACTTCCTTGCCCCTTGATTGTGTGGCAAAAAGTTTGTTTGGAAGGTACTCATAACCTCATTTCTCCAGGTAGCTGATATACAGAGCCCAACTAAACTCCGTATCATCTTCCCATTAGGGAGTTTAGTTGGGTTTTGTATCTCCTTTTCCCACGCTCTGCACATTTTCCTCAGTACTCATGCCTCAGTATGCAATGCTTGACAAGGATCAAATATTTCCAGTGCCATTTTAGATTATTCGGTGCAGTGAGATACCAGTGCCCTGAGTCATCTCTTTGAGGCGTCTGTTTCTAATTCTGTTCCATAAACCCCTTGAAGCTATCAACAAACAGGATGCAAATGCAGTGGAATGTCCCCTCTCATCTGGTTCTACCGGGTCTCCACTGTCAACACCTATAGCAGTTATTATAACATTATTTATTTTTGCAATTCCTTTCCCCTCTATTTCGTTGTATATCTGGCAAAACTGAGTGTATAATTGCATGTAAAATCATTCTTATTAATTTCCTTTCCATGGAGTCAAATAGGCCATGTATTGCTCTCTGACGACTATCTGATTCCTAAAGCTCGCGGGGTTGGTCACCGAGCATTAATGTCACCATACGCTTAAACTGTTGTATCCCGAATGGTGTTGTGTATGTTATGTCTGATTTCATTTCCCCTCCCCCCACACCGCTGTCCCTTCTCTGATGTTAACTAGGGGTGCCAATTGAGTAGACGGTAGAACTGCCTCCTGTTGGTATAGTGTTGGTGGAAATTCTTCAGGAAATGATACTTCATTATTATGGTAAGCATAGCTATTAGCTTTATCTGCTAAGTCATTCCAATCAATATCTCCATATCTACCTTCCCCCCATTTCCTTTGTTTTAAATCCAAACGCATACATTACTCCTCTCTGTGCAGAAAGTTGGTCCTGCAGTCTTTGAATCTGCTTTAAACACTTTGCATGAGAGCCAGAGATTTCCTTCTTTCCTGTGCTGATCTCTAAACCACATTAATAATCGTCTTTAAACCACTGCACTGTTTCTGTAATCCTTCCGCTTTATCCTTCGCTAGTTTGGCTGCTTCCTCTAGCTTCCACTTTTCTTTGTCATTTCTAACAGTTCAACAGAACCTGATTCATATTCATCAAGTCTATCCCTCTGTCACCGTGTAAACCTTTCTCAAAATGTTCTCTACCTCGTTTTTAAGCATTTGTGTTCTCCTTCAAACCGGCCTCGTTCGGCTTCAGTTTTATGTTGTTACTCTATGATTTCTCGTTATAACCTACCTCGCTCGGCTTCTAGTTTATACTCACTTCCGTTCACCGATTCTAACCTGTGGAGTTCTTCCTTAGCATTTTTGTCGTAACTCTATCAAATACGGCTTGAGACAGCCAACTGCTACTGTTTTTTTTTGTAATTGTTGAAACTTCCTGCTCGACAGCACGCCTTGGGCGATTTTCCACAAGACATCTCCGGTAGTTTTCCCTTTAGAGACAGAGTATGACAAACTCCTCATTCTGCGTCAACTTCGTGGACACATGTTTCGAGATCTAACCACTCAAATGAAAATAAACAAATTCCTTCTAGAAAACAGAGTTTCCTATTTTACTGCATTATTCATACCTGGTTAGTAACCGCTAAGTGGCCCGCGGCAGATCATTGTGTATCTCACACACGTGGACCGAATCCAGTTTCCCGGTGAACAAAGAGGAGTTTCATACAGATCACACCGTTCCCACCGAGACGCCAATTCTGTTACAAGTAGCACACATTGTAATAAAGGTCTGTGAGGGAGAGAATCTCCATTTCCCAGCAAGTAACTTTTATTCATTCATCAAAAAGCACGTGGTTTCAAAAAGTATCTCGCTTTGTGCACACTAATAGCATGCTTGACCCTCCATGAACAGTCAATGAAGAGAAAAGCTATTGCCTGGGAAGAGAGTCCACGATTCCAACCCTGCAGGCTCAAAGTTACCCGACCGTCAGGCGTCATCTTCGCACTTGTCATTGTACAGGCCTACATGTAATATTGTTCCAACCCGCTGTTGTGCACTAAGATCAAACCAGTTAAGTGAGGTAACCCAGACAGAGACTAACGAGATTGCAGATTGCGTCTTTTGTCGATCAGTCATTTTACTCCGCCGAGTACAACTACTCCTCCAAGAATGGACTCAGATTTAGCAGATTATTACCTGAAGTTTTCTTGTGTCCACATTTAGTTGCTATGTTTACATTGTCCCAGAGCCCGAATCAGTTCAGTTTCCACGCCCTTTACGTAAAAAATATATACTTGTTATGTAATGTATTCAGGTTTAGCTGGTCATTAGGTTAAAGTTTTCGTGTCCACTTTAAAGTTTTGAATTGCTTATTTGCTTCTCAGGACGTGGATTTTAACGTTCCCTGCAAGGTGTGTATTACCTTTTTAAATTGAACCCCACTGATCCTCAACTGACTCAACGTCAAACGGTTCCTTTCAGTTTACCTTCTGAATACCGAGCAACGTCTTCACAACTTTCACTTCATGAATTTCAGTTTATTGGCTTTGGCTTTTATTGATATACTCGGAAAAATAAAACTTGCAGTCTAACGATGTTATGATCAGTTGCTCTGAAAGGCACAATAACCTCCGTACTGATTTCAAATTTTGACACTTCTCCCTTCCTGCCTCTTTACTAACATACTGGGTCAAAAAAGAACAATAATTCAATAACTCAATGAATTAGCTCCACTCTAATACGTTAGTCACTGGGATTCACCACTCCCTACTCAATAGTTTGGAAATTAAAGTTTTCCATAACTCTAACGTCATTCTCAAAACTTGTGTTTATAATATTGAGATGGCGAAGTAGTTCCCGCGGACTTTTGTTCAGTGTGGAAACTTCGATAACCATGAAAGTATGAAGAAAATAAAACGTTGTGATAAAGATCTCAATGATTACCCATGGGACGACATAAGGCAAGGAATTTAAACGAAGCTAGAACAAAAATATGCTTAACTGAGAATTGGGCAGAATTGCGGCAGCAAGCTGAAGTAAAGAAGGACTGATTGGAAGAGCTATGATGCTCTCAATATTGTAGTGCCCGTTTTGAAGACGAGAAGCTGTCAAACGTAATGAGAGTGCAACATATTTGCCAGGAGAGTGGGTGCGAAAAAACATATAAATAATGCATTTGAATCAGTTTTAGAAGAAGTAATAAGGAGCAGTTTTCCATGTAGTGACGTGAGTAAAATCTCTACTGATTTCAATATATTTGAATATAATGCCGAAGTCATTATCAGAAAAGAAACGTAACACTTGCGATGTAACTAAGTGGCTAAAGCAGATAGCAAAGCGGCTGGGCCAGCATCTCTGTTCAGAAGAAAATAGGAGGTACATTAGTATAGAGCTAGCTATACACTATAAGACTGGTATATGGAGCAATTTAAGATGGCGGGTTATATGGGCGGCAGGGATTAAGCGTAGGCAGAATATTGTGGGCCGAATGGCCCGCACTGTGCTCTATTATTCTATGTTCTATGTTATAATTCTTAGCTTCGGCATATTCCAGCACATCTGCTTTTTTATGATGTAGCGCTCAATGCCGAACACCGAAGCAAAATACCATTAAGAGCTGCACTGCCCCTTTGCACTCTAGACTTATTTTATCCCCAAGGTGTCCGCACCCCCCCCCCCTCTCGTCATCCTCCTGCTCTCAGTAACCTTACTGTGACTCTCCAAGGCCTCCCCGTGTCCCCTTCTATCTCTTCAAAGTCCATTGTTAAATTTCTACCTGGCTACGTTGTGACTTCCCGTCGCACTGCAAGATATTTTCTTCCTAAAACTTAAGTTTCATTCTTCCATCTTCTTGACAAGGTTTCCTATATCTCTTGTCAACCAAAGTTACATTACGCTACCACCCGCTCCCCGCATCAAGGAGAGAAATCACTGCCCCACCCCAATCAAGAGCTCTGTTAATAATCTCCACATCACTTTTGCGCTTTTCCAGGAGTACATTCCATCCCAGTTTACTTCCCCAAGTTCTTAGTTAGTAGCATCAGAATCTCTCCTCACCCCAATTAAATACATTACATACTATCTGCTCCTTCCGCGGTGTGATGTTATAATAATTGTTTAGAAATTATGCTCCATGGTTTTGAAATGCTGGCCCGCTGAGAAATCTGTAACATGATCCGTTTCATTTCCTATTACTAGACATAGGCTGGACCAGTGGCTGCTCAGTTTGTTGTTCCTTGACTTTTTTCCTGCACACAGTTGAGAGATTCTGTTGTCGTTAAATATATTAACCTGAGAACGTGCCAATGAGTATTAAAGAAGATTAATCGGCATGTGACAACAACTGTGTTTTATTTGCCACCAGTCCAAAATCTCTTTCCGGAATTTCGTTCTTGGACGATGGGAGGCCTATATAGAAAACTCCCATGAGGAATGTTCCCTTCCTACTTCTGTGGTGGACGCACAGAATCAGTAGACATTCTTTCCATGGCGTATTCTCTTTCTGCAGCTTTAATGCTATCATGCCATACCTGTGTTACTCTATTTGTCTCTTTACTCTATTTCACTCGTCTCTGTCCATTTTGAATCATCTGAACCTGGAAACGTTCAGGAAGCGGTTCTTGTCCTTGTGATTGTTAAGTGTTTGTGATAATTTGGAGATTATTTCAACTAATACAACAAACATGCCAGATTATGAGCGTTTGCCTAGTTTTCTACCTTAACTATATGAAGAATGCAATCTTCCCTGCATATAGCGTTTGTAGGAAGTCCAGGCTCATGACTGTTAGAACTCTGGACATATTTTCCAATCCAAATTATTTTAAAAAAATCTTCATTTGAAAAATATCCGTCTAAGAGTAATTGTACGTGACCGTTATCTACAGAGATGTCCATTTAATGTAAACACGTATTTCATTCCATTTTTCAGCTCTTTTCTGAATTTTCTCTGTGTCAGCGTATAGATACAAGTATTCGTGCACATACTCAGAATTTGGAACATGTACCCAAATTGTTGTAGTATATATACGGGGGAATTCATATATCTATCCAGGTAAAAGAAATTTTCCGCTTGCCATTTCAGGGAATGAACTACATAGGGCATCCAAAATAATATGAAATTAGCTGAGATAGCTAACAACAAAATCATCGACTTTCTACGAATTTCCGCCTCGGCATCTTTCTGATTATCGCTGCTGTTCAGAAGAGCTTTGCGAACTTGATTTGCTGCAATGATGTATCTTACTGTTAACCCATTGAACACTAGAATTAAGCCGATTGGTAGCAACGGTGCTAAAATACTATCCATCACTTCCAAACCTTTCCACACTGATGACGTAGCGTATTCATGTGAGAAGGCGCAACGCCACGGCATGTTGTCAATAATGACGTAAGGTTCAATGGCAAAGTAAAACGGAGCACTCCTCCCGCAGCTCAGTGTAACCACAGTCACCATAACCACCGTTCCTGTTCTCTCAGTGCAGTACCGTCCCGCGAGCTTTCGACAACATATTGCGATGAACCGATCGAATGTAAAACTGACCGTAAACCAAACAGAACAGTCCCTCGTGACAACCCTAAATACAAGTGTCAGAGCGCATACAGGAGTGATGAGCAGGGATCTGGAGTAAATGTAGATATTGTTGGTCTGTTCTACTAAAGCAACAACTATAACCACCATCAGATCCGCTGTTGCCATTCCAACTAGGTAACGGGTGATACATTTGGAGAGGCCACATCTTCCGCAAGATAGGATCACGATCGCCGTTAAATTAACTACAAGGTTTAAAAAAAATAATGTTAGTTGCTCCTGTTCGAATTGCTCTAATCTTACAATTTTAGGCAGCGTATCATTAGCTTGGAAGCGCAAAACAGAAATTCACACAGCATGGGCTGCGTTACTGAACTTCTGCTGGAGAGAATAATGGACTGGAATACCAAAGGGCTGACAATTTTCCGACAGCTTGGAACGTCGCACTGGTTTCGTCGACTCACTTACCTGTGACTGCACGATTGACACCATTTTTCAGTATGAATGGCTGAACAGCAGAAGGGATTTTTGTTTGAGGTAACAAAGTGGAATGAGGAAGATATAAAGCATAAGTTCTCATTTACTTTTTATCGAAGAACTGAGAGAAGTGTGGATAATAGACTTGACACCAGGAAATCTGCAGATGCTGGAAATTCAAACAACACAGACAAGATGCTGGTGGAACACAACAGGCTAGGCAGCATCTATAGAGAGAAGCACTGTCAAGTTCTGACGAAGGGTCCCGGCCCGAAACGACGACAGTGTTTCTCCCTATAGCTGCTGCCTGGCCTGCTGTGCTCCACCAGCATTTTGGGTAGAATAGACATGCCAGTTATTTGAATAAGCTGCTATGTTGTTGTTGGCTGCTGTCTATGTCGATAGAATCTCTGAACTCGATAACGTATGTCAGCATCGCTACAGAAAGCCGAGCAAGGTGAAATTATGAAACAATGCCAATATCGTCACCAACATAATTGAGGAAAAAGAAATCACATCGATTAAAATACAGAAAATGAAAATTTAAAATATCAAATACTTAGAATGTCCATTCCAGAAATACGTTTCAGTCGAGGGTAGAACTTGTGCTGTGTAGACGCCCGAGCAGTACAAAAGCAAAACGGCGGCACTGCACATATAGTGACCAGCTCTAGTACCTTACCAGAGACGCCAATCGCTACGAGTGCAGGATAGAAAACGCCCGCGATGTAGTAAATCGCTGGATATCCCATATTCCGTCAGAACCAACGTTTGTTTGTATGGAATGTTCCAACTGCTCACATGGACCGGTGATCGGTTTTACAGAGTTAAATACAAGTGAGAGCAATTCCACTAAGGCAATATGCGTGTTTACCACACCAGCCACATTAGTGACAAACAGCTGCACAAACACTATATTAAACTGCTATGCTCACTCGGTCACCGTACCGGGAAATGACTCCTCAGGGATAATTCAATCTCTGTACTCTAAAACAAACTATGAATGTGAATCTTGAAACTTCTGGCGCAGCACATTCGCTTCTGAAATTGAGGGAAGGAGCTGAGACCCGCAGATGACATTTCTTAGTTAAAAGACAACATTCCTTCATTGTTTTCTTCCGTTGTTTTCCGTCTTTTCGGGTGGTTTGAGTGAAGCAAGTCACTGTAACCGCAGGTGGTATATACCACAATAAAATACATTCTACTTATATTCCTCGAAACATGAAAAGATCCACACCGATATTCCAAGGAATTGTCAAAAAAAGAGCCCGTGTCTTCACGATATTTAGCGGCGTTTGTGGACATTGCTTTCAGCACTCACACAAACAGTTCTTCGCGAGACCCTGACCTCTCCCAGTTTATGACTTGATCACTCTATATCTTTGATGTTCCGTGCAATCTATTTAACTATAAAGAAATTAATTAACCTGTCACAATGTTAACTACACTTCGCCATCCATTCTCTGTTTGAGCAAAAGTAGCCATTAGAATCTGCCATCTATTGGAATTCTCCGAGGCTTTTCTGTTATTTGACACGAAGTTGCTGTTTAATTCATTTTTTTCCGATTTCTTTTAAAGCATCTCACCTTCCTATCGTTAATAGTCTGAATGTATTGAAAATCACCAAAACCAGTCGCACCTTGGCTTCCACGTCTCATTGAGGCAGATCAGACTGAAGCTGAATGGACCAACACTGCTTTTTGCCGAAGTAGTCACAAACTGAATTGTTGATTCTTTGACTGTAACTAGTGTGCTGCTGAGACAAGGTGAATGCACGCAGTTTCCCCCATCACCTGAGAGAATTATGTATCTAGAGTTCATCTGGCTGCAGTGAACGATGAAACGTACAAGGGATGTATGTGCTAAACCTTATTCACTCAGAGGTTCGAGCGGGTGTGGAAGGAGCCTTTTGCGAATGCGGTAGATTAATTTCTGTACGGTTGCAGTTTTATTCAAGTGGCTAATGAAAAGAAGTAGAACGAAGAACAGTTTTGGACGGGGTGTATTCTTTCCAGAGCAGTGTTCCAGATGCTCCGATCATGATTCCTGTCACTGGAGTTGCTGCCTGGCCGAGCACTACACACGGCATTGCCGAGTGAAGTATTGTTACAAATCAACAACAATGAATATGTAATTGAGACAGATTGTTTTAAAAAACAAATAAAACATTTATTAAACACAGTTAAAAAAAACAAAAGTAAACAAACGACTAAATTAACCGGAGGTCGGCTGCAATACTGCAGCTCGAACTGTTCTAAAAGCGAGAATGCGGAAACAGTTATTAGAAGTAGTAATGCGAAAGTCCAAAGTTTTACCCAGTCGCTTAGGAGAGACATTTATTCCTGCACTTAAATCCTTTCCACGATGTTACTACTGATTCCAGCAGTACTCCACGGAGAACACTGGCAGTATTACAACGAAACTTCCGGCAATAGCTTTTGAGACGTAAAATAGAAATTAAATCTCCACTTTTAAACGAAAATGCGTCATCATATCAGAATACGGAGCAGCATGGAGTCAGCAGCGAATTCAGCCACGAACTGCTCACGTCATAGGGTGGGGTTCTCCTTTTACAACCGGTTGAAAAAAAAAAACTCTGTCGCATGACCTCTCACTGTCGGGAAAATTACTTCACTCCACCATGACAAGACCATTTCCTCATGTCCAGTATAGCTTCAATTTTATCACCATCATGTGACAGGTACAAGATTACCCACGGGTACAGAACACCTCCCTCCAAAAATAAATTGGTCTGTCAAGAACATAATTTTAACAATTAACTATTTGCAAAAAAAATTATAACATACACTGTATACATAGTCTTGTCATACATCAACTTACAAATTATTACATAGGAGTGTTACAAATGTTAAAACATCACTCCATATAAAATTACATTGCACATTCAACATCGAGATAGACAATCAGCAATCACATTATCTTTACCTTTAACATGAGTTACCAAAATATTGTACTACTTTAACATCAAGTTCCGATTTAATAACCTTCCCTTTTTGGTTTTCATCATACACAGAAGCAATAACGGATTATGATCAGTGTAAACGATAAGTGCTTTTTATGTTGAACCAACATATACGTCAAAATGTTCTAAAGCTGAAACTAGAAGTAACAATTGCTTATCTATTGTCGAATAGTTTCTTTGATACTTATTAAATTTCTTAGAAGTGTAAGTTACTGGATGATCACCTTCATCACCCTCATTCCTTTGCATTATTACTGCTCCTGCAGCCTCATCGCTATCATTTACAGCTAATGAAAAAGGTTTTTCGAAGTCAGGTGCCCGGAGCACAGGTTGATGACATATCATAGTTTTCAACTTTTCAAATGCTCCTTCACAAGGCACTGTTCATACAAACTTCTCATTCTTCTTCAAGAGGTTAGTTAATGGAAGGACAACATTAGCAAAATTCTTACAAAATTTTCGGTAATAACCTACCATTCCCAAGAATCTCCTTCGTGTTTTGTTTTTCCTCGTTGGAGTTGGAATCTCTAAAATTGCCCGAACTTTTGCCTGAACAGGAGCTACCATACCTTGACCCACAATATAACGAAGGGAAGTCTCAGTGGCATGTCCGAATTCTCTTTTAGCTAAATTAATAGTTAAGTTAGCTTTTGAAAGACTTTCCAACAATTTCTCCACCGCAATAATGTGTGCCTTCCAAGTTCAATTTCCTGTCACTCAATAGTCAATATAAGTCAAAATGTTCTAAAGCTGAAACAAGAGGTAACAATTCCTTCTCTATTGTCTCAGTATTCACTAAGGAGAAGGATATCGAATTATGTAAGGTGTGGGAAATAGGTAAGGAAGTTATGGAACCTATGACAATTAAAGAGGTGGAAGTACTGGCGCTTTTAAGAAATTTAAAAGTGGATAAATCTCCGGATCCTGACAGGATATTCCCCAGGACCTTGAGGGAAGTTTGTGTAGAGATAGCAGGAGCTCTGACGGAGATCTTTCAGTTGTCATTAGAAACGGGAATTGTGCTGGTGGATTGGCGCATTGCTCACGTGGTTCCATTGATTAAAAAGGGTTCTAGAACTAAGCCTGGCAATTATAGACCTGTCAATTTGACATCAGTGGTGGGTAAATTAATGGAAATTATTCTCAGAGATAGTATTTATAATTATCTGAATAGACAGGATCTGATTAGGAGTAGCCAGCATGGATTTGTGAGAGGAAGGTCATGTTTGACAAACCTTATTGAATTTTTTGAAGATGTTACGAGAAATGTTGACGAGGGTAAGGCAGTGGATGTAGTCTATAAAGACTTCAGCAAGGCCTTTGACAAAGTTACACATGGAAGGTTAGTTAAGAAGGTTCAGTCGTTAGGTATTAATGTTGGCGTAATAAAATGGATTCAACAGTGGCTGGATGGAGGTGCCAGAGAGTAGTGGTGGATAATTGTTTATCGGGATGGAGGCCGGTGACTAGCGCGGTGCCTCAGGGATCTGTTTTGGGCCCAATGTTGTTTGTAATATACATAAATGATCTGGATGAAGGGATGGTAAATTGGATTAGTAAGTACGCCGATGATACTAAGGTAGGAGGTGTTGTGGATAATGAGGTGGGTTTTCAAAGCTTGCAGGGAGATTTATGCCGGTTAGAAGAATGGGCTGAACGTTGGCAGATGGAGTTTAATGCTGATAAGTGTGAGGTTCTACATTTTGGCAGGAATAATCCAAATAGAACATACAGGGTAAATGGTAGGGCATTGAGTAATGCAGTGGAACAGAGAGATCGAGGAATTACTGTGCAACGTTCCCTGAAGGTGGAGTCTAATGCAGATAGGGTGGTGAAGAAGGCTTTTCGAACGCAGGCCTTTATAAATCAGAGCATTGTGTAAAGAAGTTGGGATGTAATGATAAAATTGTACATTAGTAATGCCAAATTTGGAATATTGTGTACAGTTCTGGCCACCGAATTATAGGAAAGATATCGATAAATTAGAGCGAGTGCAGAGACGATTTACTAGGATGTTACCTGGGTTTCAGCATCTGTTACAGAGAAAGGTTAAACAAGTTAGGTCTCTATTCATTCGAGGGTAGAAGGTTGAGGGGGGATTTGATCGAGGTATTTAAAATTTTGAGAGTGATAGATAGAGTTGACGTGAATAGGCTGTTTCCATTGAGAGTAGGGGAGATTCAAACGAGAGGATATGATTTGAGAGTTAGGGGGCAGAAGTTTAAGGGAAACACGAGGGGGTATTTCTTTACTCAGAGAGTGATAGCTGTGTGGAATGAGCTTCCTGTGGAAGTAGTAGAGGCCAGTTCAGTTGTGTCATTTAAGGTAAAATTGGACAGGTATTTTGACAGGAAAGGAGTGGAGGGTTATGGGCTGAGTGCGGGTAGGTGGGACTAGGTGAGATTAAGAGTTCGGCACGGACTAGGACGGCCGTGATGGCCGGTTTCCGTGCTGTGATTGTTATATGGTTATAAGCATCTGTATCTTTCAGTCCCCGAATCACAAAGTTAATCATCCTCTGGAAAGTACCTGGGGCATTCTTCATCCCAAATAGACGAACATTATAAACATATAATCCAGATGGAGTTACCTTTATCTCTCTACCTTCATCCGTTAAAGGAATACACCAAGATCCTTTGAATAAATCAATCTTTGTAGGAACGTTGCTTTTCCCAATTTATCTAGACAATGATCTACTCTAGGAATTGGATATGCATCTGTTTTCGTTACAGCATCCACCTTCCTATGGTCCGTACAAAACTAATACTACCGCCTGGTTTTTGCACTATAACACAAGGTGAACTCCAATTCGAGTTAGAAGGTCGAATAATATTAGTCTCCAGCATATATTTATTTTCTTTCTCAGCAAGTTCATATTTTCCATGTTCGTTCCATACAGTTGTTGTTTAATGGGTTTGGCATCTCCAACATCTACATCATGTGAAGCTATGATAGTTCTTCTAGGATCATCTGGAAACAAATCCTTAAACTTAATAACTAATTGTTTCATTTGCTGCTTCTGCTCTGGCTGTAAACGTGCTAATTTCTCCTCAATATCTTTCAGAATGGTTGAGTTTGGTAACCTGACAGAAACAACGTTGGGTTTAGAATGGAATTCAGATGAATCATCTATTAAATCCCTAGTGCGATCAGACTCATTATTATTGGCCGCAACACTCATAGTAGCAGACTGTTCCTCAAATACGGCTTTATCATATTTATATGGCAAAGTTGTTTCGGCCTTCTACGATCTGGAGTTGTTTTCAAGTCATCCACATCATTGATTTGAGACACAATTTCATAAGGACCATGGAATCTAGCTTCTAAAGGATTCTCTTGCACTGGGAAAGGAACCAGCACCCTATCTCCAGGTTTAAATGTTCTATACCAGCTTCTTTATCGTACCAGGTTTTCATTTTCTCCTGAGCCAATTATAATTTTTCCCGAGCTAAGCTGCAAGCTTTATGTAATCTGTTTTTAAATTTCAAAACATAGTCTAACAAATTAATGTGTACCTCTTTATTAATCCATTGTTCTTTTAATAAGGCCAAATGTCCTCTAACTCTAAGCCGAAATGCAAGTTCAAATGGACTGAAACCTAATGATTCTTGTACCGATTCCCTTACTTCAAATAGAAGTAAGTATATACCAGCATCCCAATCACTTTGATTTTCCACACAATAAGCCTTAATCATATTCTTGATGGTAGCATAAAACCTCTCCGAGGTACCTTGCGATTCTGGATGGAATGCAGATGCAGTGATTTGCTTAGCTCCCAATTTATAATCTATCTGTTGAAACAATCCAGACATAAAGTTACTGCCTTGATCAGATTGTAACGTCTTAGGCCAACCCAAAATAATTAAATAATTTTGCAAGAGCCTTTGTTATAGTTTTAGCTGCTATATTCCTAAGGGGTACATTCTCTGGAAACCGAGACGCAGTGCATATGATAGTCAGCAAGTACTGAGATCCAGTTTTTGTTTTTCGTAATGGACCTACACGATATAAAATAATTTTAGAAGATGGTTCACTGAACGCTGGAGTAGGTTGTAATGGAGCCAATTTGTAATTTGATTTGGGTTACCCGCAATCTGACATCTATGGCACGTTCGACAATACTTCGCCACATCTTTTCTTAAACCATGTCAATAAAAATGTTTTAAAATTTTGTCCACAGTTTTCCTTACCCTTGGTGTCCATGTAAGGGCACTCTCTTAGCTAAAGTTAAAATCTCTTCACCACTTGCTGGAATTGTAGTTGGTCTCCACTTCCTCATCAACACTCCTTTTTCAAAATAATATCCTACTGGCACCTTCTCAATTTCGCAATCTGGTAGAGTTTGTACTTTTAATTTTATAATCTCAGTTTCTCTGCTCCGCTATGCTATCATCTCCTTCCGAGACAGAGACAAATCTTCATAGTCAGACTTACTCCAAGTATCTTGTTCAAACAATGTTGGTAAGAAAGTTTCTGACACATCCACAAAACTCGAATCCTGAGATTAACAGTCATGAGTAACAACCTCATTCTGCACATCAATCTTTTTAGCCATAGCTCGAGGTACAACACAGGAGGAATCTGTGTTTGAATTCATCCGTGGTTCCTCTGACTCTATTGTCGAATGCACTTCAGGAAAAAAAAACTTGTCCACCTGCCAAGTCATTACCTGACTATGAAGAATTATCATTCAAGGGTAAGCTAGGCTGTAGTCCTACTTTAACAAGTCCTGTAATTAACCCTGACTTTAAATTCACTTTATGCAAAAGTACAGGCATAAGGGCACTCCCAACGCGTCGATAATAATTCACCTCAACAGTATCAGACTCATCGTTAAACTTTAACTCACTGTCTAACATCAGTGATTGAGAAGCTCCATTATCCCTAAGGATTTTTATTAGCACCGGAGTAGATCCTTCATTCAAGGATACAAATCCCTCTGTTAAAAAATGATCATATCCCTTCCTAACTTGGTCAGACTCTACCAAAATTTCATTTCACCTGTGAATTTACAGGTGCTTCAGTAACGTGCACACAAGCATCTGGGACTGCTTCATATTATTTCTTTTTCAATCGGAAACAATTAGCTGTTACATGACAAGATTTCTTACAATAATTACAAATGGGACCAAACTCTCTTTCCTTCACAGGCTTTACTTCCACCTTACCTCTGTCACTAACTTCTGATTTAATTTCCGGGTTATCTTGAATGTCTGTTCTATTTTTCTTTGTAAATGTCCTGCCCTGAGGAAATTTATTATTTTGGATTAATGCATACTCATCAGCTAATTTAGGACATTCCTGCAATGTAGCGAATTCTCTCTGATTTAAGTATGTCCTTACTTCATTAGGAATGCTCCTTTAAAATTCTTCCATTAAAGTCAGCTTCTTCAATTTATTATCATTCCTATTTACACTTTTAGAGGAAACCCAGCTCTCTAAACACACAGCTTTATCATAGGCAAGTTCCACATAATTTTTGTCCACAAATTCCTGAATCTTTCTCTGTACGCTTCTGGGACTAACTCGTACGCCTTCAATATGTGCAGATTCACAGTAGCATAATCAAGTGCTTGCTCAGCAGTTAAACCTGTAAAAACCTGTTGTGCTTTGCCCTTAATTACATTCTGTATCAACATTGACCATTTCTCTTTCGGCCACCCTGAAATCAGAGCAATTGTTTCAAAATGTTGAAAATATTTTCCTACTTCTGTTTCACTAAATGGAGGGACCAAATTAATTTCTTGACTAACTAGAAACGTTTTTCTAGAACCAGGGAACTGACTCTCAGACTTTAATTCCGCGTTCTTAACTTCAAATTCCCTCTGTTTATTCACAGCTTCTAACCTACGTAATCCCAAATTAGCTTCCAACTGTTTCTTTTTATTTCCAGCTTCTAATCGACTTAGTCCCATGTTAGCTTGCATTTCCTTCTGCTTTAATTCAGCTTCTATTTTAAACTTTTCTAAAGCTACCTGTTCCAAATCTAATTTAATCTCTGCTTTACTCTCAGGAAACCGATCTAAAACCGATACATCAAACACACTCAACTCTCTACAGTGTTCCGTGATTTTTCTCTGAATTACAGGCTTTGCTGTATCTTTCAAAATACCTTTAAGTTCCAACCTGCTAGCAATCTCAACTACCAATTTTTTTTTCGTTTTCGCTAATAACTCTGCGCCTGGCGATTCCAGGAAGTCATCAATATTCATTGTTGCCGAATACCACTCACAAGCCAATCAAACAAAAGATTCGAGTATTCCCTTTTCCAAAACTACGATCAAAAATTAAACAAGCATTTAAACTCAAAAATGGCTCATTCCACGAGCCCCCAAATGTTATGATTTGGGGGCTCGTGAGGCAGATTTTTTTATAACAAATAAAACATTTATTAAACACTGCTAAAAAAGGCCAAAAGTAAACTAGCGACTAATTTAACCAGAAGTCAGCTGCAATACGACAGCTCGAACAGTTCTTAAAGCGAGAAATGCGAACTCGGTTCTTTAAAGTAGTATTGCAAAAAGAAGTCCAAAATGATTTACAGTCAGTTAAAGGAGATACTTTCCTTGAAATAATTGTTCTCTTTCGCGGCGTTACTGCGGATCGCAATCGATGTATGCTTTCATCAAAGGATTTACGATGAAGAAAGTGAAACGGCTTAAAGACACTGACCTTTCCTTGGCGAAACTCTGCATCCGACTCTTTCTGCTCTTTTCAGGAAGCCGGTGTTAACACGGACACATGTTCCTAAATCCTCGTGCGAAGATTAAATACTTCCCGAACTTCGAAGAATCTTTACTGTCCGGCTAGATTTTAACTGGTAGTATTGTAGCAAAACTGCCGGCAATAATCTTTGACTTAAGACAGAAAGTAAAACTCCACTTTTAAACGAAACTGCGTTGGGAACAATTACGTCGAAATAACATCGAAATACGCAGCGAAACGGGAGTGTCTGGCGAATTCAACCACGGTCTGCCCCACTCCCCCCCCCCCCACACACACACACACATACACACACACACACACACACAGACACACACACACACACACACACACACACACACACACACACACACACACACACACAGGGAAGGATCCAGCTTTTGTACCCTGTTGAAACAAAAACATTAACATGGCCTCTCACTGTCGGGAAAATGACGTCACTGCACCATCACAAGACAATTACCTCATGTCCAGCATAGCCTCAGTCACATCATGATCACGTCACAGTTACAAGATACCCACGAATACGTAACAAGAGGAAGAACGAAACTCTGGAAGGTTAGAAAGCAAGGATCAGACATGGCTTCAAATGAACATGTTAGCTAGGGAAGAACTGAAGAATGGAAGTAGGGGAACTGGAAACGTCTACAGAATGTATTCTGTAGGAGGAAGTTAAACCCCAAGATTTTCTACATGTAGAGGAAGAAATGACTGGACTGAGGTTATCACTGGTCAGGGATAGGAAGTGAAACATCTGCCTGGATTTGGAGCACGTTGGGCAGGTGAAGATTTCAATTTAATATTCACCGGTGGGGGGATCTTGAGGTTTGTGAGAAGAACGTTACATTAGCTTGTTGTGTGACATGTCGATGTTAAAATAAGTCGATATGCTGGAAAAAAAAAACATGAGGCAGATAAGTTACTTTGTGTCGTCTGAATATGCCCCAGGTTTCAGTGGAAAGTGGGGAAAGAGATTGCTGTACCCTTGGCATCGTGGGTTCTTTGTCAAAGGCTTTACGAAAGTGCACATCAACAACAACCGTAGTTCTACCTTCGTCAACCACACATGTCACATCATCAGAAAAATCAAATGAAGTTTATAAGACATGACGTATCCCGCACAAGCATGCTGGTTTTCTCTTAGTCCATGGTTTTCCAAATACTCAGAAATCCTATCTATAACATCCAAGAATGGCTGGCTCCCTTCTCGAAACATGTATTATCATTAGGTTCTCATCAGTCCTCTAGGATCTTGGCTGTAGCTAAGGAGGACAAACATATATCTGAAAACACCCATCAATCTCTTTACTTGCCTTTCTAAATAACCCGGGGAATCAGGACCTGGGACCTATTAAACTTAATGTTATGTAAGAGATACAACACTACGTTCAGTTCTAAATGCCCTTGCACCTTAGTACTATCAACATTGATGTCCTCGTTCGCCACATCCTTCCTGTTAAATACTGATGTAAAATGCTCATTAATGACATTATCGATAACGTTTACATCCAAGGAAATTTCTCTTCACACCTTTTAATCATTGATGGATTCCACACTCACCCTGGTCCTCCTCTTCCTACTGGTCTCTGTACAGATTGCCTTGGGATTTTCCTTAATTCTACCCGCTAAGGGCTTTTCATTGCCCCTTCTGGCTTTCCTGATTTCCTTTTTGACATCTTTCCGGCATCTTTGCAATCCCTCATGGTTCAGTTTGATTCTACCTTTCCAGGTTTTACATACTTCTGCTTTTCTTTCTTAACTGCATTCATGAGCTCCCTCAACACCCACGGTTTACTTACCTTGCGTGTCCTTCCTTCTGATGAGAACATGCCTGTTCTGTAACTCTGTGCAAATGGTCTTTAAAAACCCTCCATATGTCAAGTGTGGGTTTGCCCCAAAATAGTCTTTCCCAATTAACAATCCCGCTATAAACACTGCATTCTGCCTTCCAATTCGTCCTTCCGAAGTGAATCACTTCGTCCCTTTCCTAGTTGAACGTCATCTGCCACTTGTCAGCCGAGTTCTGCATTCTGTCCATGTCGTGTTGTAATCTCCGACAGATTTCTATGTTATCTATAATTCCACCAAACTGCACATGATTTCAAATACAATAACCAACGTTTCTGCTTTCTCGTCCAAATCGCTTAGAAAGCCACAAATAGTGTTTGGTCTCACAACAGATCTTTGTACGACACTGCTGGTGACCAGCTTCCAGGGAGAAAATGATCTATGCACAACTTCCCTCTCCCTTCCGTAGGTGTCATTTCTGAACTCACTTGCCAAATTTCAATGGATAACATGGTTACTGACTTTCCGACGTTCAGACGGTCCGAAAGGTCATACCATGGTTAACCGCATCAAATTCCTTATTGAAATCCATTTATAATATATAAACATAGGATATCATCAATGTGCTTCTTCACATTGTCACAACATTAAGCCAGCCTCGTGAGACAGGACCTGCCCCTCACAGAACCACACTGACTCCCCACAATCAGTTTATGTTTCTCCACATTCTGGTAAATCCTGATTATAATCATCCAATAGTTTGCCGACCACTAACGTAAGGCAAACTGGCCTATAGCTTTTAGAGTTATTCCCACTCCCTTTACTGAACAAAGGAAAAATATTTTCCACGCTCCTGTCCACTGAAATGACTTCTGCGTCCAGCGATAACGCAAAGATCATCGCCCAGGGCATAGCAATCTCTCCCCCACCCCACCCCCGCTTGGCGCCATGGCCTGAAGGATATCCCGACCACACAAGTGGATTTATTTGTCCCAATGATTTTCAAAAGTTCCAGCACATCATCTCTCGTATCCTATATACGTTTTCGCACATCAGCCCGTTCAAAGCTGTGCTCAGAAACGTCAATACCTCCCTCACTGGTGAATAGAGAAATAAAATCTTGATTAAGGATTCATCCGACTTTCCCTGCCTTTAGGAGCATGTTTCTTAGTGTCTTCCTGACCGGTCCTACCGTCACTTCAGTCATCTGCTTCTTCACATGCATCTACTATGTCCTGTGATTTTCCTTAATCCCACTGTATACTCTCTGCAGTCGTTTCTAGTTTTCCTTATTTCATTCTTCCCTTCGTCCCTGGCGTCCTATAATTCCACAGCCAAATCTGACCCTTGAATTCTAAACCTCAAGTAAGTTTCTTTCTGCTTCCTGACTAGATGTTCCACAACTCCGGTGAACCATGTTTCCTTCATTAACATCCTTTCCCTGTTTCAGTCGAACAAACCTATCCAGAACCCTAGGCAAGTGCTGCATGAAATACCTCCACATTTCCGTTGTGCATTTTCCAGGACGCATCCGTTCCCGATTTCATCTCAGAGAGGAGACAGGGAGGCTAGCTGTTTCCAATCCGGGTCCTCGCCAGGACAGTCCAACTCTCGTCCCATCCGGGGACGCAAGGGGCGCCTCAGAGGGTAGGGATGGAGATCCCTGCTGAGCGTTGGTGAACAGTAAGGGAGGGTGTCACGGAGATGAGGGTGTTCTGCTGAGGTCAAGGATAGGGAAAAGAGTGTTCACAAAAACGGAAAGGGGTGGATGTTTCCGAGGATCTTTCCAATGGTGCCTGAGCAAGACAAGGATGTTCTCGGTTTAAGAACGCCGCCTAAAGCCTCACGATAGTTAAGATTTTTGTTTGATTCACTATGCCTCACACTCCCTCATTTCAGCCTCTCTCTCTCTCACTCTCTCAGCCCCCAGTCACCCTATCTATCTCCCCCAATCTCTTGCTCTGCCGGCTGTCTCTAACCGTCTCGGCCCCACCCCGGCCAGGCGCTCTCATAGTATCTCTCTCCTCCCAGACAGTCTCCCGCGTCTATCTCCACCGCTGATGTCCTTCCCCAACTGTCTCTGCAAACAAGCCCCCATCTCTGTCCCTAATACCTTCCATCTCGTTTACTCTCTCTCTCTCCTCTCTCCGACTCTCTACCGTCCCAGTCCCTCTCATCACACAGAACTCTATCCTTCCAGGTTATCTCTTCACATTCCAATATTTCTCCTCATAAGAACATAAAGAAAAGGGAGCAGTATGCCATTTGACCGGGCGAGACTGCTCCGCTATTCAGTAAGATCATGGCTGAACTGACCACGGACACATCTCCACTCACCTGTGTTTTCCAAATAACTCTTAATCTGCCTATTATGCAAAAATCTATTCAACCCTGTTTTAAATATATTTAATGCGATAGTCTCCATAGCTGACAGCTTAATTGGACATAGAATTCCACAGAATCACCACTCTTTGTAAAAGGCAGTACCACCTCACCTCAGTCCAAAATTTACTCTCCCTAGACTTGAGGCGGTCTGCTACTTCTAATGTCAGCTTCCAGTGGAAATTTCAACTTCTTGACTCTATCTTATCTGCCCTTTCATAAGTTTATATGTTTCTTTAAGATCTCCTCTCATCTTTCTGATTTCCCGCGTGTACAAGTGACTCAAGGACTGTCCCCCTTTGGCACCCTGCTCTGCAATGATTGCCAACAACAGAAACATCCATGTATCTAATGTCTCTGTTTTCTATAGGTTAACCAGTTCTTAATCATCACCCGGAACTCTATGCATCCTTATCTCATGGATAAGTCTTTTATGTGCCACCTTAGCGAACGCCTTCTGGAAATCCATATGAATAATGGCCATTTGTTTCCCTCTATCCACTCCAAATAACGTCAGTCTCCTCAAGAAATCCTGCCCGAAAATTCTCAGCAAACTGCCACTCATCCGGCCTCCCCTGCCTGGGGATGGGTAATATTAGAGTATTGCAAGGGCTTTGAGTTAATCCTGCAATGGCATCACTATGGCAGGTTTAACGCTGAAGTCGTTTTGGGACGGGCGAGATTGTCTGATGGACAGTAGTCTAACATTTCATTTAATAGTGAGTTGATGGGGAGCTACGGATTTCACTAATTCTCCATGATTAGGGACTATATAGAATTCCTAGTCGGTATGTAGTGGAGTTACTACTGTTACCCCTGTACTTGGTCCATAATAGGTCACCCCTTGAGTTATGTAGTTTTCTCTATTCCAATACACTTCTCACAATAGTTCCCAATTATTTAGATTTAACAGAAGTTTTTGCTGCCAGTGGGATATGGAACAGTGAATGTGTGCACTGGAGAAGAGTTCCTCCGTTTTCTATTTGAGCCGAAACTCAGCTGCTATTCCCTCAGGGCCAGAATGACGCTGTCCGATAAAAATATTAGCCCGTTCTTATCTTCATGATGATTTGCTCAGTTTCTGTAACTGTCATGGAGATCTGGGTCCCTGAATACCGTAGCGCAATGGAGTGCAGTTACTCGATTACAAATTTAGATCAGATTATCCAGGAATCCCCCCCTCCTCGTTTATGTCGACTTCTATTTGCTGGCACGACCAGTCTCCCCAGGCATTTCACCTATTTTGCCAGCTGTAGAGAGTCACTGGACTTTCTGGTTGTTCGATTTTACTCAGCATTTAGTGACGAGCTGAAATAAGCTTTTCTAAGGGGTTATCAAGATATAACAAATAATGACATTTAGTTGACAGAGAATTTAATTGGCGTCGAAGCAATTAACAAGTCGTTTTTTTTTTCTATAACAGGTTTCATTAATCAGAAATTTCCCTATTCCGATTACAACCGATAAGGACAGTGGTTCTTTAGTAGGGACATTGTATATGCCTAATTCCTAATACTTCTGTTGCCTTTTGCTAGTGCCACTTCACGATATTCAGTTTAAAAGATTGTGCTGCCTCTGGGCTGAGACAATTTATAACTGTTTGCAGTTCCAGTGGGTTGTTTCCTGCGAGTGGTATCACTGCGTTAGGTTCCCTAATATGTTTCAACGCGCAATAAACTCAGTAATAGACTCCAACTTCTTTTTTTGGCATTTAGTCACTTCTCCAAAGTCTCTGTGTTGCCAGGATCCTGCGAGAATGCCATCTTTTGTTCCGTTCAACCAATCATTCATTCCTTCAGCAGGACTCCAATTACTATCCCTTCTTTCCCCAATGAAGGTCCCAGAGCACTTGTGGCGCCTGAGGCGTAGAGGGAAATACTATTCGAACAACTGGCCAGGAAATTCCAAAGGCGACCATGAACAATGCCTGGAAATCCCTAGGTAATGGATTAAAACTCTGGCAAGCCTAGAACAACGAATTATGGAAGGCTAATGGCTTGCTTCGCCAATCAGATTGCGTACCGGTGCCGGGTTCCAGAGTTTAAGTATCAGGACATCCCATCCTATTATGCAAGGAGCCTGGAACAGAGAGTCTGAACTCTGTATCAGTCCCTCCTCAGCTGCAGCTGTTGTTTCCGCTGCTCCAGACGGACCCAATGCCGCGACACCTCAAACACCTCAGCAGACATTTCTATTATTCCATATCATCCGGGTTCCAAATGGGGGAGGGGTTTGTGGTTTGTTATTGTAGGAAGATTCCGGCGACTGAGGAATGGTGGCACCTCGGCCTTCTCCGGGATTTTTTCTTCTTAATTTTCTAAGTTTAACATTTTGAGGCTGCTGTCGTTTAACCACCTCTTCCCATCTGATAAACATCACATACCCTAAATCATAGTTAGAGGCTCTACCCCTAGCTTGAGTTTCATCTCGCCAGTTATTAATCTTTATAGGCAATAGGATCCGCTGCAAAGCTAATCCCCAGAACTCCATCCATAGAGATTACACGACACAGTTGCAGAGTACCTGCTATCTACCATTTTCAAACAGACCATGTCCGCGTGGGCCGCGGTGGTAGCCAACGTGTCCCCTGAGAGTTGTCTCATTTGTTCAATATCGAATTTCTTTCGCATTAGGGTCAGAGCATCGGTGGGTCTGGATTGAAGAAATGATTCCTTGTCGTTACTCATTTTCTTCCGCCAGTTACTGTTGAGTCAATCCTTTAACAACACAACTTCCAAGTTTCCTTATTGGTAACTCTAATAAGTAATATTCACAATTTATTTACAATTCCTTCTCCCCAGTGTTCGGCCAACCATCTGTCTCTCGACCCTTTTGTTCTAAATTGTTATAATTGTTCTCACCCGAAACCCTCGTGGCTCTACTCCTGTTCCCGTCTTGTTTCTACACTCGAATACACCGGAGGTGTGGTTTTTCACAGGCTGGTATGAAACAGATCCGGCACCTGCATACAGTCTCGCCAACCCCTCTTCCTCGATCGAGTCTTAAGCATGAGTTCACCCTAGTCCGGTCTTGACTTCTAACTTTCAAGCAAGTCTCACGAAAGGGCTCTCTCGGAATAGAGTATCACAGGGATCCCACGTTTGTCACCAATTTTCTGTCGTACAATTTATCTTGCTGTGCCCTATTTTACTGTAAGATACTGCCCCTTTATCAAACAGAAATAAAACACGGACTTCGGTTTACGGAAAGACGTTTCAAGCCCCTGTCAATGTCATGTTAGATCTTAGATTTATACAGTAAATTTTGGGCAATAGCCAACAGCTAAACGTACTTGATCAGCGATTTCCAGAAGCACTCGCTTGGTATAGCCAGTCGAGAAATGTTTCCAACTGCACACAAAATTAACACCGCACGTCCACATTCATTTCCCATATTAGCCAGACAGACTCTGACAACGGCTAACAATCCGTCACTTCTGGCCTGAGACTGAAAAGGCTGCACGTTACTTTGTGTCTGTGTGGAACGTCAGCATTATTGGGATAACTCATTATTAGCATGACCAGTGGTTAGCTTGCGCAGGCAAGACAGACTCTCTTTTATCCTGTGAACTTTATGATCTAAAACTTGGGCAAGACATAGCTAGTCAAGCTTCAAAACTAAATTTAATTAAAAACGTAATTTTCCTCCTCGCTGAAAGAGAAGGGCGGTTAGGATTAGATGAGGAAATTCATTGTTTTTCGAAAGGAGGGGTGAGAGTGATGACATATTTGGCGGATGAGTGGGCATACGGTGGGAAATATTAATGGAAGTCTTGAGGGAGGACAGAAAATATCTGTAATAATGGTGTATTAATCGTTTTACAGAGGGAGGAGATATTAATTAGAGAGTGGAGGGAGGACAGAATAGGTTCAAAATAATGGTGTCGTAGTGATTGTGTAGAGAGAGGGGTAGTTTGTTTCAGACTGGGCATATTAATGTTTGAATAGACGGAGGGAAGGGATACGACAGATAAGCAAATAGTGTGATACTGGACGGGCGACTCAGTTCTGTTCCTTAGCAGGTGAAGCTACATCTTGGGCTATGAGTAAACATTTCCAGCTGGAGCCCTTCATGGGGGCTGGAAAGATTGCAGAAGGAGCCAGGAAAAGGAAGATGACGTAGGAGGAGCAGCAGTTTGGAGCGAGTTGGTGTGGTAAGCGGATGAAATAAGAGGTTGGCAGTTGATAAGGCTGAGGAAGAAGGAATATGCTTGGATCCCTTGACAATTTTTGAAGGAACCCCAGTCAGAAGAGCAGTTGCAGAATTAGAAAGAAGCGAGCCAAGTGGGCCCTGTGACACGATAGCCAGCGGGGTGTGATGGGGAGTCGAAGCCATGAAAAATGGGAAATAAATTTCCGTTGAACTTTGTCCGTAGACAGAGAAGGAGGGAGTGGAACTTGGCTTTATGTCCATAGTGTCCGAACATTGTGACCTGTAACGCGGTATTTAACCTAGATGTGAAAATTGATCATGGGAGACAGTAAAGAGGGAGTGTGCAGGCAGGTCAGGACAACAGGTCAGACGTCAGAGTGCAGTAATAAGCATGGTGGGGGGCTGAGAAATAAATAATGGGCTCGAGACATCAATGTTGACATCATCTGACTGGAGGTTACCTAGACGGATTATGAGGTGTAGCACTTTCGAGCTGAAATTAGCCTCATTAATGTGGAGGATGAGGCCATGGACCGACATGTTACAAAGGGAGTTGGGTGTGGGATTAGAACTTTTCTCCACTGGAACGTGCTCTGTAATTTGAAAAACCGTTTCTTTGGTGTTCAGCTTCTTCAAATGCTTAGATGCTGTATTAGTTTATTAACATTACAAACAACAACTTTGTTAAATTTCTATTGTTGTGATAAAAGACAGACACAATTCCCAGGGTGGATCAGAGTAGCCCAATGACATTATCGCATTGGTGGAACCGCAGAATAGATATGATCAACAGTAACAGAGAGGTAATCCCTAGTGTGTTTAGCAACAACATTCACTGACTTCTCAAATCGTAACTTATGATTTTGCAATTTCGCGGCACACTATCGATACCTCATCACAATCGGAATTTTACTTGAATGACATCATGTTTATTTTTATCCCAGCTGTTGGGAGACACGTCAGCCTTGTGTAGTATTGAATATTCGGTGTGCTGAAGCGAATATAAATGAATAACCGTGGAGATTCATCAGATCAGTTTCTTCAGCGAGATCACAGGCAGCTGGAAGACAGGCTGAATCTCACACAGTGCTTGAAATATTTCACAGTGTTAGGAAGATATATTACATGATCATTGCCGCTGGTGGAGTTCCCGGTAAGAACATAAGAGAAATTAAATTTGCTGTTCTATGTGCGCGGTCTTTGGACACATTCAGTTAACGACAACTTTGTGATGGCGGTGTATCAGTGAGTGCGGTTCAGACATTGTGACAAAACTCTGTGTTCGGTCAGAAGCTCCGTTCCAGTTTAATCGGTGCCCTCTGCTGAAACCCAACTGGCCGTTGTAATTTGAGTGGAGGGAAGATCTGGGAGATGGATTCATGCAAGGGAGCTTTCATTTATGAATGTAAAGTCGCTGTCGAGGGTAGCTCCGAGAATTCAGCGCCGTCGGTGTCTTTACAGGTTACTTGGCGTTATCAGCATTAAAGGAACTACTTGTTTTAAGTTCAAAATTGGAATGTATTGCGCTGCATTTTCAGGATTTGCTGAGAGTTTGTGGGAATGTGGAAAGTGGATCGCCGGTGAGATTACGGAGAGAGCGGTATACATCTCTTGTGAGTTTGTCTCCGAATCATCGTGATGTTCCGAAATTAGAATTGGTGTCTGTGTGCGCTTTCGTGAACCTGATATTTTTCTCCACAGCTTATTATCCATGAAGTGAAGAGGGATTTAGGAGCCAACCCAGGGGTTTCCATTGAATATCAGACGGGTTAAGGATCTGTGATACTCTGCTCTGGAACAATATACACATCGAACCATTAATTCGGAGTAACCTATAAAAGTGGCAAGTATTCTGAAGCCCCTACATTGTCATTCTTTTGGAAATGGCATGGTTGAAGCACGAACGTGGAAAATACCTGAAAACTTAGAGAGTCGCCAAAACGTTTCAAAGTGAAAATTGAAGCTTTCTGGTTGTATGCCTTGTATTGTGTACGGGAAAGGGAGGCCGAGAGTGGTTGCAAACTTTAGAAGAAACAAGACATGTTGGGCCCCTGTGGGCGTTTGTCAATCCAGTGTGGATGAGGAGAGTAAGTCATGTGAATGGGTGAAATAAGTTCGCTTTGATGGTTGTAAACTGAAAGAGGAGAGAGGGAGCGCGGCGTCGCGGCTTGCGGAGACTAACAGAACATGGGTGACGGGAAAACAACAATCACCAGCGTGACAAAGTTGCCGAGGCATCCAGGCTTTGCACGTCTGTCGAAGTATTGAAGGAGGGAGATTTATACTGATTTTTCAAAAGCGTTCTCGGCGATCAGTTAACAATGCCTGCCTGCCACACACTTCTCTCCCAGAACCGAGCCCGTACCCTATCGCCCAGATTGCACTGGAGTGAGGCCACCGCTCCTCCCGCTCTCCCATTCTGAATCCTCCAGTAACGAGTTGTCCCCGAAGTTTTATGGTTCTCATTACCTTCTTATTTCTGGCTGCAATAGAGATCGAACGGAACCGCTATTAACCCTTTCTGTTTGCTGCTCTCTCAGTGAATTTTGTGGCGATTGTGATCCTGTCACGGGGCAAATGCGGCATCTCCACCTGCACCACTCGCTACCATTTGGCCATGGTAACAGCGGATCTTCTTACCATCAGCTTTGAACTCATATTGTGGCGGCTCAGTTATTATTACTTCCCGGGAACTTTCCTGGACATCACCCCCGTGTACAGTGCGATCGCTGCTCTGGGACAGGTAGCCACTGACTGTTCTGTCTGGTTCACCGTCACTTTTCCGTTTGACCGGTTTGACTCCATCTGTTGCCAGAAGCTGAAAACAAAGTCTTGCACCGGGAAAACTGCAGCTGTGGTTCTGACAACGACTGGCGTTCTGATATGTTTTAAAAATGTGCCTTTCTTCTGTATATATCATCAGGTAAAAGTGATTGACAATATACCCTGGGACTGTATTATAAACCCAGACTACTATACGGAACCCGGGTGGGTGGGGGATGACTGGTTTCTACCGTTCTGACGCCATCACTCCCGTTCGTGTTCATACTCCTGTTCAACGCTCTGACAGTCAGACACATTTTTGTCAGTAGTCGCGTCCGCAAGGGGCTGAGGGGTCAAGGGAAAGTGGAGAACGGCTCTGACCCTGAATTGAAAAAGGAGGAGGTCGGTGATCCTACTTCTCACCATCTCCGGAAGCCTCATCGTCCTGTGGTCAGTAAGTGTTGTCGACTTCCTATATTACATTATTGCAGGATTGGATACAAATAATTACAACGATTCCGAATACATGCTTCAGCATTCCGGCTACATGCTGATGATATTAAGTTGCTGCACAAACACGTTTATTTATGGGGTGACACAGTCCTAGTTCAGGGAACAGTTTATCAGCGCAGCGAAATATCCACTCGCGTCAATGATTCAAATAATTAATAAATGTAATATCTAACCTCTTCTCAGAGGCGGTCGCTGTGTTTTCCATCTTGGCACTAACGAACTGGCATTCGGCAGAGAATGTGGCAGAGGTGAGGATAAACTTGGTTTATAGCCCGAGAGAATAACAGCTCAGGAACAACTCCTTCAGCATCTGGAGCAGGAAGTTCATTCCTCAAGGTAGCTTCCCGACATCGTGAGGTCCACACCTTTATTCCTCATTTCCCTGTGTGTTTTATAGGAGTTAGCAAAGAAAGTGAACGAACACCAACTGTAGAAGCAGTCCATGGGTAAGTTAGTAAGACTTTTGGCGAAGGCCCAATGCTTAATTCAAATGGTTCTATGCCATGGGGTGATGATCAAACCGACAAGGGACAGGAGCAGAATTGGAGTAAACATTTCATCGAGCTCCTCAGCCTTTCTTCGTCGAGCGTTCTATTCCACAACCAGAATATCCTTCGTTTTGCAGGAAACCGTTAACCCCACACCTATCAAGAATATTTCAAACATTTGCTTCAATGCATGCAAAGGGTTACGCTGCACTCCTGCGGCATCAAATTAGACTCACATTTAAATAAATGCCAGCATTGCATTTGTCTTCGTTACTATCGAATTAACCCACAAGTTACGTTTCAAGGAATCCCGTCAAAGACTCTTAAGTCCATATACATCTCTCATTTCTGAATTTTCTTCTCAGTTGGAAATTTTTCTAAACTTTAATTGATCGTATACCCCACACCTCAACACGTTGCATTCCATCTTCCCTACTTTGCCCACTCGGTCAAACTGAAGCCCTACCGGTGGCACTACTTGCTTCTGCAAGTAAATTCTGCCCATCTGAATCCCATCCATTGGCTGACTCTCCACCGTTGTAAATCTCATCTACCAGTAGCTCCCTGGCTGGTCTCAGCTTCCCCTATATAACGGTACAACATTAGCTATCTCTTGGCATTTCAATTCGTTATTTTTGATAAGGAAGGCGCAGAGATCTCTGCCAAGGTCGCAACATTGTGTGTTCCTCTTTCCCATAATATCCTTGAATAAGGATGGAGAGGATCTGGGGACTTCCATGAAGAACTCCAGCACTTCATACATTCTAACGTTGAATTGCCTCAGATAACACTGTCCGCTCCAGGGAACTCACAAACTATATCCGTCTCACGAGTAACTACAGAGGAGATGTATTAAGTTAACACTTCGATATTTTCCTATGGCTTTACACTTTGATCATCCTTGAGGCTAACGGTATCTATTCCACACCTACACCCTATGGCCAAGCATGAAGCCCATGAAGTTGCCAATTTATCCCAAATATACAATACCATACAAACGTCATGGGCACATATATGTATCTGGAGTGTCAGGAACCTTCGCACTGTACTGAATTGTCAATGTTGAGAGGAAAGTGTCTTTGTAAGTCTGTCGCGATCTAAACAGGATGGGAAAAGGGAGGGTGAAGCGCCGCATGAGGGATGAAGGGCACGTGGCAGGATATCAAAATATTGTTAGACGCATAGAGTGCACCCGCAATGAAACAGACCTTTCGGCCCTTCTAGTCAATGCGGATTCTACTGCCTAGTTCCATTAACCTGCACCATAGCTTGCACATACCTTTTATCCATCTTGTTACCCAAATTTCTCTTTGGTGTGTAAATCAAACCGGCATCCAACACTACCGCTGGCAGCTTATTGCACACTCCCGCCAACCTCCGAGTGAATATTTCCCCTTCAGATTCCCGTAAAATCTATCACCTTTAACCAATTAATACAGTGAAGGATAAGAGGAAATGTATTGCTGGGAAGTGAAGCCGAAAGCAAAGAGAGAAACAGAGGTGGTGTATACATACTACATTTCAAAAAAAGTGTTCCATCTTATTGCTGAAAACTTACTACCTGTAGCCTGAACATTCTCAAACAAATTATTGTTCTAGATGACAAGTAGGAATAATCAAAGTAAATTTCATTATGAGAGTATATATATGTCAGCATATACAACCCTGTGATTCTTTGTCCTGCGGACATACTCAGCAAATCTATAGATTCGTAACGTTAACAGGATCGATTAAAGATCTCGAAGGGCATAGAAGGGATTTTTCACTCGGAATATAGTTAAAATCTGGAACACACTGCCCGAGGTGGTCGTGAAGCCTAGTTACTGCACAGCATCTATGACGTGGCTGAGCATTGAATCTGCCGAAATACAGTCGGCTATGAACCAAGTGCTGATAAAGGGGACCAGTGCGGCAGTGAGTGGATGGTCAGAACAGGCATGGCCGACAAAGGCCTGATTCTATGCTGACTGATTCACCACTCCAGACAGGCTAAGGTTACAATAGTGACACCGCAAGGCATTGATGACAAACCTGAAATAAACCAGACTGCACCCGTTCGTCACACTGCGAATATGTGTTTCTGTCGACGTAACCTAATCATGTTGTTTATATGTCTTCAATTATTGTTACTTCCTTACGGGCAAGTTAACCCACTCACTGTGTCAGAATCAATGATTACATCAGGACCAGAGATGAGTGTTTTCATCGCTGCACATTGTAACTGGAACCATCTCACTCAGGGTCTGATGGAGACACAACCCCTGCCCTTTGGACATGTGATCATATCTCCCCTGCTTCTAACATTTCTAGCACACCCAGAATGGTTTTATGATTCAGTCTTAAGTTTATGGTACATTCAGCTCGTCGTCCGAATTGACAAACTATGTCTTCCCACAGATGGTTCCACTTGTTGATGTGTCCTCTTTCCTACACCTCCTGAGAAGCTGCAACTCTAGATGAACTACTCACTTGCAAAGATTGCTTATACTCGTGACACAGGAGCGACATCCCTGCCACTTATCCGATACCCCGTATGAATTGTTCATCTCCGGGTATCCTCCTGCTTCATTCTCCTCCTCAACAAACGTCTTTCCTCAGTCACCATGCCGCGATCATATCTATAACAACCAAAGCGATCCATGGTAAAACCCCGGTACCACTCCACTGCAGACCAGTGAAAACTGTCTTTCCTCATCCCCTTCTCGTTTCCCTATTCCCTTTAGCGTTTTCAGCCGCAGATACGCTACCAGATCCGAATCTGCTGCAAGGTGATTTAATATCATAAGACAGAAGCTGAATAAGGCCATGTTGTCCATTGAGTCCACTCTGCCATTTCATCGTCGCAGATCCAAGATCGCAAACAACCCCATAAACCTGACTTCTCCCCCGTATCATTTGGTGTCCTGACTGATGAGGAAACGATGTACTCCGGACTTAAATATACACACGGATTTGGCCTGCATCTCAGGAGGCCAGATGATTTTACTCCATGGATAAAAATAAGTCATCTTTACCTTTGTTCTAAAGGGGATTGCGACTGATTTTTGAGGCTATGCTCTCTTGTTCTAGATACGCCCCCCTCGAGGAAAATCCTCTCTATATCAAGCCCTTTCGGCATCCGGTAGATTCTAATGATATTGACACTCCATCTTCGAAATATCAGTGAGTACGGGTCTAAATGTGCCGACAGCTCCTCAAATGTTAGCCTCTTTATTCCTCGTGAAGCTCCCCTGGACTCTCTCCTTGACGGCACATACCTTCTGAGATATGGAGACCAAAACTGTTGACAATACTCCAACTGCAGCCTGACTACTGTTTTATAAATGCTCAGCATTATTTCTTTGCTTTCGTATTATATACACACTAAAATAAACGACACGTTGCATTTGCCTTCTTTGCCACAGACAAAATAGTAAGTAAATCGTGTGAGAGTCTTGCACGAGGATTCATAAACCCCGTTGCACTTATGATGTTTGAACATTTTTGCCCATTTCGATAACAATCCGCACTATGATTCCTTTTACTATATATTCTCATATATTTCCTAACACTGCATCTCGTCAGCCAATTTTTGCCCATTCTTCGAATTTGTCGAAGTCCTGCTACAATCGCATTGCTTTCCCGGCATGAATTACCCTTCCATCTATCTTCATATAATGCGCAAACTTTGATCAAAACCATCAATTCCATCATCTTTGACAACAAATGGGAAAAGCAGTAGTTCCAATACTGACCCGTGAAGAACACCACTAGTTGCCAGCAGCCAACTTGTATTCTCACACGCTCCCTCCTGTCTGTCAACCTTTCTGCTACCCATACCGGCAACTCCCCTGTAACATCATCACAATTTATCTTCTTAATCCGCCTCACACGTGGCAGTTTATCAACCGCCTTTTGAGATGGCATGTACTGTCTCTCCTTTGTCCACCCTGCTAGTTACTTCCTCGATGAATGCTAACAGATTTGTTAGCATTGTCTTGAATTGTCTTGAGAGAAACCACGCTGTCTTTGACTTATTTTATTATTAGTCTCCAAGTTCCTCGAAACCTTATCTTAATGATAGACATCAGCAGCTTCACCACTATTGTGCTAAGGCAATAAAGTCAGTAATTTCCTTTCTCTTGCCTTCCTCACGTCTTAAAGTGTCGAGTGACATTCGCAATCTTCCAGCCGTCCGCAACCATACAAGACTGAAGTGATTTTTGAACCATCCTGACAATGCATCGGTCTCAGGACTCAACCTATCAGCAACCTATCTCCGGACTCTGGAATGTAGCCTATCAGGCCCAAGTGTCATGTCCACCTTCATTCCGTTGAGTTTGTCTCTCATATTTTCATTTGTAATTGCAATGACACTCACCTTTGCTCCCAGATGTTCACGGAACTTTGGCACACTGCAAGTGTATTCCTCTGTGAAGACAGATGCAAAGTATCGATTAAATTCATTCGTCATTTCTCAGTCGTCTATTATGACCTGTCCAGGATCATTTTTCCAGTTATACAATATCAACTCTCACGTGTCTTTTTCTCTTTATATAACTGGAAAAGAAGGTTTAGTGTTCTGCTTTAGATTATTGGCTAGTCTACCCTTATATATCATCTTTTCCCTTATTATAGTTTTTTATTTGCCTTTTGTAGGATTTTTAAAGTTTCTACATCATCCAATTTCTTACATATTTTGCTACCGTATATACGATTTCTCTGCAGTCCTTAACTTTCTCAGACAGGGTTGCCCTCTACTGGCATTTGAGAACTTCTTCTGTTCGACATATCTTACTTGCGCCATGTAAACTACTCACTGAAATTTCAGCCAGTATACCCCTCTTCTCCACCTGGGAAAGCTCCTCTTTCATGCTTAATATTTGTTTTTTCCATTGGGATACAGACACGTGTGACTTACGCTTCTGGCTCTGAAACTGTAGTCTGATTTCAATCATATTACGATCACTGCCACCTAACGGTTTATTTACGTTAAGTTTCCTAATAACCGTCTGGATTATTACACAACACCTAATTTAAGATACCGTTTCACTTAGTCGGCTCAAGCACAAGCTGCTCTAAAAAGCCATCCGGTAGGTATTTAACAAATTCACTCCCTGGCGATCTGACACCAACTTGATATTCCCAGTCGCCTTGCATATTGAGATCCCCCAATACAATTGTGTAATTATCCTATTACATGTCTTTTCGAGCTCCCTTTGCAATCTCAACACCACACTTTGGTTACTATTTGGAGGCCTTATATGTTTCTCTTTTTTTTACCCTTGTAATGTCTTAAGTCCTACCACTAAGATTCGCCATTTTCTGACTCTATGTCACCTCTGGAGATGTAATCTCTGCGTTTACCAACAGATTCACAACACCGTCTTTGCTTTCCTGCCTGTCCTTCCGGTACAGAGTATATCCTTTGATGTTAAGCTCTCAACTATAACCTTCCTTCAGCTTCGACTCATTGATGTCAACAATGTCATAGCAAAAAGAAAAGTATCAATAACAGCGCTCAGAGTTCGTCCACTTTTTGTAAGAATGTTACGCGCAATTAAACACGACACCCTGAGTTCTGCATCCTTCGCCCATTTGAATTCTGTGTCTGCGGTAGAATTTAAATATTTACTCTGTCTGTATTTGTATTCATTGATCGATGTGTCCTTTCTTACATTCATGTAACACCCATCATCTACTTTTAGACCTTCCGGGTCATCCAGAGCCCAATCAGCATGGCTCACACCACCGCCCCCTTGCCGTATTACTTTGAACGACTGCCAGCAGCTCTAGTAAATCTGCCCACAAGAATATTTGCCCTCTTGGACTCAAGAGCAACACCTCCCTATGGAAGAAGTCCCACCTGCCCTAGAAGTCTTCCCAATTATCCAGAAATTCGAATCCTTGCCCTCGCTCCAATTCTACAGCCACGCAATAATCTGCCACTTAATTCTATTCCAATCCTAGGTGTAGCGGTTACAGGCGGTAATCCCGAGATTTCTGCCCTTGAGGTCCTGGTTCACAGCGTCCTTCCAATCTCCCTATATTCTTCTTCTTTCAGGACCACCTTCCTTTTCCTTACTAAATCGGTGGTACAAATATGAACCAGGACTTCTGTCTGCTCACACTCCATTTTCAGGACGCGTCCAGAAATACCCTGGATCCTGGCACCTGCGAGGCAAGCTGCCATCCGTGTTTCCTTTTGGCGTTAATAGAATCGCTTATCAATCCCCCTGACAATAGAGTCCACTATCATTGCTGCCATCCTTTTCAGTTACCTACCGTTCTGAGCCAGAAGGCCAGATTTAGTCACGTCTAATCTTTTGCTTCCTCCCCTTGAATGAGGAAGTGGAAGGATGGGTTATTAAGTTTGCTGATGACATAAAGACTGGGGGTGTTGTGGATAGTGTGGAAGGCTGTCGGAGGTTACATCGGGACATTGATAGAATGCAAATCTGGGCTGAGAAGTGGCAGATGAAGTTCAACCCAGATAAGTGTGAAGTGGTTCATTTTGCTAAGTCAAATCCGATGGCAGAATATAGTATTAATGGTAAGATCTTAGCAGTGTGGAGGATCAGAGTTATTCTGAGGTCCGAGTCCATAGGACGCTCAAAGTAGCTACTCAGGTTGACTCTGTGATTAAGACGCTGCATGGTGTATTGACCGTCATTAATCTTGAAATTGAATTTATGAACAGACAGATAATATTGCAGCTATAAAGGACCCTGGTAAGACCCCACTTAGAGAACTGTGCTCAGTTCTGGTCGCCTCACTACAGGAAGTATGTGGAAGCCATAGAAAGGGTGCAGGAGAGGTTTACAAGGATTCTTCCTGTCTTGGGGAACATGCCTTATGAGAATAGGTTGATTGAACGGGCCGTTTCTCCTTGGAGCAATGGAGGATGTGAGGTGACCTGATAGAGGTGTATAAGATGATGAAAGGCATTGATCGTGTGGATAGTCAGAGGCTATTTCGCGGGCTGAAATGGTTTTCACGAAACGACACAGGTTTACGTTGCTGGGGAGTAGGTACAGAGGTGATGTAGGGGTATCTTAGTTTACTCAGGGACTGGTGAATGCGAGGAATTGGCTGCCGCAACGGTAATGGAGGCGGATACAACAGTGTCTTTTAAGAGACATTTGGATACATGGAACTTAGAAACATAGAGGGCTATGGTTACGCCTAGTAATTTCTAAGGTAGGGACATGTTCGGCTCAACTTTTTGTGCCGAAATGCTTGCGTTGTGCTGTAGGATTTATATGTTCTATGTTCTATATTATTTGTACAATCCAGAGTTGCTGTATATCTATTAAAACATATAGTAAAATATTGTTATTAACCAGTGTTTTGCAGCTACTAGTGATCCAAATTAAAATTGGTATAACTTTATATGCAGCAGAATCCGGAATTCACTGGTACGTTTGTCCTCAATCAGTGTTTAAAATGCAGATTGAATATTTTTTTTAAAAAAAATCAGCATAAGAACTGTTAGTGGTAATGTAGGCCATTTCGTCGAGTTTATCCGCATGGGCAGTATTTGTAATTAAGGAGCATCAGTCCGATGCCAGTAAAAGTAAACCAAAGGATGAACATTGTTTCGAAAGGACATGCAAGAAGGCGGATTGGACGGCGTTGCTCTGTTGGTAGAAATTAAGTCAAATCATTAGAAAGGTTGTGGTTGTGGTGACTCGAGTCCGCAGTGATCCTACTGGCCCCTCTTACACACCTGCCCTTGTAAATGTCCTGAGTCATGGGGAATTCACAATACAGATGCCCTGGGCTGTTTGCACCACTCTCTGCCGGACCCGGTGACTAAGGGAGGTACGGATCCATACTAGGAGATGATGCAGCCAGTCAGGATGCACTCAGTTGTGTCCCTGTAGTAAGTTATTAGGATTTGAGGGCCCACCCTAAACTTCCACAACCGGCTGAGGTGAAAGAGACGCTGCTTTGCCTTTTGACCCGACAGCTGGTGTGTACAGGCCACTTGAGGTTCTCGGTGATGTGGAACTCGAGGAACATAAATCTGTTTACCGTCTATCACAGATCCATTGATGTCAATAGGTGTTATCCCGTCTCCATTCCTCCTGTAATCAACAATCAGCTCTTCTGCTTTTGCGACATTGAGGGAGAGGTTGTTTTCTTGACAACACTGTGTCAGAGAGATGACTTCTTCCCCGTAGGCCACCTCCTTAACGTTTGAGATAAGAACAATCAATGTCGTGTCGTCGGCAAATTTAATTAGCAGATTAGAGCAGTCCGTGGCGACTCAGGCACGTAAAGGAGGAGACTCGGTACGCAGCCCGGTGAGGTGCCTGTATTGAGAATCTGAGAGTTGGAGGTGAGGGAGCCCAATCTTACAACCTGCTGACGATCTGAGAAGAAGTCCAGAATCCGAGGTCTCTGAGCTCCTAATCGAGCCTGTATGGAATTACTGTATAGCTTTGAATGCTGAAGAACTATCCAAGAACAGCATTTTCATATAAGTATCTTTCTTCTCCAGATGTGCAAGCGCGGCTTGTAGAGCAGTGGCTATGGCGTTGTCTGTCGATCGGTTGTGTCTGTCGGCGAGTTTTAGGGGGTCCAGGGGGTTAGGGGGTCCAGTTTGCCAGCTGCAGATGTAATCCTTGTACACCGTCTCAAAGCATTTGCTTATTAATATTCTGCATAAATATTCTAAAGGAAAGACGACACAAGCGTAGCTAATAGGAGAAGTGAAAGCCAACATGGAAACCAAAGAGAGAAAAATAATAGAGAAACTGAGTGGGAAGTTAAAGGATTAGGAAGCTTTTAAAATACTACAGAAGGCAACTACAAAAGTCATTAAGACGGTAAAGATGGAATCTGAAAATAAGATAGACCATAATGTTAAAGAGGATACCAGAAGTTTCCTCAGATACATAAATTGTAAAAGAGACGCGAGAGTGGATGTCGGAGCGCTAGAAAACGATGCTGGAGAGGTATTAATGGGGCACAAGGAAGTGGCGGACGGTGAGTACATATTTTGTATCAGTTTACACCGTGGAAGTCTCTAGCAGTATGGTGGAATTTCCAGGAGAAAGGGGTCATGAAGTTTGTGAAGCTGCGATCACGAGAGAGAGGGCTCTTGGGCAGCAAAAAGTCCTGAAGGTAGACAAGTCACGTGGGACGGATGGTGCGCACCACAGCGTTCTGGATGAGGTGTCTGCTGATATTTTGGTGCATGATCTTTCAAGAATCACCAATTGTTTTCGAAGATATCAGTCTACCTATCAAGAAAGGAGAGAAGCTGATGCAAGGAAACGATAGGCCTGTTAGTCTGACCTCAGAGGTTAGGAAGATATAGGATTCGATTATTAAGAATGTCGTTTCAGGGTACTTGGAGGCATATGATACTCACGACGTAGTCAGCAGGGTTTACTCAAGGGAAATTTTTGTCTGACAAATCTGCGGGAATTCAATGAAATGGTGACAAGCAGGACAGACAAATAGGAATAAGTTGATGTTGAGTTCTTAGAATTTCATAAGGTCTTTAAAAAATTGCCACACATGCGGCTGCGTACAAGCCTCGAGCCCATGTTATTATAGGGACGATTCTAGCATAGATAAAACAGTGGTTGTTTGATAGGAGCTAAAGAATGGGAATAAAAGGGAGATTTTGTGTTTTTCTACCTGTTAATAATGGGACTGAGTTAAGACCAATTATTTTTACGTTGTATGTTAATGATTTGGATAATGAAATTGTTTCCATTTGCAAGGTTGACAGACGATTCGAAGACCCGTGGAGGTGCAGAAGCTTTGAGCAAGTAGTGAGACGACAGAATGGAAGGACGCAGAGAGATTATAAGAATGGCGAAAGAACTGGCAGATGGAATACAGTGTCGTGAAGTGTATGGTCATGCCCTTTGTTCGAAAAAATGAAAGAGACGACTGTTTTCTAAATAGAGAGAAAATGCAAAAATCGCAGGTGCAATGAAAATTGGGAATCCTTGTGCAGGATGTGATGAGACTAGAGGCGCTTCAAAGGAATTTCACGATTTTTTCCAGGATTGAATGACTCATTATTTGAGGAGCTTTTGAGCTCTGGGTCTGTATTCATTAGAATTCAGAAGAATGATAGATGATCTCATTGAACCCTATCGAATAATGGAGTGAATGTAGAGACGGTATTGCCTATGGCGGGCTAGTCTACGACCAGAAGACAGAGCGTTAGGATATTAGAGTGCCCTTTTAGAATGGAGACTTGAAGGAATTCCTTTAGCCAAAGAACGCTAAATGGGAATTATTGGCAATAGGCAAATAATATATTTAAGGCACAGTTTGATCGATTCCTGATTAGTCAGGTCATTACGGGATACGGAAAGAATGCAGCAGATTGGATTTGAGAGGAAAATTGGATACACCATGCTGTAATGGCAGAGCAGAGTCTATGGGGCAAATGGCCTAATTCTGCCCCTGAGTCTTATGGTCTCTTAGCCAGGTCATCACATTGTCTTCCGAGATTAATACTGACAGAAGTGGAGAAAACCTGGAGAATGCAATAGAATCGTTATTCTTAATGGGGATCGGACATCAGATCGGCATTGAGTACAGAGAGATCAAAAGACATCCTGATTTTTAGAAGATAGTTCGTGCAGCTGAACACGTCCTGTGCAAATGCAGGTGACTCTGTTCTGACGAAGGGTATGAAATCAAATGAAAGCTCGAGAACATACTCGGTACCCATGATCTTATCCAGCGAAAAGAACAAGCGTTATTCAGCAAAATAAATTATCCCTTAAATAATACTAGGAGCTCTGTTTTTGATCATTGTTTTTTTAAAATCTGTTAAATATTTTGGAGTAGTCAAGTGTTCTGTGCTTCATACCGAACAGCCCATGTGTGTGCTGGAAAAGAACGTTCAGCAATCGCATCCACAAACCGCAGCTAATCCCGTTTGGGCCTGTACCTCTTTATTATCAAAGATCCTTGGAATATTGCCGTCGATCTATTTCACATGCTTAGAGGAACATACATAGAGCGCGTTTTATTGAAATACATGTTATCAGCTGTTACTGTGACTTTCAGCACTCAAACCACACGAAATGACTGGAACGAACGAATGAAAAGAATGAAACTGTCTTCCCTTTCAATAAAGACTTGTACTCCATCTCACCTCCTGAGCTAAACTCCTGCCCTTAACGTCGGAAGCGAATGTGCTCCGTCAAATGTGACAAAATAAATCTATTTGAATTTGATTGTCCATGTTGATTGCTCAGGATGATTGCCTGTGTTAGAAACAACACTGATCAGAAGATGTCCTTTCAGCAGCAGAAGCCCGGTGCCTTGGAAATTACATTGGTAACATTCATATTAGCTTTTTGTTTAAAAGTTAATAACCTGTAACATCCTTGGGGAGACGAATTTATGACACGGTTTCAGAGTGAGAAAAACACGTTAATGTCAGTGTTTTACAGCTGGTTGTCCCTTATGTAACTGATGTCATAACCACACTAATTGCCTCAGTGGCATTGCTCCGAATTGCCTATAACTCTATAAAACCGATAACCGGTCCATTCGAACATTTGGAACGTTCCATACAACTGAACGCTGCCTCTGACGGAATATGGGATATCCAGCGATTTTCTATATCGCGAGCATTTTCTACCCAGTGATTGTAGCGATTGGTGTCCCTGGTAAGATACTGGCGCTGGTCACTATATGTACGGTGCCGTCGTCTTGCTTGCTGTTGTTCTGCTGCACTTTTTCTGATTTTTACTTAGTACAAATGCTACCCTCGTATGAAAAGAGTTTTCAGAATTGAGGGTACAGACATCTGAATTTTTTTTTAAAATTCGGTTTCCATATAATTTCAATTCGATGCTTCTTTTTCTTTTGTCAATTACGCTGGTGCCGATATTGTCACAGGTTCATAATTTATACTTGTTCTGCCTTCTGAAGCGACGGTGGTCGGCTTTCCAGATCCGCGCTTTTTCAAATTACTGGCCAGTCGAGTATCAACACTCAAGTCAGTTCCTCCATAATCTCTAAATTATAACTTATGCTTTGAACCTCAATAATTTCACTACAAATAGCCCCTACAGATATTTCGCCTCCAATAATGGAAATGGCGTTGTTTACTGGAGCGATCTGCTGCTCAGCGGTACATGAGTCTTGGAATTTGAATTCCTCGCTTTAAACTGTCGGATGGTCGCCAAACCACTGCCACTCCAGACCATTATTGTCCTCCAGCCGGACTGTACCGACGTAGTCTGCACACACTGCATTTCTGTTCTTCACTCCAAAAACTATACCCTGCCTAGCATTGGAAGAATGGTTGTCATTCCGAGAGTTGCAGCTAACGATAATTAAGTGGCTTTTTTTCCTCCAAATTGCTTGTAGTTAATTTAACGGCGATTGTGATCCTGTCTCGGGGAAAATGCGGACTCTCCAAATGCATCACCCGTTACATGGTTGGAATGGCAACAGCGGATCTGATGGTGGTTATCGTTTTTGGTTTATTGGAACAGACCAACAATATCTACATTTATTCTAAATCCCTGCTCATTACTCCTGTATGCGCTCTGACACTTGTATTTAGGGTTGTGACGAGGGACTGTTCTGTTTGGTTTACGGTCAGTTTTACATTCGATCGCTTCATCGCAATATGTTGTCGAAAGCTGCGGGAACGATACTGCACTGAAAGAACAGCAACAGTGGTTATGGTGACCGTGGTTATAGTGAGCTGTGGGAGATGTGTCCCATTTTACTTTGCCGTTGAACCTTACGTCATCATTGACAACATACCGTGGCGTTGCGCCCTCACACATGAATACGCTACTTTACCCGTATGGAAAGCAATCGAATTATTGGATAGCATTTTAGCACCATTCCTGCCAATCGGCTTAATTCTAGTGTTCAATGGGTTAACGGTAAGAGATATAATTGCGGCCAATAGAGTCCGCAGAGGGCTACGGAACAGCAGTGAAAATCAGAAGGATACCGAAGTGAAAAACCGCAAAAAATCGATAATTTTCTTGTTTGCTCTATCAGCTAATTTCATAATATTGTGGATGCCATATGTAGCTCATTCCCTGAAGTGGCAAGTGCAAAACTTTATATATGAGGACAGATATTTGAGTTCCCCGGTATATATACTACAACAATTCGGGTACATGTTGCAAACTCTGAGTATGTGCACCAATACTTGTATCTATACACTGACACAGAGGAAATTCAGGAGAGAGCTGAAGAATGGATTGAAGAATGTGTTTACATTGAATGTCCGTCTGTGTAGATAACTCCCAGTTCCAATTGAAATTCAGTGGAGTTTTCGAATAAAACAGTTTTGAAAATTTGTAGGTTTGGCAAATCTGTTATAAATTCTAACAATAATGTGCCGGATCACCCTGAAACTGCAGAATCCAGGGAAGATTGCAGACTTCATACAGTTAAGTGTAAACAGTCAATGATCTGGCGTGATTGTTATATTCATTTAATTGCACTCAGAAGTCTCAAATGGACTAGACAACCCATGAGCAGGAAGGGGCTCTGTAGTTTCAAGGGTCCAGATGTTTCAATAGACAATAGAGTGTAGGTGCAGGAGTAGTCCATTCGGCCCTTCGAGTCAGCACCGCTGTTCAATGTTCAATATCATCCGTTCCTGCCTTCTCTCGTTCCTGCCTGCTCCCCATATCCCTTGACTTCTATATCTTTAAGAGCTCTATCTAACTCTTTCTTGAAAGCATCCAGAGAATTGGCCTCCACTGTCTTCTGAGGCAGAGCATTCTATAGATTCACGACTTCCTGTGTGAAAAAGTTTTTCCTGAGCTCTGTTCTAAGTGGCCTACCTCTTATTATTAAACTGCGGTCTCTGGTTCTGGACTTCCCCAACATCAGGTACGTTTCCTGCCCCTAGCGTGTCCAATCCCTTAATAATTTCATATATTTCAATCAGCTCCCCTTTCATCTTTCTAAATTCCAGTATATACAAGCCCAATCGCTCCAACCTTTCAACATACGACAGTCCCGCCATCCCGGGAATTAACCTCGTGAACCTATATTGCACTCCCTTAATAGCAAGAATGTCCTTCCTTAAATTTGGATACCAAAACTGAACACGATACTCCAGGTGTGGTCTCACCAGGGCCCTGTACAGCTGCCGAAGGACGTATTTGCTCTTATACTCAATTCCCCTTGTTCTGAAGGCCAACATGCCATTAGATTTCTTCACTGCTTGACGTACCTTCATGCTTACCTTCAGTGACTGATGAACAAGGACATCTAGATTTCATTGTACTTCCCCTTTTCCTAACTTATCACCATTCAGATAGTAATCTGCCATCCTGTCTTTGCAACCAAAGTGGATAACCTCACATTTATCCACATTAAACTGCATCTGCCATGCATATGTCCACTTACCCAACCTATCCAAGTCAACCTGCGTTCTCTTAACATCCTCCTCATATTTCACACTGCCACTCAGCTTTGTGTCATCACCAAATTTGTTAATGTTACTTTTAATCCCTTCATCTAAATCATTAAAATATATTGTAAATAGCTGCGGTCCCAGCACAGAGCCTTGGAGTACCCCACTTGTCAGTGCCTGCCATTCTGAAAAGGACCCGTTAATCCCTAATCTTTGTTTCTTGTCTGCCAACTAATTTTCTATCCATGTTTGTACCCTACTCCCAATATGATATGCTCCAATTCTGCCCACTAATCTCCTATGTGGGACGTTATGAAAGACTTACTGAAAGTCCAAGCACACTACATCCACTCGTTCTCCCTTGTTCATTTTCATAGTTCAATCCTCAAAAAGTTCCAGAACACTAGTCAAACACGACTTCCCTTTCGTAACTCCATGCTGACTCTGACCGATCCTGTTACTGCTATGCAAATGTGCCGCTATTTCATCTTTTAAAATTGACTCCAGCATCTTCCCTACCACTGATGCCACGCTAACTGGTCTAGAATTCCCCGTTTTCTCTCTCCCTCCTTACTTATAAAGTGGGATTACATTAGCTACCCTTCAATTCTCAGGAACTGATCCTGAATCAATAGAACATTGGAAAATAATTACCAATGCGTCCACGATTTCTAGATTCACCTCCTTAAGTACCATGGGATGCAGACCATCAGGCCCTGGGGATTTATCAGCCTTCAGTCCCATCAGTCTAACTAACAGCATTTTCTGCGTAATGTGAATTTCGTTTAGCCACTATTACAGCTGGGAGATTGTCTGTATTCTTCCCTAGTAAAGACAGAACCAAACTCTACTTGTTTAACTCGTCTACCAATTCCTTGCTCCCCATAGTAAAGTTACCAGCTTCTGCCTTCAAGGGCCCAACTTTGGCCTTAACTATTTTTTTTTCTTTTCATATACCTAAAGAAGCTTTTACTATCGTCCTTTATATTCTTGGCGAATTTACTTTCGTGCCTCATCTTTTCTCCCCGTATTGTTTTTTTTTATAGTTATCTTCTGTTGCTCTTTAAAAGTTTCCTAATCCTCTGGCTTCCCGTTTATCTTTGCCATGTTATAATTTTTCTATTTTATTTTTAAATTGTTCTTAACTTCCCTCTATAGTCATGGTCGCCCCCTACTTCCCTTAGAATCTTTCTTCTGTCTTTGGAATGAACTGATCCTGCATTTTCTGTATTATTCCCAGAAACATCTGCCATTGTTGTTCCATGTCATATCTGCTAGGGTATCCTTCCAGTCAACTTTGGCTAGTTCGTCCTTCATGGCTCCATCGGGCCCTTTGTTCAACTGTAATACTGACACTTCCGATTTTCACTTCTCCCTCACAAATTACAGATGGAAACTTAATTAGGAGGTAGGTCAGTACCTCCTAATGGCTCCTTTACATCCAGTCTCCTTATCAAATTATACAACTACTAGATCCAGAATTGCCTTCACCCTGGTAGGCTGCAGTACAAGCTGCTCGAAGAATCCATCTCGAAGGCACTCCAGAAATTCCCTTTCTTGGGGTCCAGTACCAACCTGATTTTCCCAGCCTACCTACATGTTGGAAACCCCCATTACAACCCCATTACAACCTTTGCGACATGCTAATTTTAGCTCTTGATTCAACTTGCACCCTCTGTCCAGGCAAATATTTGGGGGCCTGTAGATAACTCCAATTAGGGTCTGTGTGCCCTTACAATTTCTCAGTTCTATCCGTACTGACTCTACATCTCCTTAAGGTGCAACCCATCTCCTTTGTATAATTCATGCCAACCCTAAAACGGATCCTAGTTGTTTATGAATCTAAAACCGTGCTTCCCGCACCAGCTCCTCAGCCATGCATTGAGATCACATATCTCCCTGTTCCTGCCCTCACTAGCACGAGGAACTGGCAGCAAACCGGATATAACCACCGTGAAAATGGACAGAGTCCATTCTGTCCTTCAGAATGGACGAAGTCAGATAAAAGAAAGTAAAGGAAGTGTCATTAAAAAGCTGTGATACTATCACAGGGAGAATACCGTGGAGATAACGGCAATTGATAGACAATGAGTAGAACTCAGGTTCAGGATGGGAACAATCAATCCTTTAGGGGATTATTGCATACAAACATCAAATCAAGCCCTACACTCACCCCTACCCGTCAGCACAAAAAAAAAAATAGACAGCGTGGACTGATCGGGAGATAGATTTTGGGCAGGTGCCATACTAAAAATGTTGTTGTTACAGGGTACTTAAACTTCTCTCTCATTCATTGGCTGTTTCCCAGGGTAAGTGTTTAGATCTCACAGAATTTCTCAGCTGTCTCCAACGAGGAGTCCTGGCACGATCAACGGACAGACGGATTCACGTACAGTCCAGACTGCATCCATTACCAATAAACGAAACGGGTCAGGTGACAAATCTCTCCGCGGGCCATCATTTCACAAAGACTTCAGAAACTTTTCAGAAAGAGTAGAACATCCCACATTTACCATAACCTTACACTGGGGTAGTAGCAGACAGTATGGGATGTATTTAATCGGCGGAGTGCCATATACGAAGCAGGAACTTGCACTCATGGACATCCGCAACAGAGATGCGGAAATACTTTGGGGAACACTTGATTGTGGTTACGTATATTCTTATCACTCTGAGATGGGGAACGGATGGTGACGTAAAATAAGCCTGGTTGAGCAGAGATGTGTAACACAAATTCCCCGCTTTTAGAATGCTTTCTGCCTTTTGTACTCCAGGTAATTAGCGAAAACCGGCTAAGATACTGCTGCGCTCTTTGACAAGAGGCATAACGTAAAGATTTTTACTCCTTATGTATGTGCACGATGTACGAAATAAAATAAAATCAATTCAATTACTTTTAGCGACTTCACTGGCCACAAGAGTAATACAGGAGGATTGGAGGATGGCAAATGGTAATTCATTATTCCTGAATTGTAATAGGGGTAGAACTGAGAATTACAGGCCAGTGGTTATCCGGTCAGTAGTGGGCAAGCTATTGGAGTGTATTCTTAGAGGCGTGATTTATAAGTATCTGGAGAAACGTATCCTCGTTGGGGATAGTCAGCATGGCTTTGTGAGGGCAGGTCGTTCCTTATGAGCCAGAATAATTTCCATGAAAAAGTGAAAAAATAGGAAGATGAAGTCAGACCAGTCTATCTGAGGTATATTAATTGTTAAGGTGATAGACTTGGTTCCCTGTGGTGCACGCATTTAGAACGTCAGGTGGCCTGGGATCGAGAGATACCTGGCTGCATAGATTCAGAACTGGCTAACCAAGGGAAGGGCGATGAGGCAGCGGATGATCCACAAGGAAGATATAATCTTTAGTACACTCTACAACTCTATCTAGACTCAGTTATTACAGTGTTCTGAGAGACATACATTAATTCGACCATCCTGCAGCACTTGGAAATTTACTAAGTTAGGACTGATGATGAAGGCAAAATACTGAATCCGGACTGAGACTGCACGCTGTCGAAACTGAAATCCCGGGTAATTATTACAGGGCCGATGCTACCATTCAATCAAAACAATCTTTTCCAATGGTACCGATAGACCATAAGACCATAAGACAAAGGAACAGAAGCAGGCAATTCGGCCCATCGAGTCAGCCCCACCATTTCGTTATCTGATCCAATCAACCCTTTTGTCCCATTCCCCCATATTCTCACCATAACCTTTGATGCCCTGACTACTCAGATGCCTATCAATCTCTGCCTTAAATACACCCAATAGATTGGCCTCCACTGCCACCCGTGGCAACAAATTGCATAGATTCACCACCGTCTGGCTAAAAAAACAATTCGCATCTCTGTTCCGAATGCACGGCCCGCAATCCTCAAGTCATGTCCTCTCGTACTAGACTCCCCCACTATGGGAAACAACTTCGCCACATCCACTCTGTCCATGCCTTTCAACATTCGAAATGTTTATATGAGGTCCTCCCTCATTCTTCTAAGCTCCAAGGGGTACAGTCCAAGAGCGGTCAAACGTTCCTCATATGTTAAAGCTCTCATTCCCGGAATCATTCTAGCGAATCTTCACTAAATCCTCTCCAATGTCAGCACATCCTTTCCTAAATAAGGAGCACAAAACTGCACACAGTATTCCAAGTGAGGTCTTACCAGTGTCTTATAGAGCCTCAACATCACATCCCTGCTCCTATACTCTATTCTTCTGTAAATGAATGCCAACATTGCATTCGCCTTCTGCACCACCGACTCATCCTGGAGGTTAACCTTAAGGATATAGTGCACGAGGACTCCCAAGTCCCGTTGCATCTCAGAAATTTGAATTCTCTCCCGATTTAAATAATAGTCTGCCCATTTATTTCTTCTACCAAGTGCATGTGCGTACACTTTCCGACATTGTAATTCATTTGCCACTTGTTTGCCCATTCCCCCAATCTATCCAAGTCTCTCTGCAGACTCTCTGATTCCTCAGCACTACCGGCCCCTCCACTTATCTTTGTATCATCAGCAAGCTTACCCACAAAGCCATCTATTCCATAATCCAAATCGTTGATACAAAACGTAAAAACGAAGCTGCCCCAACACAGACCCCTGTGGAAACCACTGGTAACCGGCATCCATCCAGAATGGGATCACTTTATTCCCACTCTCTGTTTCCTGCCAGCACTCTATCCACGTATGTAACGGTCCACTAATTCCATGTGCTGTTATCTTGTATGGCAGCCTCATGTGCTGCACCTTGCCAAAGGCCCTCATGAACATCCAAATACACAAAATCCACTGAATCTCCCTTGTCTAGCCTACTTGTAATGTCCTCAAAAAATTGCACTTTATTTGTCAGGCAGGATGTTCCTTTAAGGAAACCATCCTGAGTTCTGTTTATCCTTTGATATGTCTACAGGTACTCCGTAACCTCATCCTTGACAGTCGACTCCAACAACTTCCCAACCACCGATTTCATGCTAACAGGTCTATAATTTCCTTTTTGTTTCCTTGTCCCCTTCTTAAATAACGGAGTGACATTTGTAATCTACCAGTCCTCCGGAACCAGGCAAGAAACTATCAACATTTGAAAGATAATTGCTGATGGTTCCGCAATCTCAACCCTGCAATTCAAAACCAGCGTTTTAAAGTCTTTTACAGCAGCCTTTGGTGCTTCCCAAATGAACCGGCCTCGCAGAATGCGAATTTCGGATTCCAAATTCAAGCATACACGAACATGTCTGAATGCCAATTTCCCTTTGAACAGCGGGTTTCTCGCACCCGGAATAGATACACTCATATCTCGTTCACTTTAACCTTGATTTCACATGGCCAGTGTGGAATCCATGTCTCGTTCTGAACTCAATAACAACGCAAACAAACAAAAGGAAACGATCTAACTACGCAGGTAAGGCAAAACAAAAATCTAAGCTCGGCTTTTCTTGCTTCAAAAGTGTAATCGGTAACTGGCGTATATAGAAAAAAAAACATTTAATTCGAAATTGAATATCTTTATCGTGTTCTAAATAACAAAGGGAATCCGGATGTAGGTGGTTACACCTCCATACACTAAACCGTTATACAATTTCGGAAAAGGAAGGTCTCCCTGATATTCACATGTCCCTGAAAATCTATTTGAACCCATGAGAACAGACATTTTCAGACGGTGAGATCCTGGTGTGAAAGCAAGGATTAATTCAAACATTTTTTCATTACAATTCTTACAACCACACGACTGTCTTCCGTTCATTCATACATGCATTACTTCTGTTTCTGTTTCAACTGAACTCACAAATATCCAGTCCTTGCGTAATATTTTACATTCCCAATCCGTTCTCAATTCAAACTATCGCAGAGCGTGACATACCTTTAAGTGTTGAACAGATAATTCTATGATTAGAATCGCAGACCATTTAAGAAATCCTTTCGAGTATAAAGCAAAGGCACGTTGGTAGTTATGTATCGTACGGAAGTCAGTATTCAACATGCTGAAATCATCACAACGTGACCAAATCTTCAACGAGTTAATCGTGCTCTCAATTCCAATCACTGACCAATGAAAGGATTGAGACTAAGTGAATGATTTGTTCGGTAGTAGTAACAGGATTATTAAGCGCCATTACTATCGTTGACGTAACAGATTTGGACTGTACTGTGACTTTTGTCACAAACTCCTCCAATCGGTTAATAAGGCCTTTAACGCCTTGGTGATAGAGTGAAGGTATATTTATTTTGTGTGATACCTCCCTTATAATCGGAGGGAGGAGTTTCAGATGATGGCGCCTCGCGGAGACTGCTTTGCTTGCATCTTCGGAAAGAGCTCAATTCCTATCTTTAATATCTCCTTTTCTTACTTTTCTGGGTTCCTCTGAAGAGTCTGGCCTGGAGTTACACGCCATAGAAACATATACAACTATTCACGGCTAGATAGGGTAGAGACAGTGAAGCTCTTGCCACTGGTAGATCAGACTAGAACCTGGGGTTATAGACTTACCATTTAGATTTTGGACGGAGATGAGAAGGAACAGCTTTTCCAAGAGAGTGGTGAATGTGCGAAATTTTCTGCCCAATGTAGCAGTGCAGATTACCCCAGTGGATATATTGAAGAGAAAATTGAATAGATTTTTGCATAGTAGTAGAATTAAGGGCAATTGAGAAAAGACAGGTAGGTCGAGATAACTCAATGGTCAGGTGGGGTAATACTTTTTCTCATTATTGACTGTTCATGGAGAGTCAGAGACTCTAGTAGGTTCCACACAGGTAGATAGTTTCTAAACCTAAGTTGTGACAATCAAAGTTATTTATCGATAAATACAGATTATCTGTACCTCACTGATCATTTTTACAAAGGGTGTTTCAGAATTTCCATCCCGGTGTCGGCTCAAGGATAAATATCTTTGTTCAGTGTGGGACACGAATTGGACCACGTGGGTGAGGTACAGAGCGAAATAGGGCTGTGATGTTTGCGGTTTCTAACTCAGCATGATGAATTCGGGAAACTCTGAAAGACCAATGTGCTTGGATTTGTGTAATTGGAGAGGATACCTCCAGAAATACGTGTTGGGAAGTGGCCGCAATTTGAGGAATTTGTCGGACGCACTGGCTATGAAGGGAAAATTGCTAGGGCTGCTGCTATCGATCTACTCCTGAGAGAGCGGCAGCAGGAGAAGCAAATAAAAACAGAATATACAGACAGCACACCTTTCTGGGTGCAGCAGCTTAAGGACTTTGCTAAATATGTCTGGACAGGTGTGCTCGGAAACGATCCTTGAGAGCTTTCTCAATCAACTCGTCATCAGAGAGCAATACATGGCCTAGATGACTCCAGGGAAAGGGAATTAACTTTAGTATGTTTGCATCCAAATATACATTCAACTTTTCGAGATATACAATGACATGATGGGGGGGGGGGGGCGCATGTGACTGTTTGAAAGACAGAATAAAGATTGTTACCGGTCTTGACAAAGGAGGCCCTGTAGACATGCTAGTCACATGTTAACAGAGGAGAGGTGACCATCGCACTACATTTGCTTCAAATTGATGGACCGCGTTCCAAGGTGAGCATTAGAGCTAGACCATTTAAGAACAGAAACCTCAAATAGATTGTTAAGGAGAGTTGCGTCTCGGAGTACCAATGAATCTAAAACGGTACAGTAACCCACACTTACTGAGGCGTGGTTACTGAGGAACATGAGTACAGTGTGGGGAAACGAGATACAAAGACAAGTAGAACTCTCTAATTGGGAGGTGATGTCTATTAAATATCAGACTCTCTGGAGAAATTAGGGTAGGGGTCCTCCCTGCCACACTATCAGAGTAAGGGCAGAGAAAATGTAACAGGGCTAGGGACAGGGAGAACTGTAGATGGGAAAATTAAATGCTGCAGCCTGTGGTCAAGAGGGGCTCATTGAGAGAGTATGCCCAAACCAGAGGTGTGAATGAGCAGAGCCCGACGGTTTGCCCTTGAAGCGGCCAGAAAGACGGAGAACACAAAATATCATGGATTGAATTGTACGCTGAGCCTCAATGACATTATCAGCACTCACCAACATTGGTGTGTGACAAAAAGTGGGATGAAACCGGAAGACCCCTTGTTAATGAAAGGATTTCAGGCTGTCCTGTTACCATTTAATGGACACTGCAAGATCTGGAAAACAAAACCGTCAGCGCTACTAAAGTAAAATGAAGCAAATTGGAAGATACTATGTAAAATTATCCTACGTGGATTCACAGGATATTCATAAGTGGGCATATAAGTGTACTATAGGAAATTACAATAGGAGACATAGCGCCTAAGTATTCAGTAGTGTTGGTGAAGTAACCCAGCGAGCGGGAACACATATTGAGGAGTGATGACATGGCCAAAGCCAGTTATGTTTTGTCTCAGTTACCTGTATGATTTCACAGATATATCTGACATGAATACATACACAACATGTAGTTCCCAGTGGGAGAATATGAGGATAGAATATGCATAATGGGTGAAATGTGGATAAAACCGGGGAAGATGTTCAATGATCGGAAGGTGCAGCAAATTATTGCCGAGAACACAGGAGGATTTCCAGGGAACAAGCATGATTACAGTACGATGGATAACAGTTTGTGCATTCAAGGTCCAGACCCCAAACTACGGAAGCAATACGGGTTTCAAAACAAAATACAGAGGGAGCTGTAGGTAAGGTTATACAGAGTTTGCTACAACAAGGAGTGCCGAGGCAGTCGCCTCCACTAATAACTCACCCATATGGCTAGTGAGGAAAATAGATGCCAACTGAAGGTTCACAATAGACTTCGGACAGCTGAACTCCAATAACAGCCGCGAAAGTTGCAACTAACCGGTACAGTGGTCAAACAGACAGAAAGAGCGCAATGTTTAACAGCTTCACACATAAATAATGGATTTTGGTATATTCCATTATACGTGAAGTATCAATACAAGTTCGCATTTGCCTTTCAGGGACAGCAGTCTACATGCCTTGCCCTACAACATCGGTTCCATAATTGCCCGTCGGTATTTCATCAGCGCTTTTAAGGAATGTTTAAACACGTTTCCTATACTCGACTGCTTGGTACAATAGGTAGATTATCAAATCATGGAGACTGAATCTAAACGGGAACATTATGAGTTATTGACAGAACTGCTGCAGTTATTACCTGCATTGGGACCAAAGGTAAACCCTAAAAAAAAACACAGGCGATGAAAGTTAGTTATTTGCGAATGACATTGGGAAAAAGAGAAATTGAAAATCGAAGAGTGGAATTGGCTATGAAAGTGCCTGTTCCCCGAGATCTGAAAGATATGTGCACCTTTCTGGGGCTGTCACGCTACGGTCGGGATCACGTTGATGGATTTTCCAGTAAGGCAGCTCCTTTAATGAAATGAACCATTCTCATTGGACGTGCGGACAACTGCTACCACCCTCTCTGCAGTGCTTATACAGGACACACATGGGTAGTTAAGACCAATAGTGTAAGCTTCACGCGTGCTCTCACCAGTTGAACAAAGGGATACTGTATATTAAAGCTATTTGTTTGCCATTCCCCGGGCGGTACAACATTTTGCCTACATATTGAAATTTAATCCATTTACAATACTGACAGATCACACCCCTATATAAATACCGTTAGATGGAAGGACTCTAAAAGGACGAGTAAGCCAAAGCAGAATTATTAGATGGTCATTGCTGCTGCAGTAAAGAAATATCGGTGTAAAGGAAATAAACACAACATCAGTGTTAGCCGATACCTTGGTGTATCCAGGAAGTGAACATGATTATCAAGTTATGACAGCAAATGGTCTCAAAAGTAACTTGTATGAAATACAGAGAAAGGGTGGAAGAGGATGGGGGAAGAGAAAAAAATACGTTTTTGTAGATGGTTCTTTATCAGTACAGGATGGTACAAACATACATCCTGACCATATGTACGTTCATAACAGCCTTGCAGAGCTATTTCAAACGATAGATGGCCTCGAGTGTGAAGTATAAAAATAACACAAAGGACTGTTTGTCAAAGATGCAGTTGCCCTTCATGAAGGAAAGCTTGCGATTTCAGATGAAGGAAGAAACCAGATGTGTCATTGGTTCCATGACAAAGATTTAATCCCGACCCGGAGACGATGAAATGAGTAGGCTGGCGGTCTAAGATGAAGGATGATTGCAAAGTTTGTGATAAATTGTTTGATTTGTGGATAATATAGTCCTGCAGAAATGTAAAGAAAGGAGCCTTTCGACACACCAGACCTGGTATAAGGGCCTTGAACTGCTTTGCAGAAAGATTATGCTCATCCGTTACCGATCACCCCAGGAGTGTACAGATATACTGTGGTACTAATAGACACTTTTACGAAGTGGCTGATTCCCCATCTAAGGGAAACACAGCAAAGGGTGATGGAAAAATCTTTTCGGAAAGGATATTCCCATGCTGGGGACAACCCTGCAGTATCGAAACCGATTAAGGCACATATTTCATGGCCACATGATGGAAGATGTCATGGCACGTTTAGGGATCAAACACATTTCATTATCACTGTAAAGCACTGTCAAGAGGAAGTGTGGAAGGATGAATCCAACACTGAAAACTATGATTGAAGAAGTGGTGTAACAACTTGGAACAAGTTCGCAGGTTGCTTTGCCTTTTGTCTTGATGATAATATCGTATGCATCAGTATCTTCAACAGATTGCTATCCTTATAAACTCATTATAAATATTTAAGTTTAAAGAGTTGTTAGGATTAAATTCGTCAGGACTTTCAGTCCAATCCCTGTCTAACCCTACGGGTCACGTCTTCCGACATCAGAAACGGCCCATTTGTTCCGTCTCTCTGCAATTTAACCTGATTATTAGTTTTGAGTCCACAAATATACATTATACGCAGTCCCATGTGCTTATCAGAAACTTTCTTACATTCCACCCACATCACATTCATCAGTTCCCAGTTTTCCATCTGTTTATCCTTTTCTGAACCCACTCTGACACTGCCAAAGCTATCCCTGTGGACATGAAGCTCCGCGCGTGGTGCTATTGGGTCTGGGTCTGTGTGTCTGCCCGTCCGACACTATGGTACAAAGTACAATGAAAAGATCGACCATCTGTGGTTCAGTGTAGCAAAATATTGGACATGTGCATCTGCATCCTGGGATTAGTGTGGGGCTGAATGTCTCTGCTGTCTGAGAATGTGGATCTGATGAGCTGCCGGTCTGTATGTGTTTTGTGACACACCTTGTGTGTAAGAGAGGAACGGCTGTTCCGTACCTTATCCCAGGATAAGAGGAGATATCGGATTTGAATGAAGTATTTCCCTGTGGGTAGGAGAAGGAAACGCAGTAATTTTGTGAGAGGCAAAAGATAGACGGCTGTGTGGAGCGGCCGCTGCAGACAGTTTCAATATCAATTTGTCTGTTTCTCTGTCCCTTTCTCTCTCTCTCTCTCAAACACACACACACACACACACACACACACACACACACACACACACACACTCACACACACACACACACACAAACACACACACACACACACACACACACACACACACACACACACACACACACACACACACACACACACACACACACACACACACACACACAAATCTCCGCAGATGCTGGAAAACCAAGCTAGACATACAATATTGTGGAAAATCTCTGCTGAGATCGTCCAGCATTTTGTGATGTTTCTGATGTTAAAGCATTGTATGAGCATTTCCAGTCAGCCAGACGTCACAATAAAATTCAGAAGATGTGTTTCAATCTGAGATGCAGTAAGCAGATCGAAAAGTAATAAAAAACAGTACTATAAATTGGGATATGAATATAGGTAGAATGCTCGTGTATGGCCAAGAAGGAGTTGAAGCACAGAAGGACAGTCAAAGGGGAAACAGTGGGGCAGATGATTGGGGTCAGTCTGTCGGTGTGGGTGAACTCCGTTTACAGATTAGTCAACAAGCACACTGCAATGTGTAAATGTGGTGACTGCTCCATGTCACAGCTCTGTATTTGTCATTGGAGCTCCGGCATTATTTCCACCAGGTGAATCACTGCTGACGGCATGCCCATGAATGGTGATGCATTTGTCTTCAATCGGCCCAATATTTACATCAGAGACAATGCTGTTGAACTAAAGTATTTGTTTAAGTGGCACACTACGAAAAAATTGTCAGAGGTGCAACCATAAATCTGGAGACAGATCCTCTGTATAAATCAGGAACCATATCTCTGGAGACAGATCTTCTGTTTAAATCAGGAACCAGATCTCTGGAGACAGATCCTCTGTATAAATCAGGAACCATACCTCTGGAGACAGATCCTCTGTATAAATCAGGAACGTTTGAATGCATCAGGTCAGAGTGTCAGCCGGAGCTGTGAATTCAGGAGCAACATAATTCATATATTCTCACTAAAATGATGTATCCGGTCATCTTGCAGGAAGGTTACTCTCCTTTTATTTCAGTCTTTGGAACTCTCGGTAAGCCACGGTTTCAGATGCCGTCGTTGTGAAATGAAATTGGATTACAATGTTATGATTCTGTCGTTGGTTTTCACTCTCACTACCCAGTCCCGGTGTTCCGCATTTCAGAATCAGAATGAGAACACCAACGTCTGTGGAATTCAATGGGTTAGGCAGTGTTTATCCAGCTGTTCGCGTTCAATAGTGGGGTACTCGATGCACTGTGCTTTAGGCCTTGCAACAACTGCACTGTATTTTAGAATATTCCGTTTACACAGTCCGCAGAGACTGTACCAACAGTTTGTCAACACTTGTATGTGAGCGGTTGTCCGCGTTAGGTAGCGACACTTTAGTAAATGTGAGGAGTTCCCTGTTGCAGCGTGAGACCGGTGGATTTTTAATAAATGCGTGCGCTGTGGCCGAATGTGAAGCAATTGATGGAGAACATGTTGGAGTTGTTACAGAGCCAATGATCACAAGGGACTAGATGCTTCATAGATCCTAATACTGCGATACGTATTGTTTTACATCTACATCTGTCGCCGTCACAGCCATCTGACTGCCGAGCTTGGTGCCCGCCGTAGAAGTCCTCTCCTCTCTTTTTTCCTGCTATAAATTCAGTGGGAGGTGTATATCTGTCTGTGAGGTTGTTTGAGATTGTCCAAATCAGTCAATGTTCTGTTGTAAAGTCAGTAAATTTGCATATGCTGGAAGCACTAATCCCTAAGCAGTTGCATGGAAAGAGACCCAGTTAGTACTTGTGTCAGGGGCCTCTGTGCGAACAGTTCTGAGAAGAGACACTTTAACTATTTTCCCACACAATCTGTTTTGCCTGTGTATGGGTCTTAGTACTATTACCTGTAACGTTACCAGTTAACTGCTAATAAAATGGCTTTTCTGCAGTGTTTGTAATAAGATAGCTTCTATGTAATGTTAGCTGCTGAGTTAGTGGGTTTTCTGATCAGCATGTTTGGGTTATGATTAGCAATACTGGAACTTTTATCCAATCGGAGAGATGTTATTCTTTCTTGTCTCTCTAAAGCTTTTAGTTTGACTGGGTTTTGAGACTTTTGGAACGGAGAAGCCAAGAGGAAGGCCGTGCGGGAAGCGCTCTGGTCGACCACCGTGGCTGGTCCCAGACCGAGGATCGAGGAGTTCGGAGGAGATCGAAAGGCGGAGAGAATACCCAGCTTCTGGAGCTCCACCAATGTTGTGCACGAACTGATAAACTCTGATAAATGTGGCCCCTTATTTATTTTCACATTTGTATTTCTATTTGTTTCTCTGTTAACTTCCCCGTCCCAGTAAAATAATAAAGTGTAATCGCTTACTTGCATATTGCGTAGTGTCTGCTATTTTACCTTGTCAGGGTGTACCGGAGTGCATCACACTGTGTCCACACCAACGCGATTACAGAGTTGGCCGGGTCGGTGTCGGTTTACCCTAGACGAACGGAGTCAATTGGGACATAGTCCGTATATTGTGGGTGGCTATCCGACATTTGAATTTTGTCTGATACTGTGCAATTAGGCGGGTTTAAATTAGTGGAGATGGACTCGGATACGATCGAACGCTGGTATGAGATTGAGGACGTCTCGGTTAATCATGACTGAATATTAAGTGGGGTGGATATGCGTACCTCGGAGGAAGTGTTAATTCGATGGTTGAGTAGGGTTCATGCTATCGGCAAGGTCGAGATCACAGTCAGAAAGTGTGGAAAATGGCGGACCCAGGTTTTGTGTTAGTTCAGACTAGTTTTGACGTCACTGCGGTGGGCCTGCCACAATCTATCGGCGACCGCAGTGAGGCGGGGCCATGGGGCGTTCACGTTGTCACAGAAGAAAGGTCTGCCAGCAGGGTCTGAAGGGACACCAGAGGAGTTGCCTAAAGCTGGGCGCAGAGATTTTAGGGATCGGGTCCAATCGTTTCTGAGGGATGAAAGAAGGGAATGGTCAAATTTGGAAAATTTAATTAGTCCCCATCGCCCGGAGAAGGGTGAAGGCTCGGAGTTGGCCTCCGCCGTTAACTCCCTGGTGAGAAAGGCGGCGGGTCCACGTCAGAAGTTGAGAATTTTCTCCGGGAGGACTCCCACGCCCTAAGGGGAAGATGATCATGAGACCTGCATAGAACAGCTGCAGTGTTCAGAGGAAGAGAAGCGGCAGAGTTTGGTGGAATGTCTGAGCGGGTTGGCGGCTGAGGTAATAAAAGGAGTGAGAGTTAACCTTGTTGCTTCTCTGACTGAGTATTGAACAACATTGGAAGAGGATTTTGTCCTGACGGGGAGAACGGTAGAACTTTTAGGGGGCCTTCGGATCTTACGTCAGAAGAATGGGGAAAAGCTTTCTGAGTGTCTTTTCCGGGTAGAGAGAAGGCTAAATTGTTTGAGGTGACGGGGGGTCATTTCGGGCTTTGAACTGAATCGGATAGGGATAGACCAGGTAGCCCGGGGCGCCCCGAGGCACGATGTCATTGCTTTGAGTCGCCGGAAGACCAATAGAACGCGTCCCACCCCACACCCACCCTTCGTTCAGTTGTTCACAGAGCTGATGGAGCAGGAGGAGGCATAGGAGTCAGAAGAGGGTTCCGCTCTTATGTTGCCGCCTTCAGTAGTAGCCCCTTGTAGTGAAGTGATCAGGACCAGCTCCAAGCCGGAGATAGTAAAGGGGGTCAAGGCAGGTGGGGCCCCTCCGCGTGAGGGGCTAGCAGAGAGGGCGCCTCCCGAAAGGGACGCACTACACAACGGCCCAGGGAGAGTCGTGGTCCCACGGAGCGAAGCGTGTGCTGTAACTGTGCGGAAGAGGTGCACTTCAGGCGGGAATGTTGACGGCAGGGAACCTCCCGGAGAGCGAGCTCACGGGGGTCTCAAGTGGTGGAGAGCAGGGAACTTAGAGCAGACCCAGTGAGGAAACGGCCTGGAGTTGCTGGGTAAACACGTTCCCAGCAATGTGCTACGGGATGCCCGAGAGGAAATGACGTTATCACAGAAGGATTGATGCGACCCAAGTCTTGCGTCTTGATGCGGATTGAGGGAATAGATGCAAAAGCCATACTGGACACTGGGTCGCAGGTCACGTTACTGCACTGGTCGTTCTACGATCAGTATTTGCAGCATTTGCCCTTGACACCGTTCAGCGCACTGGAAATATGGGGTATCAGCACTGGTGACAACTCGTCCGACGGTTATTTGTCAGTGCAGCTGGAGTTCTTGGAGTGTCTGCGCAGGATACGGAATATGAAAGAGGAACTCTGTGATGTGCGCAGTCGAAGCTCCGGACGCTAAGACCCGGTGAAGTAGCGAGAGAAACCAGAACTCCGGAGTGCCTGAGGGCAAAGCGCTTTCAATGGACACCCCAGAAGATCTCGACGGGGTATGGAGATTCCCGGCTGAGGTGTTGGTGGGACCCGCGTTGCAGAAGCCCTCGGTGGTACAGGCACGCAGGATGGTAGTGATCGTCAGGATCACTACAGAAAGGGACCATTATTAAGAGAGTGAATTCATTGGCTCATTTATTCCCGGTGACGGCAGCACTTGTTTAAGTTGAAGGGAGCTGGCATCATCACGGAGTCCCGAAGCCATTTTGCGTCCCCAATAGTAGTGGCCCGGAAGTAAAATCGGAATATACGCATGTGTGTGGACTATAGGATCCTGAACAGGCGATGGCCTGTCTGAGTCGGGGGAACTGGTTTAGCGTGCTGGATTTGAGGAGTGGATTTTACCAGATCCAGATGAGTCAGGCCGAAAAGGAGAAGTCGGCAATCATATGCCCTCTGGGATTTTTTTCAGTTCGAAAGGAATATCGGGCATATCGGGTCATATCGGGGGCCCCTACCAGCTTTCAGAAGGTCATGGAGAATATCATGGGGGATATGAACTTACTTGAAGTGCTGGCATACTTGCATGACCTGATAGTATTTGGATCCACCTTGGAAAAGCACGAAGCGGTGGTAATGAATGTACTAAACCGACTGACGAATAAAGAGTTAAGACGTTCTCTGGACAAGTCCCAGTTCTGCCAGACGTCTGCTAGCTGTGTTGTACATATAATCACTCGGATTGGGGTAGCTACAGACCCGGCTAAGATAGAAGCGGTGACGACTGGCCGAGGCCCCAGACGGTGAGCGATCTACGCACCTTCTCGGAGTTCTGTGGATATTACCGAAGAAGGGCTACGCCATGGTGAGTCATTATTTGAATCAGCTCCTGCGTGGCTACCCTCCTCTGGGACAGAAAGGGAAAGGAAGGAGAGGACAGAAGGTTGGAGAGTATTTGAACGGGTCGGAGCCCTTCGGACAGAAATACAATGACAAAGGTGACGAGCCTTTTCAGTCGCTGAAAGAGCTGTTGACTCAGGCTCCTATGTTGGCTTTTACAGACCACGGATTGCTCTAGGTGCTACACACAGATGCCAGCCCTCAGGGGTTGGGGGTCGACCTGTATCAGGATCGGGGCACCGGAATGAAGCCGGTAGCGTTTGTCAGCCGGATTTTGTCACCCTACGAGAGGAACTATTCCACCCACAATTTGGAGTTTCTGGCGTAGAAATGGGCGGTGGTGGATAAGCTGAGTGTCTATATCTACGGGCCAATTTCTGAGGTGCAGACGGAAGACTACCCACTAACCTACATCCTGACCTCGGTAAAACTGCACGCCACCGGTCATCGGTGAGTGGTCGCCCCGTCTGTATAAGATTTTAGCCTGAAGAACCAGCTGGGGAGCTGGAATGTCGATGCGGACTCTCTGTCCCAACCGAAGCATGAGGACCTGGAGAGGGACGAGAAGTGGGAGAGCGGTCCTGCATCTGGGGTGAAGGCCATGTGTCACTTTGCTTTCACCGTACAGGCTGAGGAAAAGGAGAGGCCGCGTCGTGCAGTGGACCCATTAGGGGCGTCCATTGACGCAGTGCCCATGTTTTTTTGTGACATGACTGCTCTGAGACCCCACAGCTGCCAGAGTTAAGTCTTGGGGATGTGGCAGATGCTCTGCGAGATAACTCTGGCATTGATAATATTTGTAACGCAGTGGAGAAGAGAGACGTGGCCCGTGTGGAGAATTGGGAAAGATCACATTGCGACCTATCGAGCAGTGGAAGGGCTGGACAAAGAAGTTATGGAGAGGATATAGACAATAGACTATAGACAATAGGTCCAGAGGTAGACCATTCGGCCCTTCGAGCCTGCACCTCCATTTTGAGATCATGGATGATCAACTACTATCAATATCCGGTTCCTGCCTTGTCCCCATATCCCTTCATTCTCCTATCCATAAGATAACTATCTAGCTCTTACTTGAAAGCATCCAGGGAATGGGCCTCCACTTCCTTCGAAGGCAGTGCATTCCAGACCCCCACAACTCTCGGGGAGAAGAAGTTTTTTCTTTAACTCTGTCCTAAAATTCCTACCCCTTATTATCAAACCATGCCCTCTTGTACTGGACTCTCACAGCATCTGGAACATATTTCCTGCCTCTATCTTGTCCAATCCCTTAATAATCTTAGATGTTACAGTCAGATCCCGCCTCAGTCTCCTGACTTCCAGCGTGTACAAGCCCAGTCTCTCTAACCTCTCTGCGTAAGATAGTCCAGACATCCCAGGAAGTAACCTCGTTAATCTACGCTGTATTTCCTCTACAGCCAGGATGTCCTTCCTTAACCCTGGAGACCAAAACTGTACACAATACTCCAGGTGTAGTCTCACCAGGGTTCTGTACAAATGCAAGAGGATTTCCTTGCTCTTGTACTCAATTCCCATTGTAATGAAGGCCAACATTCCATTAGCCTTCTTCACTGCCTGCTGCACTTGCTCATTCACCTTCAGTGACTGATGAACAAGGACTCCTAGATCTCTTTGTATTTCTCCCTTACCTAACTCTACAACGTTCAGATAATAATCTGCCTTCCTGTTCTTACTCCCAAAGTGGATAACCTCACACTTATTCACATTAAACGTCATCTGCCAAGTATCTGACCACTCACTCAGACTATCCAAGTCACCTTGAAACGGATTCTGTGGTCCGAGTCCATAGGACACTCAAAGCTGCTACGGAGGCTGACGCTGTGGTTAAGAAGGGAAACGGTGCATTGGCCTTCATCAAGCATGGGATTGAGTTCAAGAGCCGAGAGGTAATGTTTCCGAGAGGTAATGTTTCAGCTATAAGGGACACTTGTCGGACCCCACTTGGAGTACTGTACTCAGTTCTGGTCGCCTCAAAACAGGAAGTACGTGGAATCCATAGAAAGGGTGCAGAGGAGATTTATAAGGATGTTGCCTGTATTGGGAAGCATGCCTTCTGAGAATCGGTTGAATGAAATAGGCTTTTCTCCTTGGAACAACGTGGGATGAGAGGTGACCTTATAGAGGTGTATGAGATTATGCGAGTCATTGATCGTGTGGATAATCAGAGGCTTTTTCCCAGGGTAAAATGGCTAGCACGAGAGGGCATAGTTTTAAGCTATTTGGAAGTAGGTACAGATGAGATGTCAGGGGTAAGTTGCTTTTTAATGTAGAGAATGGTGAGTGCGTGGAAAGGGCTGCCGGATGTAATGGTGGAGGCAGAAACGGTAGGGTTTTTTTAGGTGAATTCTGGATGAATACATGGGTCTAAGAAATGTAGAGGGCTATGGCTAAGCCTAAGTAGTTCTGAGTTAGGGACATGCTCCACACAGCTTAGGGGCCTAGGGGCCTGAATTGTGTTGTCGGATTTCTATTGTTCCAGGTATCTGACAAACTGGGGTTTTACGGAGCTGCAGCATTTCCTCGTTGCATGTGAACATCCGTGCACTTGCATATCAGCTACCTTTTGAGAATTAAACAATATAATATACTTATATCTGAAGTATGATCCGCTCCTTGGTGTCTGGTGTCTTTTATGTAAGAGAGCGAAATATTTCTCCGCCTTCTTAGTGGCGACATAAATCCCAATCTCCATTGCATGAGATGTTTCTAATTACTTTGATGACGCAATCCCTGGTGTGGAGTTCACCGCATCAGGCGATAAGACATGGGTGCAAAATTGATTTCAGAGGGAGACACGGATTCCACACTGGCCATGGGAAATCAAGGTTAAAGTGATCGAGATGTTATTTTATCTATTCTCGGCACAATAAACCCACTGTTCAAAGGAAAACTGAAAATAAGACAAATTCATGTGTCTTTAAATTGGGAATTGGGAATTCACATTGTCAGAGGCTGATTGATTTAGAAAGCACCAAATGATGCTGAAGTAGACTTTGAAATGTTCATTTTGAGTTGCAGATTTCCATTTGAAAAGATTGTCTTGATGTAATTGTAGCATCGGCCCTCTAATAAATAAACAGGATTCCAGTTTAGATAGCCTGCAGTTTCAGTCCGGGTTCAGTAAGTTGCTTTCACCGTCGGCCGTAACTCAGTAAATTATCCGAATGCTGCAGGATGGTGAAAGTAATGTCCGTCTCAGAACACCGTAATAGCAGAGTCTAGGTATAGTTGTAAAGTGTACCAGGGACTATACCTTCCCTGCGTAGCATCTCCATCCACTGCCTCATCCACCATCCTTTGGTTCGCCAGCTCTGATCTAAGCAGTCATGTTTCACTTGATCCCAGGCCATCTGACGTTCTGAACGTGTGCACCAGAGGGAACCCGGTCAAACACCTTAACAACTAATACAGCTCAGCATCTTCTTATTTTTCATTTTCATTGAATTTCATTCACGACATGCCCTCACAGATCATGCTGATGGTCCCCAATGAGGATACGTTTCTCCAGGTACCCATAAATTCTGTTTGTAAGAGACTTTTCCAATAGCTTGCTCACTCATGACAGAGGACTCGCTGACCTGTTATTCTCATGACTACCTTACAGTTCATGAACAAAGAATTAGCATTTGCCATTCCCCAAACCTCCCGCGCTCCTTCTGTTGCCAATGATGATGCAAATCTCATGTCCAAAAGCGCAGCAATATCTACGTACGCTTTGTTTAATTACCTGCTGTACATCCCTTCCAGCGTCGTTGGAATTATTTATTTTAGTGTTTTCCCAGTTCCCACCTCGTAATTCTAAGTGTCCCCGTGTCTCAGTTTCGCTGTACCCACATTCATCAATGTGGCACTCACTGGTGAATTTCGAAGCAAAGTATCATTAAGGAGCTTCACTACCTCCTTGCACTGCAGACACATGCCCCCTGTTTTATCGCTGATCTCTCCCAATCTCTATCTCATCATCCCCTGTACTTCACCTACCTTATTGCGGCTCTCCGAGGCTTCCTCATATCCCTTCGAATCCACGCGGATATCAGACCGGCACGTGCTCTCTATATGAAATCCAGACATATCCTGGATTAAAATGGCCACAGCCGCGACTCATAAATGCACTGTGCGGCTGCACAGGGCACTCCTGTACTTACCGTCACTTTCAATAAAGCATAGCGTAGCACATGTCTTCCTAACTGCTCGATGCTTCAGAGTCCTATAAGTCCTGTGGAAGGAGTAGGGTCGGAGAAGTTCACTATTTCTGCCTTTCCATCGATGCTGGCTGACAGGCTTTGTTCCTCCAGCAAATTATCCGTGTTACTCTTAATTACCAGTAGCTGCAGATTTTCCTGTGTTACCTGTATCCTTGTTTCGTGTACACGGACTCCTTCCACCTTTCTTTATCGTGACCTATTTATTTATTAGCATGCGTTTGTCTAGGGTAAGTCAGCCTCCGGCCTGGACAGACTGAGGTATCTCGGTTTATCTGGACGATGCGTGATGTGTTGCCGGGTTACATATCCGAACCGCAATATATCAGACAGTCCACCATATGCAATTTCGCTTTATAATTCTTAATCTGTAGTTAAAAATAAAAGAAAAAGGGACCTTTTAGTGAAACAATCTGATGTACACGTTGGATCTCACGGCTGCCCATCCATTCAATCCCCATTCGTCTCCTCCGAGCGTTGTCGGCTCATGGATTCTCACTCCAAGTCCAATCCGTCCTGCCGACAAGCGGCTCTCTCCACTCGCATCATCTCCCTTCATCTCTTGCTGACAAAAAGCCCGAGAATACCATCTGTCAGACGCACTGGAAAAAAGAAATACAATACGCCGCTCATTGGATGACACACATTCCAAAGCCCCCGTTATCTCTAGTCTTAACCCAACCTCTGCTGCTACAGTGAAACCATTACAGTAGTAGTGAAACATTACAGAGAGACCATTACATTAACAGTGAAACCTTTCAGACCATTACTCTCACGTTATTACCAATCTGATTTTCGGTTTATAAGAATGGAGAGGAACATCTCAATTATCATGTCTACATCTGGCACGCATCTGGCAGATCAACAATCCTGAATGGACCATATCGTAGGCGCGTTGCGTCCTGCTCACTGTTCTCCATCCCACGAGCAACAGTGCAGTTTCATGCCGTCTGCAAATGGGGAATGTGTCCACACCAAGACACGGTAGTGTAGCGGTTTGCGTCAGACTAACAAAGCTGCCGCTGCAAGATCGGGATTCAATTCCCACAGCTAACGGCAAAGTATCTGTTCGTTTTACCCCTGTCCGCGTGGGTTTCCCCCGGGTACTCCGATTTCAACCAGCAGACGAAAGTCGTACGGGTTCCGGTTAATGAGTTGTTGGCATGCTCTGTTGGTTACAGACACTTGAGGGCTGCCCCGGCACAACGTTCGCTGATTTGACTTGACGCAAACATCGAATTTCACTTGATGTTTATACATATATGTAACAATATAAATCTAATGTTTAAATACTGTACTTCAGCTTCAAAGTTATCGCCGTACCATGCAAAAATCTATGCTGGGTACTGAACTCCGCAAAACCGAATTTGTCACTTCCTTCCATCCATCAGAAAGCCCTCATTTTCCTCTTCCCTGCTTGATTCGGCTCATTCATCTAAAATTGCCACGTGTGGGTTCGTATTCATTCCCACAGTCCATGCTGTACTCTATTTACGGAAACTTTCCAAAATCCTTTTGAGTCACAACTTTTGATTGAAGAAGTTCCCCCTTAACTATTTAATATTTCATCCTTTATCTATGACCTGTGGCTTCAACCTCAATGGAAAAGGCTTGCTTGCACTAACACGGTTTATACCCCTCATAATTTCGTATCGCTGGTTTCCTCTAACTCGCTGGGTTTCTCTGTTCCTTTGAGAAACTATGAGATTACGTTTAACACACTCCGTTCTGCAAGAACGTCTGCAAACGCGAAAATATTTGGAAAATGTTCATCTACTCAAACCCAATTATCCATGGTCATTTTCCGTATTTCAGTACAAATTCCTATTGATAGAGCTGAATTTCAGTCATACAGAAACAGAAGACTGGAGAAACAGGGATTAGCCACTCAGTTTATCATCACTCCTTATCCATTTAATTTCTATGCCAAACCAAATCTTTCACCGTCCGCTCTAAAGCTGTGATCTGTAGTCGTCGTCGGTCCTAACCTGAGGGGGGAAAGCTTGCAGGCAGTGACCCACATATACAGCTCTCATAACTTCCTCTACATCTAAATATCTTCCCTCATTCTTCTGTCATTCATTAGTCGTCGTCGGTCCTAACCTGAGGGGGAAAGCTTACAGGCAGTGACCCACATATACAGCTCTCATAACTTCCTGTACATCTAAATATCTTCCCTCACTCTTCTGCGCTCCAATGTCTGAAGTTCTAAAACGTATCAATCAAGGGGCTCGTCCGGGATTTGAACCCGGGACCTCTCGCATGCTCGCAAATTCAGGCCCAAAGCGAGAATCATACCACTAGACCAACGAGCCCGTTCTGTGTTTATGTCATAACACTGCTGCCTCTCACTTTCTTAGTCACCTTTGCCAACGCATCAGGTGGTAATTTTACGTCTAAAGTAGATAAATGACCAAAGTTCAGTGCAAGGCACTGCAGGATCTTCGGCCCAGGATGCTCAGTTCACCAGTGTAGCTCTACTCTGTTGATATTATAACTATTCCCTCCTACAGAGACCATAATCCGCTATTTTCACGACAGCCATCTGTCTATCCAGGTATCTTTTTGATATTCCTATTGTGAAAACGACGAACAGCACATTCCTGCGAACTGTGTGTGGGAACGGTGCGTTCCCAGAACCCACCACACTGTGTACAAAATAAATCTACCTACCTCTGACCTAACCTTTCCTCCACTTATCTTCAACGTATGCCTTCTGCTGTTGTCCAACCTGTTTGTGTCTCTTGTAATCTTATATACCTCCATCACGCTCTGTAGAATCGAACAGAAAAGTTCCAGCTTCCTCAATCTTCCCCCACAAGACGTGTTCTAATCGCGGCATCGTTCTGCTGAACCTGCGGTGCACCTTCTCTAAAGGACTTTTTCGCCCCAGAGAGTGGCTCCGATCACCCATTCTATTTAGTAGCACCACCGCTCCCCCAAGCCCCTTCTATCAATCACCCCACTCACTGAAACACGATGTAAACTATTTAAAGCACATTTCTATCATTTAACGTTGTAAGTACACGCTAGTGTATGTTTTATTTATGCTCATTCTGTTCTATATCCATACTGTAACCACAGCATTTATATAATTAATCATTGATCCTTCATCCCTGATCTTCCCTATTCTGAGACGAGCTGAACTGGACACGATCCTCCAGGCGTGGTCTAACCTGAGTCTGCGAGAGTTAGTTAACCTCGCGGCACTTGAACTCAATCTCTGACTAATGAAAGTCAGCGCACAATGTGATTTCAGAACCAGTCTCTCAACCTGCGCCGTGACATGAGTCCAAGGTTGTTCTGGATGTCAAATATAATAGACTTATTACTCGTTGTCGAGACCTAACGGTTAATACTTCTTTTGTTCTCTGTGCAGCGGGTTTTTAGGGGACTGCCCCGTCCCCTTAAAGCAAACAGGGAAATCAAAGAGGTGGGGATCTGGAGAAAAGAGAATGGTTAACGTTGAGGATCGAGATACTGCTCATGCATACCGACCGTTTCATATCTTGCATAACCTGCTGAGTCCATCGGGTAGCTTGACTTTCCGGCAGGCTCCAGTATCTGCCTTCTCCAACATTCCGTCTAAACTTTCCTGTGTTCAGCCATTCACCATCCATGTAACCTCTGTGGAACTTTCAAACATTCTCTCCAGAATTTCATTTCCTGGCAACCCTCAGGATCGATGTTTTATTCTTGCTGGTAATTTAATGTCGCCTCTTTGGGTGAACAGCTTTGTTTTAGATGATAAAATAGATTAGATTAGATTAGATGTTTTAGATGATAAGAGGGAGAGATCGAGAGTGAAACCTGCTTCACAGGCGGAAATGAGTATTCCGGAAACGAATATAAGAAATGGGGGACTGTATAGGGTATTTCAGAAAGAAGTTCTTTACGGAGATAGTGGTGGGCTCCTGGACCGCTCTGTCGGGATCATGATAATCACAGATGGGTTAAGGTATTTTAAGGTACTTTTAGATAGGAAAATGTAGAGTTATATATCAAGGAAGAGATTGATCGATCTTGTACTACGTTAAATCGTCGACATAACGTCATTGGGTTGATGACGTGCTCTGTGCCGTACTATTCAATGTTCAATGTTACGGTGCCCGCTCCTACCTATGTCGCATCGTTCCTCTACCTTCCCCTTATGAGACAACTCAAGTGTTCCTGCTGCTTTCACTTCAGTGTCACAGCTGAATGAGACAGTGGAATACACGCAAGATGCTGGAGCACCAAAGCGTTTAGTGAAAACTTCCAGCACAGGTTTGATTTTTCACAGCATTACAGCTCTCCCTGATCTACATAGAAGGCCATTTCACATTCTTCGGTACGCGAACCCAGCTGCTCAGGACTAACCTACAAATGTTGCGAATCTTCAGATGAATTTATTGTCAACCAACGTAATATTCCGCCTTCTGTCTGCTTACATTACCACCTAGTTTAGACTCGTCGGAATATTTAATTTATGTGCCTTGTACATTTTCATCAATATCTTTTTTCTGAACTAAGATACAGACACAATAATCACAGCAGAGATCCACGTAGTACACCACAATTACTGAGCCTCACGTCCTGAAAGCAAATTTCCACCATCATCCATAAAGCTGGTGTCGTGTCCACTTGGCTAGTGCGTCCTAAACCTGAAGCTCTCTACATATCCGGAGTAGCCGTTTATGCAGAGCCACGTTAAAAGACATGCTTCAGGCCGTATACTGTCCTACACACATCGATCCTCGAGGGCATCTCTCCAAAGAAGTCTAACAGCTTTGTGAGAGCCGATTTGCTGCGAACACGACGGTGGTGACCATGTTAATCCCCCCAGTAACTTATCCATCACGAATGTCAGGCTCACTGGCTTGAATTTCCTTGGTGTACCTGTGCTACCCGTAAATGGTACGACATGAGCCGTTCTGCAGGCCTCTGGTACATACCTTGGCCGAAAGAGGAAGCAAATGTGGCCGCAACTGACTTCGTTTTTTTTATTTACCCCCGTCTTCTCACAAGATCAGAAGATGCATCGGGTCAGGACATGCGAGTATGTGACACAATGTAGGGTTCATTATAGGAAGCATGTAGAAGTTTTAGAGTGGAGATTTATCGGGATGCTGCCCAGATTATGAGGATTAGCTAAGCGAGCTGTTTTGAGAGAAAGAGGATGTGAGGCCACTTGATGTCCCTGTACAAGATTGTAAGATGCATAGATCTCTGGATAGCCGGGTAATGTTCCTAGGACGATGAATGGGATCATTTCTATGTGATTTGAGACCCTCTTAAATCGTCCATGCTCTTCGTAACCTTTTTCGAACAACCAGCGGAATTCACGAGAGGCTTTTTTTCCGCTCGAAATTCATGCTGACCATTCTCAAAAAGAGTTCGCCTCTCCAAATTCAGGTAGATCGTGTCTCTGAGAATCAGATGCAGGTAGTTTCCAATCAGTAATGTTGGGATTAAGGACTAATTGAACACTGTGTTTTTCCTGTAGCCTATCGTAACTAAAATCAGAACTTTGGGCACTTTCCGGACTCCAGTACCCCAAGTATTTGGCGATAATACAATTACCTCCGCCTTTGTTCCATTCATTTCTTCTTTAGGTTCCCGGAATGCTCTAGATGCATTTGGTCGCACTATACATCTTATTTTTGCCTTTAAGGCGGCCAGCCCTCAACCTTTGCAATGAGCACATGGTTCTGGGCAGGGCCGCCGCCTTCCCTGAATTTTCCCGCTTCCCTGATATCCTCCACGCTAAATGCGGGTGGGAATTTATCAATTGACTCCACGTCCATCATCTCTGGCTCCACACAGATTACGGCGCTGATTCATTCACTCCTTGATCCTGCAGTTCCAGCAATATATTTAGATAATCCCTGAGGATTTTCCTCTGACGTTCTAGATAGATCGATACCGTACCCTATTTTTGCTCTCCGGCTTTTCCTATTAAGTATCCTCGCCGAAGGATCCACTTGATCCTGAATAACTCAAGCTGAACTACGTTTCCTGTTTAACACAGGGGACTCTGAACTATCGGGCGGAAACGTCGACTGTGTTTTAACCTCCTTTCCCGTCAGACTTTATGAGTTTCTGCAGCATTTGCTATCTGTTACTCTTTATCCTTTTATCCAGACCAGTGTCTCAATATCTCTCGTCAACCAATGTTCCGTACTGTTGCCAGCTATGTCCATCACTCTGTTTGGAACACGAACTACCTGAACTCCGGATATCTCACCTGGAAAAACAAATGTCTCTTTACCACAAAATAAAATTAGCCTCTTCTCAAACATAAACCCTTGCAAATCCCCGCCTAATCGCCCTCAAACTGGAACTGCACTAAATTAGCACCTTAACTGTCGACCAGTCCTAACTTTCTGCAGACCTATTTTCAAGCTGATGGAATTATGTTCACGGGTCGTAAAATGATCTCTTTTTCACTCTCCAATGTATTCGTCCTTAAAGATAAACGATACAGATTAGCTTTATATGTCACATATAATATAGCAACAATTAGTGGGTAGTTAGCTGATTGGGAAGCTGTTAAAATTAGCAAAAGCTGGAAATGAGAAAGGGAAACCATGCGATAATATCAAATGTATTTTATTTTCAGATATATAAAAAATGTTACAAAGACGCGAGAGTATATACATCGGAGCGCTGGAAAATAACAGTTGAATGTTAGAAAGGGGGGAACAAATAATTAATAGCTATCGTGCACCAGTCCACAGTGGAAGATACTAGCAGTATCCCAGATATTCTAGAGTGTTCCGGGTAAGAAGTGACTCAGGTTTCCATTACTAAGGAGGAGCTGCACCGGAAGCTGAATATTCTGAATTTAAAAAGTCACGCGGATCTGATGGATTACACACCAGTTTTCTGAAAGACGCATCTGAAGGGATTGTAGAGTCCGTCATAATGATCGTTCAAATATCACCATAAACCTAAGACATTGAGTTCCAACTTAGGTGGGGAAGTCCTGCTTCCTGTCATCCTGGTTTTACTCCTAATTTAGATATCTGGTTTGCTCTAATTTCCTGTGATTCTCAGTTTCTTTGTGAAAGTGCGTGGTTACATTTTCCAAGCTCTGCTCGGCTAGAATGTCTCCAGACGTCAGAGAATGTTTGGCAGACGATTATCTACTCAAATAGTATTTTACACGTCCACTATCTTTATTTCATTTCAATGTTGAGACTATGGCACTCACTACATATGTTACTATAGAGCATAAATGTCAAACTCAAGGCCCGCGGGCCAAATCCGGCCCGAGGTGGAATTATATTTGGCCCGCGAGCTAATTACTATTAAAGCTGGCCCCAGCAGTCGAAGCGCCTATGGCGTATGATATGGCTAATGCTGAGTTTATTCAGGTACCAGGTTTTCGGGGTTTTTAGTGTTTATTCGGTTTCCCTGAGTTATTTCCTGAATATCATTAATGATTTTTTTTCTCTATTAGAGCTGGCCCGCCGGTATATTGCATGCACCACTAATACTACAAATCCCGCAATTCACTGCCAGTGCATTGCTCGCGCTTGCTTTCCTCTCTCATCAGCATCCATATGGCGCTAGTCACGTATGCTCAACTTTCAGCTATCCCTCACCCCAAGAATGGCTGAACGAAAGGTGGACTTTGAAAACAGGGATTTTCAAGGCAAGTTGGAGGCAGAGTATATGTTCGCAGATATAAAGGGCAAACCTGTTTGTCTTGTGTGCGGAGCCGGTGTGGCTGTAATTATAGAATGTAACGTAAGACGACACTATGAAACGAAACACCACGACAAATACAAGCATCTGGACAAGAAACAGAAGCTCCAGAAGGTAGAAGAGTTGAAAAGAAGTCTGGCGTCACAGCAGGCTATGTTCACAAAAGCCAAAACACAAAGTGAGGCTACTGTAAAGGCTAGGTTTATTGTGGCAGCAGTGATCGCTAAATCAGCCCGGCCCTTTACCGAGGAAGAATTTGTTAAAAACTGCATGATGAAAGTTGGCGACGTCGTGTGCCCAGATAAAAGGCAACCATTATCAAATGTGAGCCTGAGCAGCAACACCGTTGTTGACCGTGTACGTGAGCTTGCCACCAATCTACAACAGCTGGTGGGGAAGTGAAGAGATTTCATCGCATATTCCCTTGCTGTAGATGAGAGCAGAGACACTTCTGATACTGCCCAATTGTCAATTTTCATTCGTGGAGTGGACTAAATTCTGTGTGTAACAGAGGAACTTCTGGATTAAGTTCAATGCATGGCACAACTACTGGAAAAGATCTCTTTGATGAGGTATCCAGGTGTGTAAATATAATGAGGCTGCCTTGGGATAAACTTGTGGGACTGACGACAGATGTGCGGTCAAAAGACTGGATTGGTGTGCAGGACCCGGGAGAAGATGCGGGAGGAAAACGGAGCGGGTGAGTAGACAGCGTATCACTGTATCATACACCAGGAATCGTTGTGTGGCAAGCCTTGAAAATGGAACATATAATGAACACCATAACACGAGCAGTTAACCTAATTAGAGACATGGGTTAAACCACCGCGAGTTCAAGTCGTTTCAGGAGGAGTTGGGTTCAGAATATAATGATTTGCCCTATCCCACAGAGGTGCGATGGTTAAGCCAAGGAAAATTGCTGAAAAGATGTTTCGAGTTGCGTGAGGAGATCTGTCAGTACATGGAAAGCAAAGGGAAAGACACAACAGAGCTCCGGGATAAAAAGTTGCTTTGTGAAATGGTGTTTCTGTGTGACATCACGAGCCATCTCAATGCCTTCAACCTGCAGCTTCAGGGGCGTGGTCGTGTGATCACAGACATGTACGCTGCAGTGAGGGCTTTTAAAACCAAGCTGCGCCTGTGGGAGACGCAGATACAGCAAAAAAACTTGAGCCATTTTCCGTGTTGCCAAACTGTGAAAGAGCAGGTTTCTACCGCAGTGTTCCCACATGCAAAGTTTGATGAAAATCTTAGCATACTTGGTGCCGAATTCACACGGCAATTTGCCGACTTTGAAGCCCAAGAATGCAGGCTTGAACTGCTCAGTAATCCATTTGCAGCCTCAGCTGATTTTTTTTATTTATTTAATGTTCAATGTTGTTTTAGTAGGCAATAACCTAAGCTTTGTTAGTTCCAGGTTAATATGTGTAATAAATTCATTTCAATAAGTTTTGCAATAAACGCTGAACCAGTCCGGCCCTAGACCTGTACCGTGTTTTTTTTTTAATTATTTTGCAATTTATTTCAGTTTAAATCAGTTTAAATTTAAATTTACTTTAGTTTAAAGATTGACATTTAAATCAGTTGCATTTATTTCTTATGGCTTTATCTGCAGCTTTTCCGGAGTAATTTATAATGAAAACAATTTTCCAAAGGCCAACACTCTGTGATTCACATTAGTCTAAGCCAGATACTTAGCATCTCATCTTGGATGCAAGTTCATCAATGTTTGGAGGCAGGCTCTGAGCTGAAGAAATCCTCAGAACTGAGTGAAGGTGTTCATCAGAAAGACGACCCCTGTGTGATGTTTTGTTTATCTTCATCAAAGAGAACAGTTCTTCACACAGATATGTGCTGCCAAACATAGAGAGCATTTGAGCAGCTTGGGTACGCAGCTGGGGCATTGTGTCGGGAATGAAACGTAGAAACTGTGCAGCGCCCACCAAGTCATACTTTGCCTTGAGTGTGTCACTACACTGGAGTTCCATCAGCTCCATTTGTATGTTGGGTGGTGCGCTTTCCACGTCAGCTGCAAATGGATTACTGAGCAGTTCAAACCTGGTAGGACACTTGTAACGCCTGCAGTGATAAGTGCCAGAAAGGAGATCAGTTGGAAGGGATCGTGGACATGGGAGTAACGTGAAACCTGCAGAAATCGCAGAAGGGGCTGGGGGCCGTGCAAGTAATTTTACCCTCGTAAGATTCCCGTTGAGGACGGAGGAAGTTACGGAGAAGAAATGCAGGAAGTACTTTGGGTAACAGCAGGAAGATTTCATTTTCCCAAGCTATAAGAAGTATGTGGAAAACACAGAAAGGTTGCAGAGAAGATTTATAATGATGCTGCCTGGATTGGGGAGCTTACCTGATGAGAATAGTTTGAGTCAGCTCGGCCTTTCTTTCCTTGGAGCGACGTTTGGTGACCTGACGGAGGTGTGTAAGTTGATCAGAGGCTTTGATCGTGTGGATAGTCAGAGGCTTTTTCCTAGGGCTGGAATTGCTAGCACGAAAGGGCACATGCTATATGCTTGAAAGTAGGTACAGAGGAGATGTCAGGGGTATTTTTTTTTTACAGAGAGTGGTGAGTGTGTTTAATGGGTTGGCGGCTACGCTGGTGGATACGGATACTATAGGGTCTTTTGAAAAAGTTATCGATATCTATTTCTCACATTCTCCAGAAAGTGAGGCATAGATGTTGAGAAATATTTACTCTTTCAGGGGCATAATGTCGTTCAGTCAATCGAACGTCAGGCAAATGATTTTTAAAATCAAACAATGAAACTTGCAAAAAATGACGATCACGATATGAAGTAAATGGAAATGCAGGAAAACGACCAATTTTCAAAAGTGAGGATGGTTTTTCAGTATCTTTAAATGGAGTTACATAAGGGCTCGAGCTAAACGGTATATTTACCTGCTATGAAGTGTTGTTCTGCAAACTCTGCAACAAAATTCCAAATGGTGTCTCCCGGTGTATACAATCACTGTCATTCTCATCATGAAAATGCTGATTTTGTACTCGTCAAATAAATACCCTAAACAATTATTATGCTAAATAGCATCAGCTACCACCAGCATTGAAGTACTCGCGGCTCAGTGAAACTTGGCTCTTCCACCTTCAGTAACGCATATACATATCCTTCATTTTACCGGTTTGAAAAAGTAACTCCCTGTCCTTTACAGGGAACTGTTGTGCTTTGCCAAAGCTCAGAGTTGTTACTTATTTAGTGCAAGTTGTACAAGCTAAGAAAGAGACTAATTATTTATATTTTTCAAACTAGCAGCTCAAGTTTCGTGCCAAAGTAGAATCTGCAAGACCCATTTAAAAATGTTATAAACGGTAAATTATTTGCGCCTCTGGTGGCGGGCCTGTCGTACTCTACCTGAAAGCAGCTCATCCACTATTATTTCACTCCTGACGCTCAGCTCTTATGTGGCTCCGAGTAACTGTTTGTATCGGACAGTGGCAAACCCTGGTCCGGCGCTTCGACAGACGGGCTGAACCAGGTGAGTGTAGCCGGGAAACACAAACACCTGTGAGTTAGAGATTTGCTTAACCCAGCATGTGCAGACAGTTCCCGGACTCTGCGGATGAGATCGACTACATGATCAAACACCCCAGAAGGCGGTGCAGCAACGCTTCATGAACAGCGAAGGGCAAAGCAAGGTACAAAAAGCGTCATGAATATCCGCCACAGCCCAGGAAATCGCCAATCGTGAAGTTTTTTCCTGCCATTGGATCAAGCATCTTGAGGCCGAGAAAGTAGAACTGCCTCGGCACAGCGGATTTTTTCACTGTGAAATTCATCCCTCAAAAGTCGGAAACGACGGACAATCAACACCGATAAAAAAAGGAATTAGAAATAAAAGAAGAAACAAAATCAGCTGGGACATAACCCATTGATATTCTTCCAGTATTTTACCTTGCACGATTTTAACAATCATTTCAAGTATACATCCGTTTGCTCGTTCTGATTCTGCATATTCCATGGAAATTGTCAGCACGGCTATTTCAAAGAAAGACGTTTCTGTTCATTGCCATTAGATACTGAAATAGATATATAGATTGAGAAGGAGAACACCAATGAAAATCTGATTCTCTCTCTCGGCTGTGGGGAGTCAAAAGGTGTTATTTCCTTGCTTCCAAAGAATCCATAACTGCAATGAACAGGACTGTCACAGGTCTACAAGAACATCACTGACCACACGGTGTTTTCAGTGCTTATTCTGACATGTCAGCGACCAAGTGGATAATGTTTCTGCTTGTCCGGATCCACCAATTCTACAACGTTACTATCACATCCCATTCGGTCGCAGGATCTCTCACACAGAGAGTATCACTGATTATTCAGAAACATCTCCAAGTCTGCTGGTAAAGTAATTGCTTGTCCAACATCATGATGGACGCAGCGAAAGCAAGATGTATGACCATTAAACCATATTAATATCTCTCTATATATAAAAAATGCTCTTCAGCTGAAACCACACTACCAGTGATGATGCCTTGCAATCAATGATGACACTGTCGCTGGATATCAGAACATATTGGTTATGCATTTATTTGTCAATGCCCGCTCCCTTGCAGCAAATAAAATAAAACACGAATTCCAGTCTGCAGAATCAAAACTGCACATGTCTAATTATTAATGACATTTATAGTAGCATGCACAGCAGAGGATGGCTATGTGATATGAACAGAATGCCCGTGCAACTTATCGTTCAGAGGGGAGAGTTAGAAGGTCAACGTACCAACGAGTGACTGAAACATCAGTGAACATAAAGACATTTAACCTCGGCTTTTGTTGTTATTTTCATACTCATTACAGGTGTGACCCATCGGATAAGGATAAATATTCACTGTATTTTTCGATCATCATATTAGGCCATGTTTATATTTCTGGGCACCCACACATTTTTATTTTTGTCTACTTAAAATAAATTCAGTGCTATTTATTTGCAAGTCCTGGTACACACAAATATTTAGTGGGTTCGCGGGTAAAGAACCTCAATGACAAAAATGGATGCAGCTTGAGTTCAGTAGGTTTGGATAATGGAAATCACCGGGGGAAATGAGAATGGCGAGCTTTCATCACCTTTACACAACCGATATGATTTCCTCTGATGTCTCATACCAGCAATAAAATAGTGAATATAATTGTTAAAATACCCTGCATACGTGTAAACATACGTTAGGTATTCTTAATCTTTGGGGAAAAAAACGTGCTTTATGCGGCAAATAAAAGTGTAAGCATTCTGATGTTTCAAGCAGATGGTGTAGAACAACAAGAGAGAATTATTGTACATCACTAGTCAGATTAATTACAGTCAAGGTGAGGTGTAGTTAACCCGTTATAGTTCGGCACTTGCAGAATTACGAGATACGCTCAGTTATATGTTGGTGTACAATAAAATTGAGACTTTTTACAAAGACTTTGAAATATATATTTTTTAGAATATTGTTCGAATGAGACAAAACCTTGCAAGTAACAGAATAAAGTGGTCACTGCCGGATGATCTGTAACCTGAAGCATAACCGGATGAATATTGACAACTCTAGAAAGTGAGGGATGAAAACAGGTGGAGGAGATACCCTTTTCGTTCAGCTCTTTGCCTTTTCCGCCTGCCATTTCCCAGCTTCCGACATATATTGTCCTTTGTAAGACCAACTGGAATTTGGTACATTACAACCAAGTCCTCTCACAAACATTGTATTGACCATCCGTTCAAAGTTAAATCTGGACTCGTATGTGGATCCGGGGAACAGAATCGGAGGTTGTATATACATATGCCGCTTGTATTCAGTGGATAGAAGTAATGGTCTGGGATTCAAGAAGTGTTTTCATTGAGTCACTTACTGTGCAATGATGGGTAGTGTTTGATATTGTGCAACAGAAGTTTAATGTTGTTTCCTGTCATGAAGAATATTTTAATTGCTACTTTTCCAGAACAATTAGTGCGCACATTCTGACAATGTCACTGCTGACCATGGTGATGACGACATTGATAATCCAGGCCCGTCACTGACCAGACTAATAATAATGCATTGCCTCCGCTGACTTACCAGCGACAAGAAGTTTAGAGAGCATCATTTACTAATGGACATTGATTTATAGTGACGAGAGAGAATTAATAGGAAGTGGAGAGACCACTTTAACAGATTATGTGGGTAGGTAAATAGAAAGAAGTACCCGAGAATGTGTTTGAGGGAAAACACTTTCAGAACATTCAAAATGTATTTGGACAGTCCATGGATAGGAATCCCTTAACGGTATAAGGTCCAGAGTGCGGCAAATGAAGATAGCTTAGATGACATGAACCGCTTGGGCCGCCGTTTCTCCATCACGTAACTAAGACTGTTTACTTTAAGAACTAGAACATGAACAACTTCTGTGATTCTGTACCTGAGTTGTGCTTCATTTCTGATTCTCGGCACTTGCAACAGTTGCATTTATGTGATCTTTCATGCAGGGCAAATTATGCAAAATCACAACAATCACATGAGTTTGTTTTACTTGTCAATATATACAAGGTCAGTTCGAAGCTTGAGACTGATGCATTGGGATAAATCCTGTCCTCTTAGACTACTGGTTTCTATCCATGAAAACAGCACCAGGTGCCATACTCCGGAATCCTCACCCCGGAAAGGGATACTGCTTCCGACGACGACGATTCAGATGTGTGGCACCGCTTTCCGTTTGCTAATTCCCCAATACCGGAAGTAGAGGCTCCTGGCCCTTCCTCCGCTGAGTTGAAGAGGAGGGAGGGTGTTGAGGGGCAGAATGAGATACAGCCAGCATTGGGGGAGAGAGAGTGGAGGGGCAGACTGAGGTACAGTCGGCAGTAGAGGGGGGGCCGAGAGCAGATGGACCTTGAACACGAAACAGTGGGCTCTCAGGTGAAGAGGGAACCAGTGAGAGTACAACAGGTAGACCTGGGATGTCCCCCGGGGTGTCTGAGCCGGAAGGGTCGGCAGTGGATGTACGGAGGTCTCCGAGAAGTAGGGACTCCACGGAGCGATTGACATATGCAGCACCGGGAGAACTGAATTTTGTGATCTCTACCGCCCTGCGAAGTTATGTCACTGTTTTCTGCACCTTGGTTGGGTTTCGTGTCTTGCAACATACATTGGGGAACTCTGTGAATGTCATGAGCTTTTGTTGCTGGGTGAAGAGAGTAGGGAGTTTCTTATTTTACTCCGTATGTTAATCAAAATGGCTTCTTTGTTAAGTAAAAGTAGGAATGCTTTCTGCTGAGAGAGTGCTTTCTCTCGCAACCTGTTTGGGTTATACTTACTGATAATGAGAATTGTATTCATTTGTTAATCAATTGGGATGGATGCTAGTCTTACTTTTGTTACCTCTTCGTCTAAATGTACAATCTGCAATGCTAATCATTTATAATAAATTAATATCAATGGAAAAGTCAATGTAGCATAGAAAATCATTCGGATCAGCGTGAGTTAATCATTCTGATGGCATGGTGGCTGAAGCTGTCCCGGAGACTTTTAGTCGTGCCTTCTTTGCTGCATTACCGTTTCCCGGATGATTGAAAAGTCTCTGTGATAGTTTGGAATCCATTTATTTCGGGATGACTCGGGACACGAATGTTTGAGTATATGACATAATTTCCAAATATACTCCTTTTGAAACCGTTTTATTCGAAAGCTGCACTGAGTTGTAATTGGAGTGGGCATTATCTACATAGATGACCATTTAATGTAAACACATACTTCATTCCTTTCCTCAATTCCTTTCTGAATTTTCTCTAAGTCAGTGTATAGATACAAGTATTGGTGCACATACTCAGAATTTGCAACATGAACCCAAATTGTTGTAGTATATATACCGGGGAACTCAAATATTTGTCCTCAAAAAAAAAGTTTTCCGCTTGCCATTTCAGAGAATGAACTACATAGGGCATCCAAAATAATATGAAATTAGCTGATATAGCAAACAACAGAATCATCGATTTTCTGCGGTTTTCAATCTCGGCATCCTTCTGATTATCACTGCTGTTTCGAAGGCCTCTGCGGACTCTATTTGCCGCAATGATATGTCTTACTGTTAAACCATTGAAAACTAGAATTAAGCCAATTGGTAGCAACGGTGTTAAAATGCTATCCAGTAATTCTAATCCTTTCCACACGGGTAAAATAGCGTATTCATCTGTGAGGGCGCAACGCCAAGGTATGTTGTCAATCATGACATAAGTTTCAATGGCGAAGTAAAACGGGGCACTTCTCCCGCAGCTCACTATAACCACCGTCACCATAATCACCGTAGCTGTTCTCTCAGTGCAGTATCGTTGCCCGAGCTTTCGACAACATATTCCGATGAAACGATCGAAGGTAAAACTGACAGTAAACCAAACTGAACAATCCATCGTCACAACCCGAAATACAACTGTCACTGCGCATACAGGAGTGATGAGCAAGGATCTGGAATAAATGTAGATATTGTTGGTCTGTTGCACAAAAGCGAAAACTATAACCACCATCAGATCCGCTGTTGCCATTCCAACCAGGTAGCGGATGATGCATTTGGAGAGTCCGCATTTTCCCCGAGATAGGATCACAATCGCCGTTAAATTAACTACAAGAAATTAGAAACAAAACAGGATTCTCGTTAGCTGCAACTGTCTGAATGCCTACCATACATCCAATACTATGCACGGCATGTTTTCTGGAAGTGTAAAGCAAAGGTTCAATGTGAGCCTGCTCCATTGCTAGACTCCTACTGGGGGACAACAATGGACTGGCGACTTTTCGACAGTTTCGAGCGAGGCATCTGATATCCACGACTCACCTACCGGTCGATCGCTCCAGAAAACATCACCATAAGCAGCGGCATTTCCATTATAAGAAGTGGAACAGCTGAAGTGATTATTTGTAGTGAAATTCAGGAGGTTTACAGCATAAGTCATAATTTAGTGACTTATGGAAGAACAGATCTGCGTGTCGATATTCGACTGGCCAGACATTGGAAAAAGCTGCCGATCTGGAAAAGAGGCCACTGTCGCTGCAGAAAGCCGAGCAAGGCCCAACTATGAAACTATCGGCAAATACATATTTCACAACAGAGAAGAAAAAACAGCGTATCTGGTAAATAAGGAAACTGAATTAAAAAGAAATATCAGATGTTTGAACTCTCAATTCTGGAAACAGAATTCAGGCGATGGTACCATCTTTGGTGTTCTCCGAACAGCGCAGCAGAACAAAACTAAGAGGACTGCGCTATACATCGAGTGACCAGCTCCAGTATCTTACCAGGGACACCGATCGCTACAAGTGTAGGATAGAAAACACCCGCGATGTAGTAAATCGTTGGATATCCCATATTCCGTCTGAAGCAATGTTCCAGTGTACGGAAAGTTCCAAAGGTTTGTATGGACCGGTGATCGTTTTTACAGGGTTATATGCAATTTAGCACAATTCCACTGAGGCAATTAGTGTGGTTATCACATAAGTCTCATTAGGGACAACCAGCTACACAAACACATGCATTAAGTTGTTTTTTTTTTTTCACTCTGTCATAGTGCCATGAATTCGTATCCCCAAGGCTGTTACAAGTTGTTAGCTTTTAAAGGTAAATTAACATGAGCGTTGCCAGTTTAATTTCCAAGGCACCAGGCTTCAGCTGTTGAAATGAGACATCTTCTTATCTGTGCTGTTTCTAACAAAGACAATCATCCCGAACAAATAACATCGACAATCACCTTCCAAGAGAATAATTTTGACACATCGGCGGAGTGCACTCGCTCCCAACGTTGGGGTCGGGACAGTAGCTCGGCAGGTGAAATGGAGTACACGTTATTGAAGGGGAAGATAGGTTCATTATTTCTCGCTTCTTCTAGTCACTTCCGGTCATTTGAATGACGAAAGTCACAATAATAGCTTGTGGCATGTTTCACAAGATGTCCTACGTATGTTCTTCTAAGCAGATAAACGACGTCGAGAAAAATATTCCAGGGACATTTCATAATAAAAAATTACGCGCCCATACGACTATATCTGCGGCATGTGAACGGATTGACGAACGTTCTTCTCTGGATTAGCAGAGTGTAGATGGTTGATTGTTTGACGGTGACAAGTGTATTGCAGGGATTGGTGTTAAGTCCGCTGTTATTTATCATGTATTTTAATGACTTAGATGTAGAAAAATGAATCAGAACAATAATGAGGATGAATCTTAGATTGTGGGCGTTGTTCCAGCCAGACGCTTTATCCAAGTTTATAGCTTGATGTTGACTGCCAGGAAAATGGGTTGGAAAATGGCAGACGGAATTTAATCGAGTCAAGTATGAGTTCGCCTGCATTGTGAGGAGAGATACAACAGTTTAAGAAGCACATTAAATAGGTGGAATTTAGTTTGCAGAAGGAGACCTGGGAATACAGATCGATAATGTCAGGGAATCAGCGTCAAGGGTAGATCGGCTTGTATTGATCTCCAATCACATTGACCTTCACAGTCAGTTCATTGAGTACAGGCGATTTTACGTTAGGATGAAGCTGTACAGCACAACGTAGACAGAATATCGGTTTACAATATCAATTATCTTCAAAGTGTGTAGCAATGATTTGAAAGCAGGAGTTCGCGAACTGAGGACAAGAGTTTGAATGAAGTGTTGAATTGGAATTTATTCCCTTGACGGCAGGACAATGAATGGAGATCTTACAGAAGTATACACATTTGTGAGAGTTACTGAAAGGATGGTTGCTCGCAGATCTCCCCAATTCTTTTAGTGAATCTAAGACTACTTCATAGTTGTGGGGTGAAAGTTGAAATATTCAGGAGAGGTGCGTGCTAAGGCGGACTCGTTAAGAGGGTCGAGGAGTGTAGAAGGATCTGCCAGTGTAAGTGGTAGATGCGGATTCAATTGTATCATTACAGGGAAGGCTGTCTATTTACGTGCATGAGAGACGGACCGAGACTGCAGGCAAATGGGACGAAGCGAAAGATCAGAGAGGGAAGATCAAGATGGGTGAAAGAGCCTACTTCTTTGTAGTAATAATCTATAACTTCATGACTATCTCTGTCCAATTTCTCCATTCAGTGTCTTCTGTTTTTCACTTCGAACCTCAAACCCTGCCTCCCATATAACCCCCTACCTTAAATTCCTCCGTATACCTGTCTAGTAGTCTCTTAAACTTCACTCGTGTATCTGCCTCCGCCATTGACTCAGGCAGCGATTTCCACGCACCAACCACTCTCTGAGAGTAAAACCTTCCTCTAATATCTCCCTTGAACTTCCCTCCCCTTACCTTAAACACTAGAACAATGCAAATCACAAGAAGTCGTCCTAGTCATGGACGAGGTCAATGCAAAAGTTGGTGAGGGAAGAGAAGGCCATATTGTTGGAGACCAGGGATTGGGAGAAAAAAACGAAAGAGGGGAATAGCTTATATCATGGTGTAAAGCAAACAATCAGATAGCCACCGACACTTGGTTTAAACAACATCCAAGAAGGAAATGGACATGGAGAAGCCCAGATGGGAAGAACAAAAATTAAATCGATGACATAACAATCAATAACAGATTCTGTGGGAGCGTCCACATACCAGTCATTTGCAAAATAAAGATGAAGATGAGAAAATTAAATAAACTAAATATATCAGAGCTAATGAATTATCAACAACTACAAAACACCCATCATCTGAAAACAGAATACACAACCAAGGTGAAACACCGTTTTCAGTTGCTGTAGGATGAAGGAGGCAAATCTTGCTGGGACATACTGATGAAGCTGCAAAACAAACCATCCCACGAAAAGAGCGGAAAAGGAAGAAGAATGCTCAGAGATAGAAACGCTACAAACTCTGAAACAAAGGTGATGCACAGTAAGATTAAAGAACGAACGTGGAAGTTACCTTGCTCAGCAATTTGATGCATCGAAGCAAAAGACGGTAACTTAATTTTGAGCAAAGACGAAATCCTAAGCAGATGGACAGGATATATAAAAGAACTTCTTGAAGACCAAAGAGAAAAAAAAAACTGTACATAAAGAAGAATCTTGAAGGAATTAACATTCTAAAATCAGAAATTTAAACAGCTATAAACATGCACAATGTATGACAGAGCAGCTGGTCCAGACATCATCGCTATTGAAATGATCTTGGCCTCAGAAGAGTTTGGAATAGGGAAAATAACAGAAATGGCAAATGTAATCTATGATCATGGGGAGATACCTGATGATTTATTAAAATCAATGTTCATCACACTTCCAAAGAAAGAGGGAGCAACAGTCTGTGATATACATCGTACAATAAGACTGATGAACCACATGGCAAAAACTATTCGCAGAGTAATCATGATGTGAGCAAAACTTTATTATAAACGTGAAATCAGCAAAGAACAATGCGGCTTTGTGGAAAACACTGCAACCAGAAATGCAATTTTCATGCTACGAATAATCTGTGAAATTCCACTCACCAACCACTCTCTGAGTGAAAAACCTTCCTCTAATATCTCCCTTGAACTTCCCGCTCTTTACTTTAAAGCCATGTGATCTTGTATGAGCAGTGGCGCCCTGGGGAAGAGGCGCTGGCTGTCCACTCTGCCTATTCCTCTTAACATCTTGTACACCTCCATCATGTAACCTCTCATCCTCCTTCTCTCCATAGAGTAAAGCCCCAGCTCCCTTAACCGCTGATTGTAATCCATACTCTCTGAACTAGGCAGCATCCTGGTAAATCTCCTCTGTACCATTTCCAAAGCTTCCACATCCTTCCTATACTGAGGCGACCTGAACTGGACACAGTGCTCCAAATGTGGCCAAACTGGAGTTTTATAGTTCTGCATCATTACATCGCGTCTCTTAAACTCTATCCCTCGACTTATGAAGGCTAACACCCCATAAGCTTTCTTAAATACACTATCTACCTGTGAGGCAACTTTTAGGGTTCTGTGGACATGTACACCCAGATTCCTCTCCTTCTCCACCCTACCCAGTATCCTGCCATTTACTTTATACTCCGCCTTGGAGTTTTTCCTTCCTAAGTGCACCACCTCACACTTCTCCGGGTTGAACTCCACCTGCCACTTCTCAGCCCTCTTCTGCATCCTATCAATTTCTTTCTGTAATCTTTGCCAACCTCTCCGCTATCTACAACACCACAACCTTCGTGTCGTCTGCAAACTTGTCAAACCACCCTTCTCATCCCACATCCAGATCGTTAATAAAAATCACAAATGTAAAGGTCCCAGAACAGATGCTTGTGGGTCACCAGTAGTCACAACCCTCCAGTCGAATGTACGCGCTCCACCGCGACCTGCTGCCTTCTGCAGGCAAGCACATTCTGTATCCACCTGGAAAAACTACCCTGGATTCCATGCCTTCTGAATTTCTGAATAAGCCTACCGTGTGGAACCTTGTCAAAGGCCTTATTAAAATCCAAGTAGATCACATCCACTGCATTACCCTCATCTATGTGCCTGGTCACCTCCTCAAAGAACTCAATCAGCCTTGTTAGGCACGATCTGCCCTTCACAAAGCCACGTTGACTGCCCCCGATCAGATCATGATTCTCTAAATGCCCATAGATCCTATCTCTAAGATCCTTTCCAACAGCTTTCCCGCAACAGACGTAAGGCGCACTGGTCTATAATTACCTTGACTATCCCTACTACCTTGTTTGAACAAGGGGGCAACATTCGCCTCCCTCCAATCCTCCGCTACCATTCCTGTGGACAACAAGGACATAAAGATCCTAGCCAGAGTTTCAGCAATCTCTTCCCTTGCCTCATGGAGCTGCCTGGGGAATATTCCATCAGGCCCCGGTGACTTATCCGTCCTAGTGTATTTTCACAACATCACTTCCCCTCCCTTAATATCAACATGCTCCAGAACATCAACCTCACTCATATTGTCCTCACCGTCATGAAGTTCCCTCTCAGTGGTGAATACCGATGAGAAGTACTCATTGAGGACCTCGCTCACTTCACAGCCTCCAGGCACATCTTCCCACTTTTATCCCTAATCGGTCCTAAATTCACTCGTGTCATCCTTTTGTTTTTTACATATTTGAATAATGTCTTGTGGTTTTCCTTTACCCTACTCGTCAAGGCCTTCTCATGCCTCCTTCGTGCTCTTCTCAGACCCTTCTTAAGTTCCTTTCTTGCTGTCCTGTATTGCTCAATAGGCCCATCTGATGCATGCTTCCTGTACCTCATGTATGCTGCTTTCCTCAACCTGACTAGATTTTACACTTCGCTTGTCACCCATGGTTCCTTCACCCTGCCATTCTTTATCTTCCTCACCGGGACAAATCTATCCCTAACATCCTGCAAAAGATTCTTAAACATCGACACATGTCCATAGTACATTTCCTTGCAAAAGCATCATCCCAATTCACACCGACAAGTTCAAGCCTTATAGCTCATAATTTGCCCTTCCCCAATGAAAAACGATCCCATCCTCTTTGATTCTATCCTTTTCCATGTTAATACTAGATGTCGGAGAGCGGTGTTCACTGTTCAACAGATGCTCACCCACTGACAGATCTGTGACCTGACCCAGTTCATTACCTAATACTAGAACTAGTATGGAATTCCTCCTAGTCGGTCTGTCGACATACAGTGACAGGAATCCATCCTGGACACACTTAACTAACGCTGCCCGATCTAATCACTTGGAACTAATCAACAGCCAATCAGCATTCGGGAAGTTAACGTCACCCGTGATAACAACCCAGTTATTTTTGCACCTTTCCATAATCTGCCTCCCAATCTGCTCCTCGGTATCTCTGCTGCTACCAGGGGGCTATAGAATACCCCCAGTAGAGTAACTGACCCCTTCCTCTTCCTGACTTCCACTCATACTGACACAGAAGAGGATCATCCACATTACTCTTCTTTCTGCAGCTGTAATAGTTTCCCTGACCAGTAATGCCACACCTCCTCCCTGTTTCCTCCCCTCTCTATCTTTTTTAAAACACTGAAATCCAGGTATTTTCAGAATCCATTCCTGCCCTGGTGCTAGCCAAGTCTCCGTAATGGCTACTACATCATAATTCCATGTATGTATCCAAGCTGTCAGTTGACCACCTTTGTTCCTGATGCTTCTTGCATTGAAGTACACACACTTTAGCCCTTCTACCTTACTACCTTTATACCCTTTATTCTGCTGCTCTTTTCTGAAAGCCACTGTATATGTTAGATCTGGATTTATACCATGCACTTCTTTCACTGTTCTATCGCTACGGTTCGCACACCCCTTACAAATTAGTTTAAACCCTCCCGAACCATGCTAACAAAACTACTAGCAAGGATATTGCTCTCCCTAGATTTCAGATGCAACCCATCCAATCTGTACAGTTCCCATCTGCCCCTGAAGATATCCCAATGGTCCAAAAATCTAAAACCCTGCCTCCAGCACCAACTCCTCGGTCGCGCATTCAACATCCTCCAATTCTTACCGTCACTGGCAGCAATCCTGTGAACGCTACCCTTGGGAGCCTGTTCTTCAGCCTTCTGCCTAGTTCCCGAAACTCGCAATTCAGGACTTCACCCCTCTCCCTGCCTATGTGAACGAGCCATCCAGGTACGAAATAAATCTACCTATGTTTCATCAACAGTACAACAGCTTTTGACACTGTCAGAAATGATTCAAGATCCTGCCATAGTTGTGAAAGAGATTCGTTTCTGAAGAAACATATACAGGGACCAGACCAGTGTTTACGGATGTCAACCCTTCCACGGTGCGCTATTTCTCTGTAAATACATGCAGCTATTGAATCAGAAAGGAAAACTAAATTGATTTAAAAATGAATTCTTTGCAACGAAACCCGTACATGTTCCCATACAACAGGTGTAAAATATAGTTCCGGAATATGGCACCTGATGCTACTCCCTTAGATGCAGAGAAGTATGATGAGAGGACACGATTTATCCAGATGCATCATTGCCGTTATTCGAATTGACCTTGTATATATTACCAAGCAAAATTACCACATTTGTCATCGTTGTGATTTTTCATAATTCGCCCTTCATGATAGACAGCAGAAATCCAACCGCCACAAGTGAATGAAATCGGAAACAAGGCTCAACTTATGTACAGATTCTCTGAAGTTTTTAATGTTCCATTTCTAAAAGTAAATAGTCTTAATAAACGGATGTAGAAACGGCGGCCCAAGCGGTTCATACCATTTAATCTATCCTCCTTTTCTCTCATATTGAACGTATCCACCTTAAAGCATTCCTATCTACGGGCTGTACAATTACATTCTGAATGTTGTAAAAGTGTGTACCTCAAAAACATCGTCCGGCAGCTAGACCCATAAACATACTCACTTTATTGGTCAAATGTTGTCCCTCCACTTCCCATTAATTCTCTTTCGTCACCTGAAATGAATGTCCATTACTAAATGACTCTCACTGGTAAGTCTGCTGAGACAACAGAATTATTAGTCTGGTCAGTGGTGGGCCTGGATTACTAATGCCGTCATCATCATGGTCAGCAATGCCATTGTCCGTGTGTGTGTAGTAATTGTTCTGGAAAAGCACCAATTAATATATTCATCATGACATGAAATCGCATTCAAGTTCGGTTGTACAATATAAAGCTCTACACACCATTACGCAGAAAGTGATTCACTTTTCAATTCCCAGATCGGAACCATTACCTCTTGCCACTGAATACAAGTAATGCATCTTTATGCAGCTCCCGATTCTGGTTCCACTGATCAGATAACGAGCCCAGATTTGAATTTGAACGGATTTAAATGATTGTAAGAGGACGTCAGTATAAATCTATAATATTGCGTTTAATCTTAGAAATGAAAGGATGTGTCCGAAGCTGGGAAATGACAGGAGGAAAAGAGAAAGAGCTGATCAAGAAGGATGTCTACTCCACCTGTTTTCATCGCTCACCTTCTTGAGCATGTTTATGAGGTTCCGTTTTAGGTTGCAAAGTGTTTCAAAATCGTTAAAAACTCTCTCAATTTTATTGTACACAAACATGTAATTGAGCGTATCTTGCAACTCTGCATGTGCCGATCTGTAACGAGTTAACCACATCTCACCTGTCTGTAATGAATCTGACTAGTGATGCACAATAATTCCCTCTTGTTTTTTTTCCTAAACCATCTTCTTGAAACAACAGAATGCTTAAACGTTTATGCCTTGCCAAATACACATGGGCCAATATGATGATAGAAAAAAACGAGTGAGTATTTCTCCTTCTCCACTGCGTCACAACTGATATGAGTACGAAATGAGTACAAAAGTCGAGGTTAAATGTAATTATGTTCACATATGTTCGGTCACACCTTGGTACATTGACCGTACAACTCTCTCCTTTGAAAGCCAAGTTGCACAGATATCTGCCCACATCGCATAGACATCTCCTGTTGTTCAGGGTACTATAAATGCCATTAAAGTTTACATATTTTAGACATACAGTAATTTGTGTGTTATCAGCATTTTATTTGCTACAAGATAGTGGACATTGAAGAATAAATACATAAATAAATAATATGTTTTGATATTCAGCGACAGTGCGATATCTGATTGCGGGGAATCACCACTAATGGTGTGATTGTGCTGAAGAGTATGTTTACAAAGAGGGATGTTGAAATGATTTTATGCTAATGCGCACTGTTTTTGCTGTCCATTATGAGATTGGACAGGCAATGAGTTCAGCAGAATACATGAAGATTGTTCTGAATCAGCAGTGATAGTCTATGTGTGAGATATCATCAGAATGATTGTGTTGTGATAATAACATTGCAGAATTGAGGGATCTGGAAAAGAGGTGACATATGTTCAGTGGCATGTTATAATGCTCTGGTTACACCGGATGGGAAGTGATGATCCTGAGGTCCTGTTCATTGTAGTGCTGGATCCCTTGGAAGGTGGGAAATAACCTCAGTTTCTCCCTCACAGCCCAGAAAAATCAAATTATCTGTCTCGTTAATGTAATCCTTATCCATCGAACTGCCTATATATTTAAGAACCTATCTATCTATTTATATACACCCATTGGGGATAAACTGAAAATCTCCTTATTTGAAATAGCTGTGGTGAGAATTTCTATGGAATATGCAGAATTATAACTGGAAAACAGATGTATAGTTGAAATGATTGTGAAAACCGTGCAAATTAAAATTCTGAAAGAACATCAAAGAGGTATCTCCGAGCGGTTTTGCCTGCTGTTTCTTTTTTTTTTTTCTAACCCCTATTTACTTATTGATTTATTTATGTATTTGTGTGTTTGTTTGGTTGTTTGGCAGTGTTATTTGTCTGTCTTTCCGCTGATGGCGTAATTTGTAAAGGAAGAATTTCATTGCCAAAAAGCCGTTGCTTTGGGGCAGTTCCACTCTGTCGGCCTCAAAAGTAGAACACTACAGCACAGAAACAGTCCACTCGGCCCTTCCAGTCGGTGCCGAAACTTTATTGCGCTACTCCCATTGACACGCACCCAGTCGATAAGCCTCCAGAACTCTCCCATCCATATATCTATCCACTTTGTTCTTAAAACTTAAAACTTAATTTCTGGTCCAATGGTAGGAAAGAACGTCAAGATTGGAGAAGGCCTCGGTTGCAGCGATAGCCATGACGCCTTCTGTGCCTTGTTTTGCCATTCGCTCTCCATGAAGCTTTCTGCACCGCCTTCCTGGTTAATGCATCTTGTAATTGATCTAATCCACCGAGATAGGGAACTGGCTTCAAATGCTGCGCTAAGCAATTCCTTAAACCACGAGGGTTCAAGTTTGCAGAATACTCTCACCTGGCTTAGCCTTCCTGTCGAAGCTTTGTACTAGCGGTTGCCACTTTCAGATTCAAATAGTAACTCGGAGTCACCAGTAGGAGCGGGATTTTAGGAGGTGCCGAAAGTGGACGAGCTGCCTCTGGGTAGAGAACAACAGGCCCGCCACCAGAAGTGCAAATAAGTAAATGCTTATTACATTTTTAAATGAAGTTTCTTGGATATTTTATTTTGTCACAAAACTTAAGCTGCTAATTTGAGAATTATTAATAATTAGTAACTTTCATAGCATGTATATCAAGAACTAAATAAGTATTTAGTGCACAATGGCTCTCTGCTAATGACAGGGAGCTTTATAAGAGGGTAATATAAATTCAAAGTATATTGAGCAAAACACCAACAATGAAACATGCAAAATCATGACGATTACTATCTGAATTAAAGGAGAATGCAGGAAACTGCCGCAAATTTCACGCGTGTGATAGAACTTGATCAGGATCTTCAATTGGTTTATTTACTTGTCAGAAAGTGTTGGTCTGCCAACTCTTCGACAAGATTCCAGATGGAGTCTCTCCGCTGAATACAGTTCACTTTCAGGATCACATATACATATACTACATTTTACCTGCTTTAAATAAACCACACTTTCATTAACAGAGAGCCATTGTATACATTGCATATGCGTTCTTGATGACGGAAGACCCACGATACACTGAGCGGTTAGTAATTCAATGCTGGTTGCAGTTGATGATATTTAGCATAATAAATGTTTGCGGTATTTATTTAACCAGTACAGAAACAGCATTTTCAGGATGACAGTGAGCGTAATTGGATTCACCGGATAAACACCACCAGATATTTTGTAGCAGTTGGCAGAAGAACACTTTCCAGCAAGTAAACAGACCTGTGTCCTTAAATAACTCCAATTCAAGATCCTGATCAACCATCTTCACATGTTTGAAATCAGTGGTTACCTACATTGTCATTTAATTCAGATAGTAATATTCATTATTTTGAAGGTTTCATTGTTTGATTTTGCAACCATTTACCTGACCTATGATAGACTGAACGATATTATCAACCTGAAGCAGGTGAGTATTTCTCGATCTATGTCTCACTCTCTGGAGAGTTTACACTTTCCTTCCTCCAGCATCACAGAAACATAGAAAACCTACAGCACAATAACGGCCCTTCGTCCCACAAAGCTCGGCTGAACATTTCCTTAACTTGGAAATTATCTGGGGTTACGTATAGCTCTATTTTGCTAAGCTCCGTGTACCTGTCCAGGAGTCTCTGAAAAGAGCCTATCGTATCGGACTCCACCACCGTCGCCGGCAGTCCATTCCACGCACTCGCCAATCTCTGGGTAAAAAAAAAGCTTACTGATGACATCTCCTCAGTACCTACTTACAAGCACATTAAAACTGTTCCCTCTCGTGCTAGCCTTTTCAGTCCTGGGAAAAAACCCTCAGACTATCCACACGATCAATTCCTCTCATCATTTCATCCACCTCTATCCTCCGTCACCTCTCATCCTCAGTCGCTCCAAAGAAATAAAGGCCGATTTCACTCAACCAGTTCCCATGGGGCATGCTCCCTAGTCCCGTTAACATATTTGTAAGTTTCCTTTGTTCGCTTTCTATGTTTTCCACATGCTTCCTATAGCTGGAGAGACAGTGAGAAAAAAAAAAAAAGCTCTTCATGTTGATATCTGACACATCTCCGGCATTCTCCGGAATTCACCTTGCATTGGAGTATTCCATGGCACTGAGCACTCTACATGCAATATCTATACAGTTCAAAATCACCCTGAGTAGTTATGTATAGAACCTTACCACAGAATGCATTGAATAGAAAGTAATGCATTCAACTCAGAGGAGTGTACAGTTCAATTTTGCTGATAACTACTATGTGCTAACATGATATAACTCGTAACTCCCTCCGTCTTCAAAGGATCCTTACGAAGATACAATTCCCTTCACGGCCTCTAGCAACTTCTGCGGTTTCTGCAGGTATCATTTCACTCCCTTGTCCATAATCCCACCCGACTAATCTCTTTACTAGCACTTTTCGCTGCAAGCGTAACAGCTGCCCGATCTGCATCTACACGTCCTCCCTCGATCCACATGTTTGACACCCAGTAAATATTCCGGTGCCGCATGATGGGACACTATCGCTTCACATTGACCCTCTAAATTCCATGTTTTTTGACGTTGGCGAATAAACGTGTGAACATTCCACAGAGCTCCGATCCAGGCGGATGTGCGGCCAGACTGTAAGAATGATCAGTGGATCCCGGTAGACTGGTAAAATAAGTTTCAATCTGCCTTGCAACAGGATGCATAGATGGACATTGGAGACTTGCTCTGTGACTCGTCTCCTAAAATATCCGACCTTTTATCCACAGAGGACACGGAACAAGAGTATGATGGAATATTCCATTCTTAAATCTTCAGCAAATCAATAAGACTGTTGGTGCCATCCAGCAAAGGACTATGCTGCATGTCATTTCATTCTGCAGTGTGAACGGTGCTCGGTGATCGACCAGGCAGCACCACCAGCGTCTAAGCATTGACCACAGGGGATCTGCTATCTCAGAGTCACCGTGTGAATCAGCAGCATGCTTTGCAGAGAAATATATCTCCGCACTTCACTGTAATTCTCTACCTCATCCCTTCGCCACTGGATTGTCTGAAATCCTAAAAAAGAAAATAAAATCAATGCCATCGTAGGAGCAATTCGAGACAGACAGTAAATGATGTCTTGGTAACAACACAAATATCGCAGAAATCAACGAAACAAATACGAGTGTTGATGTGTTGATCAATTAATTTCATCTGGAGACCGCCATTAATCAATACTCCCTGTTCATTGATCAATACTTCAACACTCGTCCTAGTTTTTTTGACTTCTGCGATTTTTGTTTTGTTCCCAAGGAATCATTTATTGTCTGTCTCCAATTGCTACTCCGACGTAGCGTAGTCCTTTGCTTCTTAAAACAACACAAAAAATGCACTAGACTACAGACCTGCACCGGACTACATAAAGCGCACAGAGCAGTGCAGGCAGCACATTAAAGACAGTAGGCACAGCAGAGAGCAGTATGTTGGTGTCAGTCTAGGCTCTTGGTATTCAGGAACTGATGGCTTAGGGAAGAAATTGTTGCATAGTCTGGTCGTGACAGCCTGAATGCTTCGGTGAGTTTCGCCAGAAGGCAGGTGGCCGAAGTGGCGGGAGGAGAAACCCCGATGATCTTCTCAGCTGACCTCACTGTCTGCTGCAGGGTCTTGCAATACGAGCTGGTGAAATTTCCGAGCCAGGCAGTGATACAGCTGCTCAGGAGGATCTCAATAACTTCTGTAGAACATGGTGAGGGTGTGGGAGTGGGGTGGGAGATGGACTTAGCTCAGCCTTCTCAGAAAGTCGGGACGCTGTTGGGTTTTCATTGCTTTGAAGCTGGTGTTGCGGAGCAGGTGAGATTCTACGCCAGGTGAACACCAAGAAATGTTGTTATTTTAACGATCTCTACGCAGGACCCGTCGATATTCAGCAGAGTCCGGTTGTTCCATGCTCTCCTGATGTCAGCAACTATCTCTTTTGTTTTTGTTTCACATTCAGAGACAGTTTGTTGATTTCGCACAAGTCCGTTAGACGCTGAACCTTTTCTCTGCATGCTGACTCGTCGTTATTGTTGATAGGACCTACCACAGTCCTGTCATTGGCCAACGTGATGATGTGGTTCGGGCTGTGTGTTGCTGCACAGCTGTGAGTCAGCAGAGTGAACAGCAGTGGACTGAGCACACCGCACTGGGGGCCTCCGTGCCCGATGTGGTGGTGTTGGAGATTATGCTTTTTCAGGCTGCGTCCTTGTTAAATCCTTCCCGCATCAGTGCAAGATGTCACACGCCTGCGCAATCCTACCTCCCATGAGAAGAAGAAAATAATCAAAATGGCACCCGCCGCACTCCCGTTCTGCTCCTCCGACTTTCTTCTCCAAAATGGGCTAAAGGATACAGATCTCAATATTGACGATTTAGTTACAGGAACTGATACTTCGGAAGCACATATTACTGCGGTGGAGAAACTATTTGAAATGCCTTCTAAAGCTTACTTAACTATTAACTCAGCTTAGAATGAATTTGGTCATGCCACTATGACTTACCTTGGGGTTCTGTTATGAGTCAAGGTAAGGCAGCTCCCGTTCAGGCAAAGGTTAGGGCAAATTTAGAGTTCCCCACTCCAACTAGGGAAAAAAAACTCTCAGAAGATTCTTGGGCATGGTAGGATATTACCAGAAATTTTGGAAGTAATTTGCTAATATTTCCCTTCCATTAAATAACCTTTTGATGAAAAATGAAACGTTTGTGTGGACAGTGCTTTGTCAGGAAACATTTGAGAAATTGTAATCTATGATATGTCATCAACCGGTGCTCAGGGCACCTGACTTTGAAAAACCTTTTTGATTAGCTGTAGATGCTAGCGTTAAGGCTGCAGTAGCAGTATTACTTCAGTGTAATGTGGGTGACGAGGTTGATTATCCAGCAGCTTACTTTTCTAAGAAATTTAATGAGCATCAAATAAACTATACGGCTATGGAAAAAGAATTATTATTTCTTGTTTTGGCTTTAGAACATTTTGACGTGTACGTTGGTAAAACTCAAAAGCTACTCAAACTCAAACTCAAACTCAAAAGCCGATCATTTCCGTGAGTGTTTCTTACTAGATGGAAAACAAAATTAGTAGGTTATTAAATTGGAGTTTGATGTTACAGGAGTATAATATTTTGATAACTCATATTAAAGGCAAAGATAACGAGATTACTGTTTTTTTATCTAGAGGTTGAAGATACAATGTGATTGTTTATGGTGTGATATTTTAACATTTGGAACACTCCTGCTGTACAGTAATTTGTAAGGTGCTGTATGATAATACTATGTACAGTATATTGTGTATGTTGTAAATTTTAAACTTTTGTATTTTTTATGTGAATAGTTAATTGTGAAAATGTTACTAATGAAGTAATCTGGTGAGCAAGACGTAATAGTCTTGGGATGGTGGGGTAATTTCCAGCGAATGTGAGGTCACAAGATCTTATTTTCCCTCCAGTGGGAGGTGACATGATGACCACTTTCAAATGGTGTAAAATGTGAAAGCCCTGTAGTGTCGCAGGTCAGTTCGTCGTTTAATTCGTCAGCTACTCCGTTATGCTGCGTATTCGTCTCCTGAGGCAGTTTTGTTTTAAAGTGGAGTTTTAATTTCTATCTTAAGTGTCGATGGGTATTGCCGGCAGTTTCGCCACAACGCTGCCAGTTTTAGTCCAGCCGGAGAGTGAAGATTGATAGAAGTGCGGGAACCCGAATGATCGAGTAAAGTTGGGGTCCTCGGCGGTTTACTACAATATCGACTTCATTACATCCTCGTTCAGAAGGTAGTAACCTGCATCCGAGATAGCCCCTACATTGTGAAAGCATAAAGTGCTGGACGCGGAGTTATTCGCCAAAGAAAAAGGTCAGGTCATTTAAGCCGTTTTTATTTCCTGCGACGTAAATCCTTCAGTGGAGACATATTTCGGTTGGCATCAGCAGTAACATCACGTCGTCGAGGAATACGCTACTTCAGGAAAGTCGCTCCTAAATGATTGCATAAATCATTTGGACTTTCGAATTTACCACTTTAGGAACTGTGTTCGCACTTATCGCTTTAAGAACTGTTCGATTTGCCGTACAGCATTCAACCTCCGGTTAAGTTGTTTACTTTACATTTGTTGTTGAACTGTGTTTAAATAAATGTTTCTTTGTTTACATAAACATGCATGTTTACATAAACCTGCCTCAATTCTATATTCGTTGTTGCCGATTCATAACAACATAGGTTTTGCAATTATCCAAGAGGACATGAATCACCTTGTTCAGATAACACACGTTTTTTTAATAACATTCGGGATGCCTGATAGAATGGTCATGTTGTAACAGCGGACATGAAATGGAACCGCACACTACCGAAAACACGACGAAGTGATTTGACTTTCTTTTTTTTTTTTGGTCAATGTCAGAATAATGTTGCAATGTGGCATTATCAAAATCTTTGGCTCTTCTCTGAATTTAGTGTGGTTAAGTGCTTAAATAACGATGTTTGCACAGGAACTGAGGGGCATGAGCATGTTTCCGTTTGTTCAAGAATATCTGCTGGGGAATAATGGTCGGGACCTGACTACATGGCGAAAAAGGGGATAAAATTATTCACAAATGCTACCAGACTGAGTAACATACAGGTGCCCGGTAGAGCGAAGTGAAATATTATGGATTGTCTTCTGCTCATAATGTCCAGGTCAGGAGAAATAACATTACTGTAATTCCGGGATTCTGTTTATGAATTTCTGGCCACGCAAGAAATGCCTGAAATCCTCTCCATATACCGAATTACTAAACTAAATGCGCAAATTAAGCAAAGATAACTTTTAGTAGTTTGAACGCGGTAAATGCTGTTAAGCTTTGCCGTTTTCATTCAACTAAATGTAATATTTGGCCACTTTGTGCATTTTGTACACAGGGCATCCAGATTAAATTCAAAACCCCATGAAATATTACCAATTATTGGCAGCGGTTGATATACAAGCAAATAGGGGATGTTATCCTAGGAAATCTGGATCTGTCTTTCTACTTCAAGGAATGTCACAGCACTTGCTGTAGGGAAGTTAATGAGTATTGAGCTATTAGTAATCCGTGTCTTCGGTCTCACTTGTCAAATCCGTGGTCTCCTCCTTCGTAGCAAAATCTTGGATGAATTGTTCAATAGTGAGTTCTACCAGGACCATCCGGATCGGCTAAGGCCGTAGGGGACTAGCCATGGAGGGTGGTATTGAGGTTTCTATCATTCTTGCTCAATCTGCCATGTCCTTTTCTCCACCCAGCCGATAGGGTTTACCTGCCACTTGTTCAATACACACCCTACTTAACCCCAGTTTTCAAACGCCATCCTTGTTCACACATCGAAACTTTCAGCTCAACCAGTATTTTTTGGCTTTCACTCGACCTGCATTACGTTTACCTTGTTGCAAATGGCGTTTAATTTCCCTTGGCCTTTGCTTTGTGGCTTCTGGTGTTATTCTGTTGTATTATTTTGCGATCCATTATGGAAGTTATCGTTCCCCAATGAATCCGTTACGCTGCCCTGATTCTGGTTCAGGCCTCCTCTGCATTTCCTGACGGATTGAACGGCAAGCGTGTTAAATAGAGAAGACATCACTCCGGCGGTATTACAGCCACCCTTGAAATAATATTAATTATACTCCATGAAATGATATGAAATGTTTACCCTTGATTTGAACAGTGGTGGAGTAAAATCTTTGAGGATATATGCTCGTGTTATCAGATATTTTAATTGACATACAAAACGTGTCAGAACACATATGAAAGCGTAACACTTGCAGACATGATCTTACTTAAGAGATGAAAATTGTATTGAAAGAATGCAATACGTCGGGTTTTTTTTTTTTTGCTATTACGACCATTAAAGGAAATAGGAAATTAGTCATTAATCACGTTTGTGTTTACTTGTTATGTCTGAGAATGGGTAATGAAAACTGGTGGCAGGACCACATAGTTAAAACATATGTTAGCATAAATGTGCTTCGGTGGGTTTCGCTGTCGGCAAGTGGTTTTCCCAATAGGTATTGCCCAATATGTATAGTTCACAATCTATCTTTCCCTGACTTGCTTCAAGAGGTAGATAAGCAGATTTATTCTGTTCCTCGCAATGTTTTGTCTCATCCGAGCAATATTTAGAAATCATTTCAAATTCTTTAAAAAACTGTCTCAATTTTATTGTACACTAACATATAACTGAGCGTATCTCGTGATTCTGCAAGTGTCGAACTGTAACATATTTTTCCCACCTTGACTGTAACAAATCTGACTAGAGATGTACAATAATTTTCCGTTGCTGTTCTGCACCGTCTGCTTGAAACAACAGAAAGCTTACACATTTATTTGCAGCATACAGCACGTTTTTTTTTCAATGTTTAAGAACACCTAACGTAGGTTTTCACGCTTACAGGGTATTTTAACAATTATATTCATATATTAATGCTGGTCTGAGACATCAGAGGATATCATATCGGTTATTTAAAGGCGATGAAAGCTCGGCATTCTCATGTCCCCGGTGGTTTCCATTAACTGAATCCCCTGAAGAAAAGCTGCATCAATTTGTCATTGCGGTTCTTTATCAGTGAACCCACTAAATATTAGCGTGAACCTGTACTTGCAAATACATATCACTGAATATATTTTAGATACACGAAAATTAAAATATGCATGTGCCCGAAAAAATAAACATGGCCCAATGTGGTGATAGACAACAAAGAATGAATGTTTCTCTTTATCCGCTGGGTCACGCTAATACGAAACTAATAACAAAAGCCGAGGTTGAATATTTTTTATTCCCATTGTTGTTTCGGTCACTCTTTGGTACATTGACCGTACAACTCGATCCTCTGAACAAAAAGTTGCACGGAGATTCTGTCCACATCATGCAGCCAGCTCCTGCTGTGCATGGTACTATAAATGCCATTAATGATAACACATTTGAGATGTTGACTCTGCGATTTGTAATGAGTGTATTATCAGCATTTATTTGCTGCAAAGGAACAGGCATTGGCGTCTAAATACATAGTAAATATATATCTGATATGCAGCGACAGTGTGATCATTGATTGCAGGGAATCATCGCTAATTGTGTTATTCTGCTGAAGAGCTTTTTATATAAAGAGAGATAGTCATATGGTTCAATGGACATACATCTTGTTTTCGCTGTGTCCATCATGAGGTTGGGCATGCAATGAATTTACCGGTATACTTAGAGAGGGTTCTGAATAATCAGTGATAATCTCTGTGTGAGAGATCCTGGGACCGAATGAGATGTGACAATAATATTGCAGAATTGAAGGATAATATCCACGTGGTCACTGGCATGTCAGAATAATCACTGATAACCCCCCAAGGGCAGCGATGTTCCTGTAGCCTGTGACAGTCCTGTTCATTGCAGTGATGGGTCCCCTAGATGGAAGGAAAAAAACCCCGTTGTCTCCCCAGAGCTCAGAAAAGGAATAAAATTACCTACCTCCTAAATGTAATCCATATCTATCTATCTATCTATCTATCTATCTATCTATCTATCTATCTATCTATCTATCTATCTATCTATCTATCTATCTATCTATCTATCTATCTATCTATCTATCTATCTATCTATCTATCTATCTATCTATCTATCTATCTATCTATCCAACTATCTATGCACCTATCTATCTATTTATATGTGCATATTGGCGATAATCTGTAATTTCCTTTCTTTGAGACAGTCGTGGTGAATAATTCTATGGAGTATGTAAAATTAAAACTAGAAAACGGATGTATACTTGAAATCGTTGTGAAAATCGTTCATGGTAATATCCAGGAAGTATATCAATGTGTTATGACTTAACTGATTTGTTAGGTCTTTTATTAATGCTTAGTAACTTTCCTAGCATTATCAACGTACATTAAATGAGTACCAAATCTGATCTTTGGCAGAACAAAGCAGGTTCTCTGTTAAAGACCGAGAGTTTTAATCGGGTAAAATGAAGTATATGTATATGCTTTCATGAAGGTGGAAGACACATGTTTCACTGAGTCGTTCTTAATTCAATGCTGGTTATAGTTAATAATATTTAGCATAATAAATGTTCACAATATTTATTTGACCAGTACTAAATAAACATGTTCTGGATTCTAATAACAATAGTTGTATTCACCGGAGAGAAACCCATCTGGAATATTGTTGCAGAGTTGGTAGAATAACAATTTCTAGCACTTAAATAAACCGTCTGCACTATTCCTCATACTTCCTATTGTAGATTATGAAAACCATCCTCACATGCTTGAAATTTGGTTCAAATTCATGCATTCTCATTTTCTTCAGATAGTAATCATCACTATTTTGCAGGTTTTTTATTGAATAATTTTGCACAACCTTCTGTTGACCGAACAACATTATCACCCAGGAACTGGTGAGGATTTCTCGATATCTATATCTCGCCATCTGGAGAACTTACCGTTGTATCTTCCTCCAGCGTCTGGACCAATGACAACAGTTGCAGTCAGGAGGGAACTAAAAATTGATGAGCTGCTCCTGGGTAGAGTACGTCAAGGCTGGCACCAGAGGTGTCAAGAACATACTGCTTACAACATTTTAAAATGAAGGGTCCTGGAGATTTTATTTAGGCTCGAAACTTGAGATGCTAATCAGAGAAATATTAATAATTATTCACTTTCATACCATGCACTAAATAACTTTCAGATCTGATCTTTGGCAGATCACAGTGGTTATCTGTTAACGACAGGGATTTTTTAAGCGGATAAAATGAAGTAAATGTATTTGCGTTCCTGAGGGTGGAAGACCCACGTTTCACTGAGCCGTTAGTAATTCAATGCTGGTTGTAGATGATAATACTTAGCATAATAAATGTTTACATTATTTATTCGACCAGTGCAAAATCCTTATTTTCAGGATGACAATGACAGTAATTTTATTCACCGGAGAGTCAACATCTGGAATTTCGTTGCAGAGTTGGCAGAACAACACCTTCTAGGTCGTAAATATTACATCGGCCTGTGTCCTTAGCTACTACCCATTGAAGATCCAGAAGAACCATCCTCACACGCTGGAATTTTTGTTCAGTTTCCTGCATACTCATTAAGTGAGATGGTAACCTTCATTATTTTGCAGGTTTAATTGCTTTTGCACAATATTTTGCCTGACTGACTGACTGACTAAACGGCATTATCACCCTGAAAAGGGTGAGTATTTCTCGTAATCTGTGTCTCACCTACTGGAGAATTTATCCTTACCCCTTTCCAGCGTCATAGAAACATAGAAAACCTAGAGGACAATACAGCCCCTTCGGTGCACAAATCTGTGTCGAACATGTCCTTACATCAGAAATTACCTAGTGTAACCCATAGCCGTCTATTTTTCTATATTCCATGGACCTGTCCAGGAGTTTGTTAAAAGTCGCTCTCTTTTCCTCCTCCACCACCATTACCGGCAGCCAATTCCATGCACTCACCACTCTCTGCGAAAAAAATATGCCCGTGACATCTCATCTGAGCCTACTTCCAAGCACTTTATTACTGTGCTCACTCGTGTAGCCACTTCAGCCTCTGACTATCCAAACGATCAATGCCACTCATCATCTTATACACCTCTCTCAGGTCACCTCTCATCCTTCAACTCTCCAATTAAAAAAGGCCGATTTCACTCAAACTTTTCTCACAATGCATGCTTCTTAATTCAGTCAAATATTTGTAAATGTCCTCTGCACCATTCCTATGGTTTCCACATCATTCTTATAGCTGAAGAGCAGAAAAAAAAGGTCTTCCTGTTGTTACCTAGCACACCTCCAGCAGTCCTCCACCATAACTTCCTCCGTCGTCAACGGGAAACTTACGAAGATACAATTCCCTGCACAGCTCCCAGCCCTACCTGCATCTAAACGCCCGCCCTCATTCCACATTGGTGAGACCCAATATAGATTGAGGTAGCGCATTTTGCAACTCTATCGCTTTGCATTCACCCTCTAAAATCCATGCTTTTTGCATTAGCGGATGAACGTGTCAACGTTCCCCGGTGTTCCGATCCAGATCGATATGTAGTCGGTCTATAAGAATGGAGACCAGTGAATCCCAGGACGATCGGCAGAATGAGTTTCAAATTGCCTTACAAAAAGATTCTTTAATTCACGTTGGGAACTTTGTGACTCCCCTCCTAAAATATCCGACATTTTGTTCACGGGTGACACGTAACAAGAGTATGATGGAATATTCCACACTTACATCTTCAGCAAGTGTGTACCGTGTGTATTGTGTTCAGTCTTTGTCCAGGCAGCATTTCCAGCTTCTGGACCAGTGACAACAGTCGCAGGGGAACTCGCCACATCAGTCCACGTGTGCGTCAGAAACCTGTTTTGCCGAGAAATATACCTCCGTCCATCACTGTCCTTCCCCAGCTCTTCCCATTCGCTACATGAAGGCTGTAAACCTCTAAAAGAGAATTTAATCATTGCCATCGGAGGAACAATTGGAGGCAGATAATAAATGATGCCTTGGTAATAACACAAATATCGCAGAGATAAAAAAAAACTGGTACGGGTTTTGATGTATTGATCAAAGAAAAGGATGAATTGATTAATGGCGCAGTGGACAATAAAATGGCGGAGTAGGAATTAAAATGAATTTCTTTCGCAGCAAATGACAACTGTTTTCGAGTAACTGAAAGAAAGCAATTTACATGAAATGGTGAATCACAAGGAGAGTCTAGTGCAGTCAGCCTCACAAATCGTATTCAAGTTGTGAGAGGGAAAAACGTGTTATCAGCGCCGAGGTGTTCTCAAAGAAGCCGAGGGCCACGCATCTGTACATGTTACACAACGGATACAGAGTCCGGCCACAGTGATAACACAAATTCCACACATCGCGCTTCGATACCAGCTCCACGGTGGATACCGAAAGGCGAGTCACCCTCCAGAATGGCTTGGGGGATCATTACACAGTCTGGTCGTGAGAGCCTGAATGCTTCGGTGCCTTTTGCCAGATGGCAGGTTGGAGAAGTGGCGGGAGGAGAGACCCCGATGATCTTCTCAGCTGACCTCACTATCTGCTGCAGGGTGTTGCGTTACGAGCTGGTTACAGTTCCGAGCCAGGAAGTGATACAGCTGCTCAGGATGATATCAACAACGTCTGTAGAACATGGTGAGGGTGGGGGAGTAGTGTGGGAGATGGACTTTTCTTATCCTTCTCAGAAATTGGCGACGCTATTGAGCTTCCCTTGCTGTGAAGCTGTTGTTGAGGCAGCAGCTGAGATTCTACGCCAGGTGAGCACCAAGAAATTTGATGCTCTTAACGATCTCGACGGAGGAGCCGTCGATATTCAGCGGAATTTCGTTGCTGCGTGCTCTCCTGAAGTCAACAACCTTCTCTTTTGTTCTGTTCACATTCAGAGACAGTTTGCTGGCTCTACACCAATCCATTGGCTGCTGCACCTCCTCTCTGTAAGATGACGTCTTTCTTGCCACGATCGTGTCATCGACGAACTTGATGATGTGGTTCGAGCTGTGTGTTGCAGCACAGTCGTGGGTCAGCAGAGTGAACAGCAGTGGACTGAGGGCGCAGCCCTGGGGAGCCCTCGTGCTTAGTGTGATGGTGTCGAAGATGCTGCTCCCGATCCGGATTGACTCCCAGTCAGGAAGTTTAGGATCCAGTTGCCGTGGGAGGTGTTCAAGCCCGGTAGGCTCAGCTTTCCAGTCAGTTTCTGAGGGATGATTGTGTTGAATGCTGAACTGAAGTCTTTGAACAGCATCTGAACGTATGTGTCTTTTTTGTCAAGGTGGGTAGAGCCAGTTGGAAGGTGATGAAAATGGCGTCATCCTTTAAGCTGTTGGGACGGTACACAAACTGCAGGTGGTCCAGTGAAGGGGGCAGCGGGGTCTTGACATGCCTCATGACGAGCATCTCGAAGCACTTCATGATGATAGATGTGAGTGCAACGGGACGGTAGTCATTTCGGCAGGACATTGAAAACATCTTCCGCACGGAGACGATGGTGGCGGCCTTGAAGCACATGGGAACGGTGGAGCTGCTCAGGGAGATGTTGAAGATGTCAGTGAGAACAACTGCTAGCTGGTCTGCACGTCCTCTGTGCACTCTACCAGGGATGTTGTCTGGTCCAGCAGTCTACCGTGGGTTGACCCTGCTCACGGTCTTCTCACATCGGCCATGATGAGACACAGCGCCTGGTTATTTGTAGGAAGTGTGGACTTCTTCGCCGTCACGTCATTTTCCGCCTCAAAACGGGCGTAGAAGTTATTCAGCGCATCTGGGAGGCTCTCCTGAAGTCAACAACCATCTATTTTGTTTTTGTTTTTCACATTCAGAGACAGTTTGCTGGCTCTACACCAGTCCGTTAGCTGCTGCGCCTCTTCTCTGTAAGATGACTCGTCGTTCTTACTGATAAGATCCACAGCTGTCGTGTCATCGCGAATTTGTTGATGTGTTTCGAGCTGTGCGTTGCTGGACAGTCGTGAGTCAGCAGAGTGATCAACAGTGGAACGGGCACACAGACCTGGTGGATACCCGTGTTCAGTGTGGTGGTGTTGGAGTTGCTGGTATCACCTCTGTGCCCGTTTCCAGGCACTTTAAAACGATGCCCTCTTGTGTTAGCCAGTTCGGGTATGGGTTGGGGGGAACTCTGACTATCCACGCGATCAATGACTCTCTTCATCATATACACCTCTGTCAGGTCATCTTTCATTCTCTGTCACTACAAGGAGAAAAGGCCCTGTTCTCCTCAGGTACGATCTCCATTCCAGGCAACACCCTTGTAAATCTCCTCTTCACTCCCTCTCTAGTATCCACGCACCCTCTCTATATTATCTATAGTATAAACCCTGGATGGCGAAAATCTGCCTGCATTCACACTGTGCATTGCCCGATATTTTCCCTTTACTTTATCGCTGGACATTTTGAAGCTTATTGATATTACAAAACTGTAAGTAGGTGGCCAGAACAACCCACGATATTCTATCTACGGCCTCACCAACATGTTGTACAGCTTCAGCATCAAGTCCCAATCCCTATACTCCGTGATCTGATTGTGAAGGCCACTGTGATCAGAGCTCAATACGGGCCGAACTGCCCGTGACACCGATTTCCAGTAATTGTCGATCTGTATCGCACAACTTTCCTCACAACGCCGACCATCTCATGCTTGTCTGTATTAAATGCCATCTGCCATTTTTCAGCCCATTTCCAACCCAGTCAAAATCAAGCTACAAATTTGGATAGTTCCTTGCTGGAACAACGCCTCCAAATTAGGAATCGATCGTAATTCTTCTGATTCAGTTTTCTACATTGACACAATGGGCCAAACACCAATCCCTGCACTACACTTGTCAGAGTCAAAGAGTCAACCATCCTCTCTCTACTAATAGAGAAAAGAACATTCACCAATCCGTCCATAAGCCGCATAACTTTTGTGTGGGCGCGTAACTTTATTTTATTATCAAAGGTCCCTGGAATTTTACTCTCTGTCTCTTTTATGTGTTCATAAGAACATCCGTAAACGTGTTTCTGTGATACATTTCCTCAGCTGTTACTCGACAACGAGTCGAAATGACTAAAGCAAGTGACAGAAAAATATAATTCCATCTCTTCCCTCAATAATTTGTAGACCATTTTACTTGCTGAGCTGATCCTCCGCCCTCAATGTCAGAGGCGAATGTGTTCCGCTGAATAGGACAGAATAAATACGTTTGAAGTTGATTGTTCAACATGTTTGTCTATGTTAGATACAACACTAATGAGAAATTCTCCCATTTCAGCTGCTGTCGTCAGATGTCCTGGAAAGTACATTGGTCGTGCTCGTATTATCTTTTGTTTAAAAGTTAATAATGTGTAACATCCCTTGGGATACGAATTCATGGCACGCTGACCGAGTGAGAAAAATACTTTCATGTAAGTGTTTGTGGAGCGGGTTGTCCCTCATGCGACAGATGTCATAACCACACTAATTGTCTCAGTGGAATCACTCTGAATTGTATATAACTCTGTAAAATCTGCCAACTGTCCATATGAGCAACGGGAACGCTCTGTACAACTGAATGCTGCATCTGACAGAATATGGAATATCCAGCGATTTATTACATTGCGAGCGTTTTCTATCCTTCTATTGTCGCGATCGGTATCCCCGGTAAAGTACTGTAGCTGGTCACTCTATCTATGGGGCCGTCGTCTCTGCTTTCGTTCGATGGCACTGTTTGTACTTTTACTGAGCACAGATGCTATCTTCGTCTGAAATGTGTTTCCAGAATTGAGGATTCAAGCATCTGATAGTTCAGTTATTCAGCTTCCAGATTTCTTCTGTGTGAAGCGTTTTTTTTGTCAATGACGTTGTTGCCCATATCGCTACAGTTCAATAATTTCATCTTGCTCGGCTTTCTTAACTAACTGTAGACGCATTTCGAGACCAGAAGCTTTTGTAACTGAACGGCCAGACGGATATCGACAATCAGCTCTGTTCTTCCATAAAATGTTAAATTATCACTTATGCATTAATTCTCACTACAAATAAACCTTTCATCTGTTTCACCTCAAATAACGGGAATGGTGTTGGTTATGGAGCGATCGACCTTCACCGGTACATGACTCGTGGAAATCTGATGCCTGGCTCTAATCTGTGGGAAAGTCGCCCACCCACTGCTAATTCTGCCCATTACTGTCCAGCCGGAGTGCACGTACAGAGTCAACCGCAAATTGAATTTCTGCTTTTCACTTCCAAATACCATCATACCCTGCGTAGCATTGGTAAAATGGTGGGAATTCAGACATTTGCAGGTAACGAAAACTCTGTGTTGATTTTTTTTTTCTCTCCGAATTTCTTGCAGTTAATTTAACGGCCGTTGTGATTCTATCTCGGGCAAAATGCGGACTCTCCAAATGCATCACCCGTTACCTGGTTGGAATGGCAACAGCAGATATGACGGTGGTTATAGTTTTCGCTTTAGTGGATCAGACCAACAGTATCTACATGTATTCCAGATTCCTACTCATCACTCCTGTATGCGCTCTGACACTTTCATTATTTGTTGTAACGAGGGACTGTTCTGTTTGGTTTACAGTCAGTTTTACCTTCGATCGTTTCATTGCAATATGTTGTCGAAGGCTGCGGGAACGATACTGCACCGAGAGAACAGCAACGGTGGTGATGGTGACGGTGGTTATAGTGAGTTGCGGGAGAAGTGTCCCGTTTTACTTTGCTGTTAAACCTTACGTCATCATTGACAACATACCATGGCGTTGCGCTCTCATACAGGAATACAACACTTCACCCGTGTGGAAAGGAGTGGAAATACTAGATGGCATTTTAACATCATTACTACCAATCGGCTTAATTCTTATCTTTAATGGGTTAACAGTAAGACATATAGTTGCAGCAAATAAAGTCCGGAGAGGCCTTCGGCTGAGCAGCGATAAGCAGAAAGATGCCGAGGTGGAAAAACGCAGAAAATCGATGATTTTATTGTTTGCAATTTCAGCTAACTTCATATTGTTTTGGATGCCGTATACAGTCCGTGCCCTGAAGTTGCAAACTCTCAGTATGTGCACCAATACTTGTATTTATACACTAACTCAGAGGAAATTCAGACAACAGCTGAAGGAAGGAATGAAGTATGTTTTTACTTTAAATGGCCATCTGTGTCGATAACGCCCACTTCAATTTTAATTCAGCGGAGTTTTAGAATATAGTTGTTGGAATAAATCATTAGGTTTGGCAAATATGTCATAAATACAAACAATCTTGTGCCTGGTCATTCTGAACTGAATAGATTCCAAACTATCACAGAGATTTGACAATCATTCTGGGACCGGTACCTCAGGATAAAAGATAGGACCAACAGACTCCCGGACAGTGTGTTCCACCAGGCCATCAGACTGACCTGAGTGTTTTCTATGTTACATTGACTGTTCTATTTATTATACGTCATTATAAATTACTAGGATTGCACATTGCATATTCAGACGGAGACCTAACCTAAAGATTTTTATTCCTCATGTATGTGAAGGATGTAACAAATAAAGTCAGTACAATCATAAGGGGAGGAATGACTTCCTGACTTTTAGGGGTTCACATATTTCAAAATGGTCATAGCAGGGTATAAAAGGGTAAAGTGAATGCGTTTTAAACACAGGGAGGGTGTGTTATATCACAGCTGCGGAAAGGAAGGACGCTGTGGTGGGATTGTTTGTTAATAGGCTGTCACTGGATCTCGATAGAGAAGAGACACTTGCTTGAGAGTATTCTGTACAGAGCTCCCATTACGAAAACGATAAAAACACACACAGACAGTGACAGATCGGGAGATAGATTTTGCACAGGTTGTTTCATGTTAATGTTGTCGTGTTAATGAAACTTAAACAAATTAGACTTCACTGATATTCATCAGCAATTCATCTGCTTAAAAGGTTTAAGTGTAACAGAATTTTTCAGTTGTGTACAGGAAGCAGAGGGCAGGCTGACTCGTGAACATTCCAGCTTGTGCTAATACTAGAGAGTAAAATGGGTCAGGTATCTGATCTCTCCGCGTTTCAGTATTTCAGCACGATAGAGCACAGCTATTCGACATACCTTACACTGTGATAGCAGCAGACTATATGGAATGCACTTAATTGATACTATTGAGTAAGAACCTGGGTGCCGAATTAGGGAAGTGTTTTGATGCTTCAAATGCACAAGAGAAATATGGAGATTGTTAATGGAGCACTTGATTAGGGTTCAGCATCGGTTTCTTTCATTGAGACGGATATTGGATGGCCTCGTAAAGTAACCCTGGTTGATAAGAGATATAGAACACCTCTTCAGGGAGAAGAAAGAAATATACTTAAGGTTTTGGAAGAAAAGATCAGACAGAGCTATGGAAAGTCCTCAGGTGTGCTGAGGCATGTAGGCGCTTCAAAATATGAGCTGGAAAGTGGGAATACATATTCCATATCTTGGTGCTACACGGTACGAAATCCAGGTAATTAGAGAAAGCGAGCGGAAATATTGCTGGGCATTTATTTTTGCGCCACCACTGGCCACAGAAGTAGTACAGAATGATTGGAGAATAGCAAATGTTATTTCTTTTTCAAGAAATGAAATAGGGATCGCCTTAAGAATTACAGACCAGTGAGTTTTCGATCACTAGTGGGCAGGTTATTGCAGAGGCTTCCTAGAGACGGAATTTATTGAAAACCGTATTCTGATTGGGATAAACAGCATGGTTTTCTGTCCCTTATGAGCCTGAATAAATTCCATGAAAAAGTGAAAATTAGGCAAAAGAAGCACAAGAGTCAATGTGGGCTATATTCGTTTTGTAAGTATTAGAATGGTTTCCCTATGGTGCACACTTTCAGAAAGTCAGGTGGCATGGGATCGAGTGAAACCTGACTGCAAAGATTCAGAACTGGCGAACCAAGGGAAGGCCGACAACGCTGTGGATGGAGTTTGCTATGCCTGGAGGACAGAAGCCACTGATGTTCCGCAAGGAATGTATAATCTTTTGTACGCTTTACACTTACATCTGGACTCTGCTACAGTCCTACTGTGTTCTGAAAGACGGACTTTAATTTGAACATTCTGCAGGACTTGGATAATTTACGGACTAAGGGCTGATTTTGAAATCAGAACACTGAATTCGGACTGAAACTGCACGGTATCTAAACTGAGAGCGTTTTTACGTATTACAGGGCAATTACTACGATTACATCCAAACATTTCTCCCCATTGGAACCCTGCAACTCAAGATCAGCATTCCGAAATATTCAGCAGCATCATTTGCTGCTATCCAAATGAACCAGCCTCCCAGGAAGAGAACTTCAAATTACCCATTCAAATACAGCAGTTACTAACCCAGGATGAAGAATTCAAGAAACGTCAGGAATTCAGCAAGTCTAAAGTACTAGTATTGTTGCAATTGGAGTGGACACCTCCAGCAGTCTGTATTGGGGGTGTCGCCACCATTGGAGGAAAATGGCTGTGAAGGAAATATTGCTGGGAATTCCGTGTGGAAAATCGCACAAGCTAGTTGGTGACCAGGAAGTTTCAACAATTACAGAAAGCAGAAGCAGATGGCTGTTTAATTGAGGATCTGATAGAGTTATAACAAAAAAAGCTAAGAAAGAACGGCACAGACTGGTATCGCAAAAGAGATGTCGGCATAAAGTAGCTGTGCGAGCTACGGTACAACAGGAATCGGTAGAATATCAACATAAAGCAGAAGCCGAGCGAGATAGACAAAATGCTCTAAAAGTAGGTAGAAACGTTTAGACAGAGGGGTAGATGTTTAGAGTGGTGTGGGCTTGATGCATCTGAACCAGTTTCAGTTGTAGGGTGAGAAACTAGAGGGACCAGCCCAACTAGCGAAGGATAAAATGGATCGAATGAGGAATCAGTGCGGTGATTGAAGACGGGTGTGAATGTGATTCAAAAACCAGCACAGGAAAGGAAGAGCAGCAGTGGTGATCATGCACAGTGTTTAACGCAGATATCCAAAAGCAGCGGGACCAATTGCTGCACAGTGCAGTATGATATGTGCTTTTTGATCTAAAAAGGGGAGGAAGGTGAATAGGGAGGTAATTGTTGGTATGATAGAGCAAATATATCTACTAGATACGGCTACGATCATTCTGAAGAAACGTTTCCCGAGGAACTCCCACCAAAGGTATACAAACAGGAGCTGGTGATACCGTCTGCACGATTGGCACCCCTCGTTACTATCAGAGAGGGCGAGCGGGGCGGGGTGCAAATCAAATCAGAACGTAACATGCACTACACCTTTCGGGGTACAGCAGCTTAAAGATACTGCATTCTGCAATGGGACGTGTGCTCACGGTCGTTACTCGAGAACTGATACAAGCAATTAGTCATCAGAGAGCAATACATGTCCGAGATGGACTGTGTTCCAAGAGGTGCATGGAAAACTATTAGAGATGGACCATTTAGGAACAAAGGCCTCAAATAGATGTTTGAGGACAGTTGTATCTCAGTAAATCGATGAATCTAAACGTCACTGGAAATGTTTGATCATTCCGAACCCATTCATTCTGAGTCATGGACACTGAGGAAAGTGAGTATAGCGTGGGTAAGAAAATACAAAGATCAACAAAACTCTCCCTCTCTCTCCAGCTGGCAAGAATATAGACACCCTGGAAGCAGGACAATATCGTGAGCGGTGATTATATGGCCAAGGCGGGGCTTTGTTTTGACAGAGTTAATTGTATGATTTGGAAGATGCCAACAGGCAAGAATATAGACACCACCTGCAGATCCCAGTAGGAGAATATCAGGGTGGGATATGCACAATGGCTGAAATGTGGATAAAACCGGATGAAATGAGCGATGATCTGAAGGTGCAGCAAATTATTGCACAGACCTCAAGAGCACTTTCAAGGTACACGCATGACTGCGGAAAGAGAGCTGGCAGCTTATACATCAAGGGCGAAATCCTTAGTCAAAGAATCAATATGGGTCTCCAAACGAAAAGCAGATGTAGGTACGGTAATTAAGAGTTTGCGACAGTAAGAGGTACTGACGCCAATCGCCGCCACTAGTAACTGACCCATATGGCCAGTGACAAAACCAATTGGTAACTGGAGGTTCACAATAGATTATCGATAGCTGAATAAATGAATTCTGTTAACAGCCCCAACTGTAGCAACTAACCCGGAGTCAGAGGTCAATCACAATGAAAGAGCGCAATGCTTGACAGTTTCATTAATAAATAAAGGATTTTGCATGTTCCAGTCGAAAAGATTGTCAATGCAAGTTTGCATTTACCTTTCAGGGACGGCAGTATACATGGACTGCCCTACTAGAGGGGTTCCACCATTCCTCGCTATATTTCAACAGCGCAGGGGGAGCTATAAAGCGTTTTTCAAAACTCGAGTGCTCGGTACAATCTGTAGATGATCAACTCCTGAAGACTGAAACAAAGTGTGAACTTTATGGGCTCTTGACAGAACAAATGCAATTTTTACTTACATTGAGACTAAAGGTAAGCCCTAAAAAACAGAGGTGATGGAACAAGTAGTTTGTTATTTGTGAATGAATTTGACATTGGGGAAAAAGAGAAACTGAAAAGTGAAGAGGAGAATCCGTGATGAATCTATCTCTTTCCGGACATTTGAAAGGGCTGTGGACCTTTCTGGGGCTGGTAGGTTACTCTATGGATCACATTGATGGATTTTGCAGCAAGGCAGTGAGGCAATGAACCATTCTCATTGCAGGTGGCGACGACTGATACCACCACTTATTAATGCTGGTACAGGAGACGGATGGGAACTTAAAGCAAGTTTTGTATGCATTACGCATGCTGTCAACAACCGAACAGTAGGATGCTGCTTATGAAATAAGAAACATTTGTTTACGTTTCTCTGGCGGTGAAGCATTTCACCTACATAGTGGAATTGAATCCAGAGCCAATAATAACAGAGCACTCCCGCTTACAATTACTGATAGATGGAAGGATTCAAAATGTTTCAACAAGCCAAAGCAAAGTCATTAGATGGACATTGCTGTTGCAATGAAGAAATATTAGCGTTAAGGAAGTACAATCACCGTCAATGTTAGCCGATATCTTGCTGTACCAAGGAAGTAAGCATGAGAATCAAGGTATGATAGCAAATGGTCTCAAGGGTCCATTTGTATTAAAATAGACCAAAAAAATGTGAGGGTGAATGAAGATCAGATAAAGTAATAGCTGAGAAAAAAAGACACAAAGGAAAAAGAAAAAAAAAAAACATTTTTTTTATATATGGTTGATGATCAGAGGAGAAACGTATGCCTCTATGATATCTTCATGGTTACGAATCCCCGTTGTTCCCTTCAGGTGTAGCTACGGTGGAAGAACCTTCAGCAAATGCCCTGATGCGCCACTGCAGGAGGAAGACACGGAGGGTCATCCCAGCTTATAATGCACCTGCTGGCACCATACCAACCGTCTTCGTCGCCCAGCAAGACCACTCAAGACTGTGGAACTTGTGTGAATTTCTATTAGCTGAATTTTATACATAGTGGAGAAATTCAAAATATGGATATCGTTGGAATGTGTGTTAGTGTATGGCAAGGTTATGCCTGGACGTCATCACTTTAATCAGTTGAGGCTGTAAAAGCAGCAACATTATCAGTCGGGTTAACGACTACTAATGATTTTGTCAGACTGGCCAGCAGTGATAACATTATTTCAGTTCAGTGATGTTCCATAAAAAGCAGTGATAATACAAGCCGGACTGTGACATGTCAGTGTACTTGCAGACTATTTTGCATATTGAACGGCAGTGATTTTTTTTTTTGAACAATAAACCAGACCCGTAATAGTTCCGGGTTTCGCATCTTCCAGTCACTATGCCTACGTCATATCCGGCGACCTCCATTCTATATCCAGGTATTGGATCTCCAGTAGCTCAGACAGATGTCAGTGAGTGCGCCATGTGGAGAGTTTGCGCTCATTCATCCGGCTGTGATTCACATTGCTGCCCATCTGCAGTGACCTCTTCTTTCTGTTCCTTACAAAGTTTTATCTCATTCGTGCAATATTTATAAATCATTTCAAAATCTTTTAGAAAAGAAAAACTGTCTGATTTTTATTGTATACAAACATATGACTCAGCGTATTCCGTAGTGTCGAACTACAACGGTTTAACATCATCTCAACTTGACTGTAATTAACTTGATTCGTGATGTACAACAATACTCACTTGTAGTTCCACCCCGCCTGGTTGAAGCAAGAAAAACATATACATTGATCTCAAGTGTACTGCACATTACTTAAAGGTTAAGTATACCTAACACATGCCAACATGAATACAGGGTAATTTAACAATTACTTTGATTTTAGTCCTGGTTTGAGACATTAGAATAAAACATATCGGTTGCGCAAAGGTGTAAGTGATGAAGGCTCGGCATTCTTATGTTCCCCGTTGGTTTCCTTCATCCGAACACACTGAACAGAAGCTGTACCTATTTTCGCCTTTGTGATTGTTTAACTGAGAATCCACCGAACGATGTCTGGGTTTATTTTCCAGTGACTGTCTAAACTAGAGTGTAACAGGGCTTGCCAATAAAGACACCGGGTTTCCCTTAGACATACGAAACAAATGTGCTGGTCATTCGAAAGATAAGCACGGCCCAATGTGATAACAATAAAAAGAGTGAATATTTCTCCTTCACCGCCGGGTCACTCCTGATATCTCTGCACAAAGAACAACAAAAGCCGAAATTCCATGTCATTATGTTCCCCTGCTGTTTCGTTCACTCGGCGGTACATTGACCGGACATCTCTGTCCTCTAAAGTGCAGAACGTAATGATACGTTGCATGGAAACGCTGTGCACATCGTGTGACCATCTCCTGCTGTGCAGAGTGCGATAAACGTCAGTATTTATGGCACATCTGAGATATTGATGCCGCTGTCTGAAATTTGAGTAGATCAGAATTTTATTTGCTGCAAGGGTGCGGACATTCACGACCAAAGACATGACCAATACGTTCTGATATCTACTGACAGTGTGCTCACTAATGACTGGACTTCATTACTAATAGTGTGGTTGTGCCAAGGAGCATTTTGAGAAAGAGCGATATTATTATGGCGTTATAGTTTTATAGTCAGAGATCTTGTTTTCCCAGTTTCCATGATGAGTCTAGAAAAAGCAATAAAATTACCAGCATACTGAGAGATGGATCTGAAGAAACAGTGATATTTTTAGTGTGAGACATTGTGGGACCGAATAAGCTGTGATAACAACATTGCAGTATTGAGTGAACTGTACAAGCAGGGACATTGTCGATGTTGTCGGTGGCATGTCAGAGGAAGCGCTGATTAGACCAGTGTGGTCAGTGATGAGCCTGTAGATCTGTGGCAGTCCCGTTCATTGCAGGAATTGATCATTTGGAAGGAGGGAAACATCCCTAGTTGTCTCTTCACAGCCTAGAAAGGGAAAGAAATTATCTGTCTTGCAAATGTAATAATTTTCAATCTATCTATTTATATATCCACCTATATATAGGCACATTGGCGAGACACTAGAAAAACACTTTCTTTGAAATAGACGTACTGACAACTTCTATGGATAAAACAGCATCATAGCTGGAAAATAAGGTTCACGAGAAATAACTGAGAATCATGCAAGATAAAATCCCGAAAGAGTACCGATGTTATCACTGTCTTTGGTGCTGCTTGATTTGGTTTGTTATTTTAATTCCTATTCATCTTTAATTATTTTTGTTGGTGTCCGTTGTCCGTCGTTTCTGCCAATAGTCTAAACATGTGGGAAAGAATTTAATTGTAAAATAAAACTTTTTCTCATGGGCAGTTTTATTCTTTCGGGCTTCAGAATCAAGGCTCAATGGTAGGAATAATGGTCCAGATTGGCCACTCCCTCGGCTGCGGTGAAAGCAATGACGCATTCTGTGCCTTGTTTTGCCTTCCACTCTCAATGAAATGTTCCAGCATCGCCTTCTTGGGCTTTGGATGTTATAGTTGTTGTCAGCTTCCCAGACCGGGAAATGGTTGCGCTTGCTGGGTAGGTAAATCCCTATCGCACCAGTCCCGGAGGTTTCCAGCTATCATCACTGGTTTACCCCGCCTGTCTTAGGGGTGTACCAGGGTGTTGCCACTGTCACAGGGAAACAGTTACTTGGAGCCATAGATGAGAGCAGGGTGGCAGGCGCTGGCCAACGCTGGACAAGCTGCCCCTGTGTGGAGAACGACCTGCCCTCCACCAGAGGTGCCAAACAAATTGTTCCTTATAGACCCCACATCTGGCATCCTTGGCTGCGTAAATCCAGGAAAGACTCTCCCCGGTACTGCCAAACACTCCGGTGAGATTGAACGGGTCTCCCAGGTCAAACCGCAGTTTTGCTACGCTGTTGCACATTAGTGCCACAAAATAACAGACAGTACGCTGCATATGATTAAAGGAATTATATTTTATAAAAGGATATGCGGTGAAAGCAGGGGATTGGAGGTGGCTGGAGGAATTGCATCAGCCCATGATTTAATGGCGGAGCAGACTGGATGGGCCGAATGGCCTGCATCTGCTGCTATGTCTTATGGTCTTATTGATGAATTTTAACTTAAGGGATAGAAAATAAAACAAAAAAAAAATAGCCCATTCTATTTAAGCAGTCAAATATGCACACGTTGGAGCTCATCTTGAACTTCTCGGTCACTCACGCCCAGCACCTCGGTCTGCGTGGAAGCTCAAACTACCTTCCAGACAAACGGGTCGACCACCGGATCGCATCCTACGACCGGTTCTCTTCAGGGTCTTCGCTCTTCTTAGCCTTTTGAACAACAGCCCCAAGACCACACAGTGTCCCTCACCAAAATAAAAAAACTCCCCCGATTTCTGGCGTCCTACTTGAATGGCCCACTTTGCTCATCATCCTGATCTTCAACAATAATCCGAACAGGCTGAAAGAAGAATACGGAGAACTACACATTCCAACACATAAACTGACCCTTCGGCCTGAAGTTCGGACAGAAACCATTGAACGACCAAACAAACCATCTTCACACGCTTGACGTTTGCCGTTTTTTATGTATTTTCGAAGACTAATCATCATTATTTTGCAGGTTCCAGTGCTTTGATTTTACACAAAAATTCCCTGGCCTTTGCTTTCTTTTAGTTTGATGTGTCTGAATAAAATTGGAAGTCAACGCGCGATTCTCACAGGGGGGAAATGTAGTGACTCAGCAATGTTTCAAAGGGGACATAAACAGCAGTTTTGGTGTTTCAGCGCAGACTTTCAGTGCGAACGTAATGTATACTGCACTTTATGGTATTTCATTCAGTCTCGCTGGCAAACATTAGAGCAGCCTGGGAACCTGCGGGCAGATCACTGAGATTAGTTTCTGCTTCTGTTCAAACGGAGTATCGATGGAGAAATGGTGGTAGAATTGTGGCAGCTCTGGCTCAAGTCTTTAAATTTAAATAGATGCACCACACGTCACGTGTATGGTGTAAAGTGGTGAAGTATATTCCTGGGAGCGGTTCAATGCCTCATATCTAACATCTCATGTGTGTGTGTGCAGGAAAAGAACGTTCAGCAATCGGTCCGCAATCTGCAGCTAATGGCGTGTGGGCTTGTAACTTTCTTATTATCAAAATCCCTGGAATATTGCTGTCGATCTTCCTTTAGTACTTAGAATAACAGACGTACCTTCGACATTCAAGTTATTCGAAGCGACTAGAACGAGCGAAAGGAAAAATAATCCTAACCCCTCTACCCCCCCCCCTCCCCAATAACGTGTACTTCATTTCACCTGCCGAGCTAATGTCCCACTCTCCAAGTCGGAAGCGAATGTGGTCGGCGGAATGTGAGAAAATAAATCTGTTTGAAGTTGATTGTCCATGTTGATTATTCAGGATGATGGTCTATGTTAGAAACAACATTGATCAGAAAAGGTCCCACTTCAGCAGCAGAAGCCGGGTGTCTTGGAAATTACTTTGGTAACCTTCATATTATCTTTTGTTTAAAAAGTTAATAACTTGTAACATCCCTTGGAGGAAAGGAATTTATGGCACGGTGCGGAGTGAAAAACAATTTAATGTCAATGTTTGTGCAGCTATTTGTCCCTAATGTCACTGACGTCATAACTACAATAAATGCCTCAGTGGAATTACTCTGAATTGTATATAACTCTGTAAAACCGATCACCAGTCCATATGAACAGTTGGAATGTTCCGTGCATCTAAAAGCTGCATATTCTGAGGGAATATGGGATATCCAGCGATTTACTACATCGCGGGCATTTTCTATCCTACAATTGTAGCAATCAGTATCCCTGGTAATGTACTGGAGCTGGTCACTCTATGTATGGTGCCGTCATCTAGCTTTTGTTCCGCTGCACTGTTTGTACTTTTACTGAGCACAGATGATACCTTCGTCTGAAATCTGTCTCAGGAATTGAGGATTCAAGCATCTGATAGATTTGCTGTTCAGTTTCCATACGTTTTCAACGTGATACTATTTTGTTTGTCTATACGTTGGTGGCGATATTGCCATAGTTTCACATTTTCAGCTTCCTCGGCTCTCTCAAACAATAGTGGTCGCTTTTCCCGTTCGGAAGCTTTTTTTCAACTGCCCGGCCAGTCGAATAGCTGCACTCAATTATACCTTTATGCATTAAATGTCATAATTTCGCTACAAACAATTCCTTCAGCTATTTTACGTCAAATCATGGAAATCCTTTTGTTTATGGACAATCCGCACAAATTGACTCTTTGCTTTACACTTCCAAAAGAACTATACCCTGCATATCATTGGAAGAATTGTGGGTATTCCGCCTTTATCAGTCGTCTTCATCACCCCCCGCGAACGTGAGTCACGGTGGTAAGGCACTACACTCGCGGAATAAAGACAGACTTAGCATTTGGAGGCTGAGAGCGTGACAGAAAGAACAAAGTAAAAGGTAATTACACACAAGCTGCCGGGCACAGGAAACATTGTGACAACTAGGAAGCAGAAAGGGGTTAAACAACCAAGGCAGTGTACGGCTGTGGACATCCCGCTGAATAACAGGTGTACTACTTTAGATAATATCCTAGCAGAGTGCAACACCCTCATCGGGACTCGTGCGCCATCTCGGCTCGCAAGCTAAATCTGCTAACAGCCACGTGACTCAGCAGAGAGAATGTCGCTTTTTTATATGCAATATACGTCCAGAGTCGGTATGGTTTAGGGTACAACCGAACAAGAATGTCGTGACGGTCTGATTAGATGAATTTCGTTTTGAGTGAATTCTGCGAAAATACTGCTCATACACGATGATCGGTGGCCAAGAAATGACAGATCGTACACCAGTATAAAATTACAAAGCAAGCATATTTACCAAGCTTCAGCTTTTTCAAACAGTTAACAAGAAAGAAAAGAAAGGGGAAAATGTCTATTACTGTTGAACCTCGTCTGCAGAAGAGACACAAGCGCTGAATGCGTTTAAGAGGGTAGGGACTGAGGTGCAGTCGGTAGGCAGGAAGTGCAAAGTTATATTGTATTTACAAGAATATTTGCAGGGTGTAAGAGTGAAAATAATCTCACACATTTATTTGAAATGCATTTTGACTATCCCTACAATACTGTGTACCATTATATTCCCTTTACACCCATAGGATATTTGCGCAAAAAATAAAGACCTGGAGCAACACAGAAAATCGCTAGAGGATCTCAGCACGCCAGACAGCATCTATGCAAAAGAGGAAATCGTCGATGTTTCATGCCAGAACTCTTCATCAGAACTGATAAAAGGAGAATAAGTCAGAGTATGAAGCAGGGTGGCGGGGTGTAGGGGGGTAGGGAACGAACAAGTACAAAGTGGTCAACAGGCCGGAAGGTGGGGTCCTTTGGCATATGTAGTCTATAGGTCTCCTCGGTCGCTGACTGCTTCAGCCTATTTCCTCAGATCTTAGATAGACCATGGCGTCGAAAGGGAAGATAAGACCGGCTAGAACCCACAACAGCAACACGCTGAGCTCCGACATGGAGTTTGAGTGGCCTCAACAGAAGAGGAGAGGCTGAACATGGGGCACTTTTCCACTAAGCCTATCACACCTGCGACCTACCTCGGTTCCCTAATCTTACCGTTTGTGGCGCCTGTCGGTCAATTTAGAATTGACCTGATAATTAGTTAATATGAATGTCAGTCATGGAGAAGGGCCTTGAATAAGGATTTCTGAATGTTGATAATGTCATATAACAGACTGTGAAGACAGTGGATAAATGTCGCTTCAGAGATCACTTACGAAGATACTTTCGTGATTTTATAACGGATGTCACCAATACTACTGCCCAATCATCTGGTCCTACTGAGGAAATTCACATTAAAGAGGAAGCGCAGAGAGGTATTTTGTTATAACTCGTGTTACGTTGGAAGCGATGGATGCAGCTGTAATGTTTGGAGTATCTGTATCCAAGTCTACTTTTGTAGGTACTTGAAGGAATTCAAATATGGCAGTGGAATGCAAAAAGCCTGTTTACTGATGGTCAGTGTTTTATGAGGTTTATTTCAAATTTGTTATTTTATTCCCGATAATGTATGTATTCAGGAAACCTGTTTGTTACCACGAGATGTAATGTTCATTATCATTCTGGAACTGCTGTAGATTTAACTAATAATTTGTCTGGAGTGGGAATTTTGGTGAGTGAGAATTACCCCATCGTTACAAGATTGGATCTGCATTCATATCGTAGACTGTAGGACGTTTTTGCAGGTGAATATTTGGTAAAGCAAATTGGGAGAAGATTCAGCTTTTACTTGATGAAAGTCTGTCAGAGTTCACGTTTGATATTTATGTGAAGTTATTTTACACTATTTATCCTACTGCATTTTAAGTGATTTCACGTAATTTGGGATTAACAGGGGAGGGTTTGTATCATACTGGACGGAGAAGTGTGCAGAGACATTTAGAGAGACCACAAGGGCGTTTGGGAAAGTTAAGAATACTAGTTTCTGAGTGACCTTATCAGTAGTAAAGGGAACAGTTCGAGGTGAGGAACGTGGTAAACGTTGCAAATAAGGCTTACTGAGAGTTATATTGTGATAATATTAAAACGGAAAGTTGACTTAGATATGTTTACGCAATGATGAAGACAAAGAGGGTGGGGAATGTGTTAGCAGGGATAATAACATTCCCATATCGAATATTGAGGGTAACATTATTGTTACTGAAATATGGTAGATTGACAAAATAGAAGGGTCACTTTCTGCGATTCATTTTCAAGATAATTTAAGTGAAAAAGGTAAAGCTGTGTGTGGATAAGGCGTTGGAATTCACATGCAGCAAAGAATATATCACTAATGTAGAATTTGCATTGTGTGACTTTAAGAAGCGTATCAATAGTGCAAGTCAGGCGTGCCCAGGAATGGATGATAAATGATATTTTTGTTATTGGTTAACACTCTTGAGATGCTATTAATTTGTATAAATCGTACCAGCAGGTTAGCCCTCATTCCATGCTCATGGAAAGTAGCTGGGATGTCCCCGTCTGATTCTTCTAGTTATAAGCCTGTTTCGTTAAAGCCCCATTTAAATATGTTTATAGAACGTGAATCGAGCTGTATTATATTTCGGAAAAAAAGCTGTGATATAGCGTTTTATCAAAATGGATTTCGGAAGACTAGACTGAAGTTGGCTTCTGTATCAGTGGGAATGTATTCAGAATGGATAATAGGCTGACCTGGAAGCACGTTGTAAGTTATGGAAAGAAGGACATTTGATTATGTTATGGAAATTCGGAGCTAAGCGGATATTGTGTTACTGTTTCTTTGTTTTCCTTTTAATTTGTACTATTCATGCAGGTAACGGTGGACAAGCGGTACTTTTATTTCTGTGAGATTTCTGTCAGCCTTTAATACTGACATCCCCAGCAAGCTCATCTCCAAACTCCACCAGCTAGGCCTCAGCTCATCACTCTGCATCTGTGCCCTGAACTTCTTATTGGAGAGTTCGCAGGCAGTGAGTCTCGGCACTCACCTGTCCTCCAGCACTGTCGTGAACACTGATACGCCAGAGGGTAGTGTATTGAGGCCCATACTCTACTCCTTCTGCACTTACGACTGTGTACCTGCATTTAGCACCAATACCATCGTCAAATTAGCAGACGACACAACAGTGATCGCATTTATCTCCAACAGAGACGAATCAGTGTATACAAATTAGTGAACTTGTGCTTAGGGAAAAACCTGTCTCTTAATACAGCAACGACTAAGGAGCTAATTATCAAATTTGAAAAGTCACGGGATGACGAGCATACTCCAGACTACATTAACAGCGACATAGTGGAGAGAGTGTCCAGTTCCCGTTTTCTGGGAATACACATCTCAGAAGGCCATACGTGGTCCACTAACACCACAATAATTGTTAAGAAAGCGCAGCCACGCTTGGTTTTTTTTTTTTTTCCTTCCCTCAGGACGCTGAAGAAAGCTGCTCAACCTGAACAGATGCTGGTGACCTTTTACCGCTGCAGCATAGAGAGCATCTTAATATACTGCAGTTCTGTGTGGTATCTCAGTTGTACAGCAGCTGATAGGAAAACTTCAACGGGTCGTCTCCAGAGCCAGGAGGATCGTCGGGACACAGCTCCCAGTCCTGGAGGACACCTACGGAAAGCTACAAGCATCTGTAAGGACAATACACACCCATGCAATCATCTGTTTAAACTTCTTTCATCTGGCAGACATTGTAAGATTTCCTATGCCGCACTTCCAGACTGAAAAATAGCTTTTTCCCCACAGCTAAAATTTTCCCTGAAACAATGGAACAAGCATCATCCAGAAATTTGTTATATTGCTACTTTTAACATGGTTTTATGGCTGTCATGCTTCTGAGTTGCGCTTTTGTACTGCTGGACATTGCTTGTCATGGCTGGTTACTTGATTTGTTTCTTTCTTGTACATTTATTTTACGTGTTTTATAGCATTGACTACGAGTAGAACAAACTCATTTTCGCTGTATTGGTGTCTGACAAATTGTACTATGCAATGACAATAAAGGTATTCCAAATTCAATTTAAGATAGAGAATGAAATCCCAGAAAACAGTATTTTAGTCGTTTATTCTTTCATATTTTAATTAATTGTACTTTCTCTGAGATAGGTACTGCTTTCTGTTAACTGCAAATAACAGATAATGGATTATTGCGGATTAGAGGTCGCAATTTCATTTTTACTGCCGAAAGGATGCAAATGACGATTCATAAGCTCGAACAACGGACAGATAAATATGGATTTAAGTTTTCTGTTAAGTTTGTATTTTACAAACAGATACGCATTTAGTTTGAAATCATATCATCTTGACTTCACAATTCCTGGTTTGATTGTTGGTTTTTGAATCAAATTATACGTAGAAGACGTAATTTTTTTTTTTCCTTTTTGAATTAAAATTTCTATTTCATTAGGATTTGGCGTTAACACTGTTTGACCCAGTTTATCGCTTAGCTAGGCCTATAATTGAAAATAACAGAAGAGTGTTATTTGATATTTTATATTTATTCTATAATTGATCAAACGACATCAATATACTTCCTTCAAAACAGTCACCTATATATCAGATCCCTTTTTGAAACTAGTTATATAAAAGTTGATTATCCATTGTAAAAAGGAATAAGTCTATTTTGAATTAGGGTTTTATTTGCTAATAAAGATTTCTTTATCTCATCATCCACATTTATCTTATTCGATAAACCGATCAAATGTTTAACATAAGAGATTCTTTCTTTTCCAGTATCCATTTGGATTCCCATTCATATATAAAATCTTCTGGTATATTTTGGTATATTTTCTCCTATCTTATCTAACTCTATTCTAATCCATCCCAAAAATGGGAAACTGATTTGAATATTAAAACTGATGAAAAAAAATGTTCAAGACTATATCTTGATAGTATGACAAATACAATAAATGTCCGACTTAGATTAGTACAATACAATTTTTACATCAATTATATATTACACAACAGAAATAAATAGAATAAATCCAAATTTATCTGACCAATGTTTCCGATGTAATCAAGAAATCGGTACATTTTTACACTCTACTTGGCCTTGTTTTAAAATTCAAACTTTCTGGATAAATCTAAGACTTTTACTGGAACAGATTATTGGAATACCACTTCCACATAGCCCAATATTATATTTATTAGGCGACATTGAAGGGATAATCCCGAAACCTAAATTGAATAAATAACAGAAAAAATCATAAAAATTGCATTGGTAGTAGCCAAAATAGCTATTGTAGTTAATTGGACATCAGATTTAAACTTAACTCTGGACAGTTGGAATAATGAAATATATAGCTGAATTCCACATGAAAAAATACTTATAATTTAAGAAATGAATAAGATATATCTTTGAAAATTTTGCACCCCTATCTACAAAAGCGAAGATTAAATATATATGTGATTTAAAATTAAAATTATTAGTTATTTGGGGAAAAATAAAGATATATACTGAAGTTATTTTGAACTCCATGGAGCATGTGGGGATCCTCCGAAATCCAGGCAAACTTTCGTTATTTCTTCTTTCTTTCTTTATTTCTTTTTTCTTCTTTTTAGACAGGGATGTTAGGGGAGGAAGGGTTAAGGGGAGGGGCAGGGCTAATATTAATCTTCATTACTCTATTTATTTTATGTAATTATCTTAAAATTTAATAAAATATATTTAAATAAGTGAATTATATGATCAAACTCTTGATGTCGTGCTTGTGCTAAAATTTGAAATATCATGGACAAAGTCATCAAGGAGTGTCATTATGACGATTTCTAAGCATGGGGTGCGTACTAAGTGGGCATGGTAGAACCATATTAGCAAAGTAATCCATAAATGTAAAAGAAAATTAAATATTCTCCGGTGTCTATGTGGGTATACAGGGAAATCGTCGTTGAGCATTTATATTTCTTGAAGTTATCAGTGGCTTCCGGATGACATTCATCTTCAAGTTTAAAATGTTTGCACGTGATGCAAGCAGAGGCTTTAAGATTGTGTTGTGTTACCATGACGCCGTCTCCTTTTTCGGCTGTGCTGGTTGAAATGGGACAATTACCCATACAATTGCGGAGGGTAAAGATTAGATTAACGTCCTGGATTAATTTGAGGGGGCAGAGAAATGGTCATCCTGTTAACAAAGTGTCGGGGGATTTTTGGAAACACCATAAGAAGTGTTCGTAGTTTTGGGTGGTTGGGTACTTATCACGCTAGGAACTTGGCTTTGTTGGATTATGCAATATGTTTCATTGAAGCTTTCTCAGTAACCGTTCCTTGTTTGTTTTCTTTTCTTTCAAATGACTAGAGTTCATTATAGTACAATAGCTAATATAGTCTGAGATCCTCTAATGCTTGAGAGACTGTTGGCTCATCAGTATAATACGGAAAAGTATTGTGGCATTTGAACTATTTTTGCACAGGGATCACAAGATAATTTCACTGGGAATATTGGTGAGGCTCTTTTTTATTTTCATGAATTACAGGTAACGATAAAGAAATGACGTCGCAAATATGTGTCAGAATCAGTAGCAGAAATAGTTGCCATCAGTCAGGCTTACAATGCGTGGAAACATTGTTCATGTAAAGTTGTAATTAGCTCAGATTCATGTTTTTTTGATGAATCTTAAAAGAATTATGCCCCAGCAGTATTTCGGACTCACTGCTGGAAGCATCAACCATTATTCCATGTACAAATTATTCATTTGCCTGTCCTCTTCTTTTGGTCACAGCACAGGCAAGTATTGAGTGGAAAGAACAAGCTGACAGTTTAGCTACAAACGCTAATAAAATTGCAACTGTCAAAAGCTAAGGGAATAGTAGCGTCAAGAATTATGGGCTTATGGCATGTCTGCTGCAATAAGTTACACAGGAAGAGACGTCATTACAGCATACACAAAACTGCTAGGATTAAACAAAGAAAGAAGTAAAATAGTAAGGGAGAAATTATATTGAGACGACTTAGAGTTGGGCATATTAAGCTGAATTATCTTGCTGGAAAAGATCATTCTTCGTCTTGTAAGTTTTGTCGTTACAAAACAGTTGAACGCGTAATATATCAGTGTGAAGCATATATATTTTGGGAAAAAAAGATCGGCTCAACTGTGTTACATTGTTTATAATCTATTGTGCTGTAGAAGTAATTTAGCTTTCATCTGAAGAAGGAAGTCGTAAGGCTTTAAATTCCAATTCTCTTCAATGCATTCCAGTCCAGTTGGGGTCAACCGTCATTTAACCAAGCCCAGCTGTTACTTCACATTACCCAGTCATTTAAAAGGGGGTGCGTGGACTGGTGTGATTCGCAGTTATCGAGGAACAGATACCCTCGGCCTTGCACAGGGAACGTCAGACATTAAGGTTGGCGTGTGCGAATGGGTATGGGTGGTCATATCCATAGACAAATGAGTGGGTGGTATTTCAGATAGTTCCACGATTGACATCTTGCTGGGCCAATGAGGTACTGACTTGCTTTACACTAAAACCCGCTCCACACCTCGTCAATATACTAATGTCCCGAAGATACTGATCAGTAGGACAATTTGCCCGGGGAGAACACCTGGGAGATCAGAGGGTGAATGTGAACTGGAGTCTGGACAGGAGACACTGCGGTCGGCTCCAGCTTGTGTTCAGGACGTCCCCATATTATTGAATTGAAGCACTGAGGTGAATAGATATTTCACCGTGCTCCCTAAATTTCGACTGAATCAAGGCATATACAAATGTGAACTGCCACTTCGGAAATGGGAATCTGAGGAGTTTTCTAGGTTAGGAGGTATGAGTTCATGGAATTGATTGTGGGAAAATGTGCAAAATAAAAGATACCTCATCAGAATACACAAAACAGTTGGGTTTATGAAGATGGGCTGAAGCAAGAAGGGAAGGAATTATGTTGGCACGCGTGGAGCAAGAGCCCGGATTAAAGACACTGTTGATCCCTTTGGCTTCAGCTCAGGACGCGTCTTTGTTAATGATTTGGAAGCAACAATGTGACCGGATATTTCACCGCGCCGATAACCTGCTCCCTGAATTTCGACTGAGTCACTGCATAGATAAATGTGTTCGTGCAGCAGCTGAAATCCCTCAGCAAGTACGCCACGTAGTGAAAGATCCACTCAGAATCTCTGAAATCGAGTCCTTTTCCAGAAACCTGATAATTCATAACGTTTGCTACGCGCGTCATCCACAGGAGGATGAAGCTGCCGGAGAGGGTGAAGAGTAAAACTATAGACCTCTTCCTGCTCTCCATCTCCTGGTCACTACAGTTCTCCCTCTTGTTCTGACCCTTCAGACCTTTACGAATCCGGCTGGCTACTAAAATGTACCGAACTGTCAGAGTGTTGAGCAGCAGGATTACAGCGAAAGGGAGGAAGGGGGTTAAAACCATATCGATCCAATCATAAACTACCCATCCAGGGTCGGTGAAATAATTGTCCATCGTTACACAACCCCACGGTACGTTGTCGATGATTACCCATGGTTCCCGGACGAAGTACCGGGGAAAGTTTTTCAGACAAAACAGTATGCCTGTTGTTGTTATAACCACAGCCGCAGTTTTCCCGGTACAATATGTTGCTTTCAGTTTCTGGCAGCAGATGGCGACAAATCGATCAAATGTGAAAATAACGGTAAACCAGACTGAACAGTGTGTGGATGTGTACGTCAGAACATCGATGACACTGCACACAGGGGTGATGCGCAGAAAACTCCACGGGAAATAATGCCAACTGATTCGATACATAATCACCTTGGTGATAATGGTCAGTAGATCTGCCGCTGCCATGGCCACCAGGTAGCGAGTGGTGCAGATGGAGAGTCCGCACTTTCCCCGGAGCAGAATCACAATCGCCACTACATTCACTGAAAAGAGATGAGTCAGAGAGAGAGAGAGAGAGAGAGTGTGTGTGTGTGTGTGTGTGTGTGTGTGTAGGACAACAAGAAAGAAAAGAAAACTGACAGGGACGTTTACTGAACACATTTTCCTGTAAGTAACACGAGATCCGATTTCAGCTACAGTTCAGGAGTCTAGAGTCGGGGAGAGGCTGCTAACCTAATAAAATTCATGCGCCATCCTCTCAGTGAACGTCCTTCTTCCTTGTGAAAATAAGATAAGTGTGTAATTGGCAGGGATAAATGAGTTCTGCGGGAAATGCAAAGAAGGGTGCAATTCCGATTCCTGCCGCTGTGGGGAACAGTTTTATTAAATTTATCGTGACCGACCTGGGCTCGGCAATCTCAACATCTGATGGGGCCGAGAATGGATAAACAGGGAAACAACAGATTCGGAATAATGAAGGGCATCATCAGATTCAGGAGGATTCATGGAAATCAACAAGTACTCATCGTTTCATGCAGAGACCGTTCTTCAGAACGAAGCCGTACCTCAATTTTCGGCGGATCTCAGAGCGATAATGGGGCAACAGTAATCAGAGCCTAAGTGCCTCTGTTATACTGGTTTATTTATCCAGCGCAGTTCAATTGGATAACACACGGCAGCAGATCCTTGGCAGTGGTTCATGTGAACACACGCAATGATTGACCAACAAACGGTGGAATGCGACAGTGACAGTCATCACACGGAGACGTGTAACACACGAACAGGGGTTCTTTCTGATCAATCTCAGAAGCAGAGAACACAGAATGCACACCTTCCCTGTAATACCTCTCCTGAGAGCTGCCTGTCACAAACATTCCTTCCTGTTATTAAAGGCAGGGAAACAATCGAGTCTCGCCCATGAGTTCGACGGGAGACAGGGGGTTAATTTCATTTTCATTAAGCATGTAAAATCAGAATGTTGAATTTACAGGATCGATATCTCTGACCGACTTTTGTTCAATGATTATTAATTTGCAAACTGGTAAAATGCCCATAAAGAGGATCAAACCGGTTAATACACAGAAATATCAAAACAGGAATTGTTGCAGTTACTTACCAGGAACTCCAATGACGGCAATAAACACGAACAATATTTTCTCCACGTTCAAGTACCTATCCAACATTGTCATTTTCTCTCCAGTGATGTGTCCCCTGTGCTACAGGTGATCTCCCGAAATGAAAAGATGAGACAGCACATGCGTAGGGGTTTTAATTAACATTTGGGTAATCCACAGGGACAGATTTCAAAAGAGTTTAAAGCGAAGATTCTTAAATTATTTGCAAACCTATTACTTCAAAGAAGGAATTCCCATGGTAATAGAATGTGGTTTAATTAATGAATTAGTTTTTTTAACCATTTGTGTGAGTTAGTTTGTCTCAACAAAGACACCTGAACATTTGTGGTGGCTTACTGATTAAATGTGTTTCTACTGTAAATATATACTTCCAAGAAAACAATTGTCAGACACACACATTAAAGTAAATTAATTAGTTACAGCTTATGAAATCGTACTGAATCACTTAATGTTACCATTGCCCTGATGAGTACAAACTCCAGCTGTGGTTTGAGTTTGTGTCTCCAAGTTCGAGTCTGTTTGAGAAAAGCTGTTCAAATCTACTAAACACTGTAATTTCTTCAACGACTTAGTCACAGTCGGAGCATTTGGAGTTCTTTCCTAACTTTAAGCATGGCTTTAAAACTCAGCAATCTAATGGGGGGGGATACATTTTTATTATGTTATGCCCTGTTTTATATTTTTCCTGCTATGCTGTAGGATTTTAAATTATCTGGTCCATAGGAACGGAGTGAAATTATCATAATGATAATGAGGAACGTGTGCCTTCAAATATGATGTCGAAGAACTGGGAGCTGGGGAGGTTTTTGCATGAGTACCACCGAGGTTGGTCTTGGTGATTTTGTTCGGCGGCAGACGAAGGGAGTAGGCGCAAGAAGGAATCAGTCATTGGACTCGATCTGCTGGGGACGCAATTGTTCGAGATATATTACGAGTAACGTTCGGAAGGTGGTGTGAGCTTTCACGCTGACTGAGGGCCTAACACACATTTACATTAAAGTGTTTCTCTCGCTCTGTCACTGTGCCATGAATTCGTCTAGCCAAGGCATGTTACAAATTATTAACTTTTAAACAAAAGATAATATGAACGTTACCAATGTACTTTTCAAGACATCTGTCGTCTGCTGCTGAAATAGGAGATTTTCTGATAAGTGTTGGTTCTAACGTAGACAAGTCATCCTGAACAATCAACATGAACAATCAACTTCAAACAAATTTATTTTGTCATATTCAGCGGAGCACAATCGCTTCTAAAATTGAGAACGGGACATCAGTTCAACAGATGAAATAGGGTACAACTTATTGAGGGGGAAGTTAGGATAATTTTTTCTGTCGCTTGTATCAGTCATTTCGAGTCATTTGAATGACGAAAGTCAAAGTAACAGCTGATGAGATGGTGTACATATGTTCTTCTGAGCGTATAAAAGAGATCGAGAGTTATATTCCAGGGACCTTTGATAATATAAAGTTACGCGGCCATACGAACTTAGATACGGCTTGTGGTCGGACTGATGAACGTTCCTTTCTCGATTAGCAGAGAGTGGATGGTTGATTCTTTGACTCTGACAACTGTAGTGCAGGGACTGCTGTTCGGCCCATTGTTTATTTTAATCATGCATTTTAATGACGCAGATGTCGGTGTAGAAACCTGAATAAGAAGAATTTCGGACGATTCCAAAGTTCGAGGCGTTGTTCCGGTCAGGAACCCTATCCAAGCTTGTAGCTTGATGCTGTCCTGCTAGGAAATGGGCTGAAAAATGGCAGATGGCATTTAATACAGACACCTGTGAGAAAGTTTTGATGAAAGATACATCAGGTTTCGAATCATATATTGAATACGTGGACTTTAGTGTGCAGTATTTAAAAAGAGACCTGGCGAAACACATCGATAATTCCAGGAAATCGGTGTCACGTGCAGTTCGTCTCGTAATGAGCTCTGATCACATTGGCCTTCACAATCAGATCACTGAGTACACGAATGGGGACGTTCTGTTGGAGCTGTACAACACGTTGGTGAGGCCGTCATAGAATATCGTGGGCTGTTCTGCCCATCTACGTACAGTTTGGGAATACCATTATGATTCAAAATGTCCAGTGATAATTTGAAAGGAAGAGTTCGGGAAATGAACAAGGTGAATACACGCCGATTTGTTCCCGTCCAGGGTCTATATTGTACACAGTATAGAGAGGGTGCGTGGATACTACAGAGGGAGTGCAAAGGAGATCTACAAGGATATTGCCTGGAGTGGAAATCATACCTTAGGAGAAAATGGCCTTTTGTTCTTGTAGTGACAAAGGACGAGACGTCAACTGACAGAGGTCTATAAGATGAAAGAAGTCATTGTACGCGTGGATGATCAGATATATTTTTTTATTTCCCCCTTCCCCCAGGTCCAAAATGGGTAACACAAGAGGGCACAGTTTAAAGTGTTTCGAAGTAGGTATAGAGGGGATACAAGGGGTAGGTTCTTCATACAGAAATGAGGTGGTGGAACCGGATACAACAGGGTGTTGTAAGAGTATTTTAGACTCATACATGGAGTTTAGAAAAATAGAGGGCTATGCTCTAAGGAAAGTCCCGGGAGAATCTCGAGTAGATTACATACTCGGCACAACATTGTTGCCCGAAAGCACTGTAATGTACTGTAGATCTCTATGTTCTATGTTCTGTCCTTTGAGTGAATCTACAACTAGAGGTCATAGGCTTGGGGAGAAATTTGAAACAGGCAAGAAGTGCATGTAGTAGAAGTTATTCACTTAGAGGGTCGAGCGAGTGTGGAAGGGACTGCAAGCGTAACTAGTAGATGCGGATTCCATCGTATCATTTCAGTGCAGGTTGTGTAGTTACGTGAATGAGAGTGGGATAGAGGGTGCAGATATATGCAGTGGGGCGGAGGATCACAGAGGGATGACCTAGATGTACGCAAGTGCCTATTTCTCTGTAGTAATAACCTGTGACTTCATGACTCTCTCTCTGTCCCATTTCCCTATCTAGTATCTTCTCCATTTCGTCACCAATATAAGTCTGTGCAGAACAGGGTGTGTTCAAGCTCAACTTTCAAGCTCATTTCCTTCTACTTTTGTAGTACAAACTACTCTGTGCCTATTGTGGAACTCGTACTGATGACCGGGCCCTCAACTTATTGGAAAGGTAAAGTCTTACAATTCTACATCCAGTGTTGAACTTGTACCAGTGTGCAACCGTTGGTTGCCAGGTGAAAGTCTCACGTCTGTATCCACCGTGGAGCTGGTATTGATGCGTGATATGCAGAACTGGTATCATCACTATGGGCTGACTCACCACTCTAACTGGATTGCGAATATGCACTGTCGCGAGGCCCTCGGCTTCCTTGAGAATACCTCAGCACTGTTAACACGCTTTTCTCTTTCACACTGTTAATACAATTTGTTAGGCTGACTGCACTAGTCTCACCGTGTGATTCAACTTTTCTTGTTAATTGCTTTCCATCAGTAACTCGGAAACACATTGCCATTTATTGCGACAGCAATTCCTTTCAATCCCTACTCTGCCATTGCATTATCTACTGCGCCATTAATCAATACAGCCTGTTGATTGATCAATGCATCAACGCTCGTACTAGTTTTGTTGATTACGGCTATATTAGTGTTGTTACCAAGACATCATTTATTGTCTTTCTCCAATTGCTCCTCCGATGGCAATGATTAACTTCTCTTTTATAGGATTGCAGACTTTCCAGTTACGCATAGGAAGAGGTACAGAGTAACAGTGATGGACGGAGATATATTTCTCGGCGAAACAGGTTTCTGACTCAAACGGGAACTCTGAGATAGCGAGATCCTCTGTGGTCATTGTCCAGACGCTGCAGGTGCTGCCTGGACGAGCACCGAACACGGTTCACATTGCAGAATGAAATGTGATGAAGCAGGTTCCTTTGCTAGATGACATCAACATTCCTACCGACTTGCTGAAGATTTAAGTGTGGAATTTTCCATCATACTCTTGTTCCGTGTCAGCTGTGGGCAAAAAGTAAGATATTTTAGGAGGCGAGTCACAGAGCAAGTCTTCAATGTGCATCTATGCATCCTGTTGCAAGGCAGTTTGAAACTCATTTTGCCAATCTACATTGGATTCATTGGGCCCCATTCTTGTCGACCGATCGCAGATCCGTCTGGATGGGAGCCCTGGAGAATTTTTACACATTCATTCGCCAATGTCGAGAAGCATTGATTTTAGAGGGTGAATGCGAAGCGATAGCGTTCCACAATGCGGTACCGGAATCTATATTGGGTGTTAACAATGTGGTCTGAGGGATTCCCGTTGAAGACGGAGGGAGTTACGAAGGAGGAATGCTGGAGATGTGTTTAGGTAACAACCTGAACTTTTTTTCCCCCTTCAGCTATACGAAGAATGTGGAATCCATAGAAGGCGTGCAGAGGGAACTTACAAAGATGTTACCTGGATTAGGGAGCATGCTTTATGAAAATAGGTTTAGTGAACGTGGACATTTTTTTCTTTGCAGCGACTGAGAATGAGAGGTGATGGAGGATAGAGGTGTCTGAAATGATGAGAGGCATTGATCATGTGGATAGTCAGAGGGTATTTCCCCGGACTGAAATGGCTAGCACGAGAGGGAACAGTTTGAAGGTGCTTGGAAGCAGGAACTGAGGAGATGTCAGCGGCAAGTTTTTTTTTTCCACAGAGAGTGGTCAGTGCATGGAATGGGCTGCCGGCGATAGTGGTGGAGGCTGATACGTTAGGGTCTTTTCAGAGACTTTTGGACAGGTGCATAAAGCTTCGAAAAATAGAGAGTTATATGTCACCCCCGGTAATTTCCAAGGTAAGGAGATGTCCGGCAGAGCTTTGTAGGAGGATGGGCCGGCAGTGAGCTGCATGGTTTCTATTTTTCTATGACGCTGGAGGAAAGTAGGAGTAAATTCTCCAGAGAGTGAGACATAGATGTCGGGGAATATTCACCCGTTTCAGGATGATAATATCGTTCAGTAATTCAAAGGTCAGGCAAATTGTAGCAAAATCAAACACTGTAAACTGCAAAATATTGATGATCACTATCTGAATTAAATGGAAATGCAGGAACCTGCACCAAGTTTCCAGCGTGTGAGGATGATTGATCAGGATCTTCAAATGGAGTTATCTAAGGACACGGGTCTATTTACATGCTGGAATGCGTTGTTCTGCCAATTCTGCTAATAAAATTCCAGATGGCGTCTCTCCGGTGAATACAAGTACTTTCATTGTCATCCTGAAAATATTTTTGTACTGGTCAAGAAAATATCGCAAATGTTTATTATGGTATATATCATCAACTACAACCAGCATTGAATTACTAACGGCTCAGTGTATCGTGGGTTTTCCGTCATAAGGAACACATATACTCTGTTGAAATCACATATGAAATCTGATCTTTAACAGAGTACAATGGCTCTCTGTTAATGACAGGGAGCTTTTCAACGGTTAAAATGTAGTACATGTATATGTGTTCCTGATGACGGAAGACCCACGATACACTGAGCCGTTAGTAATTCAATGCTGGTCGTAGTTGATGAAGATCCTGATCAACTGTCCTCACACGCTTGAAATTTGGAGCAGTTTCCGGCAGTCTCCTTTAATTCAGATGGTAATCATCATTATTTTGCAGGTTTCATCGTTGGTTTTTAAACTATATACATTTGCTTAATATTTTAAAAACTCCCTGTCATTAACAGAGAGCCATAGTGCTCTGTTAAAGATCGGATTTCATACTTATTTAGTGCACGATATACATGCTATGAAATTTACTAATTGTTAATATTTTTCAAATTAGAAGCTTAAGTTGTGTGGCAAAATATTATCTCGAAGTCCCTTGAATATAAAATGTAATAAACAGTTACTCATTTGCATCTCTGGTGGCGGGCCTGTTGTACTCTACCCAGAGGCAGCTCGTCCACTTTCCGGACTCTCCTAAAATCCAGCTCCTACCGGTGGCTCCGAGTAACTCTCTGCATCCGGAAGTGGTAAACCCTAGTACGGCGCTTCGACAGGCGGGCTAAACCCGGTGGGGGAAGCCTAGAAACTTGAACCCTCGTGAGCTTACCCCAGCATTCGAAGCCAGTTCCTGGACTGAGATCAACTACAAGATGCATTAACCAAGAAGGCTGTGCAGAAAACTTCATGGAGAGCGAATGCCAAAACAAGGCACAGAAGGCGTCATCACTACAGCTGCAGCCGAGGCATTCTCCAATCATGACGACCAGAACTTAAGTTTTAAGTTATAAGAACAAAGGATAGGTACATGGATGGGAGAGGTCTGAAGTGTTATCGACTGGGTGCGTGTCAAAGGGAGTACCGGAATAAAGTTTCGGCACAGACTATAAGGGCCAAATGGCCTGCTTTCTGTGCTGTAATGTTCTACATTTGGGGCTGAGAGCATGGAACTGCCCCAGAGCAACAGCTTTTTTCGCTATGAAATTCTCCCTTCACAAGTTACGCCATCGTCAGAAACGACGGACAATCAGCACCGCCAAATAAATAAACAAACAAACTAACAAATAAATAATTAAATAGCCGTTAAAAATAAAACAATAGACAAATCCGCTAGGACATAACCCGTTGATATTCTTACAGAAATTTACTCTGCACGGTTTTCAGAATCATTTCAACTATACGTCTGTTTTCCAGTTATAATGCAGCATATTCCTTACAAATTCTCACCACAGCTATTTCAAAGAAAGAGATTTTCAGTTTATCGCCAATGGGCTTATATAAATACAACGATAGGTTCATAAATATATAGAGTGGTCGATTGAGTAGGACTACATTAACGAGACAGATAATTTGATTTTGCTGGGCAGTGAGGAGAAACTGAGGACATTTCCCTCATTTCAGGAGATCCAGCACTACAATGAACAGGTCTAGAGGAACATCACTTCACACGCGCTGCATTCTAACGTGCCACCGACCATATCTCACTTCTTTTATAGATCCCTCAATTCTGCAATTTTATTATCACATCACATTCATTCCCATGATCTCTCAGACAGACAGTACCATTGCTTATTCAGGAACATCATCATGTATTCTGGTAAATTCATTGCCTTTCCAATCTCATGCTGGATAGCAAAAACAGTGTGCATACCATAAAATCATATCAACATCCCTATTTACAAAAATACTCTTCAGCAAAATCACACTATTAGTGGTGATTTGCTGCAATCAGATACCGCACTGTCGCTGAATAACAGAACATGTTATTTATGTATTTATTCTTCCATGTCCACTCCCTTGCAGCAAATAAATAACGCACAAATTACTAATTGCAGAATCAATGTCTAAAATGTGTAATAATTAATTACATTTATAGTGCCCTGAACAACAGGAGATGGCGAGCTGATGTAGACAGAATTCCCGTGCATCTTGTCTTTCAAAGGAGAGAGTTCTACAGTCAATGTACCAAGCTGTGACCGAAATATCAGTGGATATAAAGACATTTAACCTGGGCTTTTGTACTCCTTTTCGTACTCATACCAGGTGTGATCCAGCGGAGAAAGAAAAATATTCACTCTTTTATTTATATCAACATATAAGCCCATGTTTATTTGGCAGGGATTAAACGTTTAAGCTTTCTGTTGTTTGAAGCAGGTGGTTTAGAAAAAAACAAGAGGGTATTATTGTGCATCACTAGTCAGTTTCATTACAGTCAGGTGAGATGTAGTTAACTCGTTATAGATCGGCACTTGCAGAGCTGCAAGATACGCTCAATTACATGTTTGTGTACAATAAAATTAAGAGAGTTTTTAAGGATTTTGAAATAATTTGGAACCTAAAATCAAACGGATAAATATGCACAAGCTCAAGAAAGTGAGAGATGAAAACAAGTGGAGGAGACATCCTTCTTGAACAGCTCTTTCTCTTTTCCTCCTGTCATTTCCCAGCTTCGGACACATTCTTTCCTTTATAAGATTAAACGCAATATTATAGATTTACACTGATGTGCTCTCACGGTCATTTAATTCCGTTCAAATTCAAATCTGGACTCGTATGCGGATCAGTGGAACCGAAACCGGGAGCTCCATAAAGATCTCACTTTTATTCAGTGGCAAGAGGTAATGGTCCTGATCTGGGGATTGAAAAGTGAATCACTTACTGCGCAATGGTGTGCAGAGCATTATATTGTACAACTGAACTTGAATGCTGCTTCCTATCATGATGAATATTTTAATGGGTGTTTTTCTGGAACAATTACGACACACACACTGACAATGGCATTGCTGACCATGATGATGACGACATTAGTAATCCAGGCCCATCACTGACCAAAATAAGAATACTGCTGTCGCTGCAGACTTACCAGTGAGAATCAGTTAATAATGGTTGTTGACTTAAGGTGACGAGAGAGAATTAATGGGTAGTGGAGGGACCACATTTGAGCAATAAAGTGAGTAAGTGAATGGGAAGAGCTGCCGGACGATGTGTTTGATGTACACACTTTCAGAACATTCAAAATGTAATTGTACAGCCCATAGACAGGATTGCTTTAACGGGATAAGGTCAAAAGGGGAGCAAATGAGGATAGCTTAGATGGTATAAACCACTTGGGCGGCCGTTTCTACATCCGTTTACTAAGAATATTTACTTTAAGAAGTGGAACACTAAAAAACAGGGAGTCTGTGCATGAGTTGAGTTTAGTTTCCGATTTCAGTCACTTGTGGCAGTTGGATTTCTATGATCTTTGATGAAGAGCAAATTATGAAAAATCACAACGATTACAAATGAGGTAATTTTGCTTGTCAATATATAAAAGGTCAGTTCGTAATACGGGATTGATGCATCTGGATAAATCGTGTCCTCCCACCGTACTTCTCTGCATATAAGGGAGTAAGATCAGGTGCAATACTTTGGAAATATTATTTTACCCACTGTAGTGTCGGATCATGTACGGGTTTCGTTGCAAAGAATATATTTTTAAATCAATTTAGTCTTCCTTTCTGATTCAACAACTGTATGCATTTACAATGAAATAACGCACCGTGGATGTGTTGACGTCCATAAACTCTATTCTGGTTCCAGTATATGTCTCTTAAGAAACGAATATGTTTCCCATCTGTGTCAGGATCTTGAAGCATTTCCAGGAGATCTTTATTTCTGACAGTGAAAAAAGCTGTTGCATTGTCGATGAAACACAGGGAGATGTCTCTTTGTACCTGGATGGCTCTTTCACAGATCATTCGTAGCATGAAAATTGCATTTCTGGTTCCAGTGTTTTCAACAAATCCGTATTGCTCTTTACTGATTTCAGGTTTTATTTACAGGTTTGCTATCATCATGATTACTGTGAGAATAGATTTTGCCACGTGGCTCATCAGTCTTATTGTACGATGTCTCTTTCCTCGGTGCATCCAATCACTGAGCAAGGTAACTTCCACGTTAGGTCTTTAATGTTACTGTACATCATCTTTCTTCCAGAACTATGGGTTTGTAGCATTTCTATCTTTGAGCGTTACTGATTTAGCCATCTGTCTTTAGCTTTTCTGCAATTTCCTTTTTATTGTCTTATCAAGTTGTTTGTATTCTTCGCTGTCTCTGGGTTTGATGGTCAGTTTTTGTTGCATCGATTGTATTATATCTTCAGCTATCCATTTCCTATTACGTTTCCGCTCTTTTCCTGGGATGGTTTCTCTTTCAGCTTCATCATGGATTCCTTCCGTGTGTCCCAGGATGATTTGCCGCCTTCCTCGCGCAGCAATTGAAAACGGTTTTTCACCTTGAATGTGTATTCTTTTTTCAGGTGAGGGGTGTTTTGTAGTTGTTGATAATCCAGTGGCTCTGATCTTTTTGGTTTATTTCATTTTCTCATATTTATTTTCATTTTTGCAAATGACTGGTATGTGGTCGCTCCCACAGTCTGCTTCAGGGTGGGTTTTGAACTGAGTTGTCGAATTTTAGAGTCTGTTATTGATTGTTATGTAATCGATTTGATTTTTATTTTTCCCATCTGGGCTTCTTGGATATTATTTACACCAAGCGTTGGTGGTTAGCTGATTATTTGTTTTACACCATGATATAAGCTTTTCTCCTTTTTCGTTTCTTTCTCCCAATCCCTGGACTCCAACAACATGGTCTTCCCTTCCCTCACAAACGTTTACATTGAAGTTGCCCATGACTATGATGACTACTTGTGATTGGTATTGTTCTAGTGATTTATCTAGGGAGTATTAGAAAGCTTCAATTTCTTCCTCTGTGCTTGCCATTGTGGATGCAGATGTTTGAATGATAGAGATATTGTTTTGTTGTCCTTTTAGTTTGACTAGCATTATTCTGTGAGGAAATGAAAATCAGAAGACACTAACTGGAAAAATGGGACAGATATATTCATGGTGTTATAGAGTCATACAAAGAAGTAGTCTCTTTCTCTCATCTGGGTCATCCCTCTGTGATCCTTCGCTTCGTCCCGTTTATTTGCACCCTCGGTCCGTCTCTCACGCACTTATCTAGCAACCTTCCCTCTAATGATACAATTGAATCCGCACCTACCACTTCCGGTGGCAGATACTTCCACACTCCTCGACCCCCTTAGCGAGTCAGCCTAAGCACACACCCCTCTTGCATATTTCAACTTTCGCCCAACTACTTATGAAGTAGTTTTAAATTCATTCAGAGAATGTGGAAAATCTAAGAGCAATCATCCTGTCCGTAACTCTCACAAATGTGCATTTTTCTGTAAGATCACCATTTACTTTCTGCTGTCTAGCGAATAAATTCCAATTCAACAGCTCCATCTAATTCTTGTCCTCAGTTCCAGTACTCTTGCTTTCAAATGACCGCTACACTATTTGAAGATTATTGGTATTGTAAACCTGTATGTAGGAGGCCGGACCAGCCAACCGTTTTCTTATTACCGCCTCAGCAACGTGATGTACAGCTTCAGAATAATATTCCAACTTCTGTACTCAGTGAACTGACTGTGAAGTTCAATCAGAATACAGCCAATATAAGCCGATTGTCCCGTGACGCTGCTTTCCTGGAATTACCGATCTGTTTTCCCAGGTTTCTTTCGGTACACTAAATTACGCCTATTCAATGTGTTTCTTCACCTGTTGTATCTGTCCACGCAATGCACACAAACGCATAGCGGTCCATATTAAATTCCATCTGTGATTTTTCATAACCCATTTCCCAGCCAGTCAACATCAAGATAGAAGTAAGGATAGAGTTCCTGATTGTAACAATGCCCACAAACTAGGATTTGTCCTAATTTGTTTTTTTTCTGATTCATTGTTCGACATCTTCATCTAAGTCATTAAAACGTATGATTAATAAGAGCGAACCTAAGACCAATACCTGCAGGACACTTGTCAAAGTCAAAGAGTCAACCATTCCCTCTCTGTTAATCCAGAAAAGGAAGTTCATCAATCCGTTCACACGCCGCAGATAAAATTGAACGGACGCGTATGCTTTTTTTTATTATGAAATATCCCTAGAATATTGTTCTCGATCTCTTTTCTATGCTTAGAAGAACATACGTACAGCGTCTTTTATTGTGAAACATGTGATCACTTATTTTTGTGACTTTCGTCATTCAAGTGACTGGAAATGACCAGACCGGCGAGAAAAATGAACGTATCTTCCCCTTCAATAACGTGTACCCCATTTCACCTAACGTGCTAACGTCCCAACCCAACTTTAAAACGCCCTTAGAGATACGAATTCATGGCATCATGACAGAGTGAAAAAAACAACAATTTAATGTCATTGTTTATGTAGCTGGTTGTCCCGAATGCGGTTCATGTGATCTCCACACTAATTGACTCAGTGTAATTGCTCTGAATTGCATATAACCCTGTAAAACCGATCAACAGTCCATAGAAACCTTTGAAGGCGGATTCAGACGGAATATGGGGCATCCAGCGATTTACTACATCTCGGGCATTTTCTATCCTACAGTTGTAGCGATCGGTGTCCCCGGTAAGATACTGGAGCTGGTCCCCTTATGTTTAGCGCTGTCGTCTTGCTTTTCTTCTGCTGCACTGAGTGGAGAACAGCACAGATGTTACTATCGCCTGAATTGTGTTTCCAGAATTGAGGATTCAAGCATCTGAATATTTTTAAATATATATATTTTTTAAAAAAATTCAGTTTCCTTATTTCTCGATGTGAAGTTTTTTTCTTTTTTCCCCTTCTGTTTGTCAAATACGTTGTTGCCGATAGTTTCATAGTTGGACCTTGGTCGGCTTTCTGAAGCGACAGTGATCGCTTTTCCAGATCGGCAGCTTTTGCGAATGACCGGTTAGATGAATATCGACACGCAGGTCTGTTCAAGTCACTAAATTTTAAATTATGCGGTAAACCTCCTGAATTTCACTTCAAATAATCTCTTCAGCTGACTTACTTGTAATAATGAAACTGGCGTTGCTCATGGTGATGTTTGCTGGAGGGATCGAACGCTCACCTGCGGAGCAGGAGTCCAGCAATGGAGACGGCACACTTCGAATAACTGCTCTTCACTTCCAAAAAAAACATACCCTGTATAGTATTGGAAGAATGCTGGGCATTCGGGCAGTTGTAAATAACAATAATGCTGTTTTCTTTTAATTTCTTGCAGTTAATTTAACGGCAATTGTTATCCTATCTCGGGGAAAATGTGGACTCTCCAAATGCATCACCCGTTACCTGGTTGGAATGGCATCAGCGGATGTTATGGTGGTTATAGTTTTCGCTTTTGTGCAACAGACCAACAATATCTTCCTTTATTCCCGATCCATGCTCATCACTCCTGTATGCGCTGTGACACTTGTGTTATTTGTTGTAACGAGGGACTGTTCTGTTTGGTTTACGGTCAGTTTTACCTTCGATCGTTTCATCGTAATATGTTGTCGAAAGCTCGGGCAACGATACTGCACTGAGAGAACAACAACGGTGGTTATGGTGACGGTGGTTATACTGAGCTGCGGGAGAAGTGCCCCGTTTTATTTTGCTATTGTACTTTATGTCATTCTTGACAACATGCCGTGGCGTTGCGCCTTCTCACATGAATACGCTACTTCATCCGTGTGGAAAGGATACGAATTACTGGACAGCATTTTAACACATTTGCTGCCAATCGGCTTAATTCTGGTGTTCAATGGGTTAACAGTAAGACATATAATTGCGGCAAATAGAGTCCGCAGAGGGCTTCGGAACAGCAGTGATTGTCAAAAGGATACCGAGATGGAAAACCGTAGAAAATCAATGATTTTTTTGTTTGCAATATCTGCAAATTTCATTTTATTTTGGATACCCTATTTAGCTCATTCACTGAAATGGCAAGTGGAGAACTTTTTTTATGAGGACAAATATTTGAGTTCCCCGGTATATATACTGCAACAATTTGGGATCATGTTGCAAATTCTGAGTATGTGCACCAATACTTGCATCTATACACTGACACAGAGGAAATTCAGGCAAAAATTGAAGAATGGAGTGAAGTATGTGTTTACATTAAATGGTCATCTGTGTAGATAACGCCCACTCCAATTGCAAATCAGCGGAATTTGGTATAAAACAGTTTTAAAAATGAGTAGAATCCGCAAATATGCCATAAATTCAAACATTCATGTCTCTGGTCATCATGAAATGAATGAATTCCAAACTATCGCAGAGACTTGATAATCATCCGGGAAATGGTACTGCAACATAAAATACAGGACCAACAGGCTCCGTGACAGTTTCAGCCACCATGCCATCAGACTGATAACTCACGCTGATCTCAGTTTTTTTTTTTCGTGTGCTATTTTTACTGTTCGGTTTATTAGAATTATAAATTTCCAGAACTGCACATTGTACATTCAGAATAACGTCTCAACTCCTGTACTCAGTGAACTGACTGTGAAGTTCAATCGGATTACAGCCAATGTAAGCCGATTTTCCCGTGACGCTACTTTCTTGGAGCTATCGATCTGTATTCCCAGGTCTCCTTCGGCACACTAAATTACACCTATTCAATGTGTTTATTCGCCTGTTGTATCTGTCCAGACAATGCAGACGAACTCATACTGTTCTATAATAAATTCAATATGCGATTTTTCAAACCATTTCCCAGCCAGTCAACATCAAGCAACAAGTTTGGATAAAGTTCCTGACTAACAATGGCTACAAACTAAGATTTGTCCTAATTTGTTTTTTTCTGATTCATTTTTCTACATCGACATCCAAGTCGTTAAAATAGATGATAAATCACAACGGACCTAACACCAATCCCTGCATGATACTTGACAAAGTCAAAGAATCAACCATTCCCACTCTGCTGATCCAGAAAATAACTTTCATCAATCCGTTCACACGCCGCAGATAAAGTTGTATGGGCGCATTTTTTTATTATGAAATATCTCTGGAATATTGTTCTTGACGTCGTTTATATTATAAGAAGAACATACGTACAGCATCTTTTATTGTGAAACATCTGATCACTTATTATGGTGACTTTCGTCATTCAAGTGACTGGAGATGACTAGAACAGGCGAGAAAAATGAACCTATCTTCCCCTTCAATAACGTGCACCCCATTTCACCTGCCGAGCTAACGTCCCGACCCAACGTCAGAAGCGAATGTATTCCGCCGATGTGCCAAAATAAATCACTTGGAAAGTAAATGGCAATGTTGATTGTTCGGGAAACAACACTGATTAAAAAATGTCCCTGTTCAGCAGCTGAAGACTGGTGCCTTGGAAATTAAATTGGCAACGCCCATGTTATATTTTTGTTTAAAAGATAATAACTTGTAACACCCTTGGGGATACGAATACATGGCACTAATACAGAGTGAACAAAAAACAATTTAATGTCAGTGTTTGTGTCCTTGGTTGTCCCTAATGCGACTCATGTGATAACCACACTAATTCCCTTATTGGAATTATTCTGAAATGCATATAAACCTGTATAACCGATCACCGGTCCATACAAAACTTTGAACGCGGCTTCAGGCGGAATATCGTGCATCCAGCGATTTACTACATCGCGGGCATTTTCTATCCTACAGTTGTAGCGATCGGTGTCCCTGTTAAGATACTGGAGCTAGTCACTCTATGAATAGCGCCGTCGGCTTGCTTTTGTTCTACTGCACTCTTTGGAGAACAGTACAGATGTTACCATCACCTGAATTGTGTTTACAGAATTGAGGATTCAGGCAGATGATGTATATATACTTAATCCAGTTTCCATATTTTCCAGATCTGATGTTTCTTTTTCTTCTCTTTTGTCAAAAACGTTGTTGCCGATAGTTTCATAGTTGCACCTTCCTCGGCTTTCTGAAGCGACAGTGATTGCTTTTACAGATCGGCAGGTTTTTCGAATGACCGGCCAGTCGAATATCGACACGCAGGTCTGTTCTTCCATATTTCACTAAATTATAACTTATTCTGTAAACCTCCTGAATTTCACTTCAAATGATCCCTTTAGTTGTTTCCCTTCTAATAATGAAACTGCCGTTGCTCATGGTGATGTTTACTGGAGCGATCGACCACTCACCGGTAGGTGAATCGTGTAAATCTGATTCCTCGCTCTAAACTGTCGGAAAGTCGACAGTCCATTGTGGTTCTCCAGCAGGAGTCTAGAAATGGAGATGGCACACTTCGAATATCCGCTTTTTACTTCCAAAAAAAAACATACACTGTATAGTATTGGAAAAATGCTGGGCAATCAGACAGCTGTAGATAACGATAATGTTGATTTGTTTTTAATTTCTTGCAGGTAATTTAACAACAATTGTAATACTACCTCGAGGAAATGCGGACTCTCCAAATGCATTACCCGTTACCTGGTTGGAATGGCAACAGCGGATGTGCTGGCGGTTATAGTTTTCGCTTTAGTGCAACAGACCAAGAATATCTTCCTTTATTCCAGATCCCTGCTCATCATTCCGGTATGCGCTCTGACTCTTGTATTATTTGTTATCACCAGAGACTGTTCTGTTTGGTTTACGGTCAGTTTTACCTTCGATCGTTTCATCGCAATATATTGTGGAAAGCTGGGGGAACGATACTGCACTGAAAGAACATCAAAGGTGGTTATGGTGACCGTGGTTATAGTGAGTTGCGGGAGAAATGTCCCGTTTTACTTTGCCGTTGAACCTTACGTTATTCTGGACATCATGCCGGAGCGTGGCGTCTTCTCACATGAATACGCTACTTTACCCGTGTGGAAAGGAATTGAATTGCTGGACAACATTTTAACAACGTTGCTACCAATCGGCTTAATTCTAGTGTTCAATGGGTTAACAGTAAGACATATCATTGCGGCAAATAGAGTCCGCAGGGGGCTTAGGAACAGCAGTGATAATCAGAAGGATACCGAAGTGGAGAACCGCAGAAAATCGATGATTTTATTGTTTGCAATATCAGCTAATTTCATCTTATTTTGGATACCCGATGTAGCTCATTCCCTGAAATGGCAAGTGGAAAACTTTTTTTATGAGGACAAATATTTGACTTCCCCGGTATATATACTGCAAGAATTTGGGATCAAGTTGCAAATTCTGAGTATGTGCACCAATACTTGTATCTATACACTGACTCAGAGGAAATTCAGGCAAGAATTGAAGAATGGAGTGAAGTATGTGTTTACATTAAATGGTCATCTGTGTAGATAGATGACCACCCCAATTGCAATTCATGGGAGTTTTGAATAAAATAGTTTGAAAATGAGTAGATTTCACAAATATTCAATAAATCGAAACATTCAGTCATCAGCAAATGAATGAATTCCAAACTATTGCAGAGACTAATAATTATCCGGGAAATGGTACCGCACCATAAAATGCAGGACCAACAGCTCGGTGACAATTTCAGCCACCATGCCATCAGACAGATAATTCACGCTGATCTCAGTTTTTTTTCGTATGTTATATTTCCTTTTCGATTTATTAGAACTATAAATTTCTAGGACTGTACGTTCGACATTTTGACGGAGGCGTAACCCAAAGATTTTTATTCGTCATGTATGTGGAGGGAATAAAGTCAATTCAACCTCAAGGGGAGGAATGACTTCCGGACAGCTCGGTGTTCAGATGTTTCAAAATGTTAATAGTCGGGTAAAAGAGAGTAAAGGGAAAGCCTTTTAAACACAGGGAGAGTGTGATAGTGTCACAGCTTCGGAAGGGAGGACACTGATGGGATTGTATATTAATAGACTATGATTGGAACTCAGAAGTAGGAAGGGAAGCGACACTCGTTTGGGTGGATTCTGTAGAGAGCTCCCCTCACCAAAACGAAAACAAGCAGAGACGCTGACAATTCAGGAGATAGATTCTGGACAGGGGCCATTTTGATTCGGCTGTTTTCACAGGCAATTTAAACCACCAATATTCATGGTCACTTCGTCTGTTTACAAAGGTTCGCTTGGGACAGAATTTACCGGTTACGTTAGAGGAGGAGTCTTATCACAATGAGGGGCAGGCGGACTAGCGAACCGTCCATCGTAGATCTACTACTGGAAAGTGAAACGGGTCGGGTAACAGATCTCTCTGCGGGTCAACATTTCAGAACGATAGGACATAACTATTCGACTTTTACTAATACCTTACACTGGGGTAGGAGCAGACAGTATATGGAAAGCATTTAATTGATGTTATTTGGTAGGAACTTGCTAGCCGACGTTGGGCCAGATTTTGTTCCTTCAAATGCACAACAGAAATATGGAGATTGTTAATAGAACACCAGATTGGGTTTCAGTATAGGCTTGATTATTTGAGGCGGGAATAGGATGGCCCCTAAATTAACCCTGGTTGGTAAGAGATAAGGAACACCTCTTCAAGACGAAGAAAGAAAAAAACATACTTAAAGTTTTGGAAGAAAGGATCAGGCTGGGCTAAGGCAAGACCCAGTGTAGACAGGAGGAATTTAAAAATAGACTTAGAAGAGTTGGATGGGACATGAGAAGGCCTCGAAGGTGTAAAACAGGAGGATGACTAGATAGAGAGTGGGAAAGATCATGATAAAAGAGGAAACATGTGTCTGGAGTGCAAGTAGACAGTGAAGGTCCTTACTCATACTTTGCCTCAATATTCATCAGTGAGCGCGACATTGATGAATGTGGATACAGAGAAACAGGACAGATGGGCCGAAGCATGCAAACGTTCAGATTTACGAGACGGAAAAAGGGAAAATATGAAAATAACTTTCTCCGGTGCTACAAGCGAATTAATTCAGGTAATCAGAGAAAGCGAGCGAAGATGTCGCTGCGCTTTAGGACATGGCACTTGTGTCATCACCGGTCACAGAGAGTGGCAAATGTTATTCTTTTTTTCAAGAAATAAAATGTAGTCCTGAGAGTTACAGGCCACTGACTATTCGGGCAGTGGTGGGCAGGCTTTGCGAAAGGTTTCTTAGGGACAGAATTTATGAGAATCTGGAGAAACGCATCCTGGTTGAGGATAGTCAGCGTGGTTTTGTGAGGAAAGTCGTCCCGTATGAGTCAGAATAATTTCCATGAAAAAAGTGAAAAATTGGTAGATGAAGACAGAACAGTCGAGCTGAGGTATATTAATTGTTAAGGTGTTTAACGGGGTCGCCTATGGAGCACGCATTCAGAACGTCAGATGACCTGGGATCTAGTGAAAACTGGCTGTATAGATTCAGAACTGGCTGAGCAAGGGAAGGCCGATGAGGCAGTGGATGGAGATATGCCGCAAGTTAGGTCTAATCTTTAGTACACTCTACAACTATATCTAGTCTCTGCTGAGCTATTACAGTGTTCTGAGAGACAGGCATTAATTTGACCATCCTGCAGCACTGGGATAATTTACATAATTTAGTGTTATGGGTGATGATGAAAGCAAACTACTGAATCCGGACTGAAACTGCACGCTATCTAAACTAAATTTCCGTGTACATATTAAAGGGCATATGCTGAGATCACATCAAAACAATCTTTTCTAATGAAAGCCTACAACTCAAAACCGGCGTTTCAAAGTCTTCTGCAGCATCCTTTGGTGCTTCCCAAATAAATCAGCCTCCCGGAATGCGAATTTCAGTACTGACAGAACACACGCCCATCAATTACCGTTAGCTGGACGGATTCAAAATGGTTAAGTAAACCAAATAAGTGTCATTAGATTGATATTACTGTTGCAAGCAATACATATTAATGTAAAGGGTATAAACACAACGTTACTGTGAACCGATAACCTGCTGTACCAAGGAAGTGAAAATGTGTCTCAAGCTATGAAAGCAAATGATCTCAAGGGTCTGTTTGTATCAAAAACAACAAAAAAAGATGAAAGTTCTGATAAAGTAATGACTGAGAACAAAAAAAAAATCAATTATTTTTGTATGTGGTTCCTCATCAGTACAGGATGGAGAGAGGTGAACTGGGTGAGGCACATATGTAGAGGATGACATGACCAGGATATGTGTACTATAGCTTTAAAACCACCGAAACCCATGAATGCAGAGACAGCAAAATCGGCAGCTGAAGCTTCCCTCGTCAGAGCCAGAAAGTGTTTCGCCAGTGTTAGACATAGAATCTGACCGTATGTAGTTTGTTATAGTCTTACAGAACATTTGTCTCTGTGGGCAGCCTGAGGGCGGCAGCTCCTCGCATCTGTTCTGCTATTACAATATATATTTAAGGAGGAAAAGGGGAAACAATCATAAAGAGAAATTGAAAGGTTGACAAGTTGTTGAACAAGGTACTTTATTTTGCAGAAATGGCAGCCACAGATTGGGGGGATTGGGAAGCAAAGGAACAGCAGATTAAGATACTGGATTGAACCAAGGAGCTGAAGATACATATACACACACACAGTGATAGTAGCGCCAGGGTTTAAAATATACGAAGAACAGAGGACACTATCTGTCAAAGTTGGAGTTATTCTTTGTGAATAAAAGCTTCTGGTTCCACAGGAAGGAAGAAATCAGATGACACGCTGATACCATAATGCACGGGGACACCAGGGATGCAAGTTCACGCCAGAAAAGATCAAGAAAGGTGGCTGGTGGCCTAAGAAGAAGTGAAAATTTGCTTGATTTGTGCACAATTTAATCCTGACAGCAATGTAAGGAAAAGAGGCCTTCAACACACCAGATCGGTAGAAGGGCATTGGACTACTTCACAAATACATTAAATTATTTTTCTTACCGCCCGCCCCAGGAGGATACAGTTATAACCTGGTAAGAATAGATAGCTTTATGATGTGGGTAAATAAATAGTCACTTGCTATGTCTAGCTCGGAGTATCGAAACGGATTTAGGCACACAAGCATTCTCAACTATGACAAACACAGAAAAGGCCATTGCAAAAATCTTTCCGGTAAGGATATTCACTTGCTCGGGACGACCCCGGAGTACACAAATTGATTATGGTACACATATCACGGCCCAGATAATGAAAGATGTCATGGCACTTTTAGAGATCAAATGGAGATTTCATAAACTCCGTAGACCACAATAAAAAGGAAGTGTGGAAAGAAAATGGTGCAACAACATGGGACAGCATTATGTTTCGAAGATATATAACCATATAACAATCACAGCACGGAAACAGGCCATCTTTGCCCTCCTAGTCCGTGCCGAACCCTTAATCTCACCTAGTCCCACCTACCCGCACTCAGCCCATAACCCTCCACTCCTTTCCAGTCCATATACCTATCCAATTTTACCTTAAATGACACAACTGAACTGGCCTCTACCACTTCTACAGGAAGCTCATTCCACACAGCTATCACTCTTTGAGTAAAGAAATACCCCCTCGTGTTTCCCTTAAACTTCTGCCCCCTAACTCTCAAATCATGTCCTCTAGTTTGAATCTCCCCTACTCTCAATGGAAACAGCCTGTTCACGTCAACTCTATCTATCCCTCTCAAAATTTTAAATACGTCGGTCAAATCCTCCCTCAACCTTCTACGCTCCAATGAATAGAGACCTAACTTGTTCAACCTTTCTCTGTAACTTAATTGCTGAAACCCAGGTAACATCCTAGTAAATCCTCTCTGCACTCTCTCTAATTTATTGATATCTTTCCTATAATTCGGTGACCAGAACTGCACACAATATTCCAAATTTGGCCTTACAACTTTAGCATTACATCCCAACTTCTGTACTCAATGCTTTGATTTATAAAGGCCAGCGTTCCAAAAGCCCTCTTCACCACCCTATCTACATGAGACTCCACTTTCAGGGAACTATGCACAGTTATTCCATGATCTCTGTGTTCATCTGCATTCCTCAATGCCCTACCATTTACTCTGTATGTTCTATTTGGATTATTCCTGCCAAAATGTAGAACCTCACACTTCTCAGCATTAAACTCCATCTGCCAACGTTCAGCCCATTCTTCTAACCGGCATAAATCTCCCTGCCAGCTTTGAAACTCCACCTCATTATCCACAACACCTCCTACCTTAGTATCATCGGCATACTTACTAATCCAATTTACCACCCCATCATCCAGATCATTTATATATATTACAAACAACATTGGGCTCAAAACAGATCCCTGAGGCACCCCGCTAGTCACCGGCCTCCATCCCGATAAACAATTATCCACCACTACTCTCTGGCATCTCCCATCTAGCCACTGTTGAATCCATTTTATTACTCCAGCATTAATACCTAACGACTGAACCTTATGAACTAACCTTCCATGTGGAACTTTGTCAAAGGCCAAAATATAATCGAATTCATTAACATTTTCAGCAGGTTACTCACCTTATTAATTAATCACTGGAAGAGACATGAAAGGTTTTGAGGATTGTTTGGACGAAATTTATCGGAACACGAAATCAAAGTGATTGTGTCAGAAATATGGGTACTACAATGGTACAGTCCATGAAAGAGGCCAGTTATGTGGCAGCTCACTAAAAGGGGAAGACGAAACAACAGAGTAAAACTTACTTTGACTCAGAGGTCAGTCTGGTTTCTGAATTGTTCAGGACAAATAGTGATGATTAGAATACATGGACCTTCATTAATAAATTGGAAGCTTTCGCAGGGCTGGTTGAAATTAGAGGAAAACCAAGTCCAACAGTGTACAAACTATTGACTTCCACTGTCCACTTCCAAATGTGGGTGGTACTGTATTAACCATCTGCAATTGGTGGAGTAGTATCAGGAATGTTATCACCATCGGTCCCGGATGTACATGACGGCCCTGACATAGCTGACTTGAGAATGGAACAACTGTTTCAACAAGATTTGGATAGGTTCTATCAATGGGGTGATTGTCAGTTCCTCCATCTGGAGAAAAAGGGAGGTTTTGTTAAAAAATCAAAAAGAAAGGTCCGAGTGCTTGTCCTCCTCCACATTCCCTGAAACAAAATTGGGTGAGGACATTGGACGACTTCAGCAAAAGACAACCGAGAGTCCAGATTGGACGGTCTAGAAAAAAAAGTAGAAAATATGGACTTAAAATAACTTAAGATTTTCACTGGAAATACGAGCAGATATCCTCCTTTTGTTACAGGTTTCATTCAACATGAAGAAAATATTGTATTTCGTTGCTATGAAGTTAATCATGACTGAACTAGAGTAAGTTTGCTCCAGAGCCAGTAATATGTTGTTACTCAGTTACCACTAATCCCTCACTTCACTGCAGACTGGACATGTGCTGCGTAGGAGGCAAGGGAGATAATCCATCACTGGACAGAACACACTGAACTAATTAACACGCTGATAAGGCAAATGAAATATTCATCTACCCAGACTTTTAGAGGAAGTTTTGGAATCGGGGAAAAACGTAGAAATATATCAGTGGATAAGAATAGTAACACATGCTGCTGTACTTCCAGTTTAATGCACCCACATAATTGATTGTTCAGTGTTTATCAACCGAGAAGAGGAAGGCAGAACTAATGGAAAAAAAAGAATCAAGAACAATTCTTTCAAGAAATAGCAGAGAATGCGATCAGCATGCATTCGGCCAATTTAGTTAGTGAATGTTTATATTTTATATAGAATGTAATTGTTCATTGGGGTTCCAGAGGAGTCATTTGGGCAGCCAACTGAATGGGTGGGTGTAATGATTCCGGGATAAATGTCTTTGGATGAAGAGGAGGCAGATGTTGGCCAGAAGAAATTACAGTCTAATTAAGGTCAGGGGAAGCCAACAGGTTGTCTTTGTTTTCCACAGATTTGGTGGTCTCTGTACTGACTATTGCTCTGGGAAAATGCACATAGAAAGCTTTCGGATAAGTAGCTATTTACTATGTAAACTGCTAGACCTACAAATGAAACAAACTGTAAACTCTTTAGACTCAGTCTGGTCTCGTTATTAACTGGTCTGGAGCAGTCAGAGTTAAAACAAGCACAAGTAAGCAAGGCCGCGGTAGGCAGACCTATGATATTATGCTGGCTGCATTCCTGTACAATGACTACTGATAATGACCCGGATAGCTCAGGTGACGGGGAGCCAATGGGATTGAGATACAACAGTTCAGATGATGAGATACACTGTAAGAGTTAGGAGCTCCAAATACGCCGGGGCGATAACATTTCAGCAACGAGAGACCAACCATCGCAGATAAGGAGGAGCCCACGGACACGTGGATACCTGGAGCGCGATGAATGACTGACCAGCATAGAGTGCATTGCCCTGTGGGGAAAACTGATGCGGACTCGGTCCAATCCCTGTGTAACCCCACTGGTCACGATATCCAACATCGAAAACGGTCCATTTATTACGTCTCTCTTTCTTTTGAGTAAACAAAAGTACATTAACCGTAACACCAAGAATTTTTCAGAAAAATGCTTACATTCCACTCACACCACATTCTCCAGTTCCCCATTTTCCATCTGTTTATCCTTTTCTGAACCCATACTGACTCTGCTAACGCTGGTCTTGCAGTCCAACCAGCCCCGTGGGTGTGGATGTGGGGTCTGGGTCTGTGTGTCCCTGCATGTACGACAATATGTATAGAATGCAATGGAAAGATTGACTGTATGTGGTTCACTTTAACAGTTGTATTAGAAACGTGTATCTGAATTCTGGGCTTATTGTTGGACTGAATAGCTCTACTCTCTGAAACTGTGGAACTGATGAGCAGTCGGTCTGTCGCTGCTCTGTAACACATCATATGTACCTTGTCCCCGGACAGGAGGTAACATCGGATTCATCGGATTCGAATGAAGCTTTTCCCTGTGGGTAGGAGAAGGAAACTGAGTCAATGAAGGAGAGCTAAATGTCAGACGGCTGTGTGGATCGGCCAGTGCAGACAGAGCAGTATCAATCTGTCTGTCTGTCATTCCTTCTTCTCTCTCTCTCTCTCTCTCTCTCTCTCTCTCTCTCTCTCTCTCTCTCTCTCTCTCTCTCTCTCTCTCTCTCTCTCTCTCTCTCTCTCTCTCTCTCTCTCTCTCTCTCTCTCTCTCTCTCTCTCTCTCTCTCTCTCTCCAGTAAATCAGTAAATAGTCGATCTCTCATCGGTACGAGTACCTCAATAGTCACAGGATATGTTCTGCATATTCTTAGATTGCTGACGACAAAAACGACACTGAATGGGGAAAGTAGAAAGAGACAGCCATGGACTGATAGATTATTATGACAGAAATAGTTTATTCCGCCCATCCAGATCCTCCCACTGTGATCTTGCGCCTCGCCCATTTATCTGCACATTCTAACCGTCTCTCATCCTCGTACCTACACAACCTTCACTGCAATGATGCAATTGAATCTGCAAACACCACTTACCCTCCAGTTCCTTCCACACACGCTCGACCCTCTTAGTGAATAGGATTTACCACATATCCCTCTTGCGTTTTTCACTTTTTCCCCAAAACCTATGAATTCCAGTAGCAGATTCACTCAGAGGATGGGGAAAACCTCCGGGCATTCACGCTGTCTTTACGTGACGCTCACTATTTTATAAACTTCTGTAAGATCTCCATTAATTTTCCTGAGTTCAATGGAATAAATTCTTAACCTATTCAACCCATCCCTCTCAATCTTGTCCTCAGTCCCCGAACTCTTCATTTTAATTTATCGCTGCACACTTTGAAGCTTATTGACATTTCAAAACATTAGGTAGCGGATCGAACCAAACCTGAATATTCTATCTACACACTCGCCAACGTGTTGTACAGATACAACATAACGTCTCAACTGCTGTGCTCAGTGATCTGACTGTGAAGGCCAATGGGATCAGAGCTCAATACGAGACGATCTGCCCGTGACACCGCTCTCCTGGAATTATCTCTCTGTAGCCCCACGTCTCTTTTTAAATACAGCACACTAATTCCACCTATTCAATATCTGCTTCTTAACCTGTTGGATCTTTCCTCACAGACCACCGCATACTTGCGTGTATTAAATTCCATCTGCCATTTTTCAACCTATTTATCAGCCAGTCAACATCAAGCTATAAGCTTAGATAGAGTTCCTGCCTGTAAAAACGTTCCGAATTTCGGGTTCGACCATAATTCCACTGATTTTGTTTTCCGCATCGTCATATAAATCATTAAAATACATGATAACTAACAATGGATCCAACATGAATCCTGCAATACCCTTACCAGAGTCAAACAATCCAACATCCACTCTCTGCTAATCCAGAAACGAGCGTCCATCAATCTGTCCACAAACCGCAGTTAAAGTCGGGTGGGCGTGCAACCTATTATGGTCAAAGATCCCTGAGATATTGTTGTCGAGCTTTTTTATATGCTTAGAAGAGCGTACATGTAGCGGGTTGTATTTTGATACATGTCATCAGTTGTTATTTGTGCCTTTCGAAATAACTAGAACAAGTGAAGGAAATAAATGATGCTATCTCCACGTTCAATAACGTGTACTCCATTTCACCTGCCGAGCTAAAGTCCCGCCCCCAATGTCACAGGCGGATGTGCTCGGTTGAATGTGACAAAATAAATCTGTTTGAAGTTGATTGTCGATGTTATTTGCTCAAGATGGTAGCCTATGTTAGAAACAATACTGATCTAAAAATGTTCCACTTCAGAATTTGAAGCCACGTGTCTTGGAAATCAATTTGGTAATGTTGATATTATATTCAGCTTTAACTTGAAGCATACTTGAGAAGACAAATTCATGGCACAGTGACAGTGTGAGTAAAAAAAATCTTTAATGTCAGTGTCTGTGTGGCTGGTTGTCCCTGACGTGACGGACCTGGTAACCACACTAATTGCCTCAGTGGAATTACTCTAAATTGCATATAAATGCGTAAAACCGATCAACGATCCATAAGAGCAGTTAGCGTACAACTGAACGCTGCTTCTGCCGGAATATGGGATATCCAGCGATTTACTACATCTCGGCCATTTTCCATCCTGTAATTGTAGCGATCGGTGTTCCTGGTAAGATATTGAATCTGGTCACTATATGTGTGGCCAACGTCTTGCTTTTGTTCCTCTGCACAGCTCGGACATTCCGTCAAATCCAATTCTACCCTCGTCTGATATTTTTCTTCCCTACAATGGAGGGTTCGAGCATCTGATAGCTTTGTTTTCATCTTCCATATTTTATTCCATGAGATATTTTTTTCCTGTCAATTAGATTGGTGTCGACATTGACACAGTATCATAATTTCCCCTTGATCGGACTTCTGAATCGATACTGGTCGATGGTTTTCTAGGTCTAAATCTTTGTCAATACAGATACTTCGACTTTGCAAAAAGCAAAATGATAGTTTTTTTTCTAATGTTCGACCAGTCTATTTTCGAGACCGAGGTCTGTTCTTCAATGTTTCAGGTAAATAGAACGTGTGTTTTCTATCTCATTAATTCCACTTTGTTCTCACTACATATAATCTCTTCAGATGTTTCACCTCAAATAATGGGAATGTTGTTGTTTATGGAGCGGTTGATCCTTTACGTGTGTCGTGGAAATCAGACGCCGCTCTGAACTGTCGAAAGGACGCCAGCCCACTGTCTCTCCAGTCCATTATAGTCAGCTCGCTGTAATGCACCGTCGGAGCCCAGACAGACTGTATTCCTGCTCCCCACCTCCCACAAAATGTCTACCCTGCATAGCACCGAGGAAATATCGGGAATTCGAACATTTGTAGCTAACGATGTTTCTGGGTTTTTTCACCCCTCTCTCCAAATTTCGTGTAGTTAATTTAGCCGCGATTGTGATCCTATCTCGGGGAAAATGCGGACTCTCCAAATGCATCACCCGTTACCTGGTTGGAATGGCAACAGCGGATCTGATGGTGGTTATATTTGTCGCTTTAGTGGAACAGACCAACAATATCTACATGTATTCTAGATCCCTGCTCATCACTCCTGTATGTGCTCTGACATTTATCTTTGTTGTTGCAACAATAGACTGTTCTGTTTGGTTTACAGTCAGTTTTACCTTCGATCGTTTCATCGCAATATGTTGTCGAAAGCTGAAGGAAAGATATTGCACTGAGAGAATAGCAACGGTGGTGATCTTGACGATAGTTACTGTGATCTGCGGGAAATGTGTTCCATTGTACTTTGCCATAGAGCCTTACATGATTATTGACAACATACCGTGGCGTTGCGCATTCACACACGAATACGCTACTTCACCCCTGTGGAAAACATACGAAACACTGGATAGCATTTTTAGACCCTTGTTACCGATCGGTTTAATTCTAGTGTTCAATGGGTTAACAGTAAGACATATCATTGCAGCAAATAGAGTCCGCAGAGGGCTTCGGAACAGCAGTGAAAATCTGAACGATCCCGAGGTGGAAAAACGCAGAAAATCGATGATTTTTTTGTTTGCTATATCAGCTAATTTCATATTATTGTGGATACCTTTTGTAGTTCGTTCCCTGAAATGGCAACCGCAAAACTATTTTTATCAGGACAAATATTTAAGTTCTCCTGTATACATACTCCAGCAATTTGGGTTCATGTTGCAATTAATCAGTGTGTGCACCAATACTTGTATCTATACACTGGCACTGAAGAAATTCAGAAACGAGCTAAAGAATGGAATGAAGTATGTGTTTACATTAAATGGCCATCTGTGCAGATAACGCCCATGTCTAATTGCAATTCAGCACAGTCTCCGAATAAAACTGGTTTGTCAAATATGTCATAAGTTCAACCAATCGTGTGCCTGGTCATCCTTCAATCGCAAAATCCACGGAGGATTGCACTCGTTAAACAGTTAATGCAGGCCACTGTTTAATGATTGTTACATTGGTTGATTTACTCCGCACTTTCGCAGAATCTTGACAATCACAAAGGCTGTTGGACAATCCCGGGTTCAGATGTTTCAAAATGGACAGAGTCGAGTAAAAGAGGGTAATGGTAGTGCCATTGAAAATGAGAGACAGCACGATAATAACACAGCAGCAGAAAGCGAAGAAACCGTGGAGAGTTTGCCTATCGATGGACTGTAAATAGAACTCAAAGCAGAAATGGAGCAATCAGTAGTTAGAGACCTTAGACCCCAAGCCCAATCACAAAACGAAAATGCTGATACCTCGGGGAATTGTTCTGTAGATAGATTTTGGACTGGTGCGATATGACGACAGTATTGTCGTGTGCAACTTAAACATCACTAAAATGCACTGGCATTTCCTCGCGTTAAAAGTTTTAGATATGTCCAAATTCATGAGATGCGTCCAGAAAGGAGTTCTATTACAATGAGCGGACAGGCAGGCGAGAAAGTAGTCTATTCTATATCATGTACCATGAAAAGGAAAGCATCATGTGACAGATCTCTTCGCAGGTCAACTATTCGGGATTTACGATAACCTTACGCCGCAATAGAGGCAGACACTATGGAATGTATTTAATGTCTGCTGTTATTTAGGGACCTGGGAGCCGAATTTGAGAAGTGATGTGCTCCTTGAAATGCGCAACAGTTAATTCTGTATGTATCAATTGCAAATGGGGTTCCGTATAGGCTTGTCGCATTGAGGCACATACCGGAAGGTCGTGTAAAGTAACCTTAGTCGACAAGCGATATAGAACACTAAATCTAGAAGAAGCAAGAAAGATAATTAAGGCTCAGTACGAAAAGATCAATCAGGACCACGGGAAATCACAAGTTAGCCAAGATGGAAATTAAAAATCAGCCTAGAAGGGGGCATGAGAATTCCTTGGAGAGTCGCACTCAGGTACGTGAAGAAAAAGGTGGGTGGCGAGAAAGATCAGAGATAAAATAACAAGCATGCGTCTGGAGTACAAATGGGCAGTGAAGGTCCTTAATGATCTTTTGCTTCACCAGTGAGCGGGTCCTTAAATAATGTAGATACAGCGTAAAAAGGAAGATATGCAGGGACTTGCCGGCGATAATAATTATGCGTTGTAAACGTATAAAACATTAAAATAAATCATTCCCAGTTGCTAGAAGGGATATACTTTGGAGAAAGTGAGCGGATATATTGTTGTGCTCTAGGACGTGATATTTCCGTCTTCACTGGCCGCAGAAGTAGTGCCGGAGGACGAAGGAAAGCAGTTGATTTTTTTCTTTGTTCGGAAAATTCAGTAGAGATAGTCCTGAGATTTACAGGCCAGCGAGTTTCCGTCAGTAATGCTCAAGCTACTGGAGAGGACTCATGGGGAGGGACTTTATGAGTATCTGTAGAAACGTCCTGCCTTTGCGGTTAGGCCGCATGGTTTTGTGAGGGCAGGTCGTCCCTTATGAGCCTGTTTGAAATTTTTGTAAAGGTGAAAAAGACATTACACAGATGAGGACAGAACAGTCTATGTGGGATATATTAATTTTGTAAAGTGTTTGACCGGGTTGTGCAAGGAAGGCACATTCAGAGAGTGAGACGGCATTCTATCGAGGGAAACCTGGTTGCCTGGACTCATAATTGGCTTATCTACGGCCATATTAAGTTCTAGATGGAGTGACTTCTGTCTGGAAAACAACGGCCAGTGATGTTCCGCGGGGAAGGTATAAACTTTTTTAGCACTGCGGACCAATTGGCCCAGGCAAAGGACGTCATCCTTAAAGCAACTCAGCAGCTTTTTCAAGGGAGTTTAATACCCGCCAAGTTAATAAAACTATACCAAAGGACAGCCCTTTGAGGAAATTCAGCCCGAACCTGAACGATTTCATTTGCCTTGGAAGCCGGTCAATACACTTTCAGCTGCAGAAAAGAGCCCAGTAATCTTGTCCAAAGAGAGCCACATGCCCTTAGTGCTCACGCACCATCACCAGGAACAGGTAGGGCATCAGGGTCGTCACCTGACGGAAGGAGCAATCAGGGCAGCGGGACTGTGGACCTTGGGAGGCAAGTCACTGAGCAATTCAGTACTTCACAGACGTGTAACCTGCTTGAAATTGCGAGGGGAGTTGGAAGTTCAACGAATAGCGGACTTCCCACCAGAACTCCTTGAAGCCTGCCCTCCTTTTACGTATGAGGAGCTCAATGTATGTGGTCCCTGGTCTATCACCACTAGATGCACTGGAGGAGGACAAGCAGAGAGCAAACGGTGGTCCATCATGTTCAGCTGCATGAGTTCAAGAGTGGTACACATTGAAGACATCGAATCTTTCGGTACATACAGCTGCATTAACGCTGTCAGGCGCTTCTTTGCGCTAAGAGGCCCTGCAAACAGTTAAGGTCTGATGGCGGCACGAACTTTTTTGGAGCGTCCAAGGAGCTCGGGATGGAACCCTCAGTGAGCAGGGATGCAACTGGGAGTTCAACACACCACACGCCTCTCAAATGGGAGGCTCATGGGAGCAGCTGATTTGTATCGCCAGAATGATGCTTGATTCAGTGTTTCTGCAGCAACGCACCCGACTGACCCATGAAGTACTGTGCACGCTAATGGCAGAGTTCAGAGTCAATATAACTGCACGACCTACCTGCGTCTTCTGACCAGGAAAGCCCCTTCATACTCTCGCCATCAATGCTCCTAGCGCAGAAGGCAGGAGATCCCCCTGGGGACTTCTTCGATAAGGATTTGTACACAAAGCAATGGAGTCAGGTTCAGGCTCTCACAAATCAGTTCTGGTCCCGTTGGAGAGATGAATATCTACCTTTCTTGCCACACAGACAAAAATGGACAGAAACTCGCAGGAATCTTCAAGTTGGAGATTTAGTCCTGCTCAGGGACAAGTAGATCGCCCGCAACTGCCGGCCAACTGCCAGAATCACTGCCACATTCCCGAGTAGGGATGGACATGTCAGGAAGGTTGAGGTTGAGTATCAGGGTATAAAGTAAATTGGGATAACAGTGAAATTTTATCCCTTACCAAAGGAAATTATAAACAATGTCGATTAGTAACTCAATTTCGATTGTCAATAAATGGGATAAATATTTAGGTATTAGAGTTGATAATGATGTAAAAAAATTATATAAACAAAATTATTTGACATTATTAAAAAAAAAGAGGATCTTGATAAATGGATGACTTTACCAATCACATTAATAGGTAGTTAATGCTGCAAACATGAATATATTTCCTAAATTGCAATATTTATTCCAAACTTTACCGATACAATTGCCTCAGGAGTCTATTCAAGAACTGAATATATACGAAAGGAAATTTCTTTGGGAAGGAAAGATGTCAAGAATATCGTTTGAAAAATTGACATATAAATTTGATATAGGAAGGTTACAACTTCCAGGTTTTAAGAATTATTATAAAGCAAATCAACTTAGATTTATTGCGTCTTTTTTGATGAAGAAAAACCGGCAGGGATTAGAATAGAATTAGATAAGACAGGAGAAAACATACCAGAAGATTTTATATATAAATGGGAATCCAACTGGATACGGGAAAAAAATAATCTCCTATATTAAGACACTTGATTGATTTATGGAATAAGATAAATATGGACGATGAGATAAATAAATCTTTATTAGCTAAAAGAACTTTAATTCAAAATAGGCTTATTCCTTTTACAATGGATAATAAACTTTTACATAACTGGTTCCAAAAAGGGATTAAGTATATAGGTGATTGTTTTGAAGGAGGTATATTGATATCGTTTGATCAATTAAAAAATAAATATAAAATATCAAACAACACTCTTTTCTGTTATTTTCAATTAAAGGCTTATTTACGAGAAAAGCTGGGTCAAACAATGTTGATGCCAAAACCTAGTGAAATAGAAATATTAATCCAAAAAGGAAAAAAATAAAATAATACATTCTGTATGTACAATTTGATTCAAAATCACACAATTAAATCAGGAATTCGTAAATCAGGACAAAAAAGGGAATCTGATTTGAATATTAAATTTGATGGAAAAAAGCTGGTCAAGATTATGTTCTGATAGTATGATAAATACAATAAATGTTCGACTTAGATTAGTACAATATAATTTTTTTCATCAATTATATAGAACACCACAGAAAATAAATAGATTAATTTTAAAATATGTCTGACCAATATTTTCGATAATCAGCGAATTGGTACTTTTTTACATTCCACGGTCTTGTTTTAAAATTCAATCATTTAGCTAATAAATTCAAAGACGTTTATTGGAACAAGTTAATGGTGTACAACTCCCACATAGTCCAATATTATTTTTATTAGGAGTCATTGAAGGGACAATACCGAAACTTAAATTGAATAAGTATCAGAAAAAAAATTATAAAAATTGCATTGGCAGTAGCCAAAAAGTTATCGCAGTTACTTGGAAGTCTGATTTATATTTAACTATGGATCGTTGGAATAATGAAATACATAGTTGTATTCTACTTGAAAAAATTACATACAGTCTAAGAAATGAATATGATATATTTTTTGAAAATTTGGCTCCCATACCTACAGAAGATAGGATTAAATACATAGGTCCTTTGAAGATAAAATTACAAAGTAATTGGGGAAAATTAAAAATAAAAATAAAAATTATTTTGAACTCCATGGGGCATTCGGGGATCCTCCGATATGCAGGCAATATTTCACTTCTTTCTTCTTCTTTTCTTTCCTACTATTTTATCATCACATTTATTCTTTGTAATTTTCTAAAAATTTAATAAATTAATTTAAAAAAGGGTGAGTTGAAAACTTCTAACCAACATGATGTGAGAACTTCACAGAACTTCACATCAAAGACCAGTTGCAGAAGTCGTTCTACTTCTCCCTAATGACCGATTTCGAGACTGAAATTTTGCATAATGTTCATAGTGACCTTACGAAGGTCAACAGGGGAGTGTGTTGCCTTGGTTTATGCATTGGTTTAGCTTTATTACATTTTCTCTTTAGTAATTCGTTTGAAATTATTTTCTAGTTAAAGTTAATGTTGTTGAAAGTAAATTCGTTGTCTGTGACATATCGCGACATGCGATGACGTCACACGCGGTTTCGCCGCGTCTTGTGGGAAAATACCGGTTTGGAGAAACGGGAAGGAGGGGGCTTGTGTGTGCCGGATCAGCGCGAATAAAGTTCTCTTTCTCCGCACTAAGAAACATCATAGAAGCCACGCCGTAAGTTCATGAGATAATAGATATGTTGAAGTAAAAATGCTAACGCTGATTCTGTTAAAATTAATGACGGTTGATAAAGCTTATTTTCTTTGTTAATTAAAGAGTTGCGGATAGCTTTGTGGTGTATTTAAAGCCAGTTGATGGTGTAGGTAAATTCTGACTGGAAGTTGTATTTTAATGTAATATGGTTTGTGGTAGTTTTACTTTTCAAAGTGTTTATGATGTAAATGCTATGCCAGGAAGGAAACAAATACTGGGCATATTTTGTATTGTTTTATCAACAGTTTTCACCATACATTAATGTGAACGAGTGAACAGTAAACGGTTAATCTTACTGGGATCCTGCTTCATTGACTATGGTTTAACTCGGTGTTTAGTTCAGTGCACTACACCATCTGATCCAGCTGACTTTTCCACCTTCCGGCCTTGCACTTTCCAAGCAAATTTTCTTTTGCAAAAACAGGTATTTCTAAACCGTGAAAATCATGAGTTATTGGCATCGTGCTGTGTTCCACAATGATCACAGACGCGAAATACGTATTGTTCATTCGGCATTTCATTGCCTCATTGCTATCTCTCCAATTTCCTTTACCTTCGATCCAATATCCAATGCCTCTGCTTTTGTCTTTATATATCTGAAAAAATAAAGGTTTTGATGTCATTTTTATATTATTTGTTAGGTTACCTTCATATTTAATCTTTCTTGTCTATTTCTCTTTACGATTGCCTTCGACATGTTTAAAAAAAATTCCATTCTGCCAGCTTCCACTAATTATTGTCATGTTATTTGCCCACTCCTTTTGCTTTTATATTGTCTTTGACTTCCCCTATTAGCAAGTTCAGTAACAAATCGAGACAAGATTCTCCTCCTGTTGGTGTATGAAAATATAGGGTCAAAAAACAATTATATAACGTTTCGATGAATTCACCTTTCCTGTAATCCATTGCTCACTACGTTTTCCCACTCAGTATTTGGAAAATTAATGTCACCCATAACTGAAACACACCCTCACTATTTGGTTTTTAAAAATATTCTGATGGAAAAATACACAACAAGGAATTGTCCTCGTTGTGTAGACTACTCTTCTCATGCAGGTATGAAAGAAAATAAATAAATTATTAAAAACTATGATAAAGTTTTGGATGATTACCCACGGGAAGCTTTGACGTATCTTATCTAAACGAAGTCGGAGCAGAAGGATGTTTAATTGAATATTGGGGGAATGTCGTCAGCAATCGTAAGTACAGCGGGAATGATTAGAAGAAACATTTATGAGTTGTGGTGGAGTTCTGTTTTGAAGAGAAATTATTCACCTTAAGGAGAAGCCGAATAATTTACAAGGAGAGTGGGTGCGGGGAGCGTGGATAATCATGCATTCGAATCAGTTTTAGAAAGCTTATTATAGAAAAAGAGTGAGTGACTAGAAGCATTTTAGATTGCAGTAAAGTGGAAGGATTGGGACAAAATTGCACCGATTTAAGCACGTTATGAATGCAATTCCTAAATCAATATCAGAAAATAAACATAACACTAGATTTCAGAGCAAGTGTCTGAAGCAGACAGAAAAGCTGCAGGGCCAACTTGCCCATTCAGAGAGAAATAATATGGGTTTTTGAAATTGAAGGGGACGTAGTGACGCAGCTCAGTACGGTTATGACGATGATAGGCAGCCTCGTTCCAAACATCTCTTGCCAACATACAAACCGAAGAACACTGCTCTACTCTTGACGGTTTCCCCGTGTGGGACCAGTGAGAAACCGCAATGTAAAGAAACGAGGCAGGGAACTGAAACAGGTATATAACATGCTCTGTTTCCTTTGTGTTGAGAGATATTGCTCAGGAGCCTGGGACATTAGTGCCTGCGGATAATCATACTCAGCTGTGACAGAGTGATCACCGGAGCAGTACGCGGTCTAGGTGCTGTTGAAAGGAAATTGATTTGAATGTGTTTCTGTAGGAACATATCATTAGCTCATAACACATAGCAGCCTTTATAAGTCTCAGAATTACATTCTGCACACTCGACTTTTCGGCAAATACAACAAAAAGGCAGCAATTGAAGAATTAAACAATCCCTTATTTCTAGGTATGACAGAGAATCTCACTAGACATGCCAGCCAAATGTCACCAGATGAGTGGCAAGCACTCAACTACATTTATGTTAGATCTATGAACGGTATTCCAATGGTAGGTCCACAATAAATAAACATTAATCGAGACAACTTAAAGCCAATAGTCAGATATATGTGGTGGCAACATTTAGTGTCTCGCAGCACCGACGAACCTAGAAAGCCTTTGATATTGTTTCATCCCTCTGTCCGAACACACAATGAATAATTGAGACTCAGTAAAACGTTTTAGAATGTGTATAAGAATGTGCAATTGTGAAATTATTAGGAAGGTATCGCACTAAAGGAATACACATTCACTCCATCTGTAAGGAGATAAAGGCAATAGTTCCGGACTGGATTTTGTTAGCAGTTAATGTTCCCAGTACTGTGTCCAAACCTATTTATTCAGCGGCGGTAATGAGGATTATTAGCCTGCTATTATGCAAAAAAATACTTTCATTTACTCCGAATCCTATCCATGATCAGAGATTGCTGGTGAGAGATCGTTGACGCCGCTGGAGATTAGAGTGGACAGCTGTGTCTGGAGCCGAAAGAGATGGGGGGGAGTTTGAACAATTTATTTTCTTCTGTTTTCACTAAGGAGAATGATACTGAATTGTGTAAGATGATGGAAACACGTATGGAAGTTATGAGAAAACAAAAAAAAAAGTGAGAGTATGCGTTCGGCACGGACGAGAAGGGTCGAGATGGTCTGTTTCCGTGCTGTAATTGTTATATGGTTATATCATTATATTTGATGTCGCGATGACGTTATTCTTAAATAGGTTGAATATTACTCTCCGGATGATACATAACCTCCAGCTTTCATTTGCTTTAGAGGCGAGAAAACTTCTTAAATGTTGTGCGATTCTAATTCTAGATTATTTGTAAATTATTCCTCGTTCTGCCATCGTTTAAAGTACGAATGGATTGAGAACGTAAAATATTGCACAATGACTGGACATTCGTCAGTTCACTTGAAATGTAAAGAGAGATAATCCGTGCGTGAATGAACGGAAGGCAGTCGTGTGTTTGTCCGGCTTAGATTGACAGAAAGTTTGAATTAATCCTCTGTTTCACAGGACGATATAACTATCTGAAAACGTCTGTCCCATTGAGTGAAATACATTGTGTTCTTTTATTTGTCTGGTTTTGTATTGAATTCAAGAGGCAGACGCGGATTCCACACCTGCCAGGTGGAATCAGGATTAAGGGGATCGAAATATGAGTGTATCTATTCCGGGTACAGCAAACCCACTGTTCAAGGATAAATTGGCATAAAGACAAATTCATATATACCTGAAATTGGAATTTTAAATTCGCACTTTTGGAGATTGGTTGATTTGAGAAGCACAAACAGATGCTACTAAAGACATTGAATTGTTGACTGTAAGGGTTCATTTTGAAAAAAAAAATGATATCATTGTAGCATCAGGCCTGTACAATGCAAACGGGAGTTCAGATTATATAGCGGGCAGTTCCAGTCAGAAATTTTGCACTTTTCATACATCCTCAGCTGTAATTCAATAAAATATCCAAGTGTTGCAGGATGGTCAAATTACAGTCGGTCTTTCAGAACACTGTAATAGCGGAGTGGAGACCTAGTTGTAAAGTGTATTGAAGTGTACACCTTCCTTGCGGAACACCACTGGCCATTGTCGATCAGGCAGAATTCCCTCCTTCTATTATCTAATCTGCCTTCTTATAATCTGTTATTAAGCAAATCCAAAGTGTATGCAACCATGTTTTGCTCGAACCAATTCCATCTGCGTTTGTGAACGTGCCTAACATACATAACCCAGTCAAACACCTTACATCCTGCATTGACTGTACTATCTTCATCTGTATATCTTTTCACTTATTCAAGGCATTCAATCAGGCTCATAAGGGAGGACCTGCTACTACTAAACCTTGCTGACTGTTCCCATCCAGAATACGTTTCTCCAGATATACATAAATTCGCTCTCTTAGAATCTTCTCCAGTAGCTTTGCCACTACTGATTGAAGACTCACTGGGTTGTAATTCTCAGGACTATCCCTATGGCATTCCTTGATCAAAAATATAACATTTGCTGTCCTACAATTCCCTGGTACTACTGCTGCGGCCAGCGAAGACCAAAATATCATTTCCAAAAGGGCAGTAATATCTTTGTCCGCTTTCTCTAATTACATGGGGTATATAACTTCTAACACTGGTGAAATGTTTATTTTAATGTTTAACAAATTTCCAACGCATAAATATTTACGTAAGTATATCCCAGTATATCCGGCTTGTTAGGCTGTTTCCACATTCATCAAGCTCCCTCTCACTGGTGAATACCGAAGCAAAGTATCATTAAAGACCTTCAACGCCTCCGTGCAATTCAGAGACAAGCTTCCTCTTTTATCTGGGATGTGTCCCACCCTCTCTCTCGTCAAACTTTAGTTCTTCATGTACCTTAATGCGACTCTCTAAGGAATTCCCATGTCCCTTTCTAATTCTTCTAATTCCAGTTAATTTCCTTTATGGCTACCTTGTGACTTTCAAGAGCCTTGTCTGATCATTTCTTCCTGAAGCTTAAGTATCTTTCTTTCTTCTTCTTGACGATGTGATCCATATCTCACGTCAACCAGGGGTTACTTTACACTATCTTCCGTTCCTAGCCTCAATGAAACAAGCCTACACTGAACCACAATCAACTTTTCCATTAGCAATCATTTGTTGCGCATTGCATGTAGCAAAACATTTTGCAAATTCGACTCCAAGTGCCTATCTAAAGGCACCAATTAATCATATTCCATTATAGTAGCTCATATCCAGTGTAAGGTTATATTAAATATCGTATAGTTGACCCGCGAGGAGACCTGAGAAAATTGGACAGTTCTCTCGTTCGCTTGCAGACTTACGGAGAAATCCTATCACATCTGAAACATTTAACGTCAGGAAGTGCCAATGAATATTTGGTAAGCTTGAGTAGGCTGTGACAACAACCATGTTAATATGGCACCTGGGCAAAATCTATCTCCTGATGAGGTCCTCGTTGTCTCCGTACTTTTTATCCTTTTGAGATAGTGTGCTTCTGAGCTCCAATCACAGTCTACCAATAGACAATCTCTCCGCTGTCTCTTCCCTTTCTGCAGCAGTGTTACTATCATACTCTCGTGTGTTTCAACGACACTCACTTTACAGTCTTTTACCCGACTTTGTCAATCTTGAAACATCTGAACCCGGGTATGTACAGAAACTATTCCTGCCCTTCTGTTTGTCAAGTCTCTGTGACAGTTCGGAGTAATTGAAACAATGTAACAATGTAACAATGTAACGCTTCCCGAATTTCCTACCTTAACTGTATGAAGATTGTAACTTTCCCTAATTTTACAATTTCAGAGCTACCAGGCGAATAGTTGTTTGATTTCATGACCTACTCATTTTTAAAACTGTTTTATTAGAAATCTCCGCTGAATTGCAATTGTAGCTGGCGTTATCTACACAGAAAACCATTTAATGTAAACACATACTTCATTCCATTCTTCAGTTCCTTTCTGAATTTCCTCTGTGTCAGTGTATAGGTACAAGTATTGGTGCATATACTCAGAATTTGCAACATGAAACCAAATTGTTGTAGGATATATGCCGGGGTATTCAAATATCTGTCCTGATACAAAAAGTTTTCCGTTTGCCATTTCAAGGAATGAGCAACATAGTGTATCCAAAATAAAATGAAATTAGCTGATATAGCAAACGACGAAATCACCGATTTTCTATCTCGTTATCCTGTTGATTTTTATTGCTGTTCCGAAGCCCTCTGCGGACTCTATTTGCCGCAATGATATTTCTCACTGTTAACCCATTGAACACTAGAATTAAGCCGATTGGTAGCAACGGTGTTAAAATGCTGTCCAACTATTCTTCTCCTCTCCACGCGGGCGAGGTAGCATATTCATATGTGGGGGCGCAACGCCACGGTATGTTGTCAATGATAACATAAGGTTCAATGGCAAACTAAAACGGGACACATCTCCCGCAGCTCACTATAACCACGGTTACCATAACGACTCTTGCTGTTCTCTCAGTGCAGTATCGTTCCCGGAGCTTCCGACAACATATTGCGACGAAACGATCGAAGGTAAAACTTACCGTAAACCAAACAGAATAGGCCCCCGTGACAACCCTAAATACACGAGTCAGAGCGCATACAGGAGTGATGAGCAGGGATCCGGAATAAATGTAGATATAGTTGGTCTGTTCTACTAAAGCAACACAGATGACCGCCATTAGATCTGCTGTTGCCATTCCAACCAGGTAGCGGGTGATGCATTTGGAGAGTCCGCATTTTCCCCGAGATAGGATCATAATCGCCGTTAAATTGACTGCAAGAATTTTGCAGGAAAAAAAAGCATCAACACAGAATTAACGTTAGTTGCAACTGTCTGAATGCCCACCATTCTTCCAAAGCTATGCAGGGTAGAGTTTATTTTTTTGGAAATAAAAAAAAAACAGAGCTCCATAATGTTCCGTCTTCAGCGGTGCAGCCCGGCTGGAGGACAAGAATGTACCGGAGTTGCCGACCTTCCGACAGTTTGGAGCGAGCCATCTGATTACCAAGACGCACGTACCGCTGAACGGTAGATCGCTTCATAATTAACACCATTTCAATGATTAGAGGTGAAACAGCTGTAGGATTAATTCGTAGTGAAATTAATGAGTTTCAAAGCACGCTACAATTTAGTGATTATGCAAGAACTGACCTCCATGCCGATTTTCGACTGGAGCCGAGCAAGATCAAACTGTGAAGATATGGCAGTATCGGCAACAACGTATTTAACAAAAGAAATAAGTCATCGTATCGGAAAAATAACGACACTGAAACTGAGGATAGCACTTGTGCTGATAAAATTCCGAACAGTGCAGCAAAACAAAAGCAAGACGACGGCAACATATATAGAGTGGCCAGCTCCAGTATCTCACCAGGGACTCCGATCGCTACAATTGCAGGATAGAAAACGCCCGCAATGTAGTAAATCGCTGCATATTCCGTATTCCGTCAGAAGCCGCGTTCGGTTGTACGGAAAGTTCTAACTGCTCATATGGACTGGTGATCGACTTTACAGAGTCATATACAAGTGAGAGCAATTCCACTGAGGCAATTATTCTGATTATGAAATCAGTCACATTCGGGACAACTAGCTATATATTTTTTTCCCACCATCCCTTTATTTTTTCCCTCTCTTTCTGCCTAACACTGTGCCTGTTCTCCATCTCCCTTTGGTGCTCCCCTCCCCCTTTCTTTCTCCCTAGGACTCCCGTCCCCTGATAATTTCCCTTCTCTCGCTCTGTATCCCTTTTGCCAATCAGCTTTCCGTTCTCAGCTTCAAACCACCCCCTCCGGTCTTTACCTATCATCTCACATTTTCCCTTCCCCCTCTTGCTTTCAAATCTCTTACTAACTTTCCTTTCAGTTAGCCCTGACAAAGGGTCTCGACCTGAAACTTCGACCGCGCCTCTCCTTATAGATGCTGCCTGACCTGCTGTGTTCCACGAGCAATTTGTGTGTGTTGCATAAAATATAATTCATTATATTCACACTGAAACTCTGCGGAGAAACTGCAACGTGCCGATTATGTCCCCATGAAACACAGCTGAGTCAGCACATTTTATTTTTGTTCATACAAGTGATAATCGTATGTAGTCTTCCAATTTCCATTCAGACACATCAGCCTGAAACAACATGGATCCAACACTGTTTTAGCGTAAGAGGCCAGAGAGAAGATGGTTGATTCTTTGTACGTGACGTGTCTGCAGTAGAGGTTGATGTTAGGTTCGTTGTTTTTTATCACCCGTATGGTAACATATTGTCCAAACACTAAGATTTCAAAAGGCATTGTTTTGTTTACATTTATGTACAGCCACCTACATTGTACAGTCAGATATGCGATCAGATTAATATGAATTGATAAATCTGATTGCCTAGTGAAAAAGGCCTTCCCGCAGCCAGTTGGTCCTGACCTCCATGCTGCAGTGTAACTTGCCAGACGGAAGTACCTGAAACCGTTTCTGGTTGGCGTGGCTGGAGCCCCAGTTTAGGGCACTTTTACCGCATCTGCTGCCGTACATATCCTGCAGAGAGGTAGGTTCATTTCCTCAGATACGAGGGGCTGTCGGCACCACTCACTGTAGTGCTTTGGGATTGTGGGTAGTACAGTCCACGGACTAGGCCGTTATAGAGCCAGTCAGCATGCTGTATCGATGGTCCTGTTGTAGAAAGTCCTGAGAATTGTGGGACTCATGCCGAACATCTTCAGACGTTTGAGGTTAAAGAGACTCTGATGTCCTTTTTTCACCACCCAGCTGTTATGTAGAGTCCAGGCGAGATCCTCGGTGTTGTGTAAACCAAGGAACTTGATGCAATTCATCCTGTCAACCGCAGACCCATTGATGTCAAAAGGGGCTGGCCTGTCTCAGTTTCTCCTGTAATATACGATCGGCTCGTTCATTTATTCAACATTCAGGGTGATATTGCTTTCTTGGCGCCGTCAGAGAGTCAACTTATTTTTTGTGGATTGTCGCATTATTGTTGGAAAGAAGGCCTATCAATATCGTATCTGCAGATTTGATCAGCAGGTTGGAGCTGTGCGTGGGAATACGGTCGTTGCTGTATATAGAGTAAGAAGCAGACTCAGGACACATTTAAAGCGGGGCGGGGGGAGTCCAGTTTTTAGCATCAGATGTCCAGAGACTGAGTGACCTATTCCTTACCACCTGCGGGGGATCCAAGAGGAAGTCGCAGATCCAGTTGCACAAATCAAGATGCAGGTCTCTGAACTTCTTTTCGAGCCCGGAGGTAATTATGTTGTTGAATGATGAACTGTGGTCCAATAAGAACGTTATTATGTATGCATCCCCCTTTTCCAGGTGAGTTCAGTTCTGTGGCTTTGGCATAGTGTTATGATCGGTTATGTTGGGAGGCGAATTGTAGGGTGTCCAGTTTGGGTGGTAGCATGCTGCAGATGTAGTCCTTGACCAGCAACTCAAAACATTTATTTATGATTGAGTTGAGTGCAAAAGGACGTCAATTTTTCAGGCATGCTACTTTGATTTTCTTGGTACAGGAACAATCGTGGAAGTTTTGAAGCAGGAGGGAACTACACACCGGGAGAGGGAAAGATTAAAAACTGTCTGTGAATATAGAAACCAGCTGTGCCGCGTACACTTCTAGAACTCGCCCTGGGTGCTAGAATTTCATTCGCTGATGTAAATGCATGGGATTTAGTGGGTGACTGGAAAGAGATGGCGTTCCACAATGCAATTGGTTCTCACCAATGTGGGAGCTACCGCTCCAGGAGAATCCGGATGTAACAGTCTGACCTGATTTTCGTGAATGGTGGTTGGTGAAGGAGGAGGTGCAGATGCAGGTGCGCTCTAATAACACCTGCAGGGTTAAGTACCAGGAAGGAGATCAATAGGGATGGATAGTGGACAAGGGAGTGATGTGGAAAGAGATACCTGCAGAGAACCGAGAAGGCGGTGGGGGTGAGGGAAGGTATACGCATCGTCGTAAGATCCCGTTGGACACGGAGAAGTTATAGAGAATGGTATGTACGTGGTGAGATACATCACCACATTGAGAATTCCCCCCCCCCCTCCAGTTGGGTTGTGAGAGGATGGTATGAGAGTAAATTTTCTGTAAAGTGAGGCATACATATCGGTAAATCCTCCATTCTTTCTGGGTAATAATTTCGTTCAGTCAAGCCAAGGTAAGGTATGAAGTAAATGAAAATGCTGGAAGCCGCGCCACACATCAAGCGTGTGTGGAAGTTTTCTCCGGTCCATCAAAGGGAGATATCCACGGGATTCAGTCTGAACGGTATATTTATTGGCCAGAAACTGTTGTTCTGCCAACTGACCTTAAACTCCAGGTGACGTATCTGCGTTGAATACAATTACTGCTGTTGTCGGTGTGAATGTGTTGATCTCGTAATGGTCAGGTAAGTATCGTCAACATTTATTAGAGTAAGTATAATCAACTCAGCCAGCCTTAAATTACTAATGTTTCAGGAAACATGGTCTTTTATCTTCAGGAAAAGCGATACACTTAATTAATTTAAGCTGATAAAAAAACTCCAATTCTTTCACAGAGAACTGCCGAGTATAAGAACTGACAAATGTAGGAGTTGTATCTCCATGGTATTGAAATGACCCCTTCTTAAAATGGTTCCATTTAAGCAAATGAAGCCATGGGCTATGGCAAAGAGAAAAAAATGGTGGAAAACATAGTTTCTCCAAGATATTTAAAAATGTTTTAATGATGATGATGGTGACGACGACTCAGCCCTCAGAGGCCAGCGTCGTGCACTTTCATGCCTTACAAGGCGCGGGACGAGGGACTGGGTGCGCGCCACTCCTCACACAGATTTCTGTTCAGTATTTTTCTTTATTTTACGAGGTCGAGTTGCGAGCTCAACACTCAGCCCGGCACGGATGGAACGCGTACTCGGAAAAGGCCCGACTGGATTCGAACCCGAGAACCTTCATTCCGGAGTCCCGCCCTGGTGTCACTGCGTCACCAGCCGACCATAGACGTGCGATAAACGTTAATCAAAAAGAGAGCTTCTAATATTTTTAAGGGAGCAAAATTATGCAGAGAATAATAAAACAGCAATAGTTAAAATCCGTGTTTCCTCGCTACATTATAGCTGATGCGTCAGAGGTTACAGTCGCATAACTTGACTCTGTGGCCTTCCACTCCCCTGGATGAAACCCCGTTAAATAAATCTCAGCATACAAGACCCGTTGGAAGGTACTGAATATTTAATCACTTCATATATCAATATAACAGATTGACGATCTGTGATGATATTTTGAAGTTCTACAAGTTGTAATGCCTAATATGGAGTATTGTATGTGTTCTGATCACCTGCCGGTATGACCGATATCCATAATTTTGAAAGAGTGCACCAGTCAGCATACTTTCCAGTACACATCCAGAAGAGTTTGCCAAGGTTGCGATAGCATGCCGAACCTCCGCAGACTCCTGAGGAAATGGAAACGGTGTCGTGCTTTCTTCGTAATAACATTAGTATGATGGATCCATGGCAGGTCATCTGAGATAGTAACGTGAAGGAACTTAAAGTTATGAATCTACTCTAGCTCTGATTTTCCGATGAGGACTGTCTCATGGACTCTGGGTCACCTCTCTCCTGATAACTACAATCATGGTTTTACTGACATTGAGTGACAGGTTGTTGTTATTACACCCCTCGGTCAACTTTTCAATCTCCCTCCTGTATGTTGATTGATCGCCACCTTGGATACAATCAGCAACATGGTGTAATCACCGAACTTTGATATGGTGTCGCAGCTGTATTTTGCAACACAGTGATAGACGTAAGGCGAGTAGAACAGGGTCTAAGTATACACCCCACCTGTTTCCCTTGTACTGATGGCATTTGTGGAGGAATTGTTTTGCTAATCCGGACCGACTGGTATATACAAGTGAGGAATTCCTGTGTCCTAATTGCACAAGAGGTTATTGAGATTCAGGCCCTGGAGATTACTGATTAGTTTGAGGGTATTTTGGTGTGAAATACCGAGATACGAACGATGAAGATAATTCCGATATATGCCATCTTTGTTGTCCAGATGTTCCACGATTTTTTGAGCAGCCAAATAAATATTACCTGCCGTAGCGTCTGAAAGGGCCGGTGTTGAAGCATTTGTATAGCTCCTGTCCGACTGGTGACTTAATGTGTTCCAGTACGGCTACGGACACTTTAACATTGAGGATTTAATTTCCACTGTGCGATAGTCTTTTAGCCAGATTACTAAACTCTTATTTGGCATCGAAATAATTGATGTCTTCTTGAAGCAGGTGAGTACCAAACACTTCCGGGCTGAGAGATTGAAGATATCCTGAACACACCGGGTAGCTGTTCGGCACAATATTCAATACATGGCCATGTTCGGACACGATGCTTTCTTCTTTTTCCCTCTCCTAAAGCAGCCCGCGCGTTATCTTCACATACTGAGACAACAGGGTTATCGGATGTGCGATGGTCCCTCCCTGTACTGGGGGGCATTGAACACATCTGGAAGCGAAATTCTGGTTTCCCTTATGTCGAAGGATTTAGCTTTGTAGGAGGTTATGATAATCAATCCCTGTCACAGTTGTTGAACATCCCTCATTAATTCCAGTCTAGTCCGCAAACTCACTTCACCCGAGAGATGCCTTTCCGGAGATCACACCTGTACCTCTTGTAGTATTCTTGATCATCCGACTTGAATGCTCTGATCTTGGTCAGCAGGCTCTGCATTTCATTGTTCATCTGGGGCTTCTGATTGGGAAAGCCCTGAACGACTTCGTGAGGACACACCCTTCCACAGCTGTTTTAATGAACTCTGTAACGCTGCAGGTGCAGGTATAAGTTATTGAACAGGACCCCGTCCAATGACTCAAGGCAATCCTGTGGCCATTTCTTTGTCTTCAGTGACCAACTTTACGTTGTCTCCAATGTTTATGCCTTGCTGTTCAGCCGTCCTCTGTATTCAGGTCGCTGGAGTACAGGCAAATGACTGGACTTGACAAAATGAGTTCTCGCGAAGGAACGACAGCAATTCCTTATCGTCGTGTGCTGTGTCCTCTGGTCCAGTAGGCTAAGTGCTGTTGAAAATTGGCCAGCGCTTTCTTCAAACAGGCCTGATTAAAGTAGCCGACCATAATTTGAGAAAGCGTCGGAATGGGTCGTCTCATGTTTCACGCATCAAAGGACTGAACTGTAAATGACCGGTTGCGTTTGGAATATCGATGATCTGATTGATATTATGACAAACTGAATATGCTACTTTGCGGGTCACAGCAAGATTGGATGCTTTGTAGACAGCAAGTGTGGCTGATCGTATTTAATACAGATAACTGAATGGGGTATCACCTTGCTGGGACACGTCTTAAGTAAGCACAGAAAATCATGCATTTGAATCTATGAGCAACCGGCATGACGATTAAAATGTCGGTAACATCTGTTGAGGATTATGGATAGCTGACGTTGCGGGTCAGGACACCTTCTGAGGACCCTTCATAGAATCGATGATGCATAGATCATTAGGAGGGGATCGCTGCACACAATTAACCATTTTATTCCCATACACACATAAAGGGGTTCGACAATTAGAGCCAGAATGCTGCCTGAGACACCATTTCTCCCAAACCCCGAGACGCAGATATTTCAGCAGTTGCAATTGCAAGCCGAAAGCTGAGTTGTTGCTGCTGGGTTCAGAATGCTGAATTCTTCCGCTTGCGTGTTCACCTGGACCTTCATTTTGTTCCTAATGTACAGTAGCAGAACAGACGCAGTATTCCTTCTGAAATCTGCTGTTTCATGAAATGTCAGTGAATCACGCTCCGCTTCTGCAGTCTTCTCTGTGTGAACACGAGAACGGCATGTTTCAGGGGTAGCTCGCTTTCTATATCCTTATGCTTTACTCTACAGGTGAACTTATGCGCCACTGCTTAGCAAATCACTATCTAGCAGCTTAATGAGCACTTTGTCTCCTTCCCTGAATCAATTACTTTCTGGTCCAACTTTCAGCATCAGCTGGTGACTCTGTCACATATTTAATATTATTACCAGTGTGTTTTGCATTAAAACCTACCCAGAGACAATATATTCTCTATTGTTCTGTTTTTTTAGGGAGTAATTGCGACAGCAGCGGTGGAGGATCCAGTCTGTAATACCGGGGTCCCTGTATTATATCTCTCGCTGCATACTTGCCAACATCTTTGTTTGTGGCTGATCCCGGTAAAGGCGAAAACATTGATGGCTTGCACCAATAGGTTAAGGTTATTGCATCAAAAACAGAAAAAAAAAACACAGGAACAATGTAACTGTGAATCATATTAAAGGTGCGTCCTCGCAGAATAAAACCAAAAGGCAGTGCGGACTTTACTGTTTAAAGAAAGTTAAATTTATTTGCACTGATGAGTTGGACACAACACAGGATTATAGATTACTGTCACTATTAGCGATGCTCAGTAATGTCCTTGTCATTACAAGGAGCAGTTTAACAACATCGCAATTGTTGTGGCAATCGCAGCATCGGCGGTGTCCTGAGGCTTCATGGCCGGTGCTGGCTTCACCTCTGTGAACGATGGCGTCTGATTTCCCCACTGACGTTACGGTACACGAGAGACGAGCAGCAATTGCTAAGTTATGTAAATACCACGTGTCACTGTACAACTTGTTTTCATTATCGGCAACCAATTGTTCTATAAAAGAATGTCATTCTGTGCCTCAGCTACACTGAGGACAGAAACATCAAGGCGCAGTGGATTCTAAACGTCTGATCTCTGAAGTATTTTACCCTGAAGATGCAGAAGAAATCTGATAAATGATCTTTGTTTAAATTTATTTACGCGGAGCACAATTTTAAATTCGAATTGCCTGGGCTTAATGATGTTACAAAGATTGGCGATCTGTTACACAGTAATTGGAATATTTGACATCCAGGATAAGTAACTTCTAGTTACTTTTATGGAGGCAGCGAAACGGCGCAGCTCTCAGCAAATGGTGATGCGATTTTAATCCGTGATAGTTCACGCCATAGTTTTCTATATGAGCTGACCTTGTTGTCAATCACATACCACATTAGAATCGCTGCGTACGCTGGACACCTTAAAACGAAGTTGCTCGCAAGTCACTGGATTCCTTTAAACAAATAGCACTGCGAGAACTATTTACAAATCACCTCCTTTTAGATCATCAACTCTTGTTCCCGTCGTTTCTTAAAATACCGTCTGATTCCTCTCAATATCCTGTCCAGTAATAATAACGTTTGATATTTTAAACTTGGTCATGCGGATTTGTCACTGGAACTGCTTGCAGTATTTTCATTTGCGACGTGAGACATCGAACTGTACAGACACAACACACACAATCCATGTCTATCTAAAGCTCCTTGTTTAGTCGACCTCATTCATTCAAACTCATTCGCAATGGCTATCAAATACGTGATCTAACTCACTGCAAATAGCTTCGATTGCAATTGTGAAAATGCTTTCCACTCTCTTCTCCGGATTCTCCGGATGTGATTAGAGCCACCAATTCTGATGCTATTAACCCCCTCTAATTCCCACTATTAGAGTATTAGAGGTAATGATTCATAAGGTATTTGGATCTACATGCCTGTAGAATCCAGGCAAGGCCAATGATTCTCCATCCCGAAAGGCACTGGTGAAGCAAACGAGGCTTTACAAGAACTTTGTAGCTTCGTGTGTTTGGTCACTGAGGCTGAGTTTGTTTAGCGGGTGGTGAAACAGACTCGTCTAATGATAGGAACTGGAATGATAAAGGATTCCGCCTCACATCCCGCGATAAAAGATTCTCCACTCCGGATATAGGACAGTGACTGTTGTCATTCCCCAAACTGGTTCTGAAGGTATGGTGCCCAATAAAAAAAAAATCCATTTTTTTCACCAGAAATCTTCCTTCTGTCATTCTAAAAAATAAACTCAGCTCCTCCTCTTCCATTTTCCCGCCTGTTTTGTTTTAAGCCATATTGAACTTTTCAATTCTTTGTGGCATTTCTAAATTTTCCAACCATCACCAAATTCTCAGCGAGCTTCCTGGTGTCAGCACTGGTGTTGCACTTATAGATGTTCTCAACACGCAGCTAGAATATTATATTATATAATGTTAATATAATTTTGAAATTATGTGAATTTAATTTTTCGAAATGCCCGTGAATATCATTGAGAAATACCTGAAAATAATCATGTAGCAATGACTATATTCGATACTTATTTCTATAGGATAAAATACCATAATCTTTACTTTGAAACATTTTGAGTTCCAAACTATTTAGCCTTTCAGCGTTTCAAGTTATGGCACTGTTACAGATGGCGAAGATAATCAGATCTGGGGGCGGCACTTGATTTCTAATAAACATCCTGACGGCTGAACGGGGACACTGTCTAGTCAGAACATCTTACTTTTGACATCGTGCCTGTCAGTCGGTTTGTCAGCCTAACATCGTTTACTCGCCTGCTGTGCAACCGTTCGTGTTTGTTTCATGTGCACTCTACAAATATAAAATTACAATGACGGAGAGGCTTCATATCTTCTGAAAAACTTCTCAGAGTAATGGTTGGGCCGCACAGCTATGAAGAGAGAGGAAACGATGTTCTTGGACAATATCGTGGTTTTACAATCTGGCCTTGCATTCGAATAAAAACCAGGGCTTTTGAAACGAAGCGCAGATGGGCAATCCCGGGTTGATGAGAAGGGCATTCTGATAAATCATCAAAACTCTCTGGCCCTTAATGCTGGTTCCACCTTTGTATGAATTTCCGTCCACACATGAATTCCACTACATGCACTGCGCAGTTTTGGTGGCCTCGTTTAACAAAGGCTGAAAAGAGTGCAGCCAATATTGACAAAGATGCTGCAAGGTCTCTCAAGGCTTAGGTAGAGAGAGAGGTCCGGCTGTATATTGTTCCTTATATAAACTGATTTATTCCTAAAGGAAGGAGAAAGAAGGATTACGTTACAGAGCGGTGTAAAACAAGGAGCAGAGTCACTTTTATCGCCATAAGTTTGTGGAAACTAACTAAGCGGAGTGGGGGGGGGGGTAGGTTGATGTTCAGAGGGCCGAGATGTCGTTCGATTCCAAGCGACACTTTACCACACAGAAGGCAGTATGCAAATGGTCCTACCTGACAAAGGAAATGGGTGATACAGGATTGCTTTCAATGTTTTAAAGACAATATTGAATGCGAAAGATTTAGTGGGATGATGTCCAAACGTAGACAAATTCAAACAGCTTAGACGGCCAGGTAGATCGGCAAGGAGATATTGGGTCGAAGGAGCTGTTCCTGTGCTCTAACATTCTTGGACTCTACTCATAACTGCTGTAGGCCGTGAACGTGTGGAGACATTGTGAACATTTACGACCATTAATTGCTTTGTGCTGTGTTCATGTGTCCACATACACCGTTTAAACAAAGGTGTGTACTTACTCCCAGTGACAAAGTTCAGTCAAAATAAACCATGGCTGTTATTTCAAGCGGACAAGTTTGAATTTCCACACAAAAAGCGGTTAGCTTTTTTTTAAAGATCTTGTTTTTGGTCTTTTTATTTGTTTCACTGCAGTTAACCTTGTGGCAATCATCATTCTCTGCCGAGGAAACTGCGGTCTCTCCAAATGTGTCACGCGTTACCTGGTGGCGATGGCTGCGGCGGATCTAATGGTGGTGATCATCGAAGTCCTGCTCTACCAGTTGGTTGCAGCAAACGGGCTTTACAGCGTCCTGAACAAAGCTCCGTTCTGCCTTGTCCACTATGTCCTGTGTCACCTGGCCATTGACTGTTCCGTGTGGTTTACTGTCGCTTTCACTTTCGATCGCTTTGTGGCCATTTGCTCCACTAAATTTAAATTAAGATACTGCACCCCCAAAGTTGCGGGTTTGGTGATTGGCGTAGTATCTATCGGTTTCTGTTTAAAAAACATTCCATTTTATTTACTGTATATGGAACGTGCAACGACGGTCTGGAAAGGCAACTGGGTCTGTTTCAGTAAACCCATTTTACCTTTTTCGGAAACGTTTGAGGGATTATATTGGGTGAACCGTTTGTTGAATCCGCTACTTCCTTTCTTCTTCATTTTGACCCGCAATGTTCTGACCGTTAGACAGATACTGGCGGCGAGCAGAGTCCGCAGGGGGCACAAGGGGCGCGAAAATTGCGGGAAACAGCGAGATCCGGAGATGGAGAGTCGGAGACAATCCATCATTCTGGTCTTCACCCTGTCGTCGAGTTTCCTTCTCTGTTGGGCGGCAACCACTGTGGTCTTTATTCTCATGCTATGCCTCCACACAGACCTGGAAACGTCTATCCGGCTTTTCCAGGCTCAGAATTGGGGTTCGGTTATTCAGAATTTCAGCAGCTGCACAAATACATTTATTTACGGAGTGACCCAGACCAGATTCAGAGAGCAGTTGAAAATTCTTCTGCTATCCCCCGCTAATTTAGTTTTGAAGATTTTTAGATGTTTGTACCGCTCAAAGGAAAGAGTCAAGTAATCTTCTAATTTTGGAAATAAAACCACATCTGCGCTGCAAACCTATTGAAAATTTTAACTCCCTGAAAGCGTTGCAGTTGTTAATCAATCCCTTTGCTCCCAGCAAGTCTGGCTTTCCTTTCTTTTATCTTAAAGACTACTTTACTCTATTGTAGATTGAGTTGTTTGCTTAATTCCCTTCTGTAAAATGTGTTTTAACTTGCACATTAAATCACCATAATATCCAGTTTTGAAAACTCATCGATCCATTCTCGAACTGTGCATTTCATAAAACTTTGGAGTGAACTGTCCGTGTCTACTGATGCGGACATCAATGATCTTTCTCATCTGATTAGTGTTGTTTCATTGTTTAATGTTTCAGTTTGCCTTCTGTACCGGCGAGTTGCAGCTAGTGGATCTGTTGCCCTTATTTTCCCTGGCTATTGATTTCTAGCGTCAGCACATGTTTAAAATCACGGAACAAATGATATATAACTTTGACTTGGTCCAGTTTCACTTTAAGTCTACAACACTAGTACAGTTTCCCTACTGGCCGAACAGTATTTTCTACAGGAAAAACAAGTGGCTCTTGCTACAGCAGATTTACACACTGCTCTTTCAGAGTTAGGATGTCGAACAAGATGAACTCAAGTAAATTAAAATACTTTACTCTTCAGACGTTCCACTAATTTTAAAATGCATATTTTCACAATTCTTACTCAAGTGCGAGTAATTAACATCCCAGTCATTCAATCTATATTCCTATATTAAGCATTCCGGGTTTCCTTTCTTTTTTTACCCCAGGGCTGTTTTGCTTTAATGACATTGAACTGTGACCTGGTTTGTCATTTCGTGTGTCGCAAGGAGTTCGAATGAAACGGATGACAATAATTTAATAGCTCTCGGTCTGTGCTTACTGGAGTTTGGAAGAATTGGGGAAGAAAATATTGCACAGTGAAATATCGGACAGTGAAAAGTCAAGATAAGAAAGATGGGGAGAGAATATTTCCTATTGTAACTGAGACTAGGACCAAGGGGCAGATTCTCAGAATTGAGAACATCCAATTAAAACGCAGAGGACGAAGTTATTTCTTTAACCAGAGAGCGGTGAATCTGTGGAATGCATTGGTGTAGGCAGCTATGCAGGTTAATACACCTGAAAAGTTGAATCTTCTGGAATCTGCTGGGTCTCCCGCTGCGTATTTTTATATTCTACTTCCAAGATCCGAGGAGACTCGTTCTATTATGGCGCTGCATCACGGGAAAATTAGGCTAAAGGCCATCTAGTTAAACATGTTCATTGTAAATTAAACAGTTTGGGCAAAAGATCCTCCAGTGGCAAGGCAGACTCCTTCAATAATTTTATACAATTTTGTAATTTTATATCATTTTGTAATTAGGGAGTGTCAGTGAGGAGCAATATATAGAAACACATTCCATTAGACTCTTTTCCGAGATCAGAACTGACGAGCAAAGCTGGGCAATGTGTAAGAATCATAATTACCAATGGAATTCTGACCTTCCAGGCGGCATTGAAAACTGTTAAAATGAACTAAATCCAGGTGTTCCGGAGTTGTTCGCTGTTGTGCACTTACGTTTCCCGTTCCTTGCTCTCCAATGACATCGTTCGTCCTGTCAGTGAATTTTCTCCAGTTACGGGGGCGGTATCGCTGACACGCTCTGCAACGATCTCAAATCCCAATGGGAAACGAACTGAATAATCTGCTTGTTTACAGTAGGCAGCGAAACTCGTCACGTTGACTTTGGCCTGGAACAGGCCGGACCGAAATGTTACACAGCTGATATTTCCTGGTGAACCAAATGAAATGAACGACTACTTGTCCTTATGTAACTAACTTTCTAAGTAAGTGGGCGGATTGTTATGTTGTATTAAGTTGTTTAATGGAATTCAAACTTTCTGAAACTTTGTTCGGTTGTGAACTCATTCCCCAATATTCACCGATGCAAACTGAATGTTGTAAAATGTCATAGGAAAGTGAACAGTTGCATGTAAAAGTTTGGGCACACTTAGTCAAAATTTCTGTTACCGAGAATAGTTAACTGACAAGAAGATGACCTGATCTCCAAAAGTCTTACAGTTGAAGATTAAAAAAAAATCAACATTTTAAGCGATAGCAGTGTATTATTTTTGTTTTCTACATTTTTTAGAGTGTAAAAAGGAAAGGAACACCATGCAGAAATTTGGGCACTCCAAGAGATTTGAGCTCTCAGATAACTTTTACCAAGGGCTCAGACCTTAATTAGCTTGTTAGGCTAGGGCTTGTTCAGAGCAATCGTTAGGAATGGCCAGTTAATACAAATTTCAAAGTTTTATAAATACCCTGACTTGTCAAACCTTGTCCCAACAATCAGCAACCATGGGCTCCTCTACGCAGCTGCCTAGCACTCTGAAAATTAAAATAAATAATGCCCCCAAATCCGGTGATGACTATAAGAAGACAGCAAAGCGTTATCAGGTAGCCTCTTCTTGAGTTCGTATCTTAATTAAGAAATGGTAGTTAACAGCAATGGCGGAGGTCAAGTTGAGGTCTAGAAGACTAAGAAAACTTTGCGACAGAACTGCTCGTAGGATTTCTTGAAATGAAAATCAAGCCCTTCAGGAAGATTTAGCAGACTGTGGAGCGGAGGCGCCTTGTTCTACTGTGCAGTAACACCTGCACAAATATGACCTTCATGGAAGAGTCATCGGAAGAATACCTTTAGTGTGTCCTCATCACAAAACGCAGAGTCAGAAGTTTGCGAAGGAGCATCTAAACAAGTCTGTTGCATTTTGGCAAGTCCTGTGGACTGCAGAAGTTAAAATATAAGTTTTTGGCCGCAATGGGAATTGCGGGTGCAGAATTTCATGAAAAGAACAGCTCTCCAACTGTTAAGCACGGAGGTGGATCGATCATGCTTTGGGCTTGTGTTGCAGCCAGTGGCACGGTGAACGCTTTCCTGGTAGAGGGAAGAATTAATTCAATTTAATCCCAGCAAATTCTGGAAGCAAACATCACACTGGCAGTAAAAAAAAAGCTGAAGTTGAAACGAAGATGGCTTCTACTACAGTATAATAATCCGAAACACACTTCAAAATCCACCATGGACTACCTCACGGGGCACAAGCTGAAGATTTGGCCATGGCCCTTACAGTCTCCTGACCTATCATCGAAAATTTGTGCATAGACTTCAAAAGAACAGTGCATGCAAGACGACCCAATAATCTTACAGAACTTGAATGCTTTTGAAAGGAGAAATAGGCGAAATCCCCCAAACAAGAATTGAAAGACATTTAGCTGACTACAGAAAGAGTTTGCAAGCTGTGATACCTGCCAAAATGCGTGGTACTAAGTACTGACCATGCAGGATATCCGAATTTTGCTTTGCGTCTTTTCCGTTTACTGTTATTTTGAAACCTGTCAGAGTTGGAAGCAAAATCATAATAATAATCTTGCTTAAAGTTTTAAGAAATATCACATCTTTAACTATACTCCTTTAGAAAATCAATTCATTTTTCATTCGCTTAGCTATTAACATCAGTAGAAATTTAAACCAGAGATGCCCAAACTTTTGTATACCAATGTAGTTTTCTTGCAGTCATACCTGACAATATCTATCTGGAAAAAAGATCAATGAACAACAAACTGTGCAAATACATATATAACTAAATAACTGTATGAGGGTCTCAGTAAATGCATGGAACATTAAATACGCCTACTCTAGCAACTTTATGTTTCTTGCAACAGTCTATCTGCGAGTGTGTTCCTCTGTATCCCGAGGACTGATAAGTGATTTGTAATAGGGTTCCATTATAGTGGCCAACTCCACTTTCTTCCCCATTTCCACCGTTAGCGCCTCACTACAGGTATTTTCCAATCTGTGCTGACTGAGCGTTGAGATGACATTTTCCGTGACTAACAACACCGCACCTCCCACGTTTCTCCCTCCCGCTCCGTCACGTCCAAAGAAAGGGAATTCTGTAATATTAAGTTGCCGGAACTTTCTGCCCCTCCTGCAAGCAACTCTCACTAATCACTACATTATTATATATTAATTCCAGGTGTTGACACATCTGCCATTCCTACGACATTTCTGGCATTGGAATAGACGCTGCTATGCACAATTGCCTCACAGACCAAGCCGATGTCTCCGCAGTCACAATTGAAACGGATAAGACAGGCCAAAAGGGCTCCGGTAAAGCTCGTTACGCCCATTCGCTATACAGTAGATAGAGCGCTGATGACTTACCGTACCGTGAACCCCAAATGGACGATGGACATGGGAGACATCGATGGCCTACTCGCCTCTTTGGAGCCTGTGAACCATGTAAGGGAGAAAGTACATTAGTCGCACATGTTCAAATATTTGATTTATGTTTGAGGTGTTATCATCATCTGTCTCCACAATACCTCTAAAATATTTTCTGACAGTCGGATTACCATCCCTTGCACCCTCGTTTAACTGCAACACTCTGTCCCCTGCAAAGCAAGCAATTCTTCCCAGCAGGGTATTTGTCCCCCTCCAGTTCAGGTGCAGTCCGTCTCCTAGGAACAGGGCTCACCTTCCTTCGAAGAGACCAAGCTCTTTATACCAGTTTCTTATTCCAGTGTTAAATTGTATATTCTTCGTATTTCATGCCCCACTATCACGTGGGAGCAATCCTGAAATCACAAACCTGGACAATCTGTTCTTCAAAGGTAGTTCCTAACTCTCTGAGCCAATGTTGCACAACTTCGTCACAGTTCATATCTATGTCACTTATAGCCAAATGTACCACAACCTGTGACTGTTTATCATTCAAATTAAGAATTCAGAGGACTCGATCCAGAACACCCCGCAATCTGTCACCCTGGAATTGATATGACATCCGGGAATCTCGCTCGCGTCCACAGAACATCCTTTCTGGGATAATTGATAAAATAGGTATTAGATCAATGAAGAGGAGGATTAGTTGGCTGGGAATCTAGAAGTTACGACAGTGTGGGCAATTGCTTGACATCATTGTTCATTCGGGAAATACATTTAATTGCTGAATGTTGTTTTCAGTATTAAAGGTAAACATTGTTCATTTCAATATTCTGTTTGTAACCGGTACACTGCCGGTAATCAATTACATTCCATATTTAAGTTTAAAATGAACAAATATTGAGATGGAGATGGTAAAAATCATTATATGCGGGAAAGTTATTGAGTAGTTGGGAATTTGTCTGGAGGCAGCGAGATGAATGGCGTTCTTTCAGTCCACTGGCCTGCTGGCCAAAACTGCGATACATGTCATACCTGCTTAGCACCCTGATCAAGGTAACGTGAAGACAGGCAGCGGCTGTTGGACGATTGTATGAGCAGCTGTGTAACACAAGTCCTAGTTATGTCACTGATGAAGCGAGACAAGCAATCTCAGAAGGTTATTTATCATGGCTGGGTTACCCACCTTGCAAAGACACTGCCCAGAATAAAGTAATTATCATCAATATGGATTTCATCATCTGTCATACGCCAGGACAAATATGATGATGATGATGATGATGAGCGGTTTTCTCGGTAAGTAACTTAAGTGAGGGTCCAGAGTGTTAGTTCAAAGCATTCCACAATGATTGGCGTCAGTGCCAGCAGATGTCACTGACCAAAGCCGTGAGATATGAGAGTAGAATTAGACCATTCGGCCCAAGGGCACAACTCCGCCATTCCATCATGTTTGCTTTATTGTTCCCTTCACGTCCATTACTCTGCCTTTTCTCCATGACCCTTAACTCATCAATAATCAGGAAAATGTTATTTTTTTGTTTCATATACCTAATGGCCTGGCATCAACAGCTGTGAGAGGGATTGAAGTCCAAAGATTCACCACCTCCTGGCTGCAGAATTATCTCCTCGTCTTTCCTCTATAGAAACGTCCTTGTATTCAGAGGCCGTGCAGTCTGTTCCCAATCCCCACAATGTGTGAATTATTCCCCACGCACCCACTCTTTCCTAGTCTTTCAATAGTCTATAATATCAATTACATCTATCTACGATCTTCTGAACTCCAGCGGGTGCGGACCAAGAGTCATCAAACGCTCCTTCTGCCTTAACCCGTTGAATTCGGCATCACTCTCGTGTAAGTCATCTTGGCCATCTCCAATGCGATCGCATCCATTCTCAGATAAGTTGCCGACACCAGTCACAGTATTCCGAGTGTTGTCTGACTAAAGACGTATGAAGCCTCAGCATTGCATTCTTCCTTTAACATTTGAATTCACACAGAAGGAATGCTAATGTTTCATGGTGCCTGCCTTTATGCGTGTGGACAGCAGCTTGTGAAAAGTTGAACGTGTCCATCTGTGATCTGGTGTGCACAGCCTTACGGGGATTGGCTCTCCGCAGAGTCCTCATATTTGCCGTTGCTGCAGACATTGCCTGGTCACCTGGAGGCGTTATGTTGACGGGAACATAAGTAAACCGCTGGTGTCACGTGTGCCCATAGAACCGATAAATGGATAAAAACACAAACAATCTGTCGATGGCGAAGCATGTTTTGTTTGAGTTTGACGTACTCTGCTCACACCCTATTGGATTCACTGCCTATATAACACTGCATATATACAGCTGCCAGCCCGTTCCCTGTAACCTTATACACTGTGAATTCACTGTGATTTAGAAGTGCTAGCAGAACGATCCGTGCAGCCTTACACATAATTACCCTTATCAAACGATCCTGCTCAAAGATCATCGACCAGACTTCAGGTGTGCAGAGGATTCAGCTGTCCAACACGTACAAGGAGACTTGTTATGGTTCCTGAGTTTCGGTAACGGAGATGGCCCATGCCTAAAGTTGCAGACGCTGGTAGCACAGTTACATTATTGATCATAGAATACAAGAGTATAGGAAACTGAAACATCCAGCCACTCAGCCGCCTTATTTTGCTAAAGAATCCTTACTAAATTAGGTCTCTGTTTCAATGGCGGACTGGCTTTAATCTGATTGTAGGAACAATGTAAGTCTGATTGCTCTTTTTGTATGCTCTGATTAAATGCATACACGGAGTTATATAGCACGAAATCAGTCCATGCCGTCCATGACAACCACGATGCCTTCAAAGCTCGATCTATTTGCCAGCGTTTGGTCCATAACCTTACCAAATAATGCATCCCCTGAATTGCGTTTAAATGATGTTATTGTACCTGTTATTGTCAGTGATGGAATTGTAAACGTTATTAACATTTAAGAAAAACCTGGAAAGGTATGTGGATGTGAGGTGTATGGGGGGATGTGGGCCAGGTGCAGGTCACTGGGACCAGGCGGAAAAAATGGTTTGGGACAACCAGGAAGGGCGAAAAGGCCTGTTTCTGTGCTGTAATGTTCCATGGTTCTATGGTACCTGGCTACACCCCTTCTGACTGTTCTTTGCCGACAAATGCCATTTGCTTAATCGAATTTTACAGAAATCTACGGGAATAAAAGAAGACTGAGGGCATTCACCCAGGCAATACTCCTCGTTACAATCATAAGCACATCATTCTGCTCATCTCCAAAGAACAATGTTCTTGCTGTCCAACTTCTCTCAGATCGGATTTCCCTGTGTGCTATTAACTAGTTGAAAAATCACACCTGTGCTATTCTAGAGTAATACAATTTGCTCGAAAGCTGGCCGTCTAAAACTGATCAGGTTATTTCAAGTGCGGCCTTACTTGACGTTGAACTACCGCTGTCAGGGAACTATGAACTTCCACTCTGTTCTACAGCAAACCCCAGATCTAAGTCGCTTGTAGTGGATATTCTACCGTGATTGACTTTCCCAAATGCAGTATCTCGAATGAAGCCTACATAATCAGCTAATCAAAATTCCAGTGAAAATCTCGATAATACTCTTCACCGTACACTTTACCAGCTGTACTGGTATCATCTGTAAAGTGCCGGACGATGTCTTGCCTATTCCCTTCCAGTATGTTGATTTAGAAGACAGAAAACAACAACTTCAATACTAATATTTGAGGCATATCATTAGTCAGGCCCACTAGTCCAAGAATTATCCTTCCACTATGTCCTCTACTCTTTACCATGAAGCCAATTATATATCCACTTAGCCAGTTCTCCCTTTTTAGCCTGTCAGCTAACTATTCAGACTACCCTGATACCAGATTAATCCAACACGCCTACTGCCATGCCCACGTTGAGCAGTACGAATATTGTTTGTGAGCTCTGGTGAATTCTGACGCGGCAGCAACTTGCCTGTGTGGACTCTATGTGAGTATCCTGGGCTCCCTATGACCCGCTCTGCCCCTTCAACACCATGGCGATTGCGGGATTTCCCTGTAGGCATGGTGTGGTCAAGGCACGTACATGATCTGGGTCCATGAGTGTCATAGGGTACGTGAACGCATCATTGTCTTTCTGATCGACTCACCCAATATCCTTCTCACATGTGGTTACCCCTGCCTCTCCACCCACGACCCTCACTTCTCCTGGTCATCGGCCTCACTGCTGGCACACAAACAAATAACTGCGTGTATTCCGGAATTCTGCAAATGCCGAACCATAACGTGTTAACTACACCCCAATTTGATCAGTGGTTTGCACTGATGCTACCCTTTTTGTTATCGCACAGCCCAACGGAAACAACAAAAACATGTACATTTATTAACAGCATTCAGCACATTTTCTTCAATAGTTAAGTATCTTAAAAGTATGGTTGCATGTACACAGGGTATGTTTACATAAGTAATCTCTATTTCATACCTGGCATGAGACTTCAGAGTATCATATAGTTGTAAGGCTGTAGGGTCGGCATTCATCTGTTCTCCGGTGGTTTCCATTATCGGAAAATATTTTGTCGTTGAGGTTCTTTCTCCGCGAAGACGCTGTATAACATCTGGATTTATTTTCGTGTGAGTGCCGAAATAAAATAGGGGTAACAGGATTTGCAAAAAAGACCTCGAATTTCGTTTAGAGATAGGAAAATAAAACTATGCCCTTTTCTCCGAATATAAACCCGTGAAGATATGTTAAAAAAACAATGAGTGAGTTTTCCTCCTGAGATCAGTACAAAACCAACAGCAAAAGCCGAGGTTCCATGTCGTTCCGTTTCACTGATATTTTCGGTAACTCGTAGGTATGTTGACCGTATATCTCTCTCCTCTGAACTGCATAACCGGTAAAATCAAGTCCATAAGGATATGATGAACGGAAGTTCTGTCCAGTACACCCCATCGTTGTACCTATGTATAATGACAATAAACATCATTCAATTCAATTCAATCCATCTCCTGCTGTGCTTAATGCTATGTATCTATAAATATTTGCACCTTTGAGGAATTGATTCCGCAGTTTATAATATGTGTATTATCAGTATTTTTACTTGCGAAATGGAAGTGGATATAATCGAATAAAGACATGAGAAATATGTTCTGCCATCCACTGACAACGAGGTCAGTGATCATTGGGCATCTTCACTAACGGTGTCATTTTGCTGAAGAATATTTTTATGAAGAGGGAGCTGTTATGGTTTTCTGGTCTTATGGTTTTACATCTGGTTTGCGCTGCGTCCCTCATGAGGCTGAAAAATTAATGAATTTATCAGATAATTGAGAGATGATTCTGAATAAGCAGTGATATTCCCTGTGTTAGAAATCGTGGGACGGAATGAGCTGTGAGAGTAACTTAGCAGTATTGAGGAAATCTGACAAACACAGACATTGCCTAAGTGGTCGGTAAGATCTCCGAGTAAGCACTGGCAGTAACAGTGTGAGCAGTGAGGTGCCTCCAGGAGTAATGGATCCCTTGGAATGATAGAAATACCACTGGGCTCCTCACAGACCAGAAAAGGAATCAAATTATGTGCCTCGTAAATGTAATCCTTCTCAATCTACCTCTCTATATATCTATCTAATTGTATGCGTTCATTGCGATAAACTGAACACCTCTTTCTGTGAAATAGCCGCGGTGGCATCTTCTTTTGAATTTTGACAAAATTCTCACCAATAAACAGGTTTATAAAAAAAATGATTGTAAAAATCGTGCAAAGTAAAATTCCGCAACAAGATGGCTGTCTTATAACCTAATTGAATTGGTTTGTTGCTTTATCATTAATGCATTTTAATTATTGCTTGCTGATGAAGATTGACTGTCGCTTCTGACGGTGACGTAAACCTGTGAGGGATAAAGTTCATAGTGAAAAGGCCGTTACTGCGCGACAGTTCCGCTCCATCGGCCTTAACAACCTTCGTAAAATGGCGGGAAAAAGTCGTTAACATTACAGACGTCTGCCGCTGCAGCGTATAGCCGTGACGCATCATATGCTTTGTCTTGCCCTTCGCTCTCCACGTAGCTTTGCAACACCGCCCTCTGAGGCTTTGGTTCTCGTAGTTGACCTCATCGGCCCAGTCCGGGAACTGTTTTCCCTTGACAGGGTAGGCAAATCCCTAACTTAACGGGATTATAGTTTCCCGGTTACCCTCACTTTATTTAGCCCGCCTGTCGAGGTGATGTGTCCGGGTCAGGGTTACTTAGAAACACAAGTGATAGGTGGGTGTCGAGTGGGGACCAAAGGTGGACGAGATGCCCCTGCTGGAACACGACAAACTCGCCACCAGAAGTGCCAACCAAATTATTATTTATCACAGTTTTTAAATGAAGAGTTTTGGAGGCTTTGTTTTGGCACTTAAGTTAAGCTGCCAAATTTGAGATTTTTTCATATATAGTCATTTTTGTGACATGAACCATCAGCACGAAATACGTCATAAGTATCAGTTCTTACCTTTGCCGGAGCACAGCGGCTCTTTATTAAAGGATGTAAGGCAGTTAATGTGAAGTAAATTTATACAGTATGTTTTCCTGAAAGTGAAAGTGATACGTTTCCCTGGACCGCTAGTATTTCAATGCTGGTTATTGCTGATGATGTTCAACATAATAAATAATTATGATATTTAGTTGACAAGTACGAGATCAATATATTGACGCGGACAAAGACAACAATTGCATTCAACACCGATACAGAACCTGAACGTGTAGAGTATGCAGAACAACACATTCTAGCAATAAATTGACAGATCTGCACGAAGCCCGTGGAGATTTCTCACTGAATGTCCAGAAAGACCATCTTCAAACTCTTGAAGTTTGGCGCAGTTTCCTGTACTTGCATTTACCTCCGATAGCAATCATGATTACTTTTGCAGGTTTCGGTGTTTGATGCTACACACAATTTTCCTGACTTTCACTTGACTGAACGAGATAATCACCCTGAAAACAATATGTATTTCTCGATATCTATATCTCACCCTCTGGAGAAATTCCAACCATAACTTCGTCACAGCTGAGAATAGGATATTCATGTCCTTACGGAACACACCACGAGCATCTCGTCCTCCGGAAATTCATCCGTCTCGAACGGGAGCTTAGGAAGTTTCTCATTCCCTACACCACCCGCAGTCTCTTTTGGCAGGTATTACTTTCCACATCACTGCCGTGTCCACTATCCTTCCCTACTGACATCCTTTCTGGCACTTATCCCTGAAAGCGGAACAAGTGGCTTACCTGCATCTATACCTTCTCCCTCAACAACTACCTTTCACGGCAATCTGTCCTTGCAGGTCCGGCAGTTAAATCGGAATCTCTTGGAGTGATGGCCCTCAGATTGGTGACACCCAGTGCACATTCGGTACCGCATTGCGAAGCGCCATCATTTCGCAGACACCCTTTAAAGTGCATGCCTTTTGAATCAGCGAATGTATGTATAAACAATTTCCAATATTCCAAGACAAATGGGTCTGTGACCAGTCGATAAAAATGAAGCCCAGTGAATCTCAGGTTAATTGAGAAATTTAATTTCAAACTGCGTTGCAACAGGGTGCAGAAATTCACGGTGGAGACTTGCTATGTGACTTGGCTCGTAAAATATCCTACTTTCTGTCCACACATGGCATGCGACAAGAATACGATGGAATGTAGACCACTTACCTTAAAACAAATCCTCAGCAAGTCAGTCGGAGTTTTGATGCTATACGGAACAGGAACCCTGTTTCATACTGTTTCATTCGGCGAGTGCAGAGACTGTCCAGGCAGTAGCTTCGGCGTCAGTGGCAGGGAAACCTCACCACCTCCGAGTTCCCGTGCGAGTTAGAACTTGCTTTGTCGAGATATATATCTCCGACCGTCACTGTCACTCTCTACCTCATTCCATTCGCTACTTGAAAGACTGCAATCATTGCCACCTGAGGAGTAATTGCATACAGATAATAATTGATTCCTTGGTAACAACGTAAATATCGCAGAAATGAACAAAACCACATTAGTTATCTGAATGATGGGGTGGTAAATTGCACTAGTAAGAATGCAGATGATACTAAGATAGGTGGTGTTGTGGATAATGAAGTAGGTTTTCAAAGTTTGCAGAGAGATTTAGGCCTGTTAGAAGTGTGGGCTGAAAGATGGCAGATGGACTTTAATGCTGATAAGTGTGGGGTGCTACATTCTGGTAGGAATAATCAGAATAGGACCTGCATGGTAAATGGTTGGGCATTGAGGAATGCAGTAGAACGGAGTAATCTAGGAATAATAATGCATAGTTACCTGAAGGTGGAATCTCATGTGGATAGGGTGGTGAGGAAAGTTTGTGGTATGCTGGCCTTTATAAATCAGAACATTGAGTATAGGAGTTGGGATGTAATGTTAAAATTGTTCAAGGCATTGGCGAGGCCAGATTTGTAGTATTGTGTACAATTCTGGTCACTGGATTATAGGAAAGATGTCAACAAAATAGAGAGAGTACAGAGGAGATTTACTAGAATGTTACCTGGGTTTCAGCACCCAAGTTGGAGAGAAAGTTTGAACAAGTTAGGTCCTTATTCTTTGCAGCGTAGAAGGTTGAGGGGGGACTTGATAGAGGTATTTAAAATTATAAGGGGGATAGACAGAATTGACGTGGATAGGCAGGTTCGATTTTGCCATTGAAAAACATGGATACGTATATGAACAGGAAAGGAATGGAGGGATATGGGCTGAGTGCAGGTTGGTGGGCCTAGGTGAGAGTAAACGTTCAGTACGGACTAGAAGGGTCCAGATGGCCTGTTCTCGTGCTGTAATTGTTGTATGGTTATATGAATGCTGATGTATTAATCAACTAATCGGAAGTATTGAATAATGGAGCTGTTGGCAATAAAAATGACGGTGTAGGAATTGAAATGATCTGCTGTCACAACAAAGGAAAGATGTTTACGAATTAGGAATAGAACAAAGCAATTCTCAAGACGGGTGCAGTTAGCCTTGCAAATAGGATTCAAAGTGTAAGAAGATAAAACGTGTTATCATGCTGAGATATTCCCAAACGAGGTCGAGGACCACGCATAGAAACAAGCTCCACAATGAATATTGAATAGTGAGTCATCCTACAGTAAGCCGAGGGCCGCACGTCGATCCCAGTTCCACGACAGGTACTGGCGTCAGACTTTCTCGAGAAAACCAAGAGCTGCATATCGGTACGAATTCTACAACAGGCAAAGACGGGGTTCTGCAAGAGCAGTAGGAAGTGCGATTGAAATTTGAGTTTGAATACATACGCAGTGTTGCACATACTTAGAGTGGTGACGAAGTGGAAAATGAGCAGAATGGCAAATCAGACAGATATTCATGAAGTCATTGATTATCACTAGAGAGAGGTAGGGCCTTATTCTCCTCTAGATCCCCACCCCGTCCCGTTTCCGCACTCTCTCTCCTGCTCTCATACATGTGGCTGACCGACCTTCACAGAAATGATACATTTATCAGTGTCGCTGGCAATTTCTTCCACATTTATTCGACACACTAAGTGAATAAGCGTTAGGACATACCTCTTTAGTATAATTCAACTTTCACCTCAAACCTATAAACTCTTGTAGATGCACTCAGATGATGGGGAATATCTCCGGGAATTCACCCTGTCTGTAACTCACAATTTTCTATATCCATTCCCGAGGAAGAAAGAAACAGGCTTAAGACCTACGAAGCAGAGATCATCAGTGATGGCTCTGGAGAGTTACAAAGTCGCCAAGAAGGAGCCAAACAATGGACATAAATGAATTGGCGAGGAGGAGAACAAGAGAACAAGAGCGTCGAAGCGATGATGGATACAAGAGGAAAGAAACATGTGCCAGGAGTCGGAGGAGGTAGTGGAAGTCGTTAATGAATGATTTGCCTCAGCACTCACCAGTGCAGAGGTTCCCAACAGTTTTTATGCCGCGGACCAGTCCTGTTAAGCAAGCACTCCGCTGACCAGAGAGTAGGAATCCTGGAGGGAACTTGATTAATGAGGGGGCAGCGTGGACAGGCTGATATGCTGGAATATTTCAAGGTTTCGAAGGAAGATGCATTGGAGGTTCTGAAGAACATCAGGATAGATAAGTCCCCGATAGTGAAAGCAACGCAGCACGTTACTAATGGATGCGTGGGAAGAGATTGCTTCAGCTTTGGTGATGATCTGTGCGCCCACACTGGCCACAGGAATAGATGCAAAACATTACACGGTGTGAGTTTCTGACGAATATCATTATTTTATTCAAAGTATGAGGATTAACCGTCGGAATGATAGACCAATTACTCTTATTGCATCGACGGGCAAAATTGGGGAGTATTTCTGGAGATACGATTCGGAGCTCCACAAGTCTCCACATATCAATCTGAGGTTGGAAATTAGACTTCCTAACTAAGCATACACTAACGGTGAAATTCAGCAAGTGCGCACCAAGCCCCAAACTTCAACACTTGTGCCCCGTGGTAGTGTGTCCAGAGCCCACGTCTCTACTGTCTCTCTCTCCTCGCCCATGACTGCACTCCCGCTCTTGCTGCGGACCCCGTCATCATGGTCGCAGAAGACACAACCGTGATTGGCCTAATCACAAAGACTAATAAATCTGCATATAGAGAAAATGAACCTTAAACTTCGACCACCATTACGATGGCAATAGAAATGGTAATCCACTTCAAAAATGGAAAAAGTCTCGAACAAGCTCCACTGTCCGAAAATAGGAAGTCACGAGGAGTGTTCAGAGGGTCGAGTCTTTTCGGAGGAATATCACCGAGGAGCTCTCTTGGTCCATCAGTCAAACCTCGTTAGCAACAACAACAAGCAGTTTCTATACCATTTGAGTTGATTAGGGAGAGCTAATCTGTCTCAGAAAATAGGAGGTAAACATTTTATGTGCGATAGAAAGCATACGGACTCACGAAATAGCAGTTCTGTACTCTAAGTGCAGAGAGGCAGATTACAAAACACTCAGATGATTGATTAGGACGGCTCCGAACATCATTGGGGCTCAACTACCGGGCGAGGAGACAATCCAACTCTCGATGTCTCCGGCAACAGAGCAGACTGATCCGATCGCTGACATCGTCTGTTTAATTTCTGGTCAACTGGTAGGAGATAGGGAAACATCTTCTCCACGATATTAGACGGAAATACCTTCATCCCGAGGGCCGTTGTTCCGCTGAATAATGCTACCCCCTGCCTTGCCAATGGCGTTTGAGTGCTACCGAGATCATTTGTTTATGTAAATACAGTTTTATTCTCGTTTTAATGAATCAGTAACTCAGACATTTCAAATATCTGTGTTGCCGGGACTGGGGCAGTGATGCAATTTTGTTGTCTTCAGCAGTACAATAAAGTTCCATTGTGTTCTCTTCATTTACAGAAGTACAGACTGATAAGGGACAGTCCAAAGGAATTTCAGAAGAGCAGAGCATGTTTCACGAACAAGATTGAATACTATGAGGAATTAGCAAGGCCTTTTGAATAAACCCGAGGACTGGAGGATATGATAGATTTTAGTATGGTTTGTTCTCCCAACGATAAGCTCATTCAGGAAGGCAGGAGGCATGTGTTCCAGGGACCATTACCTGTGCAGATTCAGAATTGGATTGGCCCCAGAACGCAGAGGCTGTGGTGGTCTTCATTAGACGGGGGAATGAGTGTAAGAGCCGTGAGATAATTTTGTAACCCTATAAAACCCTGCTGAATCCACACTTCCTGTGTTCTGTTCCGTTCCGGTCGTCACATTATAGGAAGCGTGTCGAATCGTTAGAGATGGAGCAGAGGGGATTTACTGCGATAATGCTAGGATTATGAAGAGAGGTTGAAAGAGCTAGTGTTTGTTTTAAGGCGACAGAAATGAGGTATGACGTTGGGAAGGCGTAGAAGATAAGACGAGGCAGAGGTTGATTGTACAACAAGAGATACTGTATGTTTCCCAGGCAGAAATGGCGAATACATGGAGGCATCACTTTGCGGAGTTGTGGTGACGGCAGAGGCATTTATTTTACACACTGAGTGGTGTGTACGTGTAACGCTCTGTAATCAGTGGCGTAGTGTCATTTACGTTAGTGACATTCCATCCACTCTCAAATAGGCAGGTAGATGAATGGAAAAGCTCAGGGCTTTGTCGGAGGAAACTGACAGACTGCTCTTGGAGCAGACTAAAATGTTATCACAACATAGTGCCTACGATGCCGTATTGCTGTATGCATTTATGTGTTAGTGAAAAGTTCAGGGCATGTCTTGTGACCAAGAAACTCCATATCTATGCCAGCAATGCAAAGTGTTCTGGATCCTGAGGGTCCTAAATGACGGGTGCCGTCTTCCTCAGACATTACTTTTTTGAATATGGTGGGAGCCTGATGCCATTGCTGGAGCTGACTGACTTTACAACACGTTGTGGCTATTTCCGATCTTCTGCAGTAGCGCCTCCACAGCTGAAGGGATGTAACAGCCCGCATACTGTCCAGCAGACATCACTCATCTTCTCATATGTTTTCGTAATTGCACCAATTCTTCATCTGCAACTCATCATCTACAGAGCTGTGGACCCACGGGAAATGGAATCTGCTCAGCCTTTCCACTGCTGACCCATCGATGCAGACGTACCAGTTTACATTTCAAAATTCAAAGTGCATTTATTATCAAGGTATGCTTTTTCAACATTTAGCTTCGTCTCCTTACAAATAGCCACAGAACAAAGAAAGCCAATAGAACCGGTTAAGAAAACGTCAAATACCCGATGTGCAGAGACAAAACAAGAAGACCAATCCTGCAAACAAACTTAACCAAATAATATTCAGAATTGAAGTTCAGGAAAGCGAGTCCCCCAACAGAAAGGAAGCAGAATATTGCAACAACCGATCCAAGAACATACCCCGCCTCTGTTCAACGCAACGCCGAGTAATGTCGCAGAGTAGCGAGCCGAAGCGTACTGTCCAGCGTCCAATCTGGTCCGTCACTGAGAACGTCCAAACGTCGCGTCGTTCCTCCCTTTCGGACCCGGGCCCTGCTGCTTTGTGACTCTCTTGGACCTGGCCTCACCGCCTCGATTCTGCTCGATCCGAACGTTCCAATTCGGCGCCAGTATAAAATCGATTAAATCTCGGATCTGTCCTCGCTGTCGGTCACGGGGCCGGGCTCTGCCTCGCCTCCGCTCCTCTCTGTTTTGCCCGATCGAATCGTCTCTATGCCCGCTCCAGCAATGGCTATACATTGGCTCGTTCTCGGTTCTCCGATCCGGACACCAAAGGCTTGATTCGGCCTTCAAGGCAGCAGTGTCCAGCGCTCTCGAGCATTCACTTCATACCGCCAAAAAATGCGGTCCAAAAGCACAATTCCGAATGGAAAGTTAGAGGCTTTTGCTTACAGCGATCGTTTACAGGAAAAAATGTTATTAATAACGTATTTATATGTTTTCTTTGCTTTGTTTCCCGCCGATAGGTGGTCACTGAGCTTCACCTTCACATTACACCGGAAGGTAGTTTCGTTGACGTTGAGTGCAAAGCCTTCCTTGTGACATCCCTCAACCTGCCGATTTACCTCACTCCTGTACCTTTCCTCGTCACCCTCTGAGAATCTGCCTGCAACAGCTGTACTATCACCAAAATTATAAATGATGTCTGAGCTGTGCCTATGCTACTGTTACAATTAAAGAACGTTTATTGTGTCTTCTGCAGCCGAATAGGACTACTGTACTCGCAGTCACACGGACACAATGAACACGCTCACACGGACGGAATTAGTAGGTCAATCCTAACTGAATAATCGACCAATCCCGTGATGCCACATGACACCCCGATAAAAAGTCGCCCTGTGGATCGGCCGTCTCATCACACTGTACGATTTATAGGCCATGCCGTCTTGATAATATTCCTCCTGTTGGAAGGACGTGGCGGTAGAACGAACTCAAGTGCTGAACACGGGCTCGGAAGCCGAGTAGGGAGACGCTGCCATCGTATCGAGCGTGGGGAGGGTTCCAAGGGGGGTTTTACCCGGAGTCTTGGTCTTGGTAGATAATTCAGGAACAAGGCGAGACTTAGAACTGATAGTCTTATACACCATGGAGCGAGGTTACTCGTACACGAGTCGACCAACAAACTGGCACCTTCTGATGGTGGTCACAGGATTCTTATACTACTCTGGTTGATCGAATGCAGGTGTTCGTAATTATTGGAACATGGGAATAGATTGGGAACTAAACGAGCTGTTAAAGGCCAAATTTCTGAGTCAGACAGTCAGTTGCCATAAGCGACCATGACAGTCATCACCCCCTCAATGGGAGCCTCCCGGCGATACTCTAGGCCTGTCTGGATGGTGGCGATGGAGGTCTTGATGAAGGAAAGTTCTAGGATGAAAGGGCGGGGGAACCAGGAACACTCTTCAGGACCGTACCCTTCCCAGTCCACCAGGTATTTGAGCTCCCTGCGCCAACATCGCACTTCTAGCAGCCATTGGACCTTGTATGCCGGATGGCTGTTGATGAGCCGGACAGGCGGAGGAGTCTCAGCTGGACGACACAAAGAGCTGACGGAGACTAGTTTTAACTGAGGCACTTGAACGTTTGGGCGAATACGCATAGACTTTGGCATCGTGAGGCGGAACGCTGTGGGATTGATAATCCTTTCGACCTTGAATGCTCCCGGAAAGCGGGGGGCGAGCTTCCTAGGTTAACGTTTGGGCGGGATGTCCTTGGCGGAAAGCCACACCATCTGTCCCGGTTGGTAATCTGGTGCTGTGGTCCAGTGTCGGTTGGCCATTCTCTTATTCCGATTTGTTGATCTGAGTTGGGCCGTGCGAGTCTCCTCCCAAACCTTCCGGTACCGACCAACATGATCCAGAACCAACGGTACCGCGAACACTTCTTCCTGGGCGGGGAACAGCGGGGGCTGGTAATCAAGGGAGAACGCGAAAGGGGACCTCCCAATGACAGAGCTCACGAGGGAGTTGTGGGCGTTCTCAACCCTCGGGAGATGGTCGCTCTAGGTTGACGGGTGGGTTGTCGTTACACAAAGTAACGTCGCCTCCAGGTCTTAGTTGACACGTTCCGTCTGACAGGCTGACCGTTGCACATTACGCTTGACGGAAGGTCTTCCACAGCTGCGAGACGAACTGGGGACCTCGATCGGAGATGATGTCCGTAGGGATTCCATGGAGGCGGAAGAAGTGGCGGACGAGAAGATCTGCGGTTTATGAAGTCTCTTAGTACATCGTTAATCAAGGCTTGAAAAACGGTGGGGGCATTGCTGAGACCAAAAGTCATGGCACAGTACGCGAAGTGGCCTAAAGGGGTATTGAAAGCCGTCTTCCACTCGTCCCCCTCCCTTACCCGGACCAAATGGAAGCCGTTTCGGAGGTCCAACTTCGAGCAGATGGTGGCTCCATGAAGTGGCTCGAGCGCAGTACATATAAGAGGCAGTGGGTACTTGTTCTTAATAGTGACATGATTTCGGCCTCGGTTATCGATGCAGGATGGGAGAGAGCCATCCTTCTTCCCCACAAAGAAGAATACAGCGCCCACCGGGGAGGATGAGGGTCGAATTATTCCCGCTGTGAAAGATTCACTGAGGTAACCTTCCATTGACTGCATCTCTGGCAGGGACAAGTTAAATAGGCGACTGGTGGGTAGCGGGGCCCCGGTAGAAGTTCGATTGCAGAATCGTATGGGCGGTGCGGGGTCAGGGAAAAGACCTACTGTTTACTGAAGACTTGTCCAAAATCATGGTACTCCTTGGGGACGCGGGGCAAGTCAAGGGGTTTCAAAACAGGTGAGGTCACGGTAGCTTCTTTGGGAGACAGGGCCGACAGCAGGTAGTTGGCATGAAAGGACGGGCTCCATTCGGCTATCCTCCCGGTAGACCAGTCGTTACTGGGATTTCCTTGGGTCAGCCATGGGTACCCTATGACTATCGGGGCTTGAAATGACTAAATGAGGCTTTATCGTACTTGCTTCCGATGGTTGCCGGATAGAATCAAGATCAGGGGCGGAGTACAGTGGGTCACCCGAGACAACTGTTTTCCGTCCAGAGCCCGGGCCTCCGGGGGTTGTTTAACGGCTCGCGAGGTATTCCGGTCTGGGAGGCTATCTCTTCGTTGAGCAGGTCGCCCTCAGCACCTGAATCCCCCAAAGTGGACAGGGATAAGGACTGTTTTTGGTAACTCACGGTTGCCGGGACTTGCATCCGAGTCTGTGAGGCTGAGGGTAGTGACGTCGCACCCAGCAGAACAGTAGGAGCGGGAGCACTGGGAGGAACGGCAGGGTTAAGCCTAGTTGGAGAAGGGAAGCTGGACCGTTGTGTGGCCTGATTGCTGCTGCTCTGCCGTGCTGAGACTCTGAGCCGGAAACAGTGCCACCAGCCTAAAAGCTGTAGTTCTGCCCTTCTGGATCATGCCCCGACCCAGAGCCGTCTCCAACACCTTGATGCTGAGGGTAATTGCCACAGGGGAACTGCCAGGCTTTCTTAATCTTGTTTTGATTGGAAACATTATCATATTTATTTCACAGAATCATATCTAGTCAAATTCATCGAATTGTCAGTGAACCCCTGCTCTGAAATTAGCGACCTTGGACAGCAGGCAGACAGGACACGTGGCGGATGGTGAGAATAGGAAGTCACAGTGCCAGATTCCTTCCTGAGATGTAAGGGGACTCGATAGCAGCCAGGCACTGTACCCGGTGTACTTGGGTAACAGCAGGAAAAGGGATACAGAGGAGGGAACTTGCTCACGGTCAGTGTTTCAGCCATGACAGTAATGTCCCTCTGAGGATGAGTTCGACTTCACGGTTGCAATGAAAAGTTTGCTCGTATATGAGGGGCAGCCAGAGCCGATGCCGGCTTCCGTGAGAAACTGTCACCGGAGTTGCTCCACTGTGGCTGGGTGGGGCTGTTTCACTGCACATCCGATTACACTGACAGAGTGCGGGTTCTGACGGAGAGTCCTGCCATGGGTATGGGCGAAGCCTTCAGCTGGACTGGAAGTTTACCCAATTGCTGTTTAGTCAACTGGTAAAAACACTTCCTGTGGTGGAGTGATTATGGTGCATTGGCATTAGGTGTTTAGGTCTCCTGCGAAGCATGTACAAAATGACAATAAGTTTCCACTTTGCTGATCTCAGTCAACGGTTACTAACAAAGGATGTAAGTAACGACATATTAGTCAAGGACAGCACATAAAAGGTAGAAAAAGAGCATAGGAATTGAATAATTGGGACAGTTTTAAAATCCATAGACATTCAACTAAAACGTATAAGACAGGAAAAGATGAAATATGAGGGCAAACTGATCAATAAAGCACAGCGGGATATCAAAACTACTTTCAGGTTTATACAACTTGATTATGGCAGGGTCTCGGAGGACTGGAAAATTATAAATGTCACTGCATTCTTTAAGCAGAGAGAGAGTCAAAAGAACGGAAGTTACAGGCCACAGCCTCACTTTACTGTTTGGGGAACTATCGGATCGATTATTATGGATGAGGATTCGGGGAACTTGGAAGCTAATGGTGAAATAAGCCGAGGTCAGAATTGTTTATGTAAAAGGAAATTTTGTCTGACAAATCTGTTAGAGTTCTTCGAGGAATTGACAAACAGAGATCAAAAAGATGAGGCAGCGGATGTCATTTAATTGGACTTTCAGAAGGCATTTGATAAGCTGCCACACATGAGCCTGCTTCCTACGGTGTTTCAACAATAATACTGGCACAGATATCAGAATAGCTGACAGGCCGGAGGCAGCGGGTGAGAATAAAGGTGGCCTTTTCTGGTTGGCTGCCGATGACAAGTGTGTTCCTCAGAGGTCAGTATTCGGACCGCTACTTTTCACGTTGTTTGTCAATGATTTCGATAATCGAATAGATGGCATTGTGGCAAAGTTTGCTGACGATACCAATATAGTTAGAGTGGTCGGTGGTGCCGAGAAAAATGTGAATGCAGAAGGATTTCGACAAATTGGAAGAATTGCCAAGAATGCTCAGAGATTTAATCAGATGTATTATTTTCTGATTTTCCAAGCTGTCAATAATATAGTAAATATAATTGTTAGCAAATGCAGGATGCATGTAAAAATCGTTTAACATATTGAAGCGCTCAAGATATTGTGGGAAATGCTGCAAATAAATGTTCAGGTTTTTGTCGTTTCAACTAGGCAGTGTACAACAGAGAAAATTATTGAATATCACAAATTAGTTTAATTGCAGTCAGAGATAGATATAGTTAACCTATTCTCGTGCAGCACACGCAGAATTATGGAATACGCCACGTGTGTATGAAGTAAATGAACACACATTATTGATAAAGATTTTGCAAAAATTCGAAATGTTTGCTCCAATAGGAATGCATATTCCAAGAAACAGGTGTCTGCAAAATGGGTAGGATATGAAACATAGCCTTGATGAATCGGCCAGAAGTCTCCGCAAATCACTATCAGACCTATTTCTCCGCCGTCTTGGAGAGTCACTCCCTGGAATGGGGCTAGAGAACAGCAGACAAGATGAAAGCACATCGTGCAAGGCTGGAACGTCAGAACGATCACGGGCTCTTAAGTTCAATAAGCAGAATGTTATGCACTTTCAAAACACTAATGTCTTCGCTTCAATGGCAGCATCACTGTCACTGATGTTGGACCTCAGCCCACTGAACTGATCTGACAACTGGCCACGCTGCTGGCGTCATTGCTAATCCCCGACCGTCGCTGACCATGTTAATAATTTTTTTTTTTGTCACTGGAGTCTTAAATATGACCACGGTGATTAAATCACAACGTATCCTGGTCACTGACTGAAATGCCTACCAAAGACACCAATATATTAAATTCTACCTCAGTGCATAGAATTTAGTTGGAGATTTAGCCTCTCCTTTTGTGATTCCTGCAGCCAGCTGATGATTGATTATCTAGATAAAAGTGATTAGCTAAGTGCAATGCTGTTTTCTGTACATTACTTCTTTCGTTGTTATCTGCGTGGTCTGTGATGGCAGTACTGCTCAAAATGGCAGTGTAACCAGCAACACAGTTAGAAAATTATACCAGATGCTACTGCACTGCAGCTTCACCGCTAATCTCTGAACTAGATTAACCGCCAAGATAGTGCATTGGCTTTTTCCTTAAAGGTGCAATTCATATAGGGTTATTATCATGCGAATAGATCGTAATTTTCCAAAATGCATCTGCTCTGGTTTTTATATAGATAATCCTCTACAAACTAGATTGGAAATTATATCAAACATCAATGAACATCTTGATTTTACAGATCGGACGACGGAGCGGAGTGATTGAATATCGTAGTAATGCAATTTGGTGCAGTTACGTTGCTCATTTCAACTTCAGCCTCCTCGACAATGTTTCAAGCTCTACGTATGTACCATAAACTTACGTACTGGATAAATCATAATACCATTTTCTTCATCAAATCTGGCGGTGGGAATAATTAACACGGGACAGCATTCTCACCCTGCGAGACGTGTTTAGAGAATAAAATTTTGCAAAGGAATTGGTTCTACAAAGGGATCTGAGGAAAGCCTTTTCTAAACATTTGTCAGAAGTAAGCTGGAACACACAGAATAAAGTGATTGTTGTAGCTGGTAAACACAAACTATTTAGAAATGTTCAATTGAGAAGGTTACCAAGTAGGAGAAAGGCAACTTACTTTCACTTCTGGAACGTGACAGCTTACACACGCGTAGATTGTTTCCTAAAGGGATCCTACATACTAATAAATGTATCAGCCCCGGATCTTAGATGCAAATCGCTAAATATTCAAAATTACAACTACAACGCAGTTTAATCTCAGTGGCATATGTTATGAAATGTGTTGTTAGTCGGCAGCAGTATTTTGCAATACATAACAATTAAAACTATAAATCAAGATAATCGGTAAAAATAGTTAAAATATTTAGTGCAAAACTGCGAAGATGGTTTATGGGATCAATGTCGATTCAGAAACCTGATGGCTGAGGAAAAGACGCGATTGCTGTATTATCATTGCAGATCCAGACACGTCACTGACGTGACTGGTGCGGCATAACCTGCCTACAATATAATTCAGTCCCTCTGGGAAAGAAGCCCGACATTTCGCTTACCTTCTTGATAGCCCTTTGCAGCGGCGAACCAACCTTTTGTGATTCATGCACAATCACTCTCAAGTCCCCAGCACATCTGCATAGTACATTTCTTTTACCTTTTTTTTACCATGTTAGCTATCATAGTGGATGACTTCGCAGTTACAAGTATTATATTTCATCTGCCAAACCCTTGCCCACTCAAAAGGTTTTTTTTTTGCTTTACATATTCCTAATCTTCACCCAAATGGGCTCAACATTCTGCTCCTTAGATCTTATATGGTCTCTCACCATCGCCCTAACTTCTTATTTAATTAAAAGCGTTTATCCACTTCACTTAATTCCTGCCTGTCCTTCAGTATTGTCCAAAATCCTTGGCTATTTAATTCCCAATACTGTCCACCCTGCAGCCTCGTCTCTGTAATGGCCAGTGAAACAAAACCCGTTGTACTGATTCGTGCCGCAAGTTCATCGACCTTGTTTCGAATAATACGGGTATTGAAAGTAAACTGTCCTTATACTCATCGTTCTTTTAAGATTTTGTTAGCTTTTACTTTTTTGCACGTGGGTTTATTCCGACTAATAACGACTTATTTTCTTCATCACCGAGAGAGTTTGATGAGTGAATCCTCCGAAATCTGCATGTGTTTGTGAGTTATAACCATTAACGGTACGTTATTATGGAAGTCCGATTGATATATGCAGACGAATGGCATCTCAAGCTTCCGGGATATGAATGAGCAGATAAAGATTAAATTAAGCGAGGAGATGTGTTTCACGCGGGAGTATGGAGTACTTCATGACAGGTCACAGACGATATAGCTATGGAGAAGACGACCATCTCGTCTTCTCTGCTCAACTTAAAAATGTATCACCACATACAATAATTAAAATTACAATGTCAATTAATAAACAATGTACATGTATGTCACCATAAATGTAGAAGAGTGTGATACATGTGCTGGCCAGCTTGTTCAATCAAACCATTAACCATTGTAGAATCAATGAAAGACGGCACCAACGAGGGTGTATATCGTGTGTAAAAAAACAATTTGTGACCTACAGCTCCTAGCTAATTCCTCCTTTCAACCATGATTCGCTGAATCATGCTTCATCATTTGCATGTACGCCAGTGAATGACCATGACGGCTCTAACTGTGTTACTTTTGTCACTTTCTTGCCTATTCTCCTAATCTGGGTAGGATCTTCTGCATCCTGTTTCCTCAAAACTGTATGACCCTCCACCAATTTTCGTATCCTCCACAAACGCGGCAACAATTCCATCATCTAATTCATTTATATACAGTATAAAAAAGCGGACCCAACAACGCTACTTGAGGAACACGACTAGGCACTGGCCGCCAAATAGAACAGGATACTTATATTCCAACTCGCTGCCTCCTACCAATCAGACATTGCTCTAACCAAGGGTATTTCACCTCGAGTAACCCGTCCCTTTTCTCCTGATGGTACCCTCCACAGAATCTCTTTCACAATCTCATTCAAAATCTTTAATGCCGATGATCGAAACAGCAACAAATCACCCCAGTGTTCGATGCACCGACCGATAATCAGCACTCTTCAGAGATTGTCTGTCTGGCGTCAGTGGTCGTTAAACCAGAACTTGTGATATAGAGCAACTGTTCACACTGCCATCCTTCATCAGATCCCAGAGCAACACTTGAACGTGACTGGGGATGTGTTTTTTTTCCATAATTAGAGGCTACAACTTGCTCAAGTGTGCCTTAAAGGCTGGCGGAGTGAAGCAGCGCCTTACATCATTTTTATGTGGTCTATATGCACAAAATAAATCCGAACATTGCTCAGAGGTGAAGTGGATGAAGAAGAGAAAGTATGAAAAGAAGTGCAACTTGTATTCAGTGGTGCGGATAATGGAATACACCGGGGAGCCGAGAAATATCGAGTCCACATTACCCGTCGCTTTATGCAGCTGCTGCTTATTCTGATCTCAGAAAATGGCAGTACCACAGTAAATATAATTGTTTGAATATACTGTATACCCGGAAACATACACAAACACTTTAAAATGTTGAGCCGATTGCCGCAAATAAGTGTTCATGGCTGTGTTGCTTCACCCAGGCTGTGCCCAACAAAGAGAATTAATACACATCACAAATCCGATTAATTGCAGTCAGATATAGAGGCAGTTAACTAATTGTAGTCCAGCACAGGCAGAAATATTGAATACACCAGATGCTGCTATAAGATGATAATAAGATATGTGATTATTAAAGATTTTGCAAAAATTTGAAATATTTGCTCCAAAAGAAGTAAACATTTCACGGAAGAGTTCTCTGCAGATGGGGGCGGATGTGAGACACAACCTTGAGGAATCTGCCAGAAATCTTCACTAATTACACACAGACTCAATTCCCCGACCACCAGGAGAGCCACTCCTTGGATTGGAACTGCCGAATAGCGGACACGAACAGGTCCATTGAATGTCATGCTGTAAAGTCAGAACAATGATGGGTTATTGTATTCAATATGTAGAATGGTCGTTCAAATCATGTCACTGACTGCGCGGAGTTTGTCATTGCAACTCTGGATCTCAGCTCACTGAGCCGAGATGGTGATATCTCGACAGGCCAGGCGTCTTTGACCGTGATGATAATGTTGTTGTTTCTGGTGCCTTAACACTGACCACGTGATCGTCCTGGCCATTGACTAAAATGCATTGCTCAGACACCCATCTTTTAAATTCCTCCCCTCGGCGTAGAATTCAATTGGTGATTTACCCCTCCTTGAGTCAGCTGATCGCAAGTAGTTGGATCTAAGGCACCAGTAACTGCAGTCTCGTATTCTATACATCACCTCCCCATATACCCGAATAGTTGTGAAACCAGGGGAAGAATTATTCCAGATGCAAATATCCTACCTTTTCATCGCTAATCTCAACGGTAGGATCACCGCCTACGCCGTACACCAGTTGCTGTTTTTTTTTAATGTTAAATGTGCAACTGATGTGTTGTTGCTTTAATGCCAATAGATGGCAATTTGTCAAAATGCACCTGGAACAAGAGAAAATCTGCAGATGCTGGAAATCCGAGCAGCACACACGACATATTGGAGGAACTCAGCATGCCAGGCAGCATCTATGGAAAAGAGTATTGTCGACGCTTCGGGCCTTCGGCGGTCTGGAGGGGAAAAAAAACTGAGGTGTAGATTTGAAAGGTGGTGTGAGGGGAAAGAGATAAACGTGACGATAGGTGAAACTTGGAGGGGAAGGGATGACATAAGGAGCTACGAAGTTGATGGGTGAAAGTGGCAGAAGGCCATTGAAGACAGAAAAAAAATGGGATTTGGGAAGGTGGACGAGCAGGAGGCGATTGAAGGAAAGAGGACAATCAGTGAGAGGGACGGAGGGATGAAAATTGGTGAGGGGGCAAGGCATAATTGGAAGTTTGAGAAATCAATGTTCATGCCATCAGGTTGTAGGCTAACGAAACGGAATATAAGCTATTGTTCCTTCAACCTAACTGTGGCCTTATCGCGACCGTGAGTGGACATATCGAAATGGGAATGGGAAGCGGAATTAAAATGGTGGACCACATGAAGATCCCGCTTGTTCTTGCGGTCGGAGCGTAGATGCTCGGCGAAGTTGACTCCAAACGTACGTCGGGTCTCACCGATATGAATCTGGTCTGCATTTGGACTGGTTTCTATATAGATGAGACACGACACAGCAGATCGAGAATTACATGATATGAACACAAACAGAAATAACCTGTTTTTTTTTTTTGCACGGACGGGGGAAACAAGCGACTGGACAATTCAGTAATGTAATTTAGAGACACAGAGTTTGTTCATTTCCACTTTACCTTCTTGGCAGTTAATGTTTCGAACCTCACTCGTGTAGCATAAATTCATAGGCAGGATAAAGCATTATTAGCATCTCCATTACATCTGGTGGTAGAATAAATCAAAACGGGACAGCTTTCTCACCCTGTGAGACGGGACACTATTTAGACAATACAGTCGTTTAAAAGGATCTGACGAAAAACTTTTCCAACCCTATGTCAAAAGGAAACTGCAACGCACTGAGTGAGGTGATTGGTTGTTGAGGGTAAACTCAAAACATTTAGTAGTGTTATATTTCTCTGTGTATTGAGAAGGTTACCAGATCTGAGGAAGGCAAAGTGTTTGCTCTTCTGGAAGGTGACAGCAATAAAAGGCAAAGTTTATTTCCTAACCGGAACTGACGCAGTAATAAATAAAGCAGCCATGGATCTCAGATGCGAATCACTGACTATCTACACAAAATCAGAACCAGGATGAGGTTTAATATCACCAGCGTACGTCGTGAAATGTATCCTTATGAGTCAGCAGTATATTGCAATACATAACAATGAAAACAGTAAATCACGGTTAGAAGATAATATATTACTACAACTAAACTACGTTAGTGCAAAATGTGGACAAAATGTAGTTAGGGAAACTTTATGGGTTCAATCTCCATTCAGAAACCTGATGGCTGAGGAAAAACAAGTTGTTCCAACATTGTCATCGCAGAACCAGGCACAGCACTGACCAGCCTGACAGAGTCTCTAATGATCAAATCCACATGAATGATCACAGTGAAGACTTCACTGCATTTCCCGTCCCATCACTGTCCACATGGAGAACTAGGATGCTTGCCTAGTCCCAGTATGGTCCGCACTATTACTATTGCTGCTTCTCCAATATCATCACTGACGATACGAAAGTCTGTCTGTAAACACGTCACTCAGCTGAACTGTACGACCAAAGATGATGTCCAATTATCATTGATCGGCATTGTCGCAAGTTACGAAGGGCTAGTGTGTCAACATTCGTAATATATTGAATTAATAATGCTGCTCGCATGCCAGATGTAACGGCTGTTCGTTCAGCAAGCTCTGTAAATACCTCAGATCTGGCAGCACTGAAGAGATTCCTAGCACATTAACATTAAGATCATATCTTTTTTTAACACAAGAATATCAGTAAGCAGCTAAGATGTTATGGAAGAACGCTCGCTGTGTTTTGTTGTTATCATCGCATCGGGCCGTGGTTACACTCCGAGCAGACCAGAGTGGAAAGGAAAGGAGAGCAGATACGAAAGAAATGGAGGGATGTGGGCTGAGTGCGGGTCAGTGTGACTGTGAGATTAAGCGTTCGGCACGGACTGGAAGGACCGAGATGGTCTGCTTCCGTGAGGTAATTGTTATATTGTTATATAGTTATATGGTTGGTAAAGTTTATCGTACAGGGTTACACATCCATGAGGCCAAAGGAATTTGTTACGCTTACACCGAAAAGTTTGTGATTTATACGTTCAAATGTAGATCTGATCACTGCTCAGGTGATAAGGAACCTGAAGTTACATAATCATCTGCCTCTTGTATTCAGTGGCTGGACGTAATGGTGACGACAGGAGAATCTAACAATATATTTACTTCGATGCTTACAGTGCAATGGTCTATAGAATATTACACAACAGGGGTTGCCTGATGTTTTGAGTGACAAAGAAATATGTTTCAATGTTACTTATATACTTTTAAACAAAGGTTTAACAGCTTTAAACACCTTTCCTTCAAATGTATTGTGATGAGCAATGTCCCCTCCGATGTTTCTGCATGACTGTTCTTTAAGAGAATTTCATTGCAAACCACAACAGAGATTAATAACAGTCCAGAAGAGCTGCGCTTCAACAGTTTCCGTTCGACGTTTGCAGGCTCATAGATATGCTATGTCACTAGTCTGTGGAAATTGAAAACAAGACTAGTTTACAAGTATTTTTAATAAAGATATGAATGGGGTACTGCTCAAGTAACAGAATAATAAACTTATCGTAATAAGCGATTTAGAGCACTGGTGTGTGTCTGTTTTTGTGTAATCTTCAATGGAGCTTAAACTGTGGAAAGTTAGAGCGTCACCTTTGCTTGCCATTAAGTACAAAGTCATTTCGTAGAAATATGCTGATGCCCCTGGATAAAAGCTTATTCTGACATGGATCAGAATTCACGAAGGACAAAATTAAAAAGAACCGACTCTCTAAAACCAGCGGAACAGCACCAGCTGCAATACAGTGATAAAGTCTGTATGACGGGTGCGTGGACTCTTTTACGGGATACGAGTACGGGTGTGGGCTGCAAGGAAATTATTTGTCTCCTTTTAATTTCTGACTCAAAAACATCAGGAATTCGCAAAGAAGCGAGAAACTGATCAGATATGTTTATTTCTATATTTACTATAACATGATGACACGATAAACACTATCAGCCACTTGTGAAACCACAGGAAGACCGTTTGAAAAGAATACTTATCGACTCAGTCAGTGATCTGATGCACATTGTGCTGGAGGGATCCCAGTTACTGACAATCAATTCCATCATTCTTGTCTTTGTATCTGTCTCCCTCTCTCTCTCTCTCTCTCTCTCTCTCTCTCTCTCTCTCTCTCTCTCTCTCTCTCTCTCTCTCTCTCTCTCTCTCTCTCTCTCTTACTCTCTCTCTTTTCCCTTTCTCCCCATCTCCGAATTTGTTGTCTATTTTGACTCCTGTCTAACTTGAGAACACAGTTGCACAGATGGCTGTTAGTCATTTTCTCTCTCATAACACTTCCACATTTCAAGCTGATGCAGCTACGTCTTGGAACCCCTGCTTTGTGTTTCCCATTTTAAGCCCGCCAAAAGGAAACCATTTGTTACTTTTAACTAATTTGCCAGTTCCCTTGCACGGGATTTCTAAAGAGAATACATTTTTCCTTATTTAAGGACCATTTTGTTCTGCTTTAAGCAGTTAAATCAACCGAAATGTTCTGAGATGTATTTCTTTATGTATTTTGTAATTCCGATATATGTAATAACACCAGCACTCATCTACAATCTTCTCCTTGAGCTACTGGGTAAACTAAGGGTGAATTCTTCCTGTCATTCCATGTAAAATAAATTGCGTCAATTCAAGGCAGACTGCTGACGTCACCGGAGGGTTCTCTCTCTTATTAATAAGAGTCCCTTTCACTCAGTTCCCTCAGTTTCAGCGAGAACAGCCTCTACTGTCACGGACAGAGATCCGGAGCGGCATCGAGAGGGAGAGTAAGGACAGTCTGGCTCATTCCGTCATGGATCAGAATCCGGGAAGGACAGCTTGGAATATAATAGAAAATGCGAAAAATGTCTTCTGGCTGGTTCCATATATTTTGGCAGACGATGATTCGTTAACGGTAGATTTTCGAATGATGAGTGTGTTTATCACCATTCAAGTGATTTTCTTCCCCATCCTCGCTATTATTGCTCTTCCCGGTGAGTGTCCTTTCAAACGAAAGTTAAGAAACAGCATTGCACTGTGAGTTTTCCTTGTCACGTGTACTTATCATAATAATAATTAAGACTGCTCTCGCACATGCAAGCTGTTGATTAAGAAAATCTTCACTCTATGAACTTTGGTAATTTACTGTCCTGAGGACGCCTGTCTAAGAAAATATGTGCTGTCAGTTGTGATGATCTAGAGCAGGTTTACGAGAATGATTCAGGAGATTAAAGACTTAATGTTTGAAGCGTGTTCGATAGCCCAGAGCCTATATTCGCAGGAGTTTAGGGGAATAGGGCTGCGGGACCGGGGAAGCTTATCTGTAATTGAAAGATTCAGATGGAGCCGTCGTGTAGACCATGCATCCAACAGCGGGGAAGTCCAGGGCCAGAGATCGCAACATCAAGATAGATGAATTCCCCCTGAGAACAGAGCTGCGGAGGAATTTCTATTGCGAGAGGCTGTGTGTCTGTGGAACTCATTGCCAGGCGGTTGATGAGGCCAACTGATTGGGCGTATTTTAAGCAGAGGTTAATAGGTACGTAATTAACAGGGATATCAGCTTTATGGAGAGGAGGTAAGAGAACAGTGTTCGAAATGGAATACATCAGTCATGATTGAATGTCTTATGATCGCGTGATTGGTCAGGCTGCCTCAGTTAATTCTCCGGCGGCAATGGTCAAATTTCTGATCGGTAAACTTACAGACAATCGTTGCACACAACAGCCTGTCGGTGATCATGACTTATTGTGTCCGTGACGAATCAACTTCATTGTTGCTGCAAAAATAAAACCTTATCGTGACTTCAATGAAGGACATACAATTGTAAAGGCTAATGTTCGAGAAGGTGCCTGTGAGACTCGTGGTGTGATTTGAAGGTGAGGTCGACAAACAAGAAGAGAGGTGCAATAATAATGCTTTGGGCTGCTGCTCCATTTGCAAATCCAGACGCCCGGGGAAACGATCAGGGACAGGAGTATGCGCTTCAGATTAGATCCGGTAGGTGTCAAGGACACTTATTTCACGACAGGTGAGATTCCACAGATTCCTCCGATGCATCATTCAGATCTTCGTCCCTCAACACGGATGGAATTTCCCAAGCAACAGCTTTCTGTTTCGTTTGCTGGTATTCGATAGAACAGATCGCACTGAGTTTCCACTACTTTGCAAAACCGTTTAGTTTTATTGATTGGAAATCCCTACTATTATATTAATCTGTAAAGTGGACTAATTTCTATCATGGGAACACTTTATATACTTGCTTAAGGAGAATCCGATCTGGTGTGTTTAAGCAGATTGTTTATTTTGTTCGCAGTGATCATGGTGACCATATTCATCCTGTCTCGGGGTAAGTGCGGCCTTTCCAGAGTTGTCACTTGCTACCTGGTTGCCATGGCAGTAGCAGACCTTCTGGTTCTTATCCTGGACCTGATATTCAGCAAGATTCCACTTATGTACATGTCATTCCTCGTTTTCCTCCGATCAATGCCCAAGGTGTGTAATATCCACGCTTTTCTGCTTTACACCGCTACCGACTGTTCAGTCTGGTTCACCGTCACGTTCACCTTTGATCGGTTTATCGCCATTTGTTGTCAGAAGCTGAAAATGAAATATTGCCCCGGGAAAACGGCGGCCGTAGTTTTGGCGACAGTGACGGTAATCAGCTGTTTAAAAAATATTTACTGGTATTTTCGGCTCTCAGAGAAATACTCATGGGTAATCAATCCATTCCTTTGTATAAAAAGAGTTCTTTATTTCAAATTCACGACTCAAGTTGACCTATTTTATTACTTCCTCACCCCTGTACCCCCATTTGTGCTGGTTCTGGTAACGAATGGCTTCACCGTCAGGCACGTCTTAGTCACCAGCAGAGCTCGCAGGAGACTCAGGGTTCCTGGATACGGACAGGATGCCAGAGACCCGGAAATGGAGAAACGCAGGAAATCCCTCGTTTTATTGCTGATCGTCTCCGGCAATTTCATCCTGCTGTGGGCACCTTTCACTGTGTTCTCTGCGTGGGAACGGCTGACTGAACTTACTATTTCTGTGATTCCGCCCGAATCGCTGCGAGAGCTGGGCATCATTCTGCAGCTTCTGAGCTGTTGTACAAACACGGCCCTTTACGCTATTACACAGAACAAGTTCAGGGAGCAGCTAAAGAATGTGGTAAAATCTCCGCTCGCTCTCATTTTAATGAGGAAGTCGTGACTTAGCAACGTCTGCACCCTCCCACATCCCCCCCCACTCCGCCCCGAACCTAACTGATGTTCCATACATTGTGGTGACTTTCTGTTCCTCTGGGACAGGCGCTATCCTTCTTTTGCTCACTCATTCCAACGGTCAATAACATAGAAGGGTCCCTTATAGAGCCACAAAGCACTTTCCTCTTTTGTCAACCGATCCTCCCATTTCAGCCTTACAGATCTTAGTACATTTTCCGCCACAGATCCACCGTGCAGTACTTCTGGCTTTCCGGTAAATTGATCCAAGTGCCAATACCATACTCCTGCGAGGGCATCTGTGTTCCCGGAATAACTCGTTCATCCCCTACAGTGACGACTGAAATGATACTGCAATCCAGTGAAGACTCTATTAGAGCTGGTCCCTGCACCCAGTCTGAGCTCGTTCATCCCCTGCAGTGACGACTGAAATGATACTGCAATCCAGTGAAGACTCTATTAGTGCTGGTCCCTGCACCCAGTCTGAGCTCGTTCATCCCCTGCAGTGACGACTGAAATGATACTGCAATCCAGTGACGACTCTATTAGTGCTGGTCCCTGCACCCAGTCTGAGCTCGTTCATCCCCTACAGTGACGACTGAAATGATACTGCAATCCAGTGACGACTCTATTAGTGCTGGTCTCTGCACCCAGGCTGAGCTCGTTGCCTACAACTTCTCACAACGCCCTCAGATCAGGTCTGTCCCATTTTGACACCGCTCTTGTCTCTCGATCTGTCTGTCCCCAATGCCAGAGATAGATAATCAAAGTCATCTTTAACAAACCAGACGACTGACTCCCACATTTATTGTGACGATACCTCCTGCCACATGGACAAGCGGCTGAGTGTTATTCCGTTCTATGATTTTCTTGGATGAGAATTTCCTCTCAAGACATCATACAGTAAATGGAGGTTCCCATCCACAACGATCGACGCTGCCATCACAGACATCTGTTGCACTTCCCGCAGGTAACATCACTCCATCTCACCCACAATAATAAAATAGATCGGGCCTCCTTGTCTTCACGTAACACGCCACGAGCCTCCGCATGCAAAATATTTTTGCGTAATTTCCAGCATCTCCATAGTGACTCCACTTCCAGCCAGGACTTTTGCCCCACCATCTCCACTTTCCGATGATCCTTGTCTGCGCAACTCCATTGTTTACTCGTCGTTGTCCACAATTCTCCCCTATTCTTGTCGCCATTCTCCAGACATTATTTCCGTAAGGACACTGGTTATTGAAGCACAACAGAGACCACATTGGTAACACACTTCATTTCCAGTGTTCATTCCCTTGCAATAAATAAAATGTCGATTTCCATCTACATTGTCAATCGACAAAACCCATTGTTTGCAATGACGTCATTTGTAATCCCTGTCAGACCAAAATATAATCGGTGCCGCGGACAGAGTTGTACTGAAAGTCTTTAGGAGCCTGGAGGAGAGACATTTAGGAACAAGGTCCACAACTAGTTAACACACTTACAAAGGAATATAGAGGCAATTAACAGTAACTTTTGCTATTGTATTCGTAATAATATCGGGAATGACCTTGACGGCTGAGTGAAAAGCTCGCTGTGATATTTTTGATCTTCACAATGTACTCTTGGAGGGATCCAATGTGACCGAGTGTTTTCCCGGCACATCTTTGTGCCCGTTAATGGTAACGTTTTTCTCTCGTGAATGCCAAGTTTATTTCTACGCGATATCAGTTCGAAGTTAACATGAACGTGTTGTTTTCTTCGGTTTGGTGGATAACAAGTCAGAAATGTCAGATATGTGCAACTTGTGTACAGTGGCTGGAGGCAATATTCGACACCGGGAAACTAATAATAACATTGCATCTTCCTTCAGTACAGATCGATGGGCTCAGCAGCGTTACACAACTGTCCTTTCCTCCTTTCTCTCAGCGGACACATTGCATGTGTATTTTAAAATAAATATCCTGATCAAATCATTGTGCACCATGTCCCATCGCTGGACTCCTTGAGATTATAGCTGCTTACAGAGTATCATTATTTTACTGTTCAAAGTAAGGTTGCTCCTTATATCGCTGACATAAGGGCAATATCTGAATTTAAACACTGGCAGCTGAACCATACTACTAAATATATATCGCAGATATCACCTGCAGTACTGGCACTGGTTATCCAGACCCACCTCAGATTATTTTCGATCAAATGTATTTAACTGGGAATTCTCGCTGATCTGGTAACAAGTACAGTGCCTATCAAAAGTATTCACTCCCCCGCCCTTGGAACACCCTTGTAGCCATGGACACTCGCATGGATCGCCGGCTACGTGGAAGAGTCTATGTTCCAAGCCGACACTGGTGTTACTCCCAAACCTTACCTCCGCTACATTGACGACTGCATCGGTGCTATTTCCTGCACGCATGCGGAGCTCGTCGGCATCCTCAGCTTCGCCTCCCAACATCTACCGTGCCCTCACACTTACTTGGCCCATTTCCGACACCACCCTTCCATTTCACGATCCCTGTCTCTATATCTTGAGACATTATAACCACCGTTGTCTACTGATCGCCCTCCTCTCTCTTATCCTTGCAAGCTGAGCAAGTGCTACACCTGACACATACTCCCTGAACTGCCCTTCCAGGCGAGGCACTATCTGAACCTTGAGTCTGTTGGGGTCACCCATTGTACCTGCTGCTCCGGTGTGGCCTCCTATAGATCGGTGAGACCCGACGTTGATTTGGAAACTGATTCACCGAGCACTCACGAAAATCCATCAGAAAAAGCGGGACCTCCCACTTAATATCCCATTCCGACATATCTGTCTCCTCTATTTTCGGATGAAGCCACAGTCATATTGGTAGACTATCACCTTATATCCCGCCTGGGTCGCCTCCAACCTGCTACCATAAACATCGATTTCTCGAATCTCCGCTGATAACCCCCGATTTCACCATTCCCCGTTCCTATTTCCCTCTCTAACCCTATCTCCACACCTGCCCCTCAACTCTCTCTGGACCCCTCCCCTGTTCTTGCTTCTATGGTCTTCAGACCTCTCCTATTATATTCCCCTTCTCCACAGTGCATTACCTTCACCCATCAACCTCTTAGCTGTTTACTTCACCCCTGCCCCATTCCGCTTTCAAGCATCCCTTGTGGCCGTTCAACCCCTTCCGCAAACTTCCAGATCTGTATCCTCATAATATTTTGTCCAGTCTTAATGAAAGTTCTCGGCCCGATACGTCGACTATACATTTTTCCGCAGATGCTGAGTCAATCTGGCATTCTGGGTGTGTTTCTCAATAAAGCCGATTCCGTGACTCTTGATGGTGAAGCAACAATGTAATGTCCTGGTTCACATACATATTGCTAAGCTGTATGGAAGCAATTTATCAGTCTGTAAGGACAGACTGTTCTGCTTCCAGCCTGTTTGTGTTATTGCTGAAAATAAGGAATGATGAGTAACGTGGGCCATCCAATTACGATGCAAACTGGGGGGCGATTTTTGTTCAGGGACACTGTGGTCGATCTTGCGGTGTCTGTTCGTTGGGAGATGAAGAGAGAAGACGCTGGGGAAACCCGGTTGTAGAGTACGACATGCTTTGTTCAAGATGGATTGAGAGCGACTTCCGGAAGGTGGTATGAACTTTCACGCAACCAAGGACCAGTCAGTAAGTGTCGGAGAAGTACGAGATGAGCTTCAACTTGTAGATATTTGACCATTTAATCCAAATGGGTCCTTTCCTTTTTCGTTTTCTTTACTAACCCTTAATTTAAGGTACGTAAATATAATTCCTTTAATCGGATGCAGTGTACTGCCTGTTATTTCGTTCCACTAATTTGTAACAAGGTATCGCATTAGACAGCATCCACGCAAACCGAGGTTTGGTGTGTTACGGCTGTCTCAATCTCCCTAGTTGGTCCGGACCGGAAGACGGTCTTCCCTAGACTTAGGAAGTCAAGGAAACCAGGGTGTTTAATTGTTGGGGCTCGACTGGGATCGATGTAGTTCGATAATTTATGATCTCCCTGAGCATTGATCCAGTGGTTAGTGTGTTTAAGCCTATGTTAAACTATTGCCCGATAAAGTTCTACGATACATGATTATGGAGAACTGTGCTGCGAACTGTCCATGATTCCCATGAGGAAGGGACTGTGCGCGAACATGCAGAATCGAAAGCCGAGTCTCCCATAGCCGGGGATACGGATTTCAAAGGCAGGTTGTTCTCGTTTTTCTTTGGGGGAGGGGGCGGAAAGAGCGGAAGGAATGGTATGATTCATAATGTCAAATAACGCTCCAGCACGGACATTATGACTGGTTTTCAGGACATGTTTCAGGAGAAAGTTGGAGAGCGCGTTCAGGAAAAACCTTCACCACTCTGTGTTCCCAGCTGCTTTTGAGGAATGCCTGGCTGGGCAAGATCATGAGCATAAACGCGGTATTGTGTGGTACACTCCATCCGGATCGGCCTGGGGAATCAGATATAGTGACGGGAACCCCTGATTTCCAGGAATACCTGATGCCGAAGTCCTGTTGGTGGATGCTCCGGAAGACCACGAAGAGCAGTCATGCTGTTCAGTTGGGATATTGCAGACGCCTTCGGTTAAACAGTTGGGCAGGACGGCTGTGATTGTCAGGAAGACTTCTGAGAGGCATGTCAGCCTCAGGTGGGGGATGCCAATGGTACACCTCTTTCCAGTGACCGTAATGTCTAATGTTCCTGTGATACAAGCCTTGCATAAACCCTGTCCGAAAAACGGAAAGTTGACTGCCGGGTTATTCTACTTTGCTGACTCTCCGCTGCCAGGAGGTTGGAAGAATAGTTTGAAGCCAGACGATGTCTTTTCTATTACGAGTTTGATGTGGGTTGTTCCAAGTGCATTCCCCACACTCTCCGGGTGACCGAGGACACCCAATTCAGAGAAAGGTCGCGGCGACTGACTGCAGCAGAGTTGGAAGACTTGTGGTTACGGGACGGATATAGAACAGAATGTGCGTAAATAACACGGAAACTAGCGCGCATTTACAATGCTAACACCTTAATAGAAATGTAGTTTAAATAACACCTTGATAGAAATGTAGTTTAAATAGTTTACATTGTGCTGCAGGGACTGGGGTGATAGATAGAAGGGGCTTGGGGGAGCGGTGGTGCTGCTAACTAGAATGGGTGATCGGAGCCACTCTCTGGGGCGAAAAACTCCTTTAGAGAAGGTGCACCGCAGGTTCAGCAGAACGTTGCCGCGATTAGAACACGTCTTGTGGGGGAACAGTGAAGAAGCTGGAACTTTTCCTTTCGAAGCTACGAGCGTGATGTAAGCGTATAAGATTACAAGAGACACAGACAGTTTGGACAACAGCATCTTTTCCACTGGGTGACAACGACCAATAGGAGAAGGCATAAGTTGAAGATGAGTGGAGGAAAGGTTAGGTCAGTTGTAGGATTTTTTGTACACAGTGTGGTGGGTTCTGGGAACGCACTGCCGTGGTGCTGTTCGTCGTTGTCACAATAGGGATGTTAAAAAAGATACTTGGATAGACAGATGGCTGTCGTGAAAATAGCGGATTATGGTCTCTGTAGGTGGGAATAGTTATAATGTCAGCAGAGTAGAGCTACATTGCTGAACAGAGCTTCGTGGGCCGAAAAGCCTGCAGCGCCTTGTACTGAACTTTGCTCCTTGATCTACTTTCGACGTAAAATTACCACCAGATATGTTGACAAAGGAGATTGAGAAAGCGAAAGGAAGCAGTTTTATGTCATAAATATAGAACGGGCTCCTTGGTCTAGTGGCATGATTCTCGCTTTGGGACTGAATTTGCGAGCATGCGGAAGGTCATGAGTTCAAATGCCTTACGAGCCCCTTGATTGATGCATGTTAGAATTTCAGACATTGGAGCGCAGAAGAATGAGGGAAGATATTTAGATGTATAGGAAGTTATGAGGGCTGTATATGTAGGTCACTGACTGTAAGCTTTCCCCTCTCAGGTTAGGACTGACGACGACTACATATCACGGCTTTAGAGCGGACGGTGAAAGATTTGGTTTGACGTAGAAATAGAATGGGTAAGGAGTGACGTTAAGCTGAGTGGCTAATACCTGCTCCTACAATCTTGTGTTATTGTATAACTGAAATTCAGCTCTATCAATAGGAATTTGAAGTGAGATACAGAAAGTGACCATGGATAACTGGATTTGAGTAAATGAACATTTCCCAAATATTTTCGCGTTTGAAGACGTTCTTGTAGAACAGAGTGCGCCAAACGTTACCTCGTAGTTTTGCAAAGAAACTGAGAAACCTAGCGAATTAGAGCAAACCAGCGATACGAAATTATGAGGGGTATAAACCGTGTTAGTGCAAGCAAGCCTTTTCCACTTAGGTTGAAGCCACATGTCATAGATAAAGGGTGAAATATTAAATAGTTAAGGGGGAACTTCTTCACTCAAAAGGATTTTGGAAAAATATCGTGAACGGAGTATAGCATGGATTGTGGGAATGAATACGAACCCACCCGCGGCGTTGTCAGATGAATGAGCCGAAGCGGGGAAGAGGGAAATGAGGGCTTTTTGCTGGATGCAAGGAAGTGACAAGTTGGGTTTTGCGGATTTCAGTACCCAGCAGAGTGTTTCGCAGGTTACGGCGATAACTTTGAAGCTGAAGTATAGTATTTAAAGATTAGATTTATATTGTTACATGTACATATAATCATCATGTGAAATTCGCTGTTTTCGTCAAGACAAATTAAATTAAATTAAATTTGCGTCAAGTCAAATTAAAGCAGCCGGCAAGTGTCTGTAATCAAAAGAACATGCCAACAACTCATTAACCCGAACCTGTACGACTTTCGACTGCGATTGGAAATCGGAGTATCCGCAGGAAACCCATGCCGTCATGGTTTCACTGTAGCACCAGAGGTTAGCTTAAGACCTGAGATAACAGGGGCTTTGGAATGTGTTTCAATCAATGAGCGGCGTGTTGTTGTTGTTTTTTTTTTCCAGTGTGTCTGAGAGAAGGTAATCTCGGTCTTTTTGTCAGCAAGGGATGAAGGGAGATGATGCGAATGAAGAGAGCCGGAAGTCCGCAGGACGGAGTGGACTTGGAGTGAGAGTCCATGAGCCGACAACGCTCGGGGGAGATCGATGGGGAATGAATGGATGGGCCGTCGTGAGATATAATGTGCACATCAGACTGTTTGATTAAAAAGGGCCTTTTTTTCTTTTTCTTTTCTTTACAAACTACAGATTAAGACTTACAGAGCTAAATAGCATATGGTGTACTGCCTGATATATTGCGGTTCGGATTTGTAACCCGGCAACACATCACGCATCGTCCACAGAAACGAAATTTCTCATCTTGTCACGGCCAGAGGTTATCTCGCCCTAGACAAACGCATGCTGGAAGATAAATGGGTCACGATAAAGAAAAGTGGAAGGAGACCCGCGTGTCCGTGTACACGAAACAAGGCATCAGGTCACACAGGAGATTCCACAGATACTGGAAATTGAGAGTAACACACATAACATGCTGGAGGATCTCAGCCGGTCAGACAGCATCGATGTAAAGGCAGAAATAGTCAACTCCTCCGACCCTAATCCTTCCTCAGGACTGATAGGACTGAAGCATCGAGCTACGCCATGCTTTATTGAAAGTGAGGGTAAGTACAGGAGTGCCCCAATGCAGCCGTGTAGGGCATTTATGAGTCGCTGCTGTGGCCATTTTGTTGAAGGATATGTGTTGATTAGACGTAGAGAGCGCGTGCCGGTCTGATATCCGGTGGCACAGCGAAGGGGGATAGAAACTTGGCTGATGGTTCATTGCTGTACACAACACCAGATGGGATCTCAATAGCCAGATACAATGGATGGATGGAACGAGAACCGATGCTACAATGGAGTGTTGATAGGTTCTTGATTAGTTGGGACTTGATAGAGTAAGAGGGGAATGACATTGAGTTTAAGCACGATGGAATGGAGGAGCTGAATCGAAAGGCCGAACAGCTTAGTTCTGCAACCATGTCGTGGACTCCACACACAGGGATTGCGTCATCAAGGTACATCAAATGCAATGAAGATCGAGATTCGTCTCGCCACCAGGAAGGCGGCGAAAATATTCGCTCTGTTACGTAGAAGGCACCAGACTCCAAGGAGCGGATCATACTTCAGATATACGTAAATTACATTTATAAATTCTCAAAGAAATGGGGAGGGGGTCTTGTTCCTCTGTGTGCACCGATGTTTAAAGGCAAAGAGGAAATGCTGCAGCTCTGTAAAACCCCGGTTAGTCAGTTACCTGGAACAATAGAAAACATAGAAATCCGACAGCACAATATAGCCCCATAGGCCCACAAAGCTGTGCGGAGCATGTCCCTAGCTCAGAACTACTTAGGCTTACCCATATGCCTCTACTTTTTCGAAGCTCGACGTATTCGTCCAGGCGTCTCCTAAAAGACCCTGTCGTTTCCGCCTCCACCACTGCATCCGGCGGCCCATACCAGGCATTCACCATTCTCTACTTAAAAAAAAAACAACTTACCCCTGACATCTCATCTGTACCTACTTCGATGCAGTTTAAAACGATGCCCTCCCGTGCTAGTCATTTCACCCTAGGAAAAAGCCTCTGACTATCTACACGATCAATGCCTCTCATCCTCTGCAACTCTAAGGAGAAAAGCCTATATCATTCAACCTATTCTCATAAGGCATGCTCCCCAATCCAGGCAACATCCTTATATATCTCCTCTGCACCCTTTCTACGGGCTTCACATACCTCCTGTATTAAGGCGAACAGAACTGTGTACAGTAATCCAGGTGGGGTCTGACAAGTGTCCCATATAGTTGAAACATTACCTCTCGGATCTTGAACTCAATCCCACGCTTGATGAAGGCCAATGCACCGTATACGTTCTTAACCACAGAGTCATCCTCCGAGGCAGCTTTGAGTGTCCTCTGTACTCGGACCACAGAATCCGTATGAGGTGCAAACATTCTGCAAAGAATCTTTCAATTAGTGCTATATTCTGCCATCATATTTGATCTACAAATCACTTCACACTTATCTGGGTTGAACTCCATCAGCCACATCAAAGCCCTGTATTGCATCTTATCAATGCCCTGATATAACATCTAGCAGCCCTCCACGCTATCCACAACAACCCAACCTTTGTGTCATCAGTAAAGTTACGAACCCAATTTTCCACTTCGTCATCCAGGTCATTTATCAAATTCGCGAAGCTCTCGGTATTCTGGGGAAAGAGGGGTGAGCAGACAGCTGTCGTGGTCGGCGTCCGGACCAATGACATTGACAACGACGACCTGACGAAGGAATATAAGGAGTTAGGAATGAAGTTAAAATGCAGGACCTCAAGGGTAGTAATCTGGGGAATGCTGCTTGGACCACGAGACAGAGAGGTTAGGAACAGGAAGTTATGGCGGATGAATGAGTGGTTGAAGAGTTGGTGCAAGGGGCAGGGGTTCAGATTTCTGGAACATTGGGGTTTCCGTTGGAGAGGGTTTAAACTAGTTTTGTGAGGCGTGCAAATCAGAATCTAAGTGCAGATATTAGGGTAGAAGGACAAGGGCATGATGCTCTGTGTCCTGAGTTGGTGAGGAAGGACAGGCGGACAAAACATGTCGCCAGTTAGCGGGTTTGAAATGTGTTTCTTTCAATGCTAGTAGTATTAGGAAAACAGTGAATGAACTTACAGCATGGATCAGTACTTGGGCCTATGATGATGTGGCCGTTACTAAAACTTGGCTGGTGGAAGGGCAGAATTGGCTGATGCAGGTACCAGGGTTTAGGTGCTTCAAAGGAATAGGACGGGAGGTAGAAAAGGGGGAGAGGGGCAGCACTGGTCAGGATAGCATCACGTTTATAGAAATGGAGGACGCTGCTGCAGAGAGAGTGTCTACTGAGTCGGTGTGGTGGAAGTCAGAAATAAGAAAGGATCAATCACTCTGCTGGAATAGTCCATTCGCCCCCATGTAGCCTTCGGGAACCGAGGAACAGACAACCAGGCAGATTTTCGAATGGTGCAGGCAATACAGGGTGGTAGTTATGGGTGATTTCAACTTCCCGCATATTGACTGGGACCTCCTGACTGCAAGGGAGCTAGATGGGGCTGAATTTGTCAGGTGTGCTTAAGAAGAATTCCTGACACAGTATTGTAGACCGGCCGACGAGAAGAGAGGCCATACAGGGTCAGTTCTATGTAATGAATCTGGTCAGGTGGCAGGCCTCTTGGTGGGGGAGCATTTCATTTTGATGACATAACTCCCTTAGCTTCAGCATTGCTATGGAAAAGGATAAAAAGAGACAAAAAGGGAAAATGCTTAACCGGAGAAGGGCTAACTATGAAGTGACGAGGCAGGAACTAGCGATAGTAAATCGGAAACAGATGTTCAAGGGTGAAAACACATAAGTAAAGTGGAGGAGGTTTAGGGACCACTTGTGCTGGGTTCAGGATAGGTTTGTCCCAGTGAGACAAGGAAACAAAGGTAAGGAAAGGGAACTGTGGCTAATGAGCACAGGAGACAACTCGTCAAGCTGAAGAAGGAAGCATATGTTAGACGTAAGAAGCAGGAAGCAGGAGGGGCACAGGCGAAACATAGGGTAGCCAGGAAAGAGCTGGAGAAATGACTTTAGGAGATTTCGAAGAGGGCCTGAGATGGCCTTGGCATGTAGGATTACGGAGAGCCCCAAGGCTAACTATGAGTATGTGTAGAACGGAAAGCAGGAAGTATGAAGCTGGGGCCTTTAAAGGATCAAGAAGGCGACATGTGCCTAGAGGCGTAGGAGGTTGGGCAGGTCTTTAATGAATACTTTGCTTCAGTAATCACAAGCGAAAAGAACTTTGATCAGGGTGACTCCTAATAGAACAGGCCTTTGTGCTGGATACTCTGGAGATTAAGGACGAAAATGTGTTGGATCTCCTTAAAAACTTCAAGATTGATAGGTCCCCACGGCCGGACGTTAAATACCCCAGATTGCTCTGGGAAGTGAGAGAAGAGATCGCTGAAGCAGTATCTATGATCTTGGAATCATCTTTGGCTGCAGGGGAGGAGCCGGAGGATTGAAGAATAGCAACTATAGCTCCATTTAAAAAAAAGTAATAGGGAGAATCCAGGGAACTATAGACCGGTGAGTCTTACGTCGGTGGTCTGCTATATATTGGATTGTCAAAGAAACGATCTATGGTCATTTGGGGAAGTACAGTCTACTCAACGATAGTGAACATGTTTTTGTGAAGGGATATTCGTACCTCACGAGCCTAATTGAGTTTTTTGAAGAGATCACAAAATACAGCGAAGTGCGTAGAGCTGTAGATGTGGTGTACATGGATTTTAGCAAGGCATTTTACAAGATCCCCCACGAGAGACTCACCGAAGAGGTCATGAGGCATGGGATCAGTGGATCTTTGGCTGTTGGGATAAAAGATTGGCTTCCAGGAAGAAAGCAGAGAGTAGTAGTGGAAGGAAAGTATTCTACCTGGAGGTCGGTGACTAGTGGAGTGCTGCAATGATCTGTCCTGGGACCTCTGCTCTTTGTGATTTTTATAAATGACCTGAATGAAGAGGCGAAAGTATGGGTAAGTAGGATTGTGGATGACACGAAGTTTGGAAGCGTTGTGGATGGAGCTGTAGTTGATCGAGGATTACAAAAGGATATAGATATGATGCAGAGGTGGGCAGAAAAGCGGCAGATGGTGCAAATCCCGGTTAAGTGGGAGTTGATGCATTTTGGAAGGACAAACCAGAAGGCTGAGTACAGGGTTAATAGACAGTTACTTAAGAGTCGGGATGAACAAAGGGACCTTAGCGTTCGAATCCATACCTCCCTCAAGTTCGCTGTGAAGGCAGGTAGGGTAGTTAAGAAGGCCTATTGGATGATAGGCTTCATTAACAGGGAGAATGAGTCCAAAAGGTGAGAGGTCATTTCGAAAGTCTCCAAATCTCTGGCGAGACCACACTTAGAGTATTGTGTTCGCTTCTGGTTATCTCATTATAGGAAGGATGTGGAAGCCATGGAGAGGGTGCAGAGGATATTTACTATGATGTTGCCTGAATTGAAAAACAATTCTCATGAGGCAAGTTTGCAGAGCTGGGGACTTTCTCTTTGGAGCGTAAAAGGATGAAACGACACTTGATAGAGGTTTACAAGATTATGAGAGGCATAGATAGGGTGGATAGTGAGTATCATGAACAGGCACATGGATGCAAGAAAAATAGAGGGTTATGTTTCAGTGTGGTTTAGTGTTGGTTTAGTACTTTATAAGGCAATATATGGATCGACACAACATCAAGGGCTGAAGGGCCTGTACTGTGCTGTTGTATTCTAGTGTCTAGTGTCTTCTGGATGGTGACGAGGAGCGGAGCAGAAGTGGGGTAGATCGGCATGTAGAGTGGAGCCACAACAACAGCTTTGCACTCAACATTATGAAACCAATGAATTGATTGTGGACTACAGGAAGTAGAAGTTGGGAGAGGCGAAAAGGCTTCCGGTGTAATGTGGTGATAGTGAAGACCAGTGACCACTTATCTGCGGCAAACAAAACAAAGAAAACAACTAAATACGTTATCATTTTTAAAATTCTGATAAACAATCGCTGCAAACAAAAGCCTTTAACTTTTCATTCGGTGTGGAGCTTTTAAACAAGCCTGTAAGAAGTGGCATTTTGCGTTGTGAACTGAAAGCTCGAAGGCGCTAGATGCTGATGCCTTGAAGTCCGAAGGAAATCGTCGGGGTCCGTGTCGGAGAACCGAGAACGAGCCACCGTAGAATAGCCATTCCTGGTGCGGACAGAAGCAATTCGATGTGGCAGAACAGGGGCGAGCGTGGGCGAGGCAGAATGCGGCTCAGTGTCCGAGACCGAGAATAGATCCGGGATTTGATCGATTTTAAAGAGGGGCCAAATTGGAAAGTTCCGAACGAGCAGAATCGAGGCGGTGAAATCAGGTTCGAGAGAGCATCGAAGCGGCAGGGTCCGGGTCCGAAACCGAGGTTCTACGCGATGTTTGGACGTTTTCATCGATGGACCGGATTGGATGATGGACGGGCTCCTCGACGCAGTGCTCCGCGACGTTTACTCGGCGCTGCGTTGAACAGCGGCAGGGAGATGTTCTCGAATCGGTTGTTGCAATGTCAGGCTTCCTATCCGCCGAGGGACACACTTCCTGAGCTTCAGTTCGGAATGTTATTTTGTTAAGTTTATCGTTTGCAGCATTGGTCTTATTGTATTTCATCTGCGCATCGGTTGTTTGACAGTTTTCTTAACAGCTTCTATTGCCTTTCTTTGCTTTGTGGTTATTTGTAATGGGACGAATCTAAATGTTGAACAAGTATACCTTGATAATGAATGTAATTTGAATTTTGAACTGTAAATACGTACGTCTTCATCGATGGGTCAGCGTAGAAAGGCTGAGCAGATCCCATTTTTCCGTGGGTCTACAAGTCTGTACATGATGAGTTGCAGATGAAGAACTGATGGAATTTTGAAACAAAATTGTAATGATTAGTAATATCAAAGTTTGAGAAGATTTGTGATGTGCAAAAGCCTCCGGAAAATTTGAAGAGATGTATCACGGACAGCATGCGGGCTGTTACATCCCGTCAAGTGTGGAGGCGCTAATGCAGAAGATCGGAAAAAAACACAATGTGTTGTAAAGTGAGTAAACACCAGGCTCCCCGCCATATACAAAAAGCAATGTCTGAGGAAGATGGCACCCATCATTGAGGACCTTCAAGATCCAGAACCCTTTGCATTGATGACATCAATAAGGATGTACCTGGTCACAAGACACGTCCTGAACGTTTCACTAACACATGAAGGCATAATACATACAGCAATATGGTATCGTAGGCTGACGGTTGTGCCCACGTTTTAGTCTATTTTAAGATCAACCTGACCCTTTCCGACTACATAGCCTCATCTTTCCCATTCATTCACATGCCTATCTGAGAGTCTGTGGAATGTCTCTGATATATATGACGCTACGCCATTGATTACAGACTGTTACACGTACACACAACTCAGTGTGTGAAATAAATGCCTCTGCCATCACCACAATGATTTCTGCCCAATTCCATAAAGTTATGCCTCCATGCCTTCGGCATTTCTGCCTGGCAATTATACAATATCTCTTTTTGTACATTCGACCTCTGACTGTTATCATTTTTTACACCTTCCCCAACGTCACAGGTCGTTTTCTGTCCTCCTAAAGCAAACCCGAGCGTTTTCAACCTCTCTTCATAGTCCTGGTGTCATCACAGCAAATCTCCTCTGCTGCATCTCTAACGATTCGACATGCTTCCTATAATGTGACAACCGGAACGAAACAGAACACAGAAAGTACGGATTCAGCAGGGTTTTATAGGGCTACAAAATTTTCTCACAGCTCTTACACTTTAAGTATTCCCTGTGGCGCCGTGTGAACACAGAAGTAGAAACGGCGCATTGTTTGTTAACTGACTGTAACTAACTCGAGTTATGTGTAACCATTGTTGCTGTTGTTGTTGTTTTTTTTAACCGGGGTATAGATTAATGCATAAAAGGGCAGCGAGATCAGAACGCAGCGGAGTGGCGCTTAGTGCAAGAAGTGCGGCACATTTTGTACAATATCCGAAAAATGGCTCTACTGACAATCCGGCATGTGGCGATTGTATTTTACCCTATTGTGGCAGTTTTCGGTGTTCCGGGTAAGTGTACACATCCTCTGTCTGAAATGTTATGATGCTCTTCTGTTAACAGTCATTTCACTGGGTATTCCTTATCGCCGAAACCAGCCCAGCGCGGAGAAGCGGCAGACTATTGCTGCTGAACGGTTCGTCGCCGCTCTCTACGCTGATGCAGGATCAGGTTCACTGCTCCCACTCCCCCCGCCGCCTCCAAAGTTCAACGTAGACGATAGTGCTCAAATTCAGAGAGACCAATCCTTCCCGATGTTGACCACTGTCAGCATAAATTTGATACCGCGGATTGAAATGTATTTATCTGATCTAACTTTTGGTGAAGGAGCAGTAGAACAATACGAATTGTGGGAACGTTGCGGATTGTAACAACTGCTGCCGTAGCTGAATTCACTCTCTTTCTCTCCCCCTCTCTTTCTCTCGAACACTCTCTCTGTCTCTTTCGCCCTGTCTTTTTTTTGTCTCTATCTCTTTCTCTGTCCTCTTTCTCTCTCTTTCTTGCTCACTCGCTCTCTCCCTCTCCTTCTGTCCCCACCCCTACCTTTGTGAATTTCAGATCAACCCTTTGATAATATGTCTTATCCGTACCAGGTGGGAATTATAGTAAGTATAGCTATCAGTAGAGTTGAGTTTCCAGCTGGAGATTTGAATTAATTTCCCCCTATCACACCTATAAGATGGTAATAAATGTGATGAAAAATGGCAGGTATATCCAAGCATAAGAGCTTATTTATTGATTTCTGAAACTATTCGAGTGTAACACTTGCCCTTGCCCTGTTAGTAACTCACAGTTTGTATCTCTTTCCCTAGCGAACCTATTGACAATGGTGGTCCTCTTCCGAGGGAAATGCGGGCTTTCTAAAGGTATATCCCACTACATGTTTGCCATGGCAATGGCAGATCTCCTGGTGATGATGTTCTGTGTAATCGGGTATCATATCGTCATGTACCAGTTTCCAACGTCCTTCCTGTCCTACACATCGGCCTGTAAGGTTGGTATGTACATCAATGTAACCAGCCTGCAAACTTCGGTCTGGTTCACTGTCCTGTTCACAGTCGATCGGTTTGTAGCGATCTGTTGTCAGAAGCTTAAAGCGAAATATTGCACAGTGAGGACAGCTGTTTCCGGCATTATAACCGTGGCGCTCCTGTTGCATTTACAGAACGTCCCGTTTCTATTTGAGTTTAAACCCGTCAGAGTAGTTAACGGTATTCATTGGGGCTGCAAGCCGAGCTCGTGGTACATGACGTCTCCTGTGGGGGTCACATTCTCCTTTCTGCAGAGTATTTTAACTGTTATATTACCTTTTGTTCTGATAGCCCTATTTAACATTCTGACAGTGAGGCGCATTTTATTAGCCAGTAAAGTGCGCCGCGGACTGCGCGGTCACAGCAGTCAAACACAGAAGGATCCGGAGATGGAAAGCCGCCGGAAATCCATCATTTTACTCTTTAGTGTGTCCGGCAGTTTCATTCTGTTGTGGCTACCGGTCACTGTGAGTTTTCTGACCACCCAACTGACAGGAACCGCGCATTACGACGGAGATTACACCGACTCTGCCTACGTCGCCAATGAAGCCGGCTACATGCTGATGTACCTGAGTTCCTGCACGAACACCTGCATTTATACAGCGACCCAGGCTAAGTTTAGAGAAGAAATGCGGCGGGTGTTAAAATCTCCTTGGACTTTGTTTTCAATATTGATTAAAAGGCACAGGTGAAGCAAAGCACATATTCCTAAAGTTCGATAGTTCATTAACCGCTAATTCTCCGCATCGGACCCCCGTCATTGGGTCCCGTTGAACATCTGAGTTTTATGTGTTTAAGTATAATGGGTCTGGCTATTGACTTGGAACAAAATAACACTCAACTACATTTCTGTGCAGGAGCGTCCTTGACGGCCGTGACGTCATCAACATTCCCGGTATCTGATCACACAGTTGATTTCATTCACTCTTTCCGTTTCACAGCTGCGTTGACACTCAGGGGTCATCTGGCCGCAGGGTAACTTGGGTAAAGCTGAAGCAATCGCAATGACTTTTACACTGGCAGTGGAGATTCGCTGCGGTCAGCGCTGTGACAGAGCCACCTTCTTGTAGATTGCAGCGGGGGATCAATATTGCATAGGTTCTGCCCCAGCTCGACTATGGCGAACTATGCCAATCCCCAGAGCTATAATACAGCCCGTATCCCTCTCTGCATTTGTTAACCAAAGTCTATACAAACACTTATCCAATATTTTATTATCATCTACATCCAGCACGTCTGCTGTAGATATAACCACGCTCACGGGGCGAAAAAAGAATGTCTTCAGGTCTGTGTATGCATGTGCCTGTAGGTTTAGCCACTTCCCCACAGTCCAGAAACAAACGTGAATTTTGATCTACCATTGTTCAGTTTCTTACAAAATCCATCCCATGCCGTGGGAATCAGAATTGCACCCGTTGCTGTCACCCTGCTCTGACCATTGCTCCGTGCAGCTGTAAGACCGAGTCGGAATTCTTCCACACAACGTTTCGGCGTACAATGCAAGTATGAATAAAAACACATGTACTGTTCACTTGTCCCACTGCATTCAGAGAGGTATGAACTAGCATTGCTAGGTTACAACTTAAATCGTCCTTACCAAGGTCTATATGTCCTCCCAGAACTTTTTTTTCACGAAGGTCATTAAGTCACTTTTTGATTCACATACGGTTTTGCAAACAATGAAGGACCCAGCAGTAAATCTACACTCGCCGCTTATTGCCGGCGTCCGGGAAGAGAAAGACACACGAACACGACCATTTGCATCCATATACCGAGCTGATATTGTGACTAGTTTGCCAATTCATCTCGGCGTCCCTGTCATCGGAGTCTTCTTAGAAACCTTACTGAAGTCCATCCAAACTCCCTCTACCTTCCTGCTTTGTAAAATCGTCGAGATTATTCCTTTAAAATCGCAGTCACATTTGTGAGACATGCCGTCCCCGTCACAAGACCACACTGATTCTGTATTCGCTGAGATGGACTACTTTCTGGGCTGTCTATAGATCAAGTTTGTTAACCGGAATTTTCCCCCATGGCAGTCCCACACCGATAGAAAGAGAACTAATCTCAATATTCAAGAAAGGAAACGATAAGGGGAGCGATGTGGAATCGCTGAAGGGAAACAAATACATTTAAGAGCCACAAAGTGTAAACGGAGTTAGGGGAATAAATTGAAGACAGATCTTTACATGTCTAACGACAGCTGAATCCAGAACGCTGGGTGTATAATTTCATGCACTTGTATGGAAATCACTCCAAAGTTCCATCCAAATCAGTCCCATGATCTCAGTCATTCCCGCATGGCATTCCCTCCATCGCGGACGTCCATCCCTCGGCTACCTGAGGTGAAGATTCCGCAGTAACATCCATCCGTAGCCTGTCTGTTCCTTCGACATTTGAGCATTGTCTCAGTGTAAAACTGGGCGAGATACGCCTCCCGAAAAAAAAACTCATGTACCAAAATTCCCCAAATGATAAAGAACACGTAACTGAAAGCGTTCCAGAAGAACGAAATGGGGCAAATAGGGCATAGCCTCCTGGGTAATAACTGGGAGATAGGGATCACACTGCGAAAATTCGCCTAAATCCGGATGGACATATGAAATACATGCAAAAGCTATTCCTTAATGAGACATTATCATTGCTAATATTTCCCCACGAATAAGATTTTCCTTTTCCGCATCTAATCTCATCGATTTATATTAAAAAGGAATATTATGAAGTATTTCAAAGACTGAGCCTCCGCGGAATCTCGGGTGAAATGTTGCAAAAGTGCACTACATTTGCTGAAGGGTATTATCCCCGTCACAGTTCCAAATTATCCCGTGTCCTAACCCCTCACCTGTGGAAAAATCTCTCTGTGTCCTTTCTTTTCTATTCTGTCTTCAGTGTGGAAGTTTGATTCAATCCATTTCTGTTTCTTGTATTCACTCCATGGTTCTCCTCAGCTCCGCCCTCCTGCATCCATGCTCCACCATCATACTCCTCATTTGAAGCTTTATTCCATTCTCTCAGTTTCCATGTCTCCGCTGTACTTTTCCAATGTTGGAAACTTCTCAACGGGGGTTTCTCTGAAGTCCCGTCCCTCTGCCAAGGAAGAGAAATTTTCTGAGCTATTCGACCCTCGCCACCATTATGTCCTGGTCCTGGATGAGGCACGTCCACTGTGATCCAGCTACACGGCGCTGAGCAAAATAGCGGGCGAAGCGCCAGCGAAATTCTTGGCAGTCTCTAGAGTAGGTCTCTCTGCTGTGGGCCGAATTGCCGGTAATGTGCTGTAAATATCTATGTTCTCTGTTCATACAGTTTTTTTTCACTCCATGCAGGGAAACAGTAATGGAGTGGTACATCTGTTAATACTGTGTGCTTCATGGAACGTTTAAAGACACGTCGCCTGTGTTTTGGACTAACGACAGGCGAATGAGAAACCGCTCCTGCATATCGTCGACGATTTAGTTCCTGCCACTTTAATTCCCTATTCCGTTTAAATTCTGATCTTTATGTGTCTGGCCACATGCACTGATATACGGGCGAAACACCCCGGTTTCCTTGGCTGCGTAAGTCTAAGGAAAGCACACTTAATTCCCACCGATCTCGTGAGTTTGAGACCTCGATCCCCCCTCAAACCCTTGTTTGTGTGGATGCTGTGTAATCTGCTATCCTGTTACAAATAACAGAGTGTCCGCTGCACATGATTAAAGGAGATATACTTATGAATCTTGACTTAACTGAAAGGTTAGTAAAGAATAATAAAAATAAAAAAGCCCAATCCAAATTAAACAGTCAAATGTGCAGAAGTTGAAACTCATCTGGAACTTCTCTGTCCCCCACGCACTGGGCCCTCTGTCATCATGAAATAACACACCGCTTTCCGAACGTTGCTCGCAACCCATCTCGAACAAACGGCTCTCCCATCATATTCTGTGCTTCGAGCGGTTCTCCACAGAGTCTTCTCTCCCCATTGCCCGCCAAAGTAAAGCCCAAACCCAACCTTAGTGTCCCTCTCCAGAGAAACAACCCCTGAATTCTACCATCCGAATTGGATGGCGCCCAAGTCTCCTCATCTCTTGTGTTCCACCACAAGCCAAACAAGCTGAAAACAAGCTGTTTTAACAGAACCCCTAAAAAGAAACACATACACCATAACAGTAAAAGTAAGAAGCGGGGCATGACACTCTTCCCATACCAAAATAGTCATTTCCTGATGACTTGGAAGTAATCTGTCATCTCAGATTAATAACACCTTTTTCAGTAGAATTTCGTGATGTCAGCAACTCTAATCCAATTGTAAAGGGTAGTGACATAACTCTCCAGTGGGATATTCGTAGCACTCTGTTCCCCTTGTGCTACATAGGCAAGCCTACCTCGGGGGACTCCTGATTCTTTGAGACCTCCTTGTCCCATCAACTACTCCTTCAGTTTCAGAGACCCACTGGGTCACCTCTGGTGTACATGACGAGGCTTCCCCCGGTCTATCAATCCTGTCTTCCTGCAAACCCGATCCCTCTGCTCAGCTTCAACCCCAGTTACTGTGGAGACTACACACCCTTCCTGCTCCAGCTGCAAGCCTGACTGAGCCCTGCGAATTCCACAAACTCCTCTCCTTCCACACCCCGCTAAGGTCACCTGCCTCAGCGTGGGAAAGGATAAGAATGTCTTCCTCACGGTTTGCGGAGTTGGCGAAGGGCAGCATATACCACAGCCCCTTTTCCTCGTTCCTCTGAGTCCTTCAGTCTCTCCACGTTGCGGCAGAGTCCTCTTACTAGTTGTAGTGTCCAATCAGGCTCTGGGTTAACACGCAACTCTTGCCGAAGAGGTCGAAGGTGTTTCCGATGCAGAATCGTGACAGGTCCATTCTCATCCTCTGGTATCGCCCATAACTCTGGTGCGTTTGACACCTGAATCTCCATTACATAGGGGGTAACTCACAGCAGTCAGCAAACGTATACTTCCCAGGTAGCCCCAGACTTTTATGAATAATCAGTCTTCAGGCATGCGTTAGCAGAACTTAACTTTTTGATCATACCTCCTCCTATTTCTTTGATTCTGCTTGGTAGCCGAGACCTCAGCTAATTCATAAGCCTTTTTCAGCTCCCTTCTCATCTCGGGCACATACTGCAAAGAAGTCTTCTGCGGTAGATCTTCCTTGCCAGTCTCAAAACAGAGGCTGACGGGCAAACTTTCCTCGCGCCCAAGCCCTACCATAACTTCCCTGTCTCATCGGAACGTACCGAAGGAGAACTCGACACCTAACAAACTCTACCCCATCTACACCACTTGCTCTTGGGAGATGCCAAATGTCCCACCATATCAACTGTTATTTTTATACCTTGCCACGATTTGTTTCCCTATCTGCTCCTCGGTATCCCTGTTACTACTGGGCGGCCTGTACGAAACACCCAGTGCAGTTATTGACCCTTTCCTGCTCCTCATGTCCACCACAGAGTTGCCGTAAACAGCCACTCCTTGACGTCCACCTTTTCTGCAGGCTTGACACTATCTGATCAACATTGCCACACCCCACCTTTATTTGCCCCCCTCCCTGTCCTCTCTAAAATATGTAAAACCCGGCACTTTCCTATCCCTGATCCATCCAAGTCTCTGTAATGACCACTACATTATAGCACCAAGTTCTGATCCATGTTCTAAGCTCAACCGCTTCGTTCACAATATTCCTTGCGTTAAAACAGACACATCTCAAACCGTCGGTCTGAGAGCGTCCGTTCTCTATCACCTGCCTATCCTCCCTCACACACTGTCTGCAAGCTTCCTCTATTTGTGTGCCAACCGCCTCTTCCCCAGTTACCACACCCCAACAAGTCCAGTTTCAACTCTCCCCAGTAACGTTAGCAAGTCTCCAAAATATGATATTGGTCCCCTGGGATTCAAATGCAACCATTCCTTTTTTTACAGATCATCCCTGCCCCAAAAGAGGTCTTAGTGCTCCAGAAATCTAAATCACTGCCCCCTGCTTCAATCCCTCAGCCACGCATTTATACTCCATCTCATTTCATTCCTATACTAACTGTCACGTGGCACAGGCAGAAAATCCCGAGATTACTACACTTGCGGTCCTGCTTCTCAACTTCCTTCTCAACTCCCTGGAGTCTGTTTTCTTTTTCTACTTATGTAACTGGTACTACTACGTACCACAACGTCTGGCTGTCCTCCCTCCCACTGCAGAATATCGTGGATGCGATCAGAAACATCCCGGACCCTGGCACCTGGGAGGCAAACACCATTCGTGTTCCATTCTTGCGTCCACAGAATCGCCCATTTGACCCCCTAACTAGAGAGTCCCCCACCTCTAATGCCTTCCTCTTCTCTTCCCTACCCTTCTGAGCCACAGGGCCGCTCTCGGCGCCAGAGGAACGGACACTGTTGCCAGGGATACTCTCTAGACCCTGACTGTTCCAGTTCCCTCTCGTGACTGGTACCTACTTGTCTGTCTCCCGTGGCCCCGGTGTGACCAATTCCTTTCACTCATGATAACTCCTTTCTATCACCTCCTCGCTGGTCATTACCAGACCAAGGCCATCGAGCTGCAACCGCAGTTCCCTAACGCGGTCCACTAGGAGCTACAGCTCCGCACAGCATGTGCAGATATGGCCGTCCGCGAAGCTGGGAGACTGACATGATCCCTACAATGCACAGGGAACTGGCTTGATCCAGGCTGGCTATACATGGACAAGTCTACTCATTTTTCCTGGCCGTGCCCGGAAATCCCATTGCCAAAGGAGCTGGCCTAATTAATTCAGCACTGCTTATTGCTCTAACCTGAAGAGCCTACCACAGATGTCTAGTGGGTTTGCAGGTAAGGACAAAATGGACTCTGCCAAACTTAAAGGGACGGTGAGATGAAGTGAAGGCAGATTTTCAGGAAATAGAACCGATTGGACTGAGATCAGCATCAACGGTGGAGGAAGGGAAGCTATTTCTGTGAAGGAAGAGACCATCTCTCCTGTCCCAGAAAGGTCAAGCTCATCCTGTGAACAGATATGCCGGGACTGAGAAACAACGGGACTGAGAAAGCGGAATACATCTTTTTTTTTCAGGAGGCAATTTGGGAAGGGGCTTAATCAAGGTATCCATGTAAATCGGTATGTTTGCAAACAGGAAGTGTGAGGGTGTTTTATAAACCATGCCATAAGGCACGGACAGTGTATTCATCGTGTCAGCTGTCACCTGAATGCATCAGGCTAGATGATAGAAGGATTTGCATAGATGGCGAGTGCTGTCGGGGTCGGAGGGGTTTACAGAAGTGGGAAGTGATGTAGGAGTTGGAGGAGAGTATACAGTTGATGAGGGGCGATTGGGCACTTCTCTACCACTGTGGAAATGGACTTGTAGTATCGAAATAGCATTTTTGTCTGCAACCAAATGAAATCCTTATTGTATAGGAGTGTTTTGTTAAAAATGTTCGTGCAGCGTTATGCTGACAGAACTTGCGTACCTGACATAAGACTGCAGTCCATAGAGTGTATTTCATGTGCCACCTTATTGCCTCTTCTCCAAACCTGTCTGAGTACTTCTGCAGAACCTGTTTTACTCTAAGCTACCTGCCCAGCACCTACCTTCATATCACTGCGAAGTTGGTAATCAGGCCATCAATTCTCTCATCGAATCATCGATATATAACAGAACCCAGCAGAACGCCATTAGCTAAAGCCAGAAAACATAACAGGTTTGCATTGCTCTCAATGTTTGCCTCCCGCAAATAATCCAATCTTCGATTGATGCCAATATCTTTCCTGTAATACCCTGACCTGTGATCTTGTTACGCAGCCCCATGTAGAGCATCTTGTAACAGACAAACTGAAAATTAAAACAAACAACTTTCACTGATTCTCTTTTCTCTACTCTGCCAATAATTTTATCAAAGAATTCCAGCAGGTTTGTCAGGCAAGATTTCCCCTGAGGGAAACCATGCTGACGTTGGCCTACTTTATCATGCTTATCCAGGTACATCGAAAGACCATCGTTCATGGTTTTGAAGATCATCCCAACCACTAAGGTCCTTCTAACTGTCCTATGATTTCCTGTCTTCTGCCTCCTTCGCTTCTTAAAGAATGGAGTGATATTTGCAACTTTGTAGTCCGCCAGAACCATTCCCAAATCTAGTGATTCTTGAAAGGTCATTACTTATTCTTTGAGAAAAATGAGGGGAGACTTATTCACTCAGAGGAGATGAGATTGTGGAATGGGCGGCCAGAGCAACTGGCAGGTTCCATTCCAACATTTCATAGAAATTTTGATGGGTTCATGGTGCGAGGTGTAAGAAGGAATATGGTCCCAGTGGAAGTTGCAGGAACTCGGAAGATAGACGGGTTGGCACAGGCTAGATTGGCCGAATGGCATTATTCTGTTTCAATAGTTCATTTCAATTATATTACCCTTCAGTTTCTGAATTCCAGTGCCACAAGTTCAGAGCCATCTAATGTACTACATATGAGAAGACATCAAATCCTGGAGTCATTATCATAAACTCACTCCAGTGTCAGTCCATCCTTTCTCAGGGGCCAAAAACTGCTTAGAATATTCTAAGTGAAGTATCACCAATGCTTTACAAAACCTCAAAATTAAATTCCTGTTTTTCTATTCTCGTCCTCTTGAAATGTATGATAAAATCGCATTTGTCTTCGTCACCGCCGACACAACCTACAAATTGTTCTTTTGGGAATGCTGCACAAGTGCTCTGAAGTTGAGATTACTTGAAAATAGCGTACCCCGGTGTCCCTTTTTCCAATGGGTATGTCTATACACTTCCCTGCACGGTATTCCACCTGCTTCATTTACATCCATTCCTCTGATCGTCGGTCCTTTTATAGCCTCTCTGCTTCCTCAAAACTACCTGGCCCTCCAGCTATCTTGATGTATTCGGCAAACTTTGCAATAAAGCTATCGATTCTGCCATCCAAGTCCTGTGGAACATCACTAGTCACCGGCAGCCAAAGAGAAAATGTCCTCATTATTACTATCCTCTGCGTCCTGCCAATCAGCAATTTATTTTATCCTTGCAACGCACATTTTAGGCAGGATTTTCCCCTGAGGTAAATACGCTTGAAATTGCCGATTTTATCATGTGTCTTGCCGTGCCCTGAAAACACATTCCCAACAGCTGACTGCAATATTTACCCAACCAATGAAGTCAGACTAACTGTCAGAAAATTTCCGTTCTTCCATCTCTCTTCCTTCTGGAAGAGTAGAGTGACGTTCCCAAATTTTCAGTCTTATGCAAAAAATAGCAGACTCCACTGATTTTTGAAACGTCATTTCTAATACCTCCACAATCTCTTCAGCCACCTCTTCCTCGATGCTGGGATGTACATCACCTTGTCCAAGTTATCTATTTTCCTTCACACCTCTTTGCTTCCCAGGAACCTTCTCTCGAGTTACGGCAACTTCACACAATTCTGACCACTGACATCTGGACAGCCACCATCCCTCTCCCACAATGAAGACTGATGTGAAATACATATTCAGTTCATATACTTATCAATGCTTATCCATCTCCTTGTCCCCCATACCCCTTCAGACATTGCTTTCCCTGGTCCAATATCCACTCTTGCCTCTGTGTTACACTTTCCGTATCTGAGGAAACATTTCGTATCAATGTAATTAGCTAGATTCGGATTCCATCTTTTCTTTCTTAATTACTTTTTAGTTGCCTCTTGTTTGTTTAGAAAAGCTTCCCAACCATCTGACTTCTCAGCAACTTTTGCTCTGTTATATGCCCTCTCTTTGGCTTTTATGTGGTTTGGTCTTCTCTTCAGCACGGTTGTATGATGTTGTCTTTAGAATAGATCTTTCGTTTTGGCATGCATATATCCTGTGTCTTCCGAATTGCTTCCAAAAAATACAGTCATTGATGCTTGGTCGTCATCCCTGCCAGTGTTCTTTCCTATCAAGTATGGCCTCTCTCGTGACTCTGTAATTGTCCTTATTCCACGGTTGCAGTAATGCATCTTACTTCAGTTTCTCCTTCTCAAATTTCAGGACGACTTCCGTTATATTAAGATCACTTTCTCCTCCGGGTTGTTTTTCCCTTAAGTGGTATAATTAGTTCTGGTCCATTGCACGACAGCAAATCCAGAATAGCTGATTCCCAGCTGGCCACAACCAGGAGATGCTCTGATAAGTTATCTAATGGACATTCTGGAATTACAATCTCTTGAGTTCCAGCGCCAAACTAAATTTACCCAATATGTCTGAATGACTATCTTCCATGACTATTGTTGCATTGCCATTTTTGGCTAGCATTTTCTATCTCCCGCAGTGATTTTTGGAAGATATACCTACTACTGTTTGGAGTCTCCAGATAACTCGCATCAGAGTTTTTTCAACCTTTCTGTTCCTTCGTTCTTCCCAGAATGATTCAACACATTCCAATCCTAAGTCAACTTTCCGATGATTTGATTTGATTTGTTACCAACAGAGCCACAGCTCCCCCTCTGCCTACCTATGTAACCCAGGAGTTCCTTGCAGAAATACGGGACAAGGTGGTTATCAAAGATAAAAACAAAAACACAAATGTCAAAAAATACATACAAACAAGGCGATAAATGCAGAGTATGCCGAGAGATACCAGACGCAGACAACACATTCTGGGATCCTGTACCGGTTGAACTCAATCTGATTACGTACACAGATACAGTTAAATGGCAAATATCTTTCACCGTAACTGCACAAAGGCACCACAAATTCAAGCCTGACCCAGTTTTAGAGTCTAGACCGTACAAATTATATGATAACCATACATTATTACTAATAGGACTGTCCATAATAACTATTGAGATGTAATATGACAGGATAAACAAACAGGAACATCCCTCAATAGATATAACTACTTCCAACACAACAGGCATTGTTTGTGTCATCAGACAACCAGCTTAATTTCTCTGTTAATCAGCTTCCAATTGTTGCTACCCTGTCATTCGTTGACACGCCCTGCTGCTGATTCCCTTCTGATCATCATACGTTCTTACCCCGACCATCATCCAGAGCTCCAAACTCTGCTCTGTACAGACCCACCTCTGGCTTCTGACTCTGCTATACTGAAAATCCAACTAATGGTTTCCCATTCTGCTTTCAGTCTTTAGAGCTCAGTGGTGTTTTCCAACAACCCTGGCAGTCATATGGGAGCCTGGTCAATCCCCACTTGGAGTACAGTGCTTATTTCTGATTGCTTCACTACAGGATCGATGTGAAAACCATAGAAAGGGTGCTAAGGAGATTTACAAGGATATTGTCTGGATTGTGGAGCATGCCTCATAAGGACAGATTGAGTGAACTCGGCCTTTTCTCCTTGGAGAGAAGAAGGATGAGAGGTCACTTGATAGAGGTGTATGAGATGATGAGAGGCATTGATCATATGGATAGTCAAGGACTTTTTCCCAGTGCTGAAATGGCTGCCACAACAAGGCACAGTTTTAAGGTGCTTGGGAGTAGGTACAGAAGACATGTCAGGGGTTAGCTTTTTTACGCAAGGTGGTGAGTGTGTGGAATGTGATGCCGGTAACAGTGGTGGATGCGTATACGATTGGTTATTTTAAGGGACTTTTGCAACCGTACATGGAGCTTAGTGTAATGGAGGGCAATGGGGAGCCCTAGTAATTTCTAAGGTTGGGACAAGATCTACTCAACTTTGTGGACCAAAGGGCTTGTATTGCGCTGTAGGTTTTCTGTGTTTATCTGCTAACAATTTAGAAACAGGGAATATGACACATAATGTGGACATGAGCACCAAATAAGGAGGTTAAGTCCTTAAATAATTGGTTAACTATCAATGTCATTCCTTGTCAGCCCAGAGACTTCAAAGAACATATCAGCTGCAACTGCACTCTGTGTTCCTCCTGCATTTTTGTGTGTTGTTGATTGTATTTCCAGCATCTGCAGATTTCCTTGTGTTTACGGAGATAAAATGAATATCGGAAGACAGTTTTCTCAAACTCTCCAATTTATCAGGCAAGGCCGAAAGCAAGCAGGCAGCGATCACACTGAAATAATAATTAGCCAGGGGCCCTGTCACGACCACGGCTTCGGCAGCACAGCAGATACGGCAGTTGCGCTCGTGAGGATGCACGTGTCAGCTAATTATTATTTCATTGTGATAGCATTTAACTTAATTCTTTCTGTCATAGTGCTCGACGCAGCCCCTGAGGCGGAACAAAACTGTATCCTGTGGAAGACCCGGATGAGCGGCGTGTCCAAGGTACCCTTAGCCACAATACACTGTATTAAATTGCAGGGAGATGGGAACCAGAATGCCAGATGTTGGGAAGACTGCAGACAGAGCAAAGAATCAAAAGTTGAGCATGGTGCGACTACTGACCCGAGCTGCATGTATTTCAATACAGAAAGTAACGGAGGAAAGTTGTGTAACGAGCTGGAGATGAGGGAGCTGTTTGAGCAGACAGAGGCAACGTGTAGTGAGGAAAGGTAGTCGATAGGGCAAAATTGCAGTCAAAAAGATGCAACATAAATGGCGGACAATATCGAAAAGAGTGCATACTGAAATGAAGATGTTATATTTGAATGGGGCAGTATACAGACTAAGGCAGATAAACTTGCAGTACAAATATCTTGATTTTAATGGAAACTGATGGAAGACGCTACACTTCAGTATAAGTACAACTCTGGTCCACCTTTAGAGTCCGAGTCCTGTGACTATATGACGGCCGATCCATTATTAGAGATCGGACAGTACATTATACCCGTCCGGATATAATACTGCAGGACGAACAAGCAAGAACTGCCAAATTGATGCAGCCATTACCAACATAGACAAAACACCAGAAATATGCGGACCTGAAAGACGAAATTGAAAGCTATGCTGCATGACCAGGGTACACATTGTCCAAAAAATAATATCTGCAGCTTGTTTCATCCCAAAGTCACTACATAGTAGCATTAAACAGTTAGGCCAACCCGGCAATATTCACGCAAATCTCCAGCACAGCGCAATAATAACGTTCCATGTAATTGACAAATGAGAAATTCAGGGCCGTAAACAGTCCTTGCAGGTGAGAGGACACCACCAGTGAGTCTGTAGGGGTGATCTACTTCGTCCGCTGCTCCGTGGGTGTCCTCCTGTATATCAGTGAGACACGACGTTGATTGGGAGAGAGCTTCGCAAAGCACCTACACACCGTCTGCCAGAACAAGCGGGATCTTCCTGTGGTCACCCACTTTAATTCCACTTCCCATTCCCATTCCGATGTTTCCAGCCATGGCCTCCTCCACTGACAGGAGAAAGCCACAGTTAGGTGGGTGGAAGAGCACCTAATATTCCGTTTAGGAAGGCATGAACATCGATTTCTCAAACAAACAGTAATGTCCCCCCGCCTCTCCCTCATCATTTTCAAACCCGTTTTCCCTCTCTCACATTTTGCCCGGTCATCGCCTCCCTCTGGTCCCCCTTTCCGTTTTCTTTCTTCCAAAGTCTCTTAGTGCCTTAACCAATCAACTTCCCAGCTCTTCACCCCTCGCCCTCCCGTATTGCCTAACGTTTCCCTCTCCAATTCCCCTACCCCCACTCTTAAATCTACGCCTCATCATTTTTTATTTTTTTTTGTTCTCTGTCCCATTCTGCCGAAGTGTTTCGGCCTGAAAGGTCGACAGTACTCTTTTCTAGAGATGTTGCCTGGCCGACTGACTTCCTGCAGCATTCCGTGTGCGTTGTTCGGATTTCCAGCATCTGCAGATGTTCTCCTCTTTGAGAAATGAATGTGCTTCTCTAAGTCCACAACACAAATCATACCATTTTTAGCAGAGGAAAAAAAAATATTAACGGACATACGATTGTACTGGAGTGAATGCAGGGACGGTTCAACATTCAGTTTGCTCTGAAACTGGAAAGTGTGATGACATTCATTCCTTGGAGCAGAGTGGGCATCTGGATTTTCAACAGAAACTTTGCGCAGTTATGGTCAGAATATGCGTGTTCTGTACCGCTAAGCTTTTCGCCTGAACAGATTTTTCCCTTGCAAAGGACAATTGCAAGTTCACGATCATGTACTTTTCATTCATAAGCAAAAGACTAAAGAAAGGAATCAGTTGCCTTTTTGCCGATTTGGACTTAAACATCCTCAGATCTTGGCCCGCTCTATCATTCTGAAAAGGGATGTCGCGTTGTTGGCAGCGGTAGTATGGTGAAACGAAAATAACAAAAAGTAGGATGTGTTTAATGATTGTTAGGAGGTGGAGGTCTGCTCCCCTGCTATGTCTCTCTCGGGATCTAAACCATGCTTATTCTCCTCGCTGCCATGCTCTTCGATGACCGTCAGATCTGTAAATTCATGATGTCAAGCACAGCGACGGCCAATAGGAAGAACTTAGGTATTTTGTTTATTCATTAGTCGAATAATTAACATGAACGGGTATTTCGCAGCGCTGATGAACTGTTCTCTGAACCTGGACTGAGTTACACTATAAATAAACGTGTTCGCGCAGCAACTTAATATCATCAACATGTATCCAGAATGTTGAAGAGCGATTTCAGAAACATTGTCATTATTTTGATCCAGACCGGCCATGATGTAATAAAGGAATTCGGCAACATACACCGAACACAGGATGATGAAGCTTCCGGAGATGGTGAGAAGTAGGATTACAGACCGCGTCCTGCTCTACAACTCCGGGTCCTTACCGCTATCCTCCTTTTTCTGACCCCTCAGACCCTTCCGGACGAGACTAGTCACTAAGATGTTTCTGACTGTCAGAGCATTGAACAGTAGTATCAAGACGAACGGGAGTAAAGGCCTCAAAACAGCAGAAAACCTATCATACCCCATCCACCCGGGATCCGTATAGTAGGCCGGCTTTCGAATACAATCCTATGGTATATTGTTAGTCTCTTTTGCAGGATGAAATATAAAGAATTCGGGTATATTTTTTAAAAAAGAACAAAAGGCCGGTTGTTGTTAGAACCGCAGCCGCAGTTTTCCCCGTGCAATACTTTGCTTTCCTCTTCTGGCAACAGATGGGGACAAACCGATCAAACATAAACGTGACAGTGAAGCAGACAGAAGAGTCCGTGGCTGCAAACCCCAGGACAGCAATCGCACTACATACGGGGGTGACGTCCAGGAAATTACCGGGGTAGTAGTAATAACTGATCCGCCACATTATGACGTCAAAGGTGATGGTAAGAAGATCAGCCGTTGCCATGGCCATCAGATAGAGAGTGGTGCAGGTGGAGGCGCCGCAATTTCCCCGGGACAGGATCACAATCGTCAGTAAATTCACTGGGGGAACACCAAAAGAATCGAGTGAATTACTGTCTTGAGGCTCCGTTGTTTCTCAGGACAGAGATAAGCTCAGAATTTTCAAAAGACGGACTTTGCATGCTGAGTGAAAGGGTACTGTACTCGCCACTGGTAGAGGGGCACGTTCGGAAAGAAGGCTTGTCAAATGATTGCGGGTGGCTCTTTAAAAAAATCAATATGAACCATTAAGTTTTCTGCCGATGTGTAAAGCCGGGATACCCTTGCACGTTTCTCCGTGACGGTTATTGCCGGGACACCATCACCTCTGCTTTGGCAATCTTCTCATTCAGTGAAGCACCGCTCCTCCGCCAAGGCCCACTTCAAAGGCAAATTTATTTCCCCAGTTCGCATGTCTTGGCTTAATCCTCGACTCCCGTTTGTCATCCGCCCATAGGGTCTGAGCTGTTCGCTTCTTTAAAATTCAACAATTATTCCTGCCGGGACTCTTTCACGCTCTGTCAACGTATCCGATCAAGAAGGCCAAATTTTCGCCTCCCGGGTTCCCTTCAAACTTACAGTAATTTCTTAAAACACGGCACAATACCTTTAAATTTGAACTTAAATATTTTCGTGTTATAGACACAGAATAACACCAGGTAAACCATCAAGGTACCGAGCGCGCTGAATTATCGTAATCAGAAATGGCCGCCATGTGCCCACTCAAATGAATTGACCTCCCAGATCTCCCACTCTACATGTATTTCAACTGCCGGTTCATTTTGAGACCAGAAAACGGAAAAATCTACGGGATAACTTCTGAACGAATACAGAGTTTTGTCACAAAGTCTGCACAGCTCTCACTGATATAACTACATCACAACACTGTCGGTAACTGAATGAGTCCAAAGACCGCGCACATAGAACAGCGTCTGTTAGTTCGCCTGTGTTCTTACCAGGTACACCGATAACGGCAATGATCATGTACCATATCTTTCTCACACGGTAAAATGTTTCAAGCATGCTATATGAGATTCAGCTTGTCTTCCAGCTGCCCGCGATCTCGCTGAAGAAATTCGGAGCTGATGAATCTCCACGGTCATTCATTTATACTCCCTCCAGGACGCTGAATATTCAGTACTACATAAGGTTGACGTGTCTTCCAACAGCTGGGGTAAAAATAAACAAGATGTCATTCAAGTAAAATCCCAATTGTAATGAGGGATAAATAGTGTGACACGAAATTGCAAAATCTTAATGACAGAGTAATGACGATTGGAGAAGTCAGTGACTGTTGTTGCGAAACACTCTCGGGCTCATCTCACGGTTTCATGTTTGTTATTGTTGATCTTCTCTGTTCCTAGGCCCCATAGACTTTGTCATCAAAGCCAAAGCTCTACTTTCATTGGGATGCTTGTTCAACTCTGGAAATTGTCCTGGTTGTAGAAATTCATATTGTTTGTACGTTCTTGTAATGTAGTACAGAGCTTTAAAGTAATGTCGCAACCAGGCATACGAAGATATGAAACATATGCAAACCAAATTGACGCTTTGTTCAGCCACACAGCCCCAACTGCTAAAAGCGTAATTTTCCTGTGGACAAGCCATTTCAACATTTATTCCCGTTCTCGTCGGACCTGTCAATCAACGGCCTCCTTTTATATTCCGCCAGGTTACCTCCAATCTTGTGGCATGAGCATAGATATCTCTATCTTCAAGTAGTTTTCCATTCACCTGTTCCTCTTCGGTAACACCCCACTCTGAACTCTCAATCGTCTGCCCATGAGCTCAGGCTGGAGCACCTCCTCTTTCCCTTTCTCACAAATCTACTCACATTTCCTGTCAGATTCCTTCCTCTCCAGAACTTTGCATTTTCTCTTATTTCGTCCCACCTGCCGTCACCTACCATCTTCCAGCTTTTCCTTCTTCCCCTCCGCCAACCTTCTTATTCGGTCATCTTCCCTCTCCCTTTCGAGCCCCCTTGAAGGGTCGTGGCTGAAACGACGACTGTTTATATATTTCCATATATACTGCCTACTTCATATTGGTAAACATACAGTTCGTTTTAGAGTCTGAATAAAGCTCCATGGACTCATTTGCCTTTCCATGTTGAAAATGGACACACCAACACCCTTGACCCTGTTCTGAGGGCGAGTTTTAGTTGATTCGATTACGGTATGTGAACTTAACCGTCTAAATCGGTATTTATTACCCATCCCTAGTTGCCCTCGTGAAGGTGGCGATGAGCTGCCTCCTTGAACAGGTGCAATCCCTGGGGTGTAGGGATACCCGCACTGTGTTGTTAAGGAGAGAGTTCCATGATTTTGACCCAGTGACAATGAATGAACGGCGATATGTTTCTATGTAACAATGGTGAGTGACTTGGACGGGAATTTCCAAATGGTGGTGTCGCCAGTTTTCTACTGTTCTCAAACTTCTAAATGTTAGTGTTTGGGGATCTGGAAGGTGCTGCCTTAGGAACTTCGGTGTGTTCTTGCAGGGAACTGGGTCTGTAACGGGGGGGGGTTGTTAGAAACGGACCCAAATGCAAGATGCAGACACTGAAGTAGTCTTACACGACTATGTTTACTCAGGAAGCCAAGGAGCGAAGACAAAATATCAACCTGGACGTGAACGTAAAATAACAAACCGGCGACCCCGGACTAGGACTTCAGACTTGGGCTTGACTGAGAACTCAGGTCTTGGGAGGTACTAGGTACCTTGGTTTTGACTTGGCTGTCGACTAAGAAATCGGAATTGACTTGACCCGGAACTCGTACTTGGCTTGACCTGCAACTCGGGCATGTCTTAACCAGGATTTCGGGCCTGACTTGACCAGGAACTCGGATTTAAGCTCACTCTTAGACTTGACTCGACTTCGACTCTTCTTGGAGACGAACCCGGGTCTCCTCTTGGACACAGGACACAGAGCCGGGACACTTCTTGCGCAGAAGACTCAGAGCCGAGACACATCTGGGACACAGGACACAGAGCCGGAATTCTTCTTGGACACAGTATAGAGCAAGGAGTCTTCCTGCACACAGGACACAGAGGCAACCTAGAATGTATTGCCACCTGGCTAGGCTTTTGATGTACTTAAGCCGAGCTCTTCCTCTAGGTTTGTACCCCTCGGACTTTCCAGAGGGTATGACCTTTTCTAGTTCATCTTTCCGCATGATGTGTCCTTGGAATCTCAATTGTCTTCCTATTATTGGTGGTATGTGTGATCGAACTACTTGGGCTGTTCTGAGAGCTTCTTCATTTGATGTGTGTGTATTCCATGATAATTTTAACATTCTCCTGCAGAACCACAATTAAGCTGCTTCTATTCTCTTTTCCATTGCTGGGGAAATGGTTCAGCATTCACTTCCATAAGTCAGGACAGAATAAATACAGCACTGCAGTATTTTATTTTTACGGTACATGCTTATCTCTCTGCCATTATATCTTTAATTTCTGGAAAACTTCTTTCGCCATTGCTATTCTGTATTTGATATCTGCGTCGTTCCCGCCATCACTTGTTATTTAGCTGCCAAGATACCTGAATTTGTTGACTTGTTTGATGATTGTATTTCCGATCTTGATCACACGTTCTGGGATATTTGTCTTTCTGGAGATGACCATGCTTTCTGTCTTCTTGATGTTGATTGAGAGGCCTCTGCGATTATGTTCTGCTGCCACTACAGTGAATAGTTCTTGAAGTTTTGTTTCTGAGTCAGCTTTATGTACGATGTTATCAGCATTTCTGATGTTATTTATATTGTAGCCTCCAATTGTGAGTCCTTTCATGTCTTTGATTCTTCTCAAGATATTCTCACTACACAAGTAGAATAAGTCGGGTAAAAAGTCACAACCTTGCCTCACTTCTCTCAAGATATTCACATAGTCACTCACTTCTCCTTATATTCTGAAGCATATTGTCTGGTCCCCGTATGCTTGTCTTAAGAAACGAACATATTTTGCATCTATGTCAAGATCTTGAAGCATTTCCAGGAGATCCTGCTGTCTGACACTATCGAAAGCTTCTGTATAGTTGATGAAACATAGGTAGATGTCTCTTTGTACTTGGATGGCCCGTTTACAGATCATTCGTAGCATGAAAATTGCATTATTGCTTCCAGAGTTTTCCAGAAAGCCACATTGTTCTTTACAGATCTTTGGTTTTGTACAGCATCTTGCTCTCATCACGATTACTCGGGGAATAATTTTTGCCCCGTGTCTCATCTGGCTTATTGTACGATGTAAGTCACATTCTATTACTCGCTGTTTATTTGGAGGTCTGATGAAAACTGATTTAACTAAATCATCTGGTATCTCCCCATGATCATAGATTGCATTTGCCATTACTGTTATTTTCCTTATTCCAAAATCTGCTGAGGCCAGTATCACTTCAAGAGCGATGTTGAATGGAATTGTTGCTCTGTAATGTTTTGTTTTGTTTATAGCTGTTCGAATTTCTGATTTTAGATTGTTGTTTTTTTCAAGATTCTTCATGTTCAGTTTTTCTCCTTTTTGGTCTTCAAAAAGTTCTTTATATTTTCTGTCCATCTGTTTAGGATTTCCTCTTTGCTCATAATTAATTTCCCGTCTTTTGCCTTGATGCATCCAATTGCTGAGCAAGGTAATTTCTCCTTTGGTTCTTTAACCTTACTGTGAAAGATCTTTGTTCCAAATTTAAGAGCTTGAATTATTTCTGACTCTGTCTTTAGATTCTCTGCATTTTGTTATTATTGTCTTATTAGGTTGTTTGTATTCTTAGCCATCTCTGTGTTTGATGGTCTGTTTTGTTGCATCAATTGTATTATTTCTTCAGTTATCCATTTCCTATTACTTTGCCGCTCTTTTCCTGGGATGGTTTGTTTTGCAGCTTCATCATGGATTCCCTTAGTATGTCCCAGGAAGATTTGCCTCCTTCATCATGCAGCAATTGAAAACGGTTTTTCACATTGATTGTGCATTCTATTTTCAGATAGAAATTTTCAGATAAGGGGTGTTTAGTAGTTGTTGATAATCCAGTGGCTCTGATCTAGTTTGTTTCTTTCGTTTTCTCATATTTATTTTCATTTTACAAATGACTGGTATTAGCTTTCAGATTGTGTAATCGAATTTTTGAATCTGTTAATGACTGTTATGTAATCGATTTGATTTTTGTTGTTCCCATCTGGGCTTCTCCATGTCCTGGGTTTCAACACCAAGTGTTGGTGGTTACCTGATTGTTTGTTTTACACCATGATATAAGCGTTTCTCCTCTTTCGTTTCTTTCCCCCAATCCCTTCCCTCACCAACATTTGCATTGAAGTTCCCCTTGACTATGATGACTTCTTGTGATTTGTATTGTTCTAGTGATTTATCTAGGGACTAGTAGAAATTTTCAATTTCTTCCTCTGAGCTTGCCGTTGTGGGTGTAGATGTTTGAATGATAGAGATGTTGTTTTGTTGTCCTTTTAGTTTGACTAGCGTCATTCTGTGACAAAGTGAAAAATCAGAAGACACTGAATGGAAAAATGGGACAGATATAGTCACGGAGTCATAGATTATTAGTACAGAGATGTAGGCTCCTTCGCTCATCTGGATCATCCCTCTGTGATCCTTCGCCATTTATCTGCACCCTCGGTCCGTCTCTCATGCTCTTAACTAGACAGTCTACCCTATAATGATACAATTGAATCCGCATCTACCAATTCCGCTGGCAGATCCTGCTACACTCCTTGACCCTCTTAGCGAGTCAGCTTAAGCACACACCCCTCTTGCATATTTCAACTTCCACCCCACACTTATGAAGTAGTTTTAGATTCAGTCAGAGGATGAGAAAAATCTGTGAGCAATCACCCTTTCCGTAACTCTCACAAATGTGTATATTTCTGTAAGAACTCAATTCATTTTCTGCTGTCCAGCGAATAAATTCAATTCAACAGCTCCTTCTAACTCTTGTCCTCAGTTCCAGAACTCTCGCTTTCAAATCATCGCTGCACACTTTGAAGATTATTGATATTGTAAACCTGTATGTAGGGGGCCGGACCAGCCCACGGTTTTCTATCTGCTGCCTCACCAACGTGATGTACAGCTTCAGCAAAACGTCCCAGCTCCTGTACTCAGTGAACTGACTGTGAAGTTCAATCGGATTACAGCCAATGTAAGCCGATTGTTCCGTGATGCTGCTTTCCTGGAATTATCGATCTGTATTCCCAGGTCTCCTTCGGCTCACTAAATTACACCAATTCAATGTGTTTCTTCGCCTGTTGTATCTGTCCAGACAATGCAGACGAACTCATACTGTTCTATATTAAATTCAATATGCGATTTTTAACCCATTTCCCAGTCAGTCAACATCAAGCAACAATTTTGGATAAAGTCCCTGACTGTAACAATGGCCAAAAACTAGGATTTGTCATAATTTGTTTTATTTCTGATTAATTTTTCTACATCGATATCTAAGTCATTAAAATACATAATAGATCGCAACGGACCTAACACCAATCCCTGCACTACACTTGTCACAGTCAAAGAATCAACCATTCCCTCTCTGCTAATCCAGAAAAGAACGTTCATCAATCCGTTCACAAGGCGCAGATAAAGTTGTATGGGCGCGTATTTTTTTATTATGAAGTATCCCTGGAATATTGTTCTCGACCATTTTTATATGCTTAGAAGAACATACGTACAGCGTCTTTTATTGTGAAACCCATTATTGTGACTTCCGTCACTCGAGAGACTGGAAATGACCAGAACAGGCTAGAAGAAATAAACCTATCTTCCCCTTCAATAACGTGTACCTCATTTCATCTGCCGAGCCAACGTCAGAAGCGAATGTGGTCTGCCGATGTGTCAAAATAAATCTCTTGGAAAGTAAATGTCGATGTTCATTGTTGGGGATGATTGTCTTTGTTAGAAACAACACTGATCAGAGAATGTCCCTGTTCAGCAGCTGAAGCCTAGTGCCTTAGAAATTAAATTGGCAACGCTCAAGTTATTTTTTGTTGATAAGTTAATAACGTGTAACACCCTTAGGGATAACAATTCATTGCACTATGACATAGTGAAAAAAAAGAAAAAAACTATTTAATGTAAGTGTTTGTGTAGCCGGTTGTCCCTAATGCGACTCATGTGATAACCGCACTAATTGACTCAGTGGAATTACTCTGAATTGCAGATAAACTTGTAAAACCGATCACTGGAACATACAACCTTTTGAACGCGGCTTCAGACGGAATATGGAACATCCAGCTATTTTCTACATAGCGGCCGTTTTCTATCCTGCAGTTGTAGCGATCGGTGTCCCTGGTAAGGTACTGGAGCTGGTCACTCTATGTATCGCGCCGTCGTCTGGCTTTTGTTCTGCTGCACTGTTTGGAGAACAGTACAGATGGTGCCATCGCCTGATTTGTGTTTCCAGAATTGAGGATTCAGGCAGATGATATATAAATATATGTATTTTCATAATTCAGTTTCCATATTTATCAGATGTCATTTTTTTTTCTTCTCTTTTGTCAAATATGTTGTTGCCGATTGTCTCATAGCTAGAACATGCTCGGCTTTCTGCAGCGACCGTGATCGCTTTCCAGATCGGCAGGTTTTTCGAATGACCGGCCAGTCGAATATCGACACACAGGTCTGTTCTTCGAAAAGTTACTAAATTGTACATTATGCGATAAACCTCCTGAATTTCACTTCAAATAATTCCTTCAGCTGATTCACTTTTAATAATGAAACTGCCGTTGCTCATGGTGATGTTTGCAGGAGCGATCGACCGCTCACCGGTAGGTGACTCGTGGAAATCAGAGCCTCGCTCTAAACTGCCGCAAAGTCGCCAGTCAAATTGTGGTTCTCCAGCAGGAGTCCAGCAATGGAGACGGCACACTTCGAATATCTGCTTTTCACTTCCAAAAAAAAAAGTACCCTGTATATTATGGGAAGAATACTGGGCATTCGGGCAGTTGTAAATAACAATAATGCTGTTTTTGTTTTAATTTCTTGCAGTTAATTTAACGGCAATTGTGATCCTATCTCGGGGAAAATGCGGACTCTCCAAATGCATCACCCGTTACCTGGTTGGAATGGCAACAGCAGATGTGATGGTGGTTATAGTTTTCGCTTTAGTGCAACAGACCAACAATATCTTCCTTTATTCCCGATCCTTGCTCATCACTCCTGTATGCGCTGTGACACTTGTGTTAATTGTTGTAACGAGGGACTGTTCTGTTTGGTTTACGGTCAGTTTTACCTTCGATCGTTTCATCGCCATATGTTGTCGAAAGCTCGGGGAACGATACTGCACTGAGAGAACAGCGACGGTGGTTATGGTGACCGTGGTTATACTGAGCTGCGGGAGAAGTGCCCCGTTTTACTTTGCTATTGAACCTTACGTCATTCTTGACAACATGCCGTGGCGTTGCGCATTATCAAATGAATACGCGACTTCATCCGTGTGGAAAGGTGTTGAATTACTGGATAGCATTTTAACGCCATTGCTACCAATCGGCTTAATTCTAGTTTTCAATGGGTTAACAGTAAGACATATCATTGCGGCAAATAGAGTCCGCAGAGGGCTTCGGAACAGCAGTGATAATCAGAAGGATACCGAGGTGGAGAACCGCAGAAAATCGATGATTTTATTGTTTGCTATTTCAGCTAATTTCATCTTATTTTGGATACCCTATGTAGCTCATTCAATGAAATGGCAAACGGTAAACTTTTTTTATGAGGACAAATATTTGAGTTCCCCGGTATATATACTGCAACAATTTGGGATCATGTTGCAAATTCTGAGTATGTGCACCAATACCTGCATCTATACACTGACACAGAGGAAATTCAGGCAAGAATTGAAGAATGGAGTGAAGTATGTGTTTACATTAAATGGTCATCTTTGTAGATAAGGCCCACTCCAATTTCAAATCAGCGGAGTTTCGAATAAAACAGTTTGAAAATGAGTAGATTTCGCAAATATTCCATAAATTCAAATATTCATGTCTCTGGTCATCATGAAATGAATGAATTCCAAACTACCGCAGAGACTTGATAATCATCCGGGAAATGGTACTGCAACATAAAATGCAGGACCAACAGGCTCCTTGACCGTTTCAGCCATCATGCCATCAGACTGATAAGTCACGCTGATCTCAGTTTTTTTTTGTATGTTATATTTACTGTTCGATTTATTAGAATTATAATTTTCTGGGACTGCACATTGTACATTTTGATGGAAGCATAACCTAAAGATTATTATTTTTAATGTATGTGGAGGAAATAAAGGCAATTCAATCTCATGGGGATGAATAACCTCCGGACATCTTGGGGTTCAGATGTTTCAAAATGTTCACAGTCGGGTAAAAGAGAGTAAAGGGAAAGCCTTTTAAACACAGGTAGAGTGTGATATTGTCACAGATGCGGAAGGAAGGACACTGTGATGCAATTGGATGTTAATAGACTGTGATTGGAACTCAGAAGTAGGAAGGGAACCGACATTCGTTTGGGACTATTCTGTAGAGAGCTCCCGTCACCAAAACGAAAACAACAAGCAGAGGCGCTGACAATTCAGGAGATAGATTTTGAACAGCTGCCATTTTGATACTGTTGTTTTCACAGGCAATTTAAACCACCAATATTCATGGGCACTTCGTCTGTTTGCAAAGGTTCACATGGAACAGAATTTCTCGGTTACGCCCGAGAAGGAGTCTCATCACAATGAGGGGCAGGCGGGCTAGCAAACTGTCCATCGTAGATCTGCTACTGGAAAGTGAAACGGGTCGGGTAACATCTCTCTGCGGGTCAGCATTTCAGAACGATAGGACACAGCTATTCGACTTTTATTAATACCTTATCGTGGGATAGGAGCACACAGTAGGGAAAGTATTTCATTAATGTTATTTGGTAGGAACTTGGTAGGGCGTTGGGATAGGATTTGTTCCTTCAAATGCACAACAGAAATATGGAGACTGTTAATAGAACACCAGATTGGGTTTCAGTACAGGCTTGTTTCATTGAGGCGGAAATAGAATGGCCCCGAAATTAACCCTGGTTGGTAAGAGATAAGGAACATACTTAAGGTTTTGGAAGAAAGGATCCGGCAGGTCTATGGAAAGACACAGTGCAGACAGGAGGAATTAGAAGGACATGAGAAGGCCTCGTAGGTGTAAAACAGGAGGACGACCAGATGGAGAGTGGGGGAGAAGAGCAATAAAAGAGGAAACATTTGCCTGGAGTGCAAGGAGGCAGTGAAGGTCCTGACCCAATCTTTGCTTCAATATTCATCAGTGAGCCCGCCATTGATGAATGTGGATACAGTGAAACAGGACAGATGTGCCGGAACACGCAAACGTTCAGAATTACGAGACGGAAACAGGGAAAACATGACAGTAACTATTTCCCCGGTGCTACAAGGGATGTAGTTCAGCTAACCACAGAAAGTGAGGGTAGATATCGCTGCGCTTTAGGACATGGCACTTGTGTCATCACCGGACACAGAGAATGGCAAATGTTATTCTTTTTTTCACGAAATATAATGTAGTCCTGAGAGTTTCAGGCCACTGAGTCTTCGGTCAGTGGTGGGCAAGCTATAGGAAAGGTTTCTTAGAGGCAGAATTTATGCGTATCTGGAGAAACGCATCCTGGTTGGAGATAGTCAGCACGGTTCTGTGAGGTCAGGTCGTCCTTTATGAGTCGGAATAATTTCCATGATAAAGTGAAAAATTGGTAGATGAATTGGTAGATGAATTGGTAGATGAAGCTGAGGTATATTATTTGTTAAGGTGATTGACTGGGTTCCCTATGGAGCACTCAGTCAGAACGTCAGATGGCCTGGGATCTAGTGAAAACTGGCTGTATAGATTCAGAACTGGCTGAGCAAGGGAAGGCCGATGAGGCAGTGGATGGAGATATTCCGCACGGTAGGTCTAATCTTTAGTAACTGTACAGCTATAACTGGACTCTGATAAGCTATTACAGTGTCCTGAAAGGCAGATATTAATTTTACCATCCTGCAGCACTGGGATAATTTACAATAATTTAGAATTAGGGGTGATGATGAAAGCAAAATACTGAATCCGGACTGAAACTGCACGTTATCTAAACTGAATCCCCGTGTACATATTAAAGGGCAGATGCTCAGATCACATCAAAACAATATTTTCCAATGGAACCCTACAACTGAAAACTAGCGGTTTAAAGCCTTCTGGGGCATCCTGTGGTGCTTCCTAAATAAAGCAGCCTCCCAGAATGAGAATTTCAATACTGACAGAACGCAAACCCACACAATTACTGTTAGCTGGACCGATTCAAAATGATTGAGTAAGCAAAGAAGAGTCATCAGATGGGCATTGCATTTGCAAGCAATAAATATTAGTGTAAAGGGTATAAACACAACGTTAATGTTAGCAGATAACCTACTGTACCATGTAAGTAAAAATATGTCTCAAGCTATGAAAGCAAATGATCTCAAGGGTCTGTTTGTATCAAAAACAAAAAAAGATTGAAGATCAGATAAAGTAATGATTGAGAACAAAGACACAAAGACACAATTATTTTTGTATGTGGTTCCTCATCAGTACAGGATGGAGAGAGGAGAACTGGGTGAGGCACATATGTAGAGGATGATATGACCAGGATATGTGTATTATTGCTTTAAAACTACCGAAACCCATGAATGCAGAGACAGCAGAATCGGCAGCTGCAGCTTACCTGGTTAGATCCAGAAAGTTTTTCGCCGAAGTCAGACATACAATCTGATCGTATGTAGTTTGCACAGCCTTACAGAACATTTACTTCTCTGAGCAGCCAGAGGGCTTGTTTCAACTGCTCGGCAGATCCTCTCATCTGCACCTCTATTACAATATATTTAAGGAGGAAAACTGAAAAAAAAATCATAAAGGGAAATTGAAAGGTTGACGAGTTGTTGGAACAAGATACTTTATTTTGCAGAAATGGCAGCCACAGATTGGGGGGATTGGGAAGCAAAGGAACAACAGATTAAGATACAGGATTGAACCAAGGAGCTGAAGATATATATATATATAATATACAAAGAACAAAGGACACTATCTGTCTAAGGTGGAGTTAACCTTCGTAAATAAAAGCTTCTGGTTCCAGAGGAAGGAAGAAACCAGATGACCCGCTGTTACCATAATGCATGGGGACACCAGGGATGCAAACACATCCTAGAAAAGATCAGGAAAGTGTGCTGGTGGCCTAAGAAGAAGGATGGTGTTGATATTTTGTGAAAAATTGATTGATTTGTGCACAATTTTATCCTCACAGAAATGTAAGGAAAAGAGGCCTCAACACACCAGACCAGTAAAAGGGTCTTGAACTACTTTACAATTAGATAAAATTATTTTTCTTACCGCCCGCTCCAGGAGGATACAGATATATCGTGGTAATAATAGATAGCTTTATGACGTGGGTGTATAAATATTCACCTACTGGGTCTAGCTCGGAGTATTGAAACGGATTATGGCACACAAACATTCTTAACTATGATAGACACAACAAAGGCTGCTGCAAAAATCTTATCGGAAAGGATATTCACTTGCTGGGAACTACTCCGGAGTACTCAAATGGATTAAGTCACACATTTCACGGCCCAGATGATGTAAGATGTCATGGCACTTTTAGGGATCAAACGGAGATTTCCCAAACTCCGTAAACCGCAATCAAGAGGAAGTGTGGAAAGGAAATGTTGCAACAACATGGGACAGCATGATGCCTTGATGATAATATAGAACACAATATCATTTTCTATAGGTTACTCCACTTATAAATACATCAATGGAAGGGACATGAAAGGTTAAGAGGAGCTGTTTGGATGAAATTTGTGAGAACGCGAAATCAATGGTATTGTGTGAGAAATGTGGGTGCAACAATGATCCAGTCCATGAACGAGGCCAGTTTTGTGGCAACCCCCCAAAAGGGGAAGACGAACCAGCAGAGAAAGACCTACTTTGACTCAAAGGTCAGTCTGGATTCTGAATTGTTCAGGGCAAAGAGTGATAATTAGAATACACAAACCTTCATTATTAAATCGAAGCTTTTGCAGGGCTGTTTGAAATTACAGGCTAACCGAATCCATCAGTGTTTAAACTACGGACGTCCATAGGTAAAATGTGGGTGGTATTGTAGTAACCATCTGTAATTGGTGGAGGAGAAACAGAATGGTTATCACCATCGGTACCGGATGTACATGTCGGCCCTGACTTGGGTGACTTGAGAATGGAACAACTGTTCCAAGAAGACTGGGACAGATTTTATCAATGAGGTGATTGTCAGTTCCCTCATCTGGAGAAAAAAGGAAGTTTTGTTAAAAAAATCAAAAAGAAGGGAAACTATCCGAGTGCTGTTGAGATATATACCTGACATAATCACTATATATACATGAAATATAACCACTATGTACTAGCTATTTACTACACTATGTAATCACTCCTATGTACTGAATATTACTATGTATTATTTTACTAGACACATTTTGCTATGTATTGTTTCACTAGACACATTTTGCTATGTATTGTTTTACTAGATATCTGTACTATGTTAGCTGCATACTGTGGCAATTTAGCTAGCAGCACTACTTAGCTGAAATGTACTCCATGTATTATACTCAGCCTTTGTTTAGTATGAGCTAACGGTGGCGGACAGGATGGTACGAGCAGGAAATGTAATGTGACGGAGGTTGTCTGAAAAAATAACCTTGGCCAGGAATGGAGCCCCAATACGAACTGGAGAGAAATACTGGTTGCGCACCGACAGCTAGGCAAGAGCGATTGATTAGTTGATGTATAGATGATATGCAACTAAAAATTGATTGGGTATGCTGATAAATCCTAAATGTAACTGAGATAAGAAATTACTATAAAGAATGCTGTACACCGGAGCTCGGCGGGCTTTTGGTGACAAGTTCATTGATTGCCTCAGCCTTTGTTTGCACATAAAGGTTAAACTTCTCGAAGAGTTGTCTGCGTCTCCTGGTCATTTCAAGTAACCACGACAGTGCTTGTTCTCCTCCACCTTTCCGAAACAAAATTGGGTGAGGAAAAATGGACGCCTTGCTCAGAGCGGAGATATGCGGCCCATGTAACATAGAGTGATCGAAATAGCAGTGGAACTTAAAGGTATTAAACCACAGCATTTGTTCTAATTTTCATACTGAAATCCGGAGTGACCCGACAGTTAAGGAGAGATATTCACTCCAGTATTTTTGTCACCACATTGGGCACATTATATATATCGAAGCACCGGCACATTTTCATTTGCGTATATCTAAATGAAATTCGGTACAGTTAATTTGCAGGTCCTATTACAGTCTTTTATTTAGTCAGTCCGCACGAAAATAAAGCTGGACACTGTACAGTCGGTTCGCAGATAATGAATCTCAATGACGAAAATAGGTGCAGCTTGGGTTCAATAGGTTCACGTAATGGAAACCAAAGGGAAATATAAAATTGCCGAGCCTTCATGACACACCTTTACACAACAGATATGATATTCTTGGATGTCTCACCGCCGGAATAAAATAGTAAATATAGTTGTACAAATATGCTGTGTTAACGTAAACATATGTTTAACATATTTAACTATGGAAGACGTATGCTGAATGCTGCGAGTAAACGTGCGTGTACATTTGCTGTTTCAATTGGGCTGTGTAGCAACAACAAGGGTGAATTATTGCACATCACTAATCAGATTAATTCCTGTCAAGATTAGATGCAGTTAACCCATTATAGTTCGGCACTTGACGTATTACGGAATACACACAGTTATATATTTGAGTACAATAAAAAAGAGTTTATTTTTCCAAAAAGATTTTGAAATAATTTCTAAATATTTCTACACATAGATAAAACATTGTAAGGAACGGAACATAAAGGTCTTGTCAAATGGGCAGTAATATGAAACACAGCGGGATGAATTAGCACAGCCATCCACTAAGCACACTCACGGACATCTGTCTGAGTCACTCGGGAGACAATACAGGTATTTGGATTGGACGATAGCAGTTATGAATCAGACACATTGACTGTAATGCTGAAACATCAGAACCATTACAGGCCTGGTTTATAGTTCATTAGAGACCCATCCGTTCAATAAGCGGAAAGGTCCGCGCTTTACAAACATGCCACTGACCACGCTGATGTTATCACTGCATCTCATGAACCATCACTGAGCTGTAATGATAATTTCCCAGCTGGCCACGCTGATGGCGTCATTCCTAGTCCTACTGTCTGTCGTTAACCCTACTGATAATGTTGTTGCTTCTGCAGCCTCAGCTGATCAAAGTGATGATGCCACAGCGCAGCCTGGCCAGCCACTGACAGTATTCCTCAGACAGACATAATTTTAATGCCTCCGCTCTCTACACTTGTGCAGATCAGAGAAAACAAAAACAGAATTTGCATAGACAAGTGCCATTTGTATTCTTTGGTTACAGGTAATGGTGCATATTGTGAATGCAGAACTTCTGTGACTGAATCACTGACTGCTCAATGGTGTGTAGAACTTTATACTGCACAGCTGAACTTGTCTGCCGTTTCGTGCCGTAAAGGATGCTTTAAAAATAATCTTGAATATATCCTGTCTCTTTCCAGAAAGACATTTAACAAATTGAAATAACCTTTATTTCGAATGCATTGCGATGTAAGTGTCTGCTTCGTTATTTCTAACCAGTTGTGTAGAAAAAAAAAACTTATTGCACATCACAAATGAGATTAGCAATAGTTGAGAAGATCACTGTGCAGATTCAGAACAGATTTGTCAACAGAGGGAAGAGAATGGTGTCAGATTGAAAAATATTTTGCATGGTGTTGCGCGGAGATATGCTATGGGTATCCCGCTCTTTCAGTCCTTTTAGTTAGTAAACAGTGTATGAGAAAGTGGAAGATTTGGTTTGTACGTTTATATGTGACAGTAAGTTTGATCAAGTTTAGCTCGTGTACATGGTTGCTTTAATTTAAAACGGGACATTAGTAAGAAGTGGAACTGAGCTGAGAAGTGGAAGTGGAAGTGCACTCGAGACAACTGTAAAGATACACTCTGTTCTCTGCGAATTAAAGGAAAACTATGGAGTTATTGGCAGGATTATTAGCAGTGGAGGGAACATACCATTTTGCTGAACACCAGCATAACTCAGACGTACAGCGCCTGTTGATGGTGTTGTTCCGAAGGCCTATGATATGTTGCCCTTCATTATTCGGAAGACGGCGTTCAACAGTGACGAGAACTATTAATACTGCTCGGACCATACTTGCAGCATTCAGTTCAATTCTGCTGCCCTCTTATAAGAGAGTCCCAATATAGGGCCGTCCATTCAGAACAGAGATTAAGTGGAGCTTGCTGAACTAGACGGTGGTGAATCTGTGGCATTCATTGGTACAGGAAGCACCAGACGACAAATTATTCAACAGTGTATTTAAAACGGAACCTGAATGGCTCTTGATTTGTCGGGGAATCGTAAAATACGGGGAGAAGGCAGCATAATGCTGTGGGGGTGGTACTCGCTGCCCGGAGTGCTGTTCGAGTCTGATATATTAGTTTATCAGCAACATAGGCGCATTAATGAATTGAAAGGAAACCGAGGGAAGTGTTGGGTTTATCTAGGAGTAGGTTAAGATTTCGGAAGGTTTTTTGGCCTGCTACTGTTCCATAGTTTGTGCTTAGATTTCAAAGGCAGACCTGGGTGCCTGTTGTGCCAGTATCACTCCAACATTTTCCACGGGCTCTGCCACGTCCACGGCATGATTATCAATAAGCAGTTACTTGCTGCAGTCTCTAGACTTAAAATGTTGTTTTTTTAATTGAAATGCCATATCCACACTGATGACGCTAGGGAAGTGAAAAACAGACAGACTTGAATTTGGCATGACAGATTTGTCAAGATACAACATAGAGAAAACGGGTGACGGGGATGTTTTCAGGCAAATGAAGAGGTGTTTAGACATTTAGATCGATCCATCTATCTATCTATCTATCTATCAATCTATCTATCTATCTATCTATCTATCTATCTATCTATCTATCTATCTATCTATCTATCTATCTATCTATCTATCTATCTATCTATCTATCTATCTATCTATCTATCTATCTATCTATCTATCTATCTATCTATCTATCTATCTATCTATCTATCTATCTGTCTAAACATCTATCTATATATCAGACAATCTATTTATTTATGCGCTTACATTGGTGTCAAACTGCAAACCTCTTTCTTTGAAATAGTCCTGGTGATGGTTTCTTTGGAATGCTTGCAGAGTCATAACTAGTAAACAAATGAGTACTTGCAATGATCGTGAAACGGTGGACGGTAAAATGCCGGCAGAATATCGATGTTAGCTCTGGGTAATGTCCTTCCTGCTATGTTTGTTATTCCATTTTTAATTACTGGACCTCTCTGCTAACTTGCAGGTTCACCGCTATTTTTAAGCAAATTCCTTTCAGCATCGTCGTCCATTTTCTGATAGGTTGTACTTTCCATTTTGTCGCTATCAGCAGAAGCTCTTTGTTAGGAGTCGAAGGAGTTCCATTCAAAATATGAATCTGTATTTCGTGAGCATGCCGAACCGTACTCTCTTTTCACTCTGTTCCCTGGGTACTGTAACGCGTTGATGAACGATAAAACTACGTCGGGGCGAGAACGTACCTATCTTCTTATCTGAGGAAGATGTGGAAATCAGTGAGCGAGGACAGACTACGTTGACCCAGTTGATGCACTGGACAAAACAAATGAACAATATTAAAATCCATGATACAATGAGAACAAAAACTGATGTTTTGAACTCGGAAAAGTACTGGAAAGTATCATCAGAAACATTTGTGACGGGTTCAAGGCGACTGGTCTGAGATGCAGCGGATAGAAAGAAAGGGAAACATGCAACTTGCATCCCGCTCTATTCTCATACCACCGGCACCGACGGCTACAAATACAGTGTAGGAGATATTTCCTATGTAGTAAATCCCTGCCTATCATAGATTCCGTACGAAATTGCCATTGATTGTCAGTGTCTTCCAACGGACGACATTGATTGATTTGACAGGTTTCTATACACAGAGTCCAAGGCAGCGGATTCAATTAGTGTGACCGCGTCCTCTGACGCATCAGTTACAATACACTGAAAAAGACGGGAGTTTTTTTGTGTTATTCATTAGACCAAATCGCGACGGATATTGTCCATTAAAATATTGCAAACTTTTTTTTATTTTATCATTGTTTAAAACATTTTAAATGAAGGTCTTGGAGATTCTTTTTTTGGCACTAAAATTCTGCTGTACAATAATCAGACATATTTAGAAGATGAACTCCTATTTTTAGGTAAGTGTCAGCTCTTACTGAAAATTCGGCTGTTCCCAATGATAAAGAACATTGATAAACAACATTGAAAGGGAATTTATTTGGCAGGTGCAAGGAATTACATCTGTTCCTAGAGGGGGAAACCGACGTTTCCCTGAGCCATTGATATTTAATGTTGTAGTTAATGATATTTAGCATAAAAATGTTAACGATATTTGTTGGACAAGTAAGAGATCATCACATTTATGCGACAATGAAGTAATTAAATACAGGCACACCACCTGGAATATTTGCAGAGTTGTGTGAACAATATTTTGTCGCAGATAAATTTAACGTTGTTATGTTAGCACTCCGAACTCATTGAGAATTTATTTATATACATGTCTCACCTTTTAAACAATTTGCCCTCGTACCACACTCACCCTCCTGGGTCATAACTGGGTAAGGGTTCTTCATATCGTCACCTAGCACACCACGAGCAACACTAGCACCGACACCTTCTCCCTCAGTAAGCGGTTACTTGCTTCTGTCTCTAGACTTAAAATGCTGTTTTCATTGAAATGCCATATCCACACTGATGACGCGAGGGAAGTGAAAAACAGACAGACTTGAACTCGGCATGACAGATTTGTCAGGATACAACATATGAAGAGGTGTTTATACATTTAGATCGATCTATATATCAACCAATCAATCTATCGATCTATCTATCATCTACCTACATATCTGTCCGTAATAGTCGTGGTGACGGTTTCCTTGGAATGTTTGCAGAGTCATAACTAGTAAACAAATGTGCACTTGCAATGATCGTGAAATGGTGGACGGTAAAATGCCGGAAGAATATCGATGTTAGCTCTGTGTAATGTCCTTTCTGGTATGTTTGTTATTCTATTTTTAATTACAGGACCTCTCTGCCTACTTGTAAGTTCACAGCTATTGTTAAGCAAATTCTTTCAGCATCAAGTCGTTCATTTTCTGATAGGTTGTACTTTCCATTTTGCCGCCATCAGCAGAAGCTCTTTGTTAGGAGTCGAAGGAGTTCCATTCAAAATGTGAATCTGTATTTCGAGAGAATGCCGAACCGTACTGTCTTTTTACTCTGTTCCCTGGGTACTGTAACGCGTTGATGAATGATAAAACTACGTCGGGGCTAGAACTTACCTATCTTCTTATATGAGGAAGAAGGGGAAATCAGTGAGCGAGGACAGACTACGATGTCCTAATTGATGCACTCGACAAAACAACTGAACAATATTAAAATCCATGACACAATGAAAACAAAAAACTAATGTTTGGAACTCGGAAAAGTATTGGAAAGTATCATCAGAAACACTTGTGACGGATTCAAGGAGACTGGTCTGAGATGCAGAGGATAGCAAGAAAGGGAAACATGCAACATGCATCCCGCTCTATTCTCATACCACCGGCACCGACCGCTACAAATTCAGTGTAGGAGATATTTCCTATGTAGTAAATCCCTGCCTATCATAGATTCCGTACGAAATTGCCATTGATTGTCAGTGTCTTCCAACGGACGACATTGATTGATTTGACAGGTTTCTATATACAGAGTCCAATGCAGCGGATTCAATTAGTGTGACCGCGTCCTCTGACGCATCAGTTACAATACACTGAAAAAGACGGGAGTTTTTTTGTGTTATTCATTAGACCAAATCGCGACGGATATTGTCCATTAAAATATTGCAAACTTTTTTTTATTTTATCATTGTTTAAAACATTTTAAATGAAGGTCTTGGAGATTCTTTTTTTGGCACTAAAATTCTGCTGTACAATAATCAGACATATTTAGAAGATGAACTCCTATTTTTAGGTAAGTGTCAGCTCTTACTGAAAATTCGGCTGTTCCCAATGATAAAGAACATTGATAAACAACATTGAAAGGGAATTTATTTGGCAGGTGCAAGGAATTACATCTGTTCCTAGAGGGGGAAACCGACGTTTCCCTGAGCCATTGATATTTAATGTTGTAGTTAATGATATTTAGCATAAAAATGTTAACGATATTTGTTGGACAAGTAAGAGATCATCACATTTATGCGACAATGAAGTAATTAAATACAGGCACACCACCTGGAATATTTGCAGAGTTGTGTGAACAATATTTTGTCGCAGATAAATTTAACGTTGTTATGTTAGCACTCCGAACTCATTGAGAATTTATTTATATACATGTCTCACCTTTTAAACAATTTGCCCTCGTACCACACTCACCCTCCTGGGTCATAACTGGGTAAGGGTTCTTCATATCGTCACCTAGCACACCACGAGCAACACTAGCACCGACACCTTCTCCCTCAGTAAGCGGTTACTTGCTTCTGTCTCTAGACTTAAAATGCTGTTTTCATTGAAATGCCATATCCACACTGATGACGCGAGGGAAGTGAAAAACAGACAGACTTGAACTCGGCATGACAGATTTGTCAGGATACAACATATGAAGAGGTGTTTATACATTTAGATCGATCTATATATCAACCAATCAATCTATCGATCTATCTATCATCTACCTACATATCTGTCCGTAATAGTCGTGGTGACGGTTTCCTTGGAATGTTTGCAGAGTCATAACTAGTAAACAAATGTGCACTTGCAATGATCGTGAAATGGTGGACGGTAAAATGCCGGAAGAATATCGATGTTAGCTCTGTGTAATGTCCTTTCTGGTATGTTTGTTATTCTATTTTTAATTACAGGACCTCTCTGCCTACTTGTAAGTTCACAGCTATTGTTAAGCAAATTCTTTCAGCATCAAGTCGTTCATTTTCTGATAGGTTGTACTTTCCATTTTGCCGCCATCAGCAGAAGCTCTTTGTTAGGAGTCGAAGGAGTTCCATTCAAAATGTGAATCTGTATTTCGAGAGAATGCCGAACCGTACTGTCTTTTTACTCTGTTCCCTGGGTACTGTAACGCGTTGATGAATGATAAAACTACGTCGGGGCTAGAACTTACCTATCTTCTTATATGAGGAAGAAGGGGAAATCAGTGAGCGAGGACAGACTACGATGTCCTAATTGATGCACTCGACAAAACAACTGAACAATATTAAAATCCATGACACAATGAAAACAAAAAACTAATGTTTGGAACTCGGAAAAGTATTGGAAAGTATCATCAGAAACACTTGTGACGGATTCAAGGAGACTGGTCTGAGATGCAGAGGATAGCAAGAAAGGGAAACATGCAACATGCATCCCGCTCTATTCTCATACCACCGGCACCGACCGCTACAAATTCAGTGTAGGAGATATTTCCTATGTAGTAAATCCCTGCCTATCATAGATTCCGTACGAAATTGCCATTGATTGTCAGTGTCTTCCAACGGACGACATTGATTGATTTGACAGGTTTCTATATACAGAGTCCAATGCAGCGGATTCAATTAGTGTGACCGCGTCCTCTGACGCATCAGTTACAATACACAGAAAAAGACGGTAGATTTTGTATTATTCATTGGATCAATTCGCGACGGATATTGTCCATTAAAATATTACAAACTTTTGTTATTTTATCATTGTTTAAAACATTTTAAATGAAGGTCTTGGAGATAATTTTTTTGGCACGAGAATTCAGCTGTTTATTTTTTAAAGTACAATTATTAGTCATTTTTATAAGATGAACACTTAGTTTCAGGTAAGTGTCTGTTCTTACTGAAAATTCGGCAGCTCCCAATGATAAAAAACATTGATAAAGAACATTGAAAGTGAAATAATTTGGCAGGTGCAAGGAATTGTATTTGGTCCTAGAGGGGGAAAACCACGTTTCCCTGAGCCATTGGTATCTAATGCAGGTAGGTTGAAGTTGATGATATTTAGCATAGAAAATTTTTACGATATTTGTTAGACCAGTAAGAGATCGGCACATTTATGCGGCAATGAAGTAATCGCATTAAATACAGGCACCCACGTGGAATATTTGCAGAATTGTGTGAACAATATTTTCTCACAGATAAATTTACCGTCCCGCCCAAATTCCTCTAAATGTCATGGTACCCTCCGGCGCCCCACCTTGCTATTATCTCCTTGATTAGGTCTTGATGCCCTCGACTGATTTCCAATTGTTCCCATTTTTCATTAATTACAAAACACCAGCTTTCCATCAGCGAACTGAGGCACAGAACCTTGGCGTCGCCGTCGTGCTTCTCCAGTTCGTTGATCTATTCTATTGTGTGTAAACCTTGTTTCCTGATTCCTTAGGACTGTCAGTTCAATGCTCCGTTCCATTCCCTGGATAACCTACGTAAAACCTGTCTCCGTGTAACGATTCTTCCGAATACCCGTTCCACGTTCGCGGCTGCGCTAACGCCTCACAACCCTGTCACCGTGCCAGTGTCCTACTCTTGGGTTCGTCCTGAACTACGTCCTTACAACACGGAATCCCACTGAAGGACCGGTCTTTTCATATTCTTATTTGCCTGAGATAGTAATCACCATTATTTTGCAGGTTCCAGTGCTTTGGATGTCACCCCAAGATTTGCCTGAACTAGGCTGCTTGACTGAATTATATTAGCACTCAGAACTCATTGAGAATTTATTTATATACATGTCTCAACATTTAACGAATTTGCCCTCGTACCACCCCCCCCCCCCCCACCGGTCATAACTGCGAAAGGGTTCTTCATATCGTCACCTAGCACACCACGAGCATCTCGTGCTCCGAAACTCCCTTTGTTTCCAACAGGATCTTACGACGATTCACATCCGTTATCCCAGCTCCACCGCCTTCTCTCTATCTGCAGGTAACGCATTATACATCAATCGATTGTCCAACAACCCTTCCTACTGAACTCCATCTTGACACTTATCCCTGCAATCATTACAAGTGCAACACCAGCATCGACACCTACTCTCTCACCAGCCACAATTCACGGAAGTCTGTCCTTTCAGGTCAGACGTATATATGTCGTGTTCTGCGGGGATGGAAGCCCACACATTGGTGAGACCCAGTCTAGCTGGGGTATGGCATTGTGGAGCAGCATCTTTTGCAGTTCTCTACAATCCACGGCCTTTGCGTTAGCTGATGGACATGTAAACAATTCTCGGTATTCCTATCCGAATGTATATGCGGCTGGTCTGTAAGCATGGAATACAGTGATTCCCAGGCTAGTTGGTAAATTGAGTTTCAGACTGCATATCAACACGAGGCACAGATTCATGGTGGCGACATGAACTGTCACTCGCCTCCTTAAAAAAAGTGTCCACACAGACACGCAACAAGTGTAATGGTGGAATATCGCCCCCAGAACGGGGAAATGGGTCTTCAGCAAGTCGCGCCATGAATATTGCCATCCAGAACAGGCAACCCCTCTTTATCATATTTCATTTGGCATTGGGTACAGCGTACAGTGATTATCCAGGCAGCATCTCCAGCGTCTGGAGCAATGACCACAGTTGCAGGGAAACCTCGACACCTCAGAGATCCGTGCGAGTCAGAACATACTTTGCCGAAAAATTTATCTCCGTACGTCATCGCTATTTGGTCTAACTCTTTGCATTCGCTACACGAAAGTCTCCAATCGTCTGTAAGAGAAGTTATTCGGTTCCATCTGAAGAACAGTTGGAGACAGATAATAAATGATGCCCTGGTAACAACGCATATATCGGAGAAGTAAACAAAACCTGTGATAGCGTGGATGTGTTAATCAATATATCCGATGAATTGATTAATGGGGCCGTTGGCAATGGAATAGCGGAGTTGGAATTGAGTGAGCAACGGTCGCAACAAAAGGAGCAGATGTTGACGAGTTAGGGATGAAAATAATTCACAAGAACAGATGAGTCAAACGGCGAGACTGGTACAGTCAGCGTCACAAATGTTATTCAAAGTGTAAGAGCGGAAGAGTGTATCAGCGCTGAGATATTCTCAAATGAGCCGAAGGGCGACGCATCAGTACGAGGGCCACAATCGATGCAGGGTGGCTGGCGACCGCTAATCGATACAAGCACCACAACGGTTACTGAGAGGTGAGTCATCTCAGAGTGATCAGAGGCCGCACGGCGATGCCAGTTCCCCAAAGGATACAGAATAGTCAGACATTGATTTCCAATAAGCCAAGAGCCGCTCATTGGTACGAGTTCCTCAATAGGCACAGGGTGATGCACTGCAGGAACAGAAGGAATTGTGATTAAAATGTGAATTTGAACACATCCACAGTTCTGCACATACTTATAATTGTGACGAAGGGGAAAATCTGAAGCCACTGAATGGGAAATGAGACAGAGATAGTGATGGAGTCACAGATTATTACTACAGAGAATTAGCTCTTCCACCCATCTGGATCATTCCTCTCTGATCCTTCCCCAAGACCCAGTTATCTGCAACCTCCGTCCCTCTCTAATCGACTTACCTAGACAACCGTCCCTCTAATGATACAGTTAAATCCGCATCTACCACTGACGCTGGCAGATCCTTCCACACCCAACGACCCTCTTAGCAAGTCAGCTTTAGCACACATCCCTTTTCTATATTTCAACTTTAACCGCACATCAATGAAATAGTTATAGATTCACAGAGAGGATGGGGGAAATCTGTGAGCAATCACTCTTTTCGTAATGCTCACAAATGTGTATACCTCTGTAAGATATCCATTCATTCCTGGTTCGTCAAGGTATAAATTCCAGTTCAAGAGTTCCTTCTAACTCTTGTCCTCAGTTCTCGAACTCCTGCTTTCAAATTATCGCTGCACACTTTGAAGCTTTTTGACATTGTAAAACTGCATGTAGGTGGACGGAGCAGCTCAAAGTTTTCTATCTACATCCACACCAACGTGTTGGACAGCTTCAACATAACGTCCCAACTCCTGCATTCAGTGAACTGATTGCAATGGTCAAAGTGATTAGATATCAATACAAACTGATCTGCTCGTGACGCTGCTTTCCTTTTACACCTTAAATTCTACCTGTTCAAGGTGCTTCTTAACCTGTTGTATCCAGACTCACAAAGCAGACGAACTCATACTTGTCTCTATTAAATTCCATCTGCCCTTATCCAACACATATTCCATCCAGTCAACATCAAGCTGCAAACTTGAATAGATTTCCTGGCTGTAACAGCGCTCCCAAACTCGGATTCCTCCGATTTTTTTTTTCTCAATGATTCTGTTTCCTAAATCGACATCTAAGATACATCTAAAATACATTATAAAACAACGGGTTGAACGCCAATCCCTGCACTGCACTTGTTACATTCAAAGAATCAACCACCCATCGCTGCTACTCCAGAAGAGAACGTTCAACAATCCGTTCACAAGCCGTAGATAAAGCCTGTGGCGCGTTACTTTTTATTATGGTATGTCATATATAAGAACATAAGAGATACGAGCAGGAGTAGGCCAATCGACCCCTCAAGCCTGCTCTGGCATTCAACAAGATCATGGCTGATCCAATCTTAACTCTAGTTTTCACCGAATCCCACAAGACAACAGTGCCAACCAACAGGGCACCATGCCGCTCATTTTATTTTAGTATTCATCCCGCTCAAACCCATGCGATCAACCGGGAAAAAAAAAAAAAAACAAAAAACGATTTGCTATTTGAGGAGAAAAAATCTGGAAAATTCCTCTCCGACCCATTCAGGCTATTGAAAACTTGTCCAGGAGATCTTATAGCTGATCTAAACCTAGCCTCTTGTCCACTTACCGTATCCCCTAATGCTATTTTTTTTTCCAGGAAAATGTCTATCTCCCTTTTGAATTTATTGAGTGTAGTAGCTCTCGGGGGCAGTAAATTCCACAGCCCCACTACCCTCTGAGTGAAGAAATTTCACCTCATCTCAGTTCTGGAATGGCATTCCCTTATTTTAATATTATGCCCCTCTAGTCCTAGTTTCATCCATCATTGGGTACACCAGAACTGCACGCAGTACTCCAGGTGTGGTCTCACCAATTCCCGGTACAACTGCAGTAAGACCTCCCTGTTCTTACACTCCATCTCCCTAGCAATAAAAGCCAGCATTCCATTGGCCTCCTTGACAACCTGCTGTACTTGCATACTAACTTGTTGTGTTTCCTGCACCAGGACCCCCAGATCCCTTTGCACAGAAGCACTTTCCAGTTTCTCTCCATTTAGATAATAATTTGCTCTATTATTTTTCCTGCCAAAGTGCAAGACCTTACACTTGTCAGTATTATATTTCATCTGCCAAATGTCTGCCCAATCACTCAGCCTATCTATGTCCACCTGCAGGGTTTCAATGTCCTCCGCACTCATTACACTCCCTCCCATCTTTGTGTCATCAGCAAACTTCGATACGTTGCACTTAGTCCCTTTCTCCAAATCATTAATATAGATTGTAAAGAGTTGGGGTCCCAACACCGACCCCTGCGGAACACCACTAGTCCCCAACTGCCAGTCTGAGAATAATATCCCAACTCTGTTTTCTGTTAGAAAGCTAATCCACCACCCATGCCAGGATATTATCCCCAATCCCCTGATTTTTTTTTTTTACTTTCAGTAATAATCTTTGGTGTCGCACCTTTTGGAAGTCCACAAAACACCAAATCCACTGGTTCCCCTTTATCTACCCTATATGTTATGTCCTCAAAGAACTCCAACAAATTTGTCAAACATGACTTCCCTTTTGTAAAGCCATGCTGACTTTGTCCTATTAAGCTACGTTTATCCAAATGCCCTGTTACTGATTCCTTAATTATCGTCTCCAACATTTTGCCAACCACAGATGTTAGGCTAACTGGCCTATAATTCCCAGCCTACTGTCTATTGCCCTTTTTAAATAAAGGAGTTACATTAGCATTTTTCCAACCTGGCGGGACCATTGCCGAGTCTAGAAAGTTTTGAAAATTTATCACTAATGCATCCACAATACCGACCGCCACTTCCCTTAAGACCCTAGGATGCAACCCATCCGATCCACGGGATTTATCCAACTTCAGTACCGTTAACTTATCAGGTACCATTTCCTTGGTGATTTGAATCGTAGTTAGCTTCTCTCCTCCTAGAGACCCCTGTTTATGCAGTGTTGGGATATTTTGAGTGTCCTCTACTGTAAAAATTGTTACGAAATATTTGTTCAGCGTTTCCGCCATCTCCATGTCCCCTAACAGTAATTTCCCGATCTCATCTTCCAGGGGACCAACATTTACTTTAGCCACCCTTTTTCTTTTTATGCAACTATAAAATCTCTTACTATCTGCTTTTATGTTTTTCGCCAATTTACTTTCATTATCTATCTTCCCCTTCTTAATCAATCTTTTTGTTTTTTGCTGCTGATCTTTAAAAGCTTCTCGATCTTCAATCTTCCCAGTAGATTTAGCTACCTTATATAAATTTCTTTTTAGTCGAATACTTTGCTTTATTTCTTTACTTAGCCACGGGTAACTATATCTTCTTTTACCCCCTTTTTTCCAGTGGAATATAGTTTTCTTGATAGTTGTAAAATTTCTCCTTAAATATAAACCGCTGATCATGTACTGATCTACCCTTTAATCTGTTTTCCCAATCCATCTTAAGCAATTCCGCTCTCATACCATCATAGTCTCCTTCATGTAAGCTCAGTACGCTTGTTTCAGATCCAACCCTCTCATCCTCTAATTGATTATGGAATTCGACCATGTTATGGTCACTCATTCCAAGGAGATCCTTTACTAGGACATTTTTTATTGGTCCTGTCTCATTACACAGGACCAGATCTAAGACTGCTTGCCCCTTTGACGGCTCAGTAACGTATTGTTCAAGGAACCCATCCCGAATACACTCAATAAACTCTCCTTCAAGACTGCCGAGTCCAACTTGATTAGTCCAGTCAATATGAAAGTTAAAATCCCCCATAATTATAGCTGTTCCCTTATTATAAGCCCCAACTATTTCCTGATTTATGCTCCGACCAACTGAGTTACAGCTGTTTGGAGGCCTATAGATACTCCCAACACCGCTTTTTTCACTTTACTATTTCTTATTTCTTCCCAAATTGTTTCGTTATCCTGATCATTTGAGTCAATATCATTTCGATTTATTGCAGTGATTTCTTGTTTTATTAACAAAGCCACACACCTCCTTTTCCTTCTTGTCTGTCTCTCCTAATTGTCGAATACTCTTGTTTGTTTAATCCCCAGTCCTGGTCACCCTGCAACCATGTTTGCGTAATTGTTACCATATCATAAAAAATACGTAATTATTTGTACCGTCAATTCATCAGTTTTATTCCTAATACTACGTGCATTCAAATAAAGGACTTCCAAATATGTTTGACACTTATTTCCTACCATTTCCTTTTGTACAGCTTTACGCTTATCTCCGTACATTTTTTCCCCTCCTGACACACTCTGTCTTTTTATTCCTCCACTTTTACCTACATCCATTACCTTCTCCATTGTCTTTTTAATTATTTGCTCTCCAGAATCCTCCCCCACCCCCGAACTAGTTAGTTTAAAGACCTCTCTGCAGCCCTAGATATAATTCGCCAGGACACTAACCGCAGCCAGGTTCAGCTGAAGCCCATCCCTCCGGAACAGTTCTCTCCTGTCCCAGTACTGGTGCCAGTGTCCCAAGAAGCAAATCTCACTTCTCCCACACCAGCCACTGAGCCACGCGTTTAACTCCCTAATTTTATTTAACTTAGACAAATTTCCTCGTGGCTCGGGTAATAATCCAGAGATTAGTACCCTTGAGGTTCTGTTTTTTTTTTTATTTGACCCCTAGCTGCTCATATTCCTGTAACAGAACCTTCTTCCTTGTCCTATCTATGTCATTAGGACCGACGTGTACTAAGACAACTGGATCCTGCCCCTCCCACTGCAAGTTTCTCTCCAGCCCAGAAGAGATGTCCTTAACCCTGGCACCAGGCAGGCAACATAGCCTTCGGGACTCGCGCTCTCGGTTGCAGAGAACCCTATCTATCCCCCTGATGATACTGTCCCCTATTACTACAACATTTCTATTGACTCCCCCCTCTGGAATGCCCCCCCCACTCCACGGTGCTATGGGCAGGTTGCTCATCCTCCCCACAGTCCCCGCTCCTGGCCTCACAGGGAGTGAAAGCGTCGAATCTGTTGGACAAGAGCAAGGCCTGCATCTCCTCCAGCCCTTCCTCCTGGATTCCCCTACTTGCCTCACTCATAGCGACACCATCCTGGGCTTGTCTGCAATCTACAATAGCTAATCTATTAGGTGTGGCTATCTCCTGGTACACAGAGTCCAGGTAACTCTCCCCCTCCCTGATGTGTCGCAGAGTCTGAAGCTCGGACTGCAGCTCATCAATATGAAGCTGGAGTTTCTCGAGCAACAAACACTTGCTGCAAATGTAGTCGCCGTGTTCCTCAATGAGTTCTACCGGTTCCCACATCTCGCAGCAGTAACACATCACCTGCTCCATGCAAGCAACTAGCTGTGAGAGCTCTGCAGCTCCGGTCTTCCTCGCCTCACCCGGTTCCGCCGAAGCCCGTTGAGCCAAAGCCGCTAGGCCTCCACTCTACTCCCGGCTCACTCCACCGCTCGCAACGACATCCCTGGAATATTGCTCTCAATCTCGTTTCTATGCTTAGAAGAACTTACGTACAGTGTATTTTATTTTGAAACATGTCATCAGATATTTACTGTGACGTTCATCATTCAAATGACTGGAAATGGCAAGAACAAGTAAAAAAAATGATCCTATATCACCCTTTAAGCGAATGTGCTCCGGCGATGTGACAAAATAAATCTGTTGGAAGGTAATTGTCCATGTTCATTGCTCAGGATTATTTTCTATGTTAGAAACGACACCGATCAGAAAATGTCCAATTTCAGCAGCTGAAACCAGAAATTAATTTGGCAATGTTCATATTATTTTTTTGTTTACAAGTTAGTAACTTGTAACATCCCTTGGGGATACGAATTCATGGAACGATTGCAGAGTGTGAAAAGCATTTTAATATAAGTGTTTGTGTCGCGGGATGTCCCTAATGTCACTGCTGTGACAACCGCACTAATGGCCTCACTGGAATTACTCTGAATTGCATTTCACTCTGTGAACCCGATCACCGGTCCATACGAACCTTTGGAACTTTTTGTCCACCGCAACGCGGCTTCTGCCGGAATATGGGACATCCAGCGATTTACTGCATCGTGGGCGTTTTCTATCCTACACTTGTCGCGATCGGTGTCCCAGGTAAGGTACCGGAGCTGGTCATTCAAAGTATAGCGTCCTCGTCTTGCTTTTGTTCTGCTGCAGAAATGAACATTCAGCTTCTGATGTTTTTTTTTTTTTAACTCATTTTCCATATTTTCCAGATGTGATTTTTTTTTGGTCAATTATGTTGTTGACGATAGTTTCATCGTTGGACCTCGCTTGGCTTTCTGAAGCGACAGTGATCGCTTTACCAGATCGGCAGCTTTTTAGAATGACCGGCCAGTCGAATATCGACAGGCAGGTCTGTTCTTCCATAAGTAATTAGATTATAACTTATGCGTTAAACCTCCTAAATTTCACTTCAAATAATCCCTTCAGCTGATTCACATCTAATAATGGATGCCGTTGCTCATGGTGATGTTTTCAGGAGTGATCGACTAGTCACCGGTAGGTGAATCGTGGAAATCAGATGCCTCGCTCTAAACTGTCGCAAAGTCGTCAGGCCATTGCGGTCCTCCAGCAGGAGTCTAGCAATGGAGCCGGAACACATTGACTTTCTGCTTTTCACTTCGAAAAATCATACCCTACTTAGTACTGGAAGAATGGCGGGCATTCAGCTCGTTGCAACTAACGATTATCCTGTTTTGTTTCTAATTTCTTGCAGTTAATTTAACGGAAATTGTGATCCTATCTCGGGAAAAATGTGGACTCTCCAATTGCATCACCCGTTACCTGGTTGGAATGGCAACAGCGGATCTGATGGTGGTTATCTTTGTTGCTTTAGTGCAACACACCAACAGTATCTACATGTATTCAAGATCCCTGCTCATCACTCCTGTATGTGCTCTGACAGATATTTGTAGGGGTATAACGATGGACTGTTCTGTTTGGTTTACGGTCAGTTTTACCTTCGTCCGTTTCATCGGAATATGTTGTCGAAAGCTTGGGGAACGATACTGCACTGAGAGAACAGCGGCGGTGGTTATGGTGACCGTGGTTATAGTGGGCTGTGGAAGAAGTATCCCAGTTTAATTTGCCATTTATTCTTACGTCATTATTGACAACATACCGTGGCGTTGCGCCTTCACACATGAATACGGTACTTTACCCTTGTGGAAAGGATTTGAAATGCTGGACAGCATTTTAAAACCATTGCTACCAATCGGCTTAATTCTAGTGTTAAATGGGTTAACAGTGAGACATATCATTGCGGCAAATAGAGCCCGCAGAGGACTTCGGAACACCAGTGCTTGTCAAAAGGATACTGAGGTGGAAACCCGCTGAAAGCCAGTGATTTTATTGTTTGCAATATCAGCTAATTTCATCTTATTTTGAATGCCGTATGTAGCTCATTCTCTGAAATGGCAAAAGGTGTAATTATTTTTATGAGGACAAATATTTGAGTTCCCCGCTATATATATTGCAACAATTTGGATACATATTTTAAATTCTGAGCATGTGCACTAATACTTCTATCTATACACTGACACGGAGGAAATTTAGGGAAGAATTGAAGAATGGAACGAAGTATGTGTTTACATTAAATGGTCATCTGTGTAGATAATGCCCAGTCCAATTGCAATTCAGCCCAGCTTCGAATAAAACAGATTCAAAATGAGTAGATTTGACAAATATGTCATAAATTCAAACATTCATGTGCAAAGCCATCCTGAAATAAATGAATTCAAAACTATCGCAGAGACTTGACAGTCATTGGGAAAAGGTATCGCAGCATAAAAGGCAGGACCAACAGGCTCTGTGACGGCTGCAGCCACCATACCATCAGACTGATTAACTCACGCTGATTCGGGTGGTTTTCTATGCAACTTTGCCTTTTCGATTGATTATAATAATGCTATATTGACTGTTCATTTATTATATAAATTTCCAGGAATGCACATTGTACATTTAGACGGAGACATAACCTAAAGATTTTTAATCCACATTTATCTGGAGGAAATAACGTCAAATCAGTCTCAAGGTGAGAAATGACCTCCGGACATCTCGGGGCTCAATTGTTTCAAAATGTTCATTGCCGGGTGAAAGAGAGTAAAGCAAAAGCCTTTTAAACACAGAGAGAGTGTGATAGAATCACAGCTGAGGAAGGAGGACACTGTGATGAGATTGTATTAATAGACGGTGAGTCGAATTCAGAAGTAGGAAAGGAACATACACACGTTTGAGAGTATTCTGTCCGGCGCTCCCATCACCACGAAAAGAAAACACAGAGACAGTGACAGATCAGGAGATGGATTTTGTGCCGGTGCCATTTTAACAAGACTGTTGTCACGTGCTGCACTAATAAAACTTCACTAATATTCATGGACACTTCCTCTGTTTACAAAGGTTTAGTTTTAATAGAATTTATCAGTTACGTCCGGGAAGGAGTCCTCTCACGATAAGCAGGCAGGCGGACTAGCGAACAGTCCATCCTAGATCTGATACTGGAAAGTGAGAAAGATCAGTAACCGATCACTCCGCGGGTCAGCATTTCAGAACGATAGGACACAGCTATTCGACATTTACTAATACTTTAAGTGGGGTAGGAGCAGAAAGTATGGAATGTATTTAATTTATGCTGTTCGGCAGGAACTTGGTAGCCGAATTTGGGACGTGATTCGTTCCTTCAAATGCACAACAGAAATATTTAGATTGTTAATAGAACACTGTATTGGGGTTTAGTATAGGCTTGTTTCATTGAGGCGGGGAACGGATGGCCCCTAAAGTAACCCTGGTTGATAAGAGATAAGGAAAACTTCTTCGAGAAGAAGAAACAAGTATACTTAAGGTTTGGGAAGAAAGGATCAGTCAGGGCTATGGAAAGAAATAATGCAGCAAGGAGGAATATAATATTGGACTTTTACGTGCAAGAATGAGACATGAGAAGGCCTCGGAGAGCCGCATTAAGGTACGTGTAAAACAGGAGGATGACGAGAGAGAGGGTGGGAAAGATCAGCTATGAAAGAGGAAGCATGTGTCTGGAATACAAGGAGGAGTGAAGGTCCTTACTGATACTTTGCTTCGATATTCACCAGAGAGAGCAGCGTTGATGAATGTGGATATAAGGAAAAATGACATTTGTGCCGCTACAGGTAGATGCTTAGAATACGGGCAGGAAACCGGGAAAACATGGAAATACATTTTTCCGATATACTACAAGGTTTGTAATCCAGGTAGTTGGAGAAAGCGAGCGAAGATATTGCTATGCGTCAGGGCATGACATTTGCGTCATCAATTGCCACAGAGAATGGCAAATTTTATTCCTTTTTCAAGAAATTTAGTGTAGTCCTGAAAGTCACAGGCCAGTGAGTCTCTGGTCAGTGGTGGGCAAGTTATACTAAAGGTTTCTTAGAGACAGAATTCATGCGCATCCGGACAAACGTATCCTGGTTGGGGATAGTCAGCATGGTTTTGTGCGGTCAGGTCGTCCATTATGAGTCAGAATAATTTCGATGAAAAAGTGAAAACATAGGCAGATGAAGTCAGAACAGTCGAAGTACATTAAAAGTGAAGGGGTTTGACTGGGTTCCGTATGGTGCACGCATTCAGAACGTCAGATAGCCTGGTATCTACTGTTACGTACCCGTGGCACGTGCCAGTGGTGTACCCGTGTCCCGTGACCGGTGCTGAAGCTATACTGGACTTGAGGTATTGGTCTTGTGATGGTGGAATGACGTCATTTTCCCGTCATTAGAGGTCATGTGACAGGTTTTTTTTTTACAGCCTATAAAAGGAGGAGCCCTTCCTGTGAGAGGGGCAGTTTGTGGCTGGATTTGCCATTTTGACCTCCTGCCACTGCGTGGTTCAATATTATGACGCAGTTTAGTTGGTAAATGTAGTTTGATTTAATGCCTAAAGTTTAAAATGTCATTTCCAGCATTTGCTTTATAATACTGCTAGTTAAAAATCAGAGGAGTGTGAAGATCGGAGTTCGGAAGCTAAAAGATCGAGGAAAATCGATTTCGACGGTGAAACAGGTTCCTCCTTGTTTGACCCTCATTCGGGAGGAATTCGTTGGCTGTCCCCGTGTTATTCCCTGCGAAAAATAGCAGAAAGGGTTGGGAACAGTTTTGTCAAGGAAAGGTCAATGCCGTTAAGCCGTTTCATTTTCCATCTTCGTAAATTCTTCGTGGGAAAAGTAGTTCGACTGGGAACCGCAACAACACGACGTGAAAGAGAATTTAAATCGTCATAAAAAAGTCTCTCATTTAATGGACTAGAATCATTTTGAAGCTTAGCAGTACTACTTTGAGGAACTGTTTTTGCAACATTGCTTTAAAAAGCGTTTAAGCTGCCGCACAGCAGCTGATTTCCGGTTACGTTAGTGGTTTGTTTACTTTTGGGTGGTTTGTATTTCAGTGTTTAATAAACGTTTCATTTGTTATAAAACCCCCTGCCTCACTCATATATTTATTGTTGCTGAGTCCATAACACTAGTGAAATATGACTGCATGGAATCAGAACGTGGAAAAGTCGATGAGGCAGCGGATGGAGATGTTCCGCAAGGAATGCATAATCTTTCGTACACTCTGATTTTACGGTGTTCTGAAACTGTCATGCTCTCTGAACTGAAACCCCTTGTACGTCTTACCACGACAATGCTACGATTACATCAAAACAATATTTTTCAATAGAACCCTGCAACTCAGAACCAGCGTTTCAAAGTCTTCTGCAGCATCCTGTGGTGTTTTCAAACGATCAAGCCTCCCAGAATGCGAATTTCAAATTCCCAATTCAAGCGTACATGAATTTGTCTGAATGTCAATTTTCCGTTAAACAGCGGATTTATCGTACCCGGAATAGATACACTCACATATTAAGCACTTTAATCTTGATTTCACATGGCCAGTGTGAAATTCCGAGAGTGAAAATACTTATCAAATATTCTGAAGCGCAAAGGGAATCCAGATGTAGGTGATTGCGGTCCCCATACACTAAGACGTCATACAATTTCGGAGAAGGAAGCTGTTTCTGACATTCACATGTTCCTGCAAATTTGTTTCAACTAATTAAAGCAGACATTGGCAAACAGTGAGATCCTATTGTGAAATAAAGGATTTATTCAAACATCTTTTCAATGCAATCCTAACAATTACACGACTACCTTCGGTTCATTCACGCACGCATTCTCTGTGTTTCTATTTCAACTGCACTCACAAATGTCCAGACTTTGTGAAATATTTAACAGTTTCAGTGCGTTCATATTTCCATCTATGACATACTTTTTAGTTTTGAACAGCAAAAAATATTCTATGATTTATATCATCCACGATTTAAGAAGTCCTTTCGAGACTAAAACAAAGGGCGCTGTCAGTTGTGTATCTTACGCGAGTTAATATTCAACATATAAAGATCATGATGTCACCACGTGACAACAGTCAACAACGGCGGTTCCAGGATTCCCCGTCTATATTTCACCAGCCCTCAGGGGAAGACTTTAAAACGTTTATCAAAACTCGAGTGTTTGGTACAATAGGTGGATTATCTACTCCTGAAGACTGAAACCAAGCGGGAACATTATGAGTTTTCCACCTTCCGGGGCTGGCAAGCTGCTGCAAGGATCACACAGATGGATCTTGCAGTAAGGCAGCTTCTTTAAAGTAATGTGTCATTCCCATTGGAAGTGGCGAGAAGAGATACCACCCTCTCAGCAGTGTTGTTACAGGGAACGCATGGGAAGTTAACAACAGTATTGTATGCATCACTCATGCTTTCAGCAGTTGACCAGTGGGATAATGTTTATGAAAACCATTTGTTACCGGTTCTCGCCTCCATAGTGGGATTCAATACACTTACAATACTGACACAGCATACGCCCATACAATTAGATGGAAGGATACAAAGTGTATGAATAAGTCATAGCAGAATCATTAATGATAAAAAAAAACACAAAGTGCAAGATGCAATGTAAAATTATCTGACGAGGATTCACAGGACATTCACAAGAGGGACATATGAGTGTACCATTGAAAGTTAGAATAAGCGACATGACGTTGAAGTATTCAGTAGTGTTGGTGAAGTGCATCTGCGAGCGGGAACATATAGTGGGATGTGATTATATGGTCAAGGCTATATGCTTTGTTTTGATCCAGTTAATTGTATGATGTGGAAGATACAAATGACATGAATAGATACATAATACATGGATCGCAGTAGGAGTATATGAGGGCAGAAAATGCTCAAAGGGTTAAATGTGGATAAAACGGGAGGAGGTGATCAAAGTTCAGAAGGTGCCGCAAATTATTGCATAGAACTCAAAAGCATTTCCAAGGCGCAAGCATGACCACTGAAAGACGGCTGACAGTTTTTGCATTCAAGTTCTAGACCCCAAGACAATAGAAGAAACATGGGTGTCCCCCCAAAAAAGCACAGGAAGATGTAGTTAAGGTAATACAGAGTTTGCTATATCAAGGAGTACTGAGGACGGTAGTTTCCACTAATAACTCACCCATATGGCCAGTAAATAAACCAGCTGGTAGCTGGAGGTTCACAATGGAATAAAACAACTCTTTTAACAGAACCAAATGTTGTAACTAGCCCCGATACAGTGGACAAACAGAATGAAAGAGCGCAATAGCTGACACCCTGACACATAAATAATAGACTTTGGTCTATCCTCCAGTTTGCATTTGGCTTTCAGTGGTAGCAGCATACACGGATTGTCCTACAGCACGGTTTCCATAATTCCCCGTCTCCATTTCACCAGCTCTTGGGGGAAGATTTAAAACGGTTTTCAAAACTCGAGTGTTTGGTACAAAATATAGGTTATCTACTAATGGAGACCGAAACCAAGCAGAAACAATATGATTTATTGACAGAACTTCTGCAATCAGTACTTTCATTGGGACAAAATGTAAACACTAAAAATACAAGGTAACGGAACGAGTAGTTAGTTATTTGGGAATGACCTTGACATTTGGAAAGCGAAAAACTGAAAAGCGAAAAGTCGAATCGGGTATGAAATGACTTTCCCGTGAATAGAAAGGGATATGGTCCTTTCTGGTGCTGGTAGGCTACTGTAGCGATCACACTGTTTTTTTTTTTTAGTAAGGAGTAAGGCAGCTCTGTTAATGGAATGAGCCATTCTCATTGGATTTGGCGATACCACTGATACAACTGACACCACTCTCTCAGCAATGCTGTTACAGGAGACTCATGGGAAGATAAGAACAGTTGTGCATGCATCACACAATTTCCCACCGGCTGAACAGTGGGAATACTGTATATAAAAACCATTTGTTAGCGGTTCTCTGGGCGATACAACATTTCGCCTACATAGTGGAATTTAATTCACTTTAACACTCCCATAAGAATAGCTCTGCCTTTTGCCTTGATGATAATACGGAAAGCATTAGCATATTCAACAGTTTACTCCCCTTATAAACTTATGGCTGAAAGGGACATGAAAGATTTTAGGAGTTGTTAGGACTAAATTTGTCAGACACGAAATCGATGGGATTGTGTCAGAAATTGGGTACCACAGTGGGAGAGCCTGTGAAACAGGGCAATTGTGCGGCAGCCCACCAAAACGGGAAGATGAAGCAATGGAGTAAAGCCTACGTTGAGACACAGGTCAGGCTGGATTCTAAATTGTTCAGGACAAAGCATGATGATTGGAATAGACCAACTTTATTTATTTTTAAATCAAAGATTTTGCAGGGCTCTAGGAAATTATAGGCAAAACAAGTTGATCAGTGGACAAAGTACAAAACGTTGCTGGTACCATATCAACCAGCTTTACTTTGTGGTGGAGAAGCAGGAATGCTATCACCATCGGTACCGGGTGTACATGATGACCCTGACTTGGGTGCGTTCAAAATGGAACAAGTGTTTCAGGAAGATTAGGACAGGTCCTCTCACTGCGGTGATTGTCAGTTCCCTCATCCTGAGGACAGGGCCGTTTGTAAAAAATACTTTAAAAAATGCACTGATACAGAAGAATGTGTCTGGGAATATGTTGTTACTGAGTTGCCAACAATCCCTCACTTGACTGCAGACTGGACACGTGTTCTGGAGGCGACGAGGGAACTAATCCATCACTGGGCGGAACACAGTAAACTAACTAATACATATTCTGGTAAGGCAAATTAAGTGCTCAGCTACCCAGGCTTCTTGAAGCAGTTTGAGAATTGGGGAGCAAGTGCTCAAATATATCCGTGGATGAGAAGAGTAACACATGTTGCTGTAATACTAGTTTTATGTACCCTCATAATTGATTGTTCAATGCATATCAAACGAGAAGATGGAAGGTGAAGCTAATAGAGAAAAAAAAATGGATAATTCGTTCATGAAATACATACAATGCGGTCGATATAAATTCCGAGAATTTAGTTCGCAAACGTTAATATTTTATACATGTACAATGTCTTGTGTATGTGACTCAAAATGGCTTCTTTGGTTTGTTAAGTGTAGGAATGCTTTTACGTCTAATAAGTGTTTTTTTTCTCGCAATTGTTTAGCTTTGGACTTGCTGATATGGGGATTGTATTCATTTGTTAACGAATGGTGAATGTTATTTTGTCTTGTGAGGCTGGGAACTTGGGGGGGGGTTCGCGGGGTTTCGGGAGAGTCGGGAGGAAGACGCCGAGGAAATTGGACGTACGCTGCACAGCCTGGTCGACCACCGGGGGGGTCCCGGGTGCGAAGACGTGGAGGTCCGAGGCAAGCGACGAGGGGTCGACTGGTTCGATGTTTGAGCTCCAACGATGTGCACTAAACTGACTGAACTTGGATAAGTTGGCGCCTTTCGCTTTTTCTTTTCTTTCATATATATTGTATTGCCTAGTACGCTTTTAGTTTTAGTAAACTCTTTAAAGTGTATTTCATAACGGTATCTGGTTTAAATTTGATACTGTGTGCGTGCGCGAGGCATAAACTTGATTCTCACAGCACCTGCGTGTACGGGAGGTGGGGTTGGAGAGTGGCTGGATCCCCTTTTCCCCGAGACATATACCAGCCTATTGGTTAAGAGTTACATTTCTTGGGTGCTCGTCCCGGGATTGGATTGTCAGGTGCTGTGGAATTTCGCAGGTAGCAGTGCGGAGATGGACAGAGATAAGATTGTTAGCTGGTGCGAGTTGGAAGATGTACTGGTGCAGTATGCCTGTGTAGTGAGCGGGGTGGATTTTCGCGTTTCGGTGGACGCGTTAGTGCGGGGCTTAAGTTTGGTAAAAGGTGTTGGGCAGGTAGAATTGGTAGCTAGACGGTGTGGTTAAGAGGTGGAGTCTAGCTGGGTGTTGGTTCGTACGAGTGCTGACGTCATGACGTTGGAACTGCTGCCGACGGTCAGTGTTCCGGGGTAAGCGGGTCCGTGGGGGCTCCACACTCTCTCCGAGGGGCAGGATGAGGAGACATCGGAGGAGGAGTTAGAGCTAGAGGTGGACCACAGAGAGGTGCCCGGCACTAGTAAAGGGAGATTGGAGGAAGGAGGCGTGACTCGGCCCCGTCCCCCAGGTATGGGGGAAGCCTCGGAGCTAGCAGCCGCACTTAACACCCTGGTGGGAGTGGCCGGGAGGCCACGGCTGAAGCTTGGGGTGTTCTCCGGAGCCAAGCCTACTCCGGACGGGGAGGTGGACTATGAGACCTGGATCGAGCATACCACTTTGATGTTAGAGGAGTGGCCAGGCTCGGAGGAGGAGAAGAGGCAGCGATTGGTGGAAAGTTTGAGGGGTTCGGCAGCCAAAACAGTCCGGGAGTTGAATGCTGAGAAGCCTGGGGCTTCAGTGGAGGAATGTATAGAAGTTTTGGAGGGAGCGTTTGGGTTGTCAGGGGAACCCTGGCTGCTTTTAGCAGAGTTTCAACGCCTGGAACAACGGAGAGGGGAAAAGCTCTCCGAGTACAGATTTCGGATGGAGGGGATGGTTACGGGGTTACGGCGCCGGGGGGTAGTGAAGGTGCCAGACGTGGCTAGCGTGAGGATGAGTCAGATATTCAGTGGCTCTCTGGAGGAGGACAAGGTGGCGTGGACTAACCGGCAGGCTTATAGGAAAGGCCCCCCTCCGTCGTTCGGGCAAATAATTAGAGAGGTGCGGGAGGAAGAGACAGACAGCATTGGGGCGGACAAGGGGCGCAGGTCTACGGGAGCGATCCTCAGCGATACAGGAAGTGGTGGCAGGTGACAACCCCCAGGGGAGTTGGGACCCCCCGGTGAAGGATAGGGGAGCTACCTACGCCCGGGGACGACAAGTGCAGTGGGTTTGGGAGCGGGAGCCGTCCTGGGAGTGGAAGGGCGGTAGGCAGCGTGTGCTTTAGCTGTGGGAAAGAGGGGCATTTCAGGCGGGACTGTGGGCGGCCAAGGGTGTGCTATCGCTGTGGAGAAGAGGGACACTTTATGTGGGATTGTGAGAGACAATCCCGCGGAGGGCAAGACCCCTGCGACTAGGAAAGGAGAGGTGTCGGGAAACTTAGGAGAGGCTCAGCGAGGGAACAGACTGGAGCCTCTGGAGGAACACGTTCCCAGAGATCAGCCAGGGGACCACCGGGTGCCCACGCCTCTATTCTGGATGGGCTGGTAGGACCCCGTGCCAGTGTGTGTCTACGGACAGAGGGAGTTTGCCCGAAAGCCGTTCTTGATACGGGATCGCAGTTGAACTTATTGTACCGGCCGTTCTGCAACAAATATTTAAAGCATTTGCCCGTAACTCCATTTGACGCCCTGCAGATTTGGGGTGTGAGCGAGGGTGACTACCCGTACGATGGGTACCTATCGGTGAGATTGGAGTTCTCGGAGGGCGATGTGGGAGTGTCCGAAGCTATTGAGACTTTGGTGTTGGTGTGTGCTGACCCGGTGGAAACCTGTGGTGCTGCCCTCCTGGTGGGGACTAACTTCCCCTTTGTGCGACGGCTCCTGGGAGCTTGTAAGAAGAAAGGGGTGGGGACACTTTCTGGAGACCCTCTCGGTGCATCCAGTGTTTCGAGCGGTATTGGAAGAAGAGGTTGCCCCCCCCCCCCCAAGGGCTGGACCCGGAGTGTAAACGAGTGACGGTGTGGTGTACGCAGGCGATGCCCACGGTGATCCGACCAGGGGAGGTAGCACTCGAGATGGGGACCCCCAGATTCCTCGGAGTGCCTACAGGCGAAGCCCTATTGGTAGACGCTAATACGTAATCCCCCGGACGATCTTGAAGGGATACACGATTTTCTGCGGGGGCGCTGGTGAGGCCCGAAGTGCAGAGACCAGGGGTGGTACATGCGAGGCGTACAGCAGTAAGTGCCAGGAAAACCACAGCAATTGAAATCACCTTTAAGAGGGGAATACCGCTGACACATCTGTTCCCGGTGATGGTAATGTCCAGCGCACCAGTGAGGGCCCCTAACGGGGAGGAGTTGCAGTATCGAAGGGAGCTGACCGCTGAAGCCTTTAACTTCGGGGATTCCCCTGTGTCGCCGGAGTGGAAACGCAGGCTAGTGGAGAAGAGGCTGAAGATGGAAGCTGTTTTTTTCTCGAGGCTAATTTGACGTGGGCTGCTCCAAAAGCACTCACCACACCATCCGGGTGACGGAGAACACCACGTTCTGAGAGAGAGATCCCGGCGGCTGGCCGCGGTAGATGTTGAAGATGTGCGGCAGCACTGGTGCAAGTTGAAGGAGGCCGGAATCATAGCTGAGTCTCGAAGTCCTTATTGGCGACGCGCCAATAATGGTGTCACCGAAGAAGAATGTGAGGGTGCGCATGTGTGTTGACCACAGGACTTTGAATCGGCGAACTGTCCCTGATCCATATACTGTCCCGATGGTCGAGGACGAGTTGGCCTGCCTGAGTGGAGCGAAATGGTTCAGTGTGCTGGACTTAAGAAGTGGGTATTACCAGATCCCGATGAGTGAGGGCGATAAAGAGAAGACAGCCTTTATCTGCCCGCTGGGGTCCTTTCAGTTCGAACGAATGCCCCGAGGCATATCGGGGGCCCCAGCCACCTTCCAGAGGCTGATGGAGAGAACTGTGGTGGATATGAATCTATTGGAGGTGCTGGTGTAACTGGACGATTTGATAGTGTTTGGATCGACTTTGGAGGAACATGAGGAGAGGCTGTTGAAGATGTTGGGGCGGCTTAATGAAGAAGGGCTGAAGCTTTCCCTGGACAAATGCCAGTTCTGCAAGTCGTCGGTCAGCTACGTTGGCCATATCATTTCGCGAGAGGGAGTGGCTACTGATCCAACCAAGAGACAGGCCGTGACCACCTGGCCGAGACCACAGAAAGTGGGCGCTCTGCGCTCATTTTTGGGGTTCTGTGGGTATTACCGCCGATTCGTGAAAGGATACGCCGAAGTGTGTCACCCGTTGACTCAGCTGTTGTGTGGCTATTCCCCGGTGGGGAAGAAGAGGACGGGGAACCAGAGGCAAGACGCTGGCGGATACTGGAACCCGGCGGAACCTTGTGGCTCGAGATGGGATGATCGATGTGAAGAGGCGTTGCGATCTCTGAAAAGGGCTCTGCCCCGGGACCCGGTGTTGGCTTTTGCCGATCTTCAAAAACCATATTGCTGCACACAGATGCCAGCCGAGAGGGTTTAGGAGCAGTTCTGTATCAGGAGCATGGAAGCTTTGAGACCAGTAGCCTTTTTCAACCGAAGCTTGTCGCCTTCTGAGAGAAACTATCCCACTCACAAGTTGGAGTTCCTGGCGCTGGAGTGGGCGGTGGTGGACAAGCTGAGCGATTACCTGTACGGAACCAAGTTTGAGGTGAGAACGGAAAACAATCCTCTCACATATATTTTGAATTCGGCTAGGCTGGATGCCGCAGGACATCGGTGGCTGGCGGCCTTGTCGGTATATGAGTTCAGCCTGAGGTACCGCTCAGGAAGAAAGAATGTCGATGTGGATGCTTTGTCACGTCGGGAGCCGGGGGAACAGGAGAAGGACGAGGAGTGGGAGAGTGTCCCTGTCCCTGGAGTGAAGGCGATGTGTCAGCTTGCTATCACCGTGAAGGCCGAGGGAAGAGGAAAGCTGGAGCGAGCCGTGGACCATTTGGGGTTTTTTGACGACGCCATACTCCTAGCTAAATCTGAACAGCTTCTCATTTTTGCGACAGCTGTTCAGTCAATTCCTACTAAGTTATTTTATAGCCAACAGACTCATTAATCAATAAATCGGATTAATTGATTAATACATCCACGCCAGTATTGGTTTCATTTACTTCTCCGATATCTGCGTTGTGACCCAGTCATCGTTTATTATTTGTCTCCAATAGCTCCTCAGATGGAACCAATTAACTTCACTTCTGTACGATTGCAGCCTTTTAAGCAGCGAATGAAAAAGTGGTAGACCGAAGAACAGGGACGGATGGAGATATATTTCTCGCCAAAACATGCGTCTGGCTCGTATGGGATCTCTGAGGTGGCGAGGTTTCCCTGCAAAAGTGATAATTGCTCCAGACGCTGGGGGTGCTGTCCGGACGATCACTGCTCCCGGTACACATTGCCGAATAAAATATGATAAGTCTCCACCGTGAATCTGTGCCTCCTATTACAAGGCAGTCTGAAACCCAATTTACCAACCAGCCTGGATTCCATGATTATAGACTGGCTTATTATGCATTCGGATAGGAATTCCGAGAATTTTTGACGCGTCATTTCGCCAGTGCAAGGGTCGTGGATTGCAAAGGGTGACTGAAAACGATCGTGTTCCACAATGCCGCACCACATCTACATTGGGACTCACCAATGTACGGGTCGCCATACCGACAGAACCTGTTATGAATGTGTGACGTAGAAGGACAGATTTCCCTGAATGGTGGTTGGTGATGGAGGAAGTATAGATGCTGATGTGGCACTTGTAACGCCTGCAGGGATAAGTGCCAGGATGGAGAGCAGTAGGAAGTCAAGTCAAGTCAAGTTTCTTTATATATATAGCACATTTCAAAACAACACACGTTGACCAAAGTGCTGTACAGGTCAGAGCAAATATCTAATATCGTTAATACAAGAAACACAGACATATCCAACAAGGCAAACAGCTTATGGGCACAAAAGAAACAACAAAATGGCCGAGGCACAAGCCAAAAATCAGCCACATCAGAAGGAGTCAAACGCTAGTGAATAAAAGTAAGCCTTGAGCCTGGAATTAAAATAGTCGATGAAGGGGGCAGATATGATAGGTAGGGGAATGCTGTTCCAAAGTCTAGGGGCTGCAACAAAGGCGCGTGACCCCTGATCTTAAGTTTCGATCGCGGGACAGCCAAGAGCTCCAAGTCGAGGACAACCCTTCTCACATTTAGGGTGATTCTTCGCCCAGGCGCTTCAAACGGTCATTACTACACGCGCTAGGAACTCTGTAGATCAGTTGGAACAACAGTGGGATTCAACATTTTTGGCATCTGGACAACTGCTGTGAGTGAAGTTACCAGGTACTCGCAATTTTACCAGATGTTTGGACGCGAGGCGATGCTGTACCGTAACCTCTGTTTCTGGACTGGCGGGTAGGGTTTTCACAATAAAAGAGGTCTGATGTTTTTCTCTGATATCTGGAAGGAACTGAAAATGACCCATGAACTAGCGGAGGTCGCGGTTACCAAGCAATATTGATGGAATCGAAAGAATTACGATCAGACGGTTAGGTTTTCCCAGCTCATGTCTGGAGACGGAGTCCTCTTGGCTAACCTGGGATGCGTCAGTTGGTTGATCGTTGCACGGGTGGGTCCTGTGGAGGGAGAGTCAGATGCTAAACCTATTAGTTTCCCGGGTGTACCACAGAATGGGAATGGGCCTGTTAAGATTCTCTATCGGAAACGCCTTCAGACTCCTTGACAAGAGGTGCGTTTTGAGCCTGAGACTGACATCGTCCCAACACTCAGTAATAGGACTCTTCGGCGACGTGGGAAATCGAAGGGCAAGCAGCGAAAAGATCTGGGCAGGACCGAACTACTGAATGTGTTACCCATTCAGAGGATGGGCAAAAGGGTATGCTGCCTTTTGCAAACTCCGTGAATACAGTTGAAGAGATTCCCAACTCCACCAACTTTAATGCCGGTGAAATGGCGGGATCTAGCAGTGGCAGATAAGTTTTCGGTTCGAAAATTACGGGAGACTGGACTTGAGAATAACTGGAGCTGAAGCTGAGATGAGCCAAACGACAAGGGGTCCTGAGTTGTCTGGAGGCGATAGTAACAGATAGAGAGACACAACCCGTGTAGACAGAAAAAAAAACTGGGATGCGACCGAAGAACTAGATGATGAGTCTGGAGTTCCCCAGATAGTTTGGACAAGGTCGCACCGGAAAGCTGTGTGTTGTGCTAATCTTCATATTGAGGTATGTAACTGCCATTTTCACCTGGATCAGAAGGACTGCCACAGCGAAATTCCTTTCAAACTCGGGCTTATTCATGAAAGGGGATCAATTATCTAAAAGTCATGGGAAAATGACTCTGTTTAGCTTGTGGGGAGTGTAACTCCCTAGTAAAGGTTTCACAGCTAACGTTGTAGGTCTTTTGTAGGAACAGTGTTTGGGTTTTCAGAGATGAACGATACTGAGGAATGTGAGCCATCCAATCAGTAGGGAAGGCTGGGGATGGATTTTTTTTATTTTTATTTTTATTTTATTTATTATTATTATTTTTGTGCCTGACACCGGTGTGAGCCTTTGGCTTTGATCATCGTGAGATGAAGAGGAAACAGCGGGTCGTAGATTCGATCCCGTGATGACCATGGATCGATGGAGCAAAGTGCGGGAGACTACTCACAATCGACGCATATGACTTATGGGCGAGCTGAGCTCCAACGTTTGCGTTTTTGTCATTTTAATTATAATTAGTCTTTTGTTTTGCTTTTATCGGATTTAGAAATATTTTATTTAAGTTGATATTTATTTTATACATCCTTTAATTATTTACAATGTGTGGTCTGTAACTTCCTAGCAATGAGCTCTAAGTGACACAGGATTCACAAAATCCAGAGCCTGGCCGGGAGAGATATCTTAATCTCGACCGGTTTGGTGGGAACGGAGTGTGCAATCCTCAGACGTACGCGCCTGGAGAACAACAGTTGTTTCGGTGCTGTGTTGGGTGCCTGGCATCGAGGACTAGCGACCAGGTTTTAGAGACGCCCGGGAAGAAAAGGGTCCTTGCGGATTCTCTAATATTTCCGTGTGGGTATTTCCGATAATCAGGCGACCCGAAGGGAACTCAATATTCTTGGTTGGTACGACAGTAACGAAGCCCAATTTCCCTCGGGGTCAATAAAGTATGTCTGTCTGTCTGTATTCCGTGTGGTGAATCAGAGTTTTACAGATTGGTAATAATGTCACGTGGCTTGACAACTTAATGCCCGCAATAATGCAGGCCAACACATTAAAAGTTTTCATAACCGCACAATTAACATAGGAGGAAAGCTTAAGGAATTTGTGGGCTTCCAAAGCACGAAGATCAAATCCCGCCCGTTTTCCTATATTGTGACTGATTTCTGCCATCTGTACTCTGTAATCCAGCTTGACCTTTCATTCCGTAGTACCTCACATTTTCCCGGATGGAACTCCATTTCCCATTGCTTAGCCCAGTTTTGCAACGTGCCAGTGTCTGGTTATAACCTAGGAACACGTTCTACGCTATTCGTAACACCACCAACCTTCCTATTATTTATTGATTTATTATTTGTTTAATTAAGCATACTGCGGAAACAGCTCTTTCAGGCACAGTGAGTCACGGCACCCAGCAACCCCGATTTAATTCTAGCCTCGTCGCTCGGTAATCTGTAATGACCAGGTAATCTACTCTATTTAAATTTGGCCGGGGAATGGAGACCCAGAGTGCACACAGACTCCTTCCAGAGGAAGCCGTCATTGAATGAAGAATTCCAATGCCCCGAGCTGGAGCAGCTAAGCCACGTGGTTCCCCATCCTGCTACTAAGTAACCCAGCTATCCACTTCCTCTTCAAAGTCATTTACAAAAATCACAAATAGCAGGGCTCCATAACACATTTGTTGGAAATGCTCCATCTATAACCAGTAGGTGCCTCATGGGCAGAATAATTACAAATCGAATCAGCCATGCTTTGATACATCCCAGGCCTTGGGACATTCTGAATGGGTCTGTGACGGGGACTCTTGTCAGGCTCCTCAGACAATTGCATATACCCAGCATTCACAGCTGAAATTGCTTTGCCACCTCCTCAAAGAAAATCAAGTTGTCCGTAAGGCACGACTTACCCACAGAAAGCCATAGAATTGCCCTAATTTTCTTTCAGCGACAACTCAACAATTCAGTCCCGAAGAATTATCTCCAATAATTTAGGCTCCATGAATGCATGTGTCGCTGTTTCAGAATTTCGACTATCATTCCTATTGCCTATTGGTCACGTGTACGCTTAGATTTTACCCGCTTCAGATGAACTGGATTGACTCTACGGAACGACAAATCAGGAGTAAACCCTTGAATGAAGGACGTCAGTTGAGCGTCATATCGAGCAAGTAATGTCTGAATACAAATCCTTGCATGTCTCAGGCTTTATTTCAAGCAACAATATTATCGTGCGAATGGAGGGCTGACGCCAGAGAGACATTTTAGTAAGAACAGGCAGTATGCTGGAGGAGCTCAGCAGAACCTTTGAAAACAGTAATTAGTCGTTTCGGGTCGACACCCTTCATCGGGACTCTGATTTTGTGTGTGTGTTGTTTTGTATTACGAGCATCAGCAGATATTATCGAGTTTGATTTGTAACCCAGCTGATCACATTGTTTACCTTCACCAAAGTATAAACAGAAAATAGGAAGCATCGAGGCAACTGAATGGTAGCGACTTACAGGAATTATTTTTAACGTTTCATCGTTTCAAAATCGGATTCAATAGGTACTTCACCGCATTCTTTAGTTCCTCACGGAATTTGCTCTGACTCAGGGCGTAAATGCAAGTATTGGTGCAGGAACTGAGAACCTGAAGCATTGCTGCTGTATATACTGTGATGTAACGGGGATCAGTGACAGAATAAACAAAACTCTTTGAACTCCGTTCGTAGATATAAAACACCACCTGCGTCAACCACAACGATATGAAACTACCGGTTATGCTGAAGAGCAAAACGATGGATTTCCGTCGGTTCTCCATCACCCGGTCATTTTCTTTCTCTCCACTCTTTTGTCCCCGGAGCCCCCTACGAGCTCGACTGGCCGCTAGAATCCGCCTGACAGTCAGAATATTGAACAGCAAAATCAGAAAGAATGGTACACAAGGGGTTAAAATGCGGTGAAACATCGTAAACGCCGCCCATGAGGGAGATGTATAGAAGCTCGGTTTCGTAACACAGTACCAGGGAACACCATCAACTATTACAGAAGGCTCGTATATAAATCCCCAGGGGACACTCTCCAAACAGGCCAGCACACTCACTGTCCCGATAACCACAGCCGCCGTTCTCTCGGTGCAATATTTTGCTTTCAGCTTCTGACAGCAAATTGCCACAAACCGATCGATTGTGAAGGCGACGGTCAGCCAGACGGAAATCGCAGTGCTCGCAAAAACCAGCCATTCATGGAGGCTGCACACAGGAGTGATGGCCAGGAATGATCCGGGAAAATAACTCCAAGCTGTCCACCTCAGCAGCGGATCAGAGATAACGACCAGGAGATCGGCCGCGGCCATTCCCACCAGGTAGCGAGTGACACAGTTGGAGAGACCGCACTTTCCCCGCGACAGAATGACAATCGCCACCAAGTTCGCTGGAAGAGAAACAGTGAACAGCAAGTTGAGAAGATACTGAGCAGAGGCGAATATTAACGACTGAAATGTGAAGTGACAGCTCAAAGCTAAAGCTGAGTACCGAACTCCTCAGAGTCATTAATGGATGGAACGTTCTCGAACCGCGCCTTCCGCGTCTCCTGCGTATGACGTGAACAAATCCGCGTGCTGCTGGTGGGATTCTTCCATATGACAATCATCTATTACCATGGCGCTCCCCGTCCGCGACAGAACAGCCGAAGGACGGAACAAAAAACAGGAAGTGCTGGAAAAATTCATCTAGACAAAACGGAACATGTGGAGAAAAACAAAGTGTCTCGCCTTAGAACTGTTCTCAGGGAGGCCTACGGCACGTGTGGTAACGTTTCCCTTTCTATCTAAGCAGCTTGGGGCTCAGTGCTTCCAGCATTTCTTGTGTTTATTTTCAATCCCAGCATTTACCAACTGACTGACTTTACAACAGAACATTGACTGATTCCAGCAAACACCGTGCAGTGTGAGACCATCTCACAGACAGACATGAAACATCCACTCAATCCATTTGTAGGACGCTGAAATTCCACATCCAACAGTAAATTCGGTGCCGTAGTCCGATGTCTGCAACAGTGTTTGATGTCAGTATGATAGAATACATTTCAGGGTGGTGATAACATTAACACGTTGGTTGTGACAATGGACTCTGCAACGACAACATGGTGTTGTTCGCCAACTGCTTCACATTCAGTCACTGCGGACACATTTATCAAAAATACACACGTTTCATGCTGCAACATGGAACTACTCACATTTACTCAATTGTCACTACCAGTTCTGGTTTGATTGTTACACCTAATTCAGACAACCGCTGACATACAAATGCAGACATTCAATTAGTAAACTCTCCACGTGCTGTAACAACGCAATATTTGCAAAGGAAATGTTGCTGTTAAAAACCAAAAGCACAGAGACCCGAACATCACATTATTGATCACAAATAGCTGGAGAACGCGGTCTGATCTATTGAATCCCACAAATGTTGGCGGATTCGCTGAATTCCTGTTTTTAGATCCAAATCCCGAAATCCACATTCCAGCTTTCCATTTCATTCCCGAAACGCGGAATACAGGGACTGGACGGATGGCAATAGAAAACAGAGAGAAAAACAAACACAATATGGAATTTAACTACATTTACCAACAACGGCAGCTGACACCTCAGCTTACCGAGAATTCCAAAGGCTGAAATGAAGGGATAGTAAACATCTCGTATCCGCCAGATGACCCGATTACCCATCTAACTGTGAATCCGTGACTGCTGTTGGTCCAGAATTCACAGCTCTGGCGAACACTCTGAGCCGATTCATTCCAAACAAGCCTGCTTTATAGAGAGGATCGGTCCCCAGCGATACCGCTATACCTCTGATTAACTTTTTTAGTTACACTTAGTAGAACAAACACTTTAATTCGGCACCATTTTCTCCGATGTAAATTCTGGGCTGATTGAAGACAAATACATCAAACACTCTTGGGTATTATCTCAGCATTCTTTCATCCTGGGGAAATGATGCAGGAGCTCGAATAACAAAGAATGAGCTTTGTCTCGGAACAACCACATTTACAGCTTTCAATGTTTTTGGTGCCTAATTATGCAAACAGAATTCTCCGAAACCGACCGAGCCCTAACTGCTGTACTTGCGGCTGACCATCCTGATCTGCCTTTCAGTCTCTCAAATCCCACGGATTTACAGATAAGCACGGAAATATAACAAACAGAACCTCTGCAGATTTTGGAAATAAAAAGGCAACACAAATTAAGTGCTGGCGGCTTTTTGCTGAGTCCCTCTCATATTTTATATACACACAAACGCACATCCGATTCTGGGAATCGGAAATGAGTTCGAGCTTGCTACAGTTTTCTCAGGTGAGGCGCCCTCTGTGGAAAGAGAAGCAGTGTTAAAATTACAGATCAAAACTCGTTAGACGCGTATCGGCAGAAATCTGGAACGGAGGTAAAAAGGCTGTCTTCTCAGGTAGGGAAGTGATGAAATATAAGTTTATAGATAGGACTGATCCTGACACCACTGGGTGGGAGGCTATCATGACATATGCCACAAAACCTGAACACGGGAGGTTCAATCGTAACGGGGAACGCTGCTTTACAGATGGATGTTGGCAAGTAGAATATAAAGTCCAAAACAGTGTCCGATGATTATGGATGAAAGAGAAGATGCGACAAGATTCAGAAGAATGTAAAACATCTTCAGTTAACTTCATCTGTTTCATCATTCCATCATGGCGGATTAATCACCCCTGTAAACCACATTCCCCTGCCGTTCTCCTTTAACTGCAGATGCTGTTATTAATAAAAACGTAACAATGTTTAACTATGTTTCCATAGTTTCAATTTAAATGGGGCCATTGACAGCACACCAGAGAGTTGCTAGCGCACTTACTTCTTGGAATATCTCAGTGTTACACCGAACCCATATTCTCTGCGCCAGGTGGGAGTCAATTCAATAACTAGAGATCAACGGGTAATGCTCCAGAAGCGAAGCCCAGAAATTATATAGAATCGCTAAGTTGTACACGAGAGCTCTGAATAACGGTGTAATAAAGGTACTGGATCGGACAGACAGAGGCAGATGCAGGACAAATTCTATTACTATTAGACGACTATTACAACTGGCGAGGCTATCACTAACATTGCGTTGCTGAAAGGACATTGGTTCAGTTCTATAAAATTGGAAATTGTGTCGTAACAGACATCAATCAGAGTGAATGTTTTTAACTCAGCGCTGGTCAAACATGTGTTCAGAAAAATAATTAAATAAAAAATAAAACATGATAACCATACTGAAAACCGTCTACGGGGTGGTATTTTATATTGAGGTTGTAAGTGGCCGATTGATTTCGCAGGAGACGGCATGTGGTGGAAATGTGAAGTCATCGTTATATTGGTCCATTGGAGTGAAGTTACGCAATGGTGAGCAGTGGTTAGCAAAACCACATTGCTCTTTGAATGGTGGCGGGCGGACGAACGAGACTCACTGCCAGGAACTGTAACATGTTTCATTCTACGGTTCAACCCCTGACTGCGGCTCTTATAGAACAGGGACCAGATATCCTTCTACTACCCCTTTCTCTCCGCTCTCTCTGAGTTACGTGGGGCGGCGTGGGGGGAGGGGCGGGACGGTGGGGAACGGCTGTGTAGTAGCAGTAACTGAAAAGTATAGCAATTGCTGCTGCAATTGCATTGCTTCCTCAGCACTACCTTCTCCTTCACTTCTCTTCGTATCATCCGCAAACTTTGCCACAAAGCCATTAATTCCATTATCCAAATCATTGACAAACAACGTGTAAAGTAGCGGTCCTAATTCTGACCCCTGTGGAACACCACTAGTCACTGGTAGCCAACCGGAAAAAGCCCCTTTTATACCCAATCATTGCTTTCTGCCTGTCAGCCTTTCCTCTAAAAATGCCAGTGTTTTTCCTTGAATGCCATAGGATTTTATCTTGTTACGGCGCCTCATGTGTGGCGCTGTATCAAAGCCCTTCTGACAATCCAAGTAATTGTGTTTCTCCGCCTTTCCATTGTCCACCGCTTTTGCAACCCCCTCGAAGAGCTCAAACAGATTAAGCAGGCAAGATTTTCCTTGACAGAAACCATGATGGCTGTTCTTATTTTGATCATTACTCTCCAGTTACTCCGAAACGTCTTCGTTAATAATGGACTGCACCCTTCCAAACCTCTGAGGCTAACTAGCCTATAATTTATTTACTTTCATCTTCCTCCATTCTTAAAGAGTGCCATGCCGGAATTAAGCAATTTTTGAAAGGTCACTACCAATGCATCTACTATCTCTTCATAAATCTCTCTCAATACTCTGGAGTATAGTCCATGTGGCTCTGGTGATTTATCCATCTTAAGACCTTTCACTTTGCCTGCTCGTTTTCCCTTGCAATTCCAATGACACTCAGTCCTGATATATGATAATCACGGACATGTGGCACACAGCTGGTGCTTTTCACAGTGATGTCTAATGCAAAGTAATGCAAAGCGCTACCGCCGCTCCCAATGCAGTTGCAATTCTAGTTGAAACATTTGTACGAGTCAAATCAACGGAACAGCAGTTTGTAATATATCATTACGACAGACACATAGACGTGACGTGGGAGAATGCAGTGTACACCTGTCAGTGAAATGTTCCGTGGCACAGCAGTTTATGTCTTTTTTTAATGTAAGATACAAAAGCGGATCACTAAAGGACGGAGTTTTACTTTTTTAACACATATTTAGATTTTCGAGGTACAGAACGCGAACCGACCCTTCCATCCTAAAGAGCCCGTGTCGACATATGACAGAATTTGACCAATTAACTCTTTGCAGTTATCCCGGAGGAATCCCACACTGTCACGGGTAGAACGAACACGTTCCTAACTAACGGCGAACGGCGCGGGAGTCTGAAACCGCATCCTACAGTTGCGTTCATTCGGAACGGCGGCGCGCGTTTCTCAGCTCCTGTCTCCGTTGAAAGTGCCCTACAATGCGGGTGAACGGAGTTTGCAGCACCTCCCCCATCTGCTCCCTGAACTTACTCTGAGTCACGGCGTAAAGAGTGGTGTTTAAGCAGCAGCTCGGGAGCTGCAGCTTGTAGCCCAGCTCCCTTATGGTTTCAGGTTTGGATACAAGGACAAACATCCAATATGCCAGATATGATAGAGCAGATACCCATAATCGCATCCACACAGTGTGCACCAACAATACCGTCCAGAACACTACGGAATTGCCTAACACGGCCAATAGTAAAATGAGTGACTTCTTACAGCTCTGCCTCCTCAGGTCATTTGAACTATCGCCACTGCTGTGACCCCAGACTCTCCTCCGGGCTGCTGTTCAACACGTCGAGTAGCAAAATGACCACAAGCGTGATCACAGGCGTGAGGAGGTAGCTACCGAACTCGACTACCGTCCAGTAAACTGTAATCAGCACACCGCATCTTTCTTGGCAAATCCAGGGGATTTACTCCTGTGAGTAAAAATACCAGAAAATGTTGGTTAAACAGCTCAGCGCGGACACCGTCCCCAGAACCACAGCCGCCGTTTTGTCGGTGCAGTATTTATCTTTCAACGTCTGACAGCGAATATCCACAAATCGGTCAAAGGTGAACATGGTGGTGAACAAAACGGTCGCTGGCTGCGTAAAGTAGGGCGACGTGGACATTACACACGGGGATGTTCCTCAGGAAATTAAACGCTTCCCGAAAAACAATCGGAATGTGCCACAGTACCAGGTCGAAGACAACGATTGCAGATCTGCCGTTGTCATTGCCGTCAGATAACGAGTGACGTCTTTAGAAAGACCGAAGTTTCCCTGGGACAGGATAATCGTCAGCACGTTCACTACCGTGAGGGAAAGAAATACAAACTTATGAATGGGCAAGGAACAAAGCCAGATTCACAGAGAAAGAAAGATAGAAAGCTGTTCCTGCATGCACACTGGAAGGTTTTCGTTGGCTCCTTCGGCAATGTCTGCTCGGCGCGGTGGGGAGGGTGGATGGTGGTAGATGATTGGTCAGTGAAGTCGACAAGTACCTGGAAAACACCATCATCACGCAACCCACACGGAGTAGAGCCAAAGTGGTCCCAGATTTCGGGAAAGATAAATTCTGAACTGTGCTCGGAATCGGTGGTTGAAATGGAATTGCCTTCTTTTTACCACATTGGTATGCCAATATACATTGAGAACCGCAGCATAGAATCTGTTCCTGAGCACGGAGGTAGTACTCTCGGACTTTCTACCGCCTGCCTGATTGAAGAGGGGAGAGGAAAGAATGGCTGGTGCGGACAGGGTCTTTGCTGAATGATTTACAGAGTTAGCGAACGGTGCGAACAGACTGCACTTGGGGAAACGGGTGGTGGCTGGTCTCGGTGATGAGCTGAAGTGTGCCTACATTTTATTACAATCCGTAAAATGAGTTTTAGATGAACTAATCGGGACTCCAAATTGGAGTGTTGTTTTTTTAACTGCAATTCCACCTCTAGTGCTCTAATACCTCCAAGAGCTCTTTGTTGTTCTTCAGTCAATGACTCAAATTTAATCAATCTCTCTGAAACAATAATTGGCAATTTAGCTATTTCAAACTATCCACCTGAACTGATGAATTTAATACCCGAAACTATAAGAGATTCAGACTCTGTTGACAGAATTATACGCCAACTCAATACCAATTTGAACTTGCCTTCAACTAACACTGCTTTACTTACTTTTTATAATTCAGTTTTTGTTCGTCATTTTATTTTCATGTTTGCACTCCATCACATTGTAAAGCAATTTGAACTACATCATATGCCCACTGAATATGTTATTATTATTATCTTATTAATAAGAATGCCATTCAAAATGATGATCTTTGCATACGGTTCTGGTCTATATATTACATCTTCCGCAGTTACTAACGACGATCTTAACTGGAACACTCACTGAAATCCCCATGCATCAGACCTCTTCAACGGAGTCCGTGACCATCGCTTCTCATCTGCTCGATGCTCGAGTCGCTGGAGAGGAAGGTACCTGGAAAGGCAACCAGAGCGAGCAAGGGGTTAGTAAATGGGTTGAAATATCAGGAGTAAATATCTGATCCGTCAGTCTGCTGTGATCCAAGGATCATCCTACAAAATATAGTGAGCCGAACTGAAGACACCCTTCCCGCTCGCTGAAACATTCCAGACTCCTCTTTCTGATCCTGACACATTCCCTTTCAGTGTTCCCAGATTCTAGTCGATGACTGACGCTTCACAGGCTGCGGATCTAACCGGTTGTACTTCGCAGCTCCCCAATTATTGTCTTACGCCGTGAGCCACTGCGCTCTGTCTGATCCGGAAGGGCTGCTTCCGCTGACACTGTGAGACTTCATCAAAAGTAGCAATTTTAAATGGAGCTGCAAATCCCCCAGTGATAGCGCAGGCTCCGTGCGGGCTGACGTTAATTGCAAGCGTTCAACAAATACCTACGTTTAAGCCGTTTGAATCCGGACTGCTGGAGCAGCACAATTTAACAGGGTGATGATGACCAGGTTGGACATCCGCCCATCCTTGAAGATGCCACAAATGCCTGAAAACAGATGCCACTACTGCAATGATTTCTATGAATGTTATGTAGTACAAGTTTCTTTTTTCTTAACAGAATGTCGGCAGATGTGTCACTGTTGTGCACCATCAATGTTCCAGGAGAGAGGAGGCTACGTGGCGTCCACGCCAGTACCGAATGATTCGTAAGCACTTACTTTCACCGAGTGGTGAGGCTGATCAAAACCTCCAATCCACCCCCTCCCAACTTCCAAACCCCAGCACTACATTATCAATATCTGACGATTATCTAAGTGAAGTGCTTAGCTTAACTTTAAGAAATGCAAACTATTCAAGTATCTAATATGTCTTACGTATTTATATTTATTATTGTTATTTCTCTTATCGTGTTTCATGTTGTAACTGTTATTTCGTTCTCCGTTGCACTTGTGAACTGGAAATGATATTAAACACTTGTAAATCTTGAATAATGACTGATTTACACATTTACCACTATCCTGTGGGATGGACCAATGACATCAGGGAGCTGCCTGCAGGGCTGATGGAATCGAGGTGTGTTAATCGGAAAATAACGCACTTCGTGCAGTATCCTCTCTCACCGTAGCGCCTTGCCTGCCCATTGGCTGATCTGGTGCCACCCGCACCTTTTTCATTCTTCCCCGGTCTTCTGTTCACTCCTATTAGATTCCAACTTCTCCAGCCCTGTATTTGTGTCACCAATAAAATCCCAACTCTTTACTTCATCCCTCCCTCATCTTAGTTTCACACTTCCACCCTGTTACTCTGACTCATATTTTTTTCTCCAGTCCTGCTGAAGTGTCTCAGCCGGAAACATCAAATGTACTGTTTGACATGATGCTGCCTGGCCCGCTGAGTTCCTCCAGTATCGGTCGTGTTACCTGGATTTCCATTCTCTGCTGATTTTGTCTTGTTTGTATACGAATTCTACTTTGACATTTTCGATATAGGGACGATATAAAAATACACGCTGCTTCATCAGTAAATCTGGGGCAATTAAATCAAACTGCAGAATTATCGGTCCAACATATAAAAACAAACATAGGACTAGTTAAGTGCCAAACATTGAACACAAAGAAGGGTACAATTCAGATAGCAGAGAATAAAGCAGAGCAGCAGGATACAATAGAATCGAATGATTAATGTGAAACGTTATTAACTTTGGACATGAACAAGTAAAGAAATTGGACCATAGAACGATGAAGAGAAAACCTTCGATATAATTCACATGAGTCTTTCAGAAAATCTGCCGAACAGAGCTTTGTATTAAAAACAGTAGAAAGGCAATTAGCAGTTTTGCTAAACCCATATTAACATATTTTTGGCATATTATCTTTGTCCAAAACCGAGCAAGAAATGTTGCAACGAAAGATGCGAATTGAAATGAATTTTATTAGAAAACACTGTGAACACCCGAACGCACTGAGATTAATAAACCCGGGGACAGAGGGGGGAGGGAAATACCGAACAAAAACTACTCCAGAGTCCATGAAGATATCTAACAGTACATGTTCATCATCGAAAACAGGATTCCGTCCGGCAGGCCAGCATAAGCAATTCTGATGTGTCCACCCTTCTGAGTTAAACGTCCACGAAGGCAGAAACAAGTAAAATGATTTTTTTAAATGTAGAAAACATAAGAAAACCTTAACCATTGGACGATCACGAACCTCCATGCAAAACATCCACAAGATGTGAACAGAATAGATGTCGACAAGGAAGCGTCGAAGGCCTGACTTAGATTTGGAGACGTCTTTTCAGAATCTGTGAGGCTACTTTTGGCAATACAAGATCAAGTTGCTTACACAGGAAAAAAAAAATCAAATATACATAAGAAAAGACAAAACAATTTGGAATGATAATTGTAGAAAATGCTGAGAGAAACCACAAACAAACCAACGCATTACACATCCCTGAAACAGTTTTAAACACACAGAACGTAATCACCCGGCAAATATTATCCACCAAAATCTTCCGTTAAACTACAAACTCATAAAATAAACCCCAGACTGCTAAACATTAATCGGAAACAAGCGAAAATCTGCGGATCTGGAACTCTGAGCAAGACACACACACACAATGCTGGAGGACACTTCAGCAGGCAGCCTCTATGGAAAAAAAAGCAGAGTCGACCTTTGGCGGAAACCCCCAGGTAAGTCTAGAGAAAAAAATGCTGAGTGTAGATTTGAAAAGTTGCGTGTGGGGGATAGGAAAATCCCAGGCAATAGGTGAAACTTGGAGGGACAGGGAATGAGGCATGGATCTGGGAACTTGATTGGTGGAAGAGAGAGAAGGCTACGGGAGAAAGAAAACCACGCCAGCTATTGGAGCAACAGAGGGAGGCGATGTGCGGTTAAGGAAATAACATGAGGGAGAGAGGGGCAAGGGCTATGAGGAATGTTGAAGAGGTGGGGGGGGGGCATCACTGAAAATTTGAGAAATTTATGTTCATTCTATCAGGTTGCAGGCTACACAGTATATAGGAAGGTAATTTGTCATTAAATTCTGGGGGGAGACATTCCGAACATTCCATTAGCGCACGAGCCAAACCACAAAAACTGAGGAGGACAGCAGGGCAGAGCTCCGCGTTTCACTAAACGCCGCACCCGAACTGTAAATATATCGCCGAACTATCATCCTTCCGCTTTCTGAACACGTAAACAAAACATGCCCCAGCCCCACACGCTTCAACCGAAAAAATATACTGTGTCAATTGCTTACCCTTAAGGAAGTCAGTTATAAAGGGGGAAAAGGGCGTGCTACATTTGACAAACACAATTAACACATTACGTGCAACAGCCGACTCCAAGCATTTGAAAAGAATATCCCGAATGCTGCGATGGCTTAATATGCCAAACTGTAAAGAAAACGATTTAAGCTTCGGCTGACGATGCTGCGCTTCTAACTCTTTGCCCAAACACTTATTCCGTGCAGCGAATAAGGCGCTTGCAATATTAGTTTTGGATCTGCAGGAATATATGTCTTGAATTTTACCTTCGACAAAAAGCACTATTCAATATACAACTTGGGCAACACAAGAGGTGATTATGGAAAACAGTCAGCTCCCTGAAATAAAGCCATTATACCAACTGTAACCTCTGAGCTACCACATTTACATTGCGACTTACTGAGAACTCCAGCTGCTAAAATCATGGGATAATAATTGCTTGCAACGCGCATGATTGTCCGGATTCTCATATTTGAAAGAAGTGGTGAATTTCGAATGCGTTGTTGGCGATGGCATAGGAATGCACTCTGGCCAGATACTTTTCTAGGAGACCGGATTTATAATCGGATTAAAGAAGTGTTTTGCACCATTCCTCCGGGTGGAAAACCGGGTCGGCAATATGGTGCAATTTCCAGGTACCAGGGAGCATGAACAGTGTGATGGCACAATAACGCGAGTTTCTTGGGAAACTGAAAGCTTTGAGGGTAGATAAATCACCTGGAGCAGACGGTGTACAACTCAGGGTTCAGAAAGTGGTTGCTGAAGAGATCGTGGTGGAATTGTTAGGGACCTTTTAAGAAGAACCAGATTCTAGAATATTTCAAATGTAATCCAACAAGCAGGGAGAGAGGCTATTTTCAAAGAAAAGAGAAGCTTTTACTAGCTCAGGTGCAATAGGACTTGGGGGTCCTTGTACAAATTTGACTAAAGATTAATTTTCAGGAGGAGTCTGTGGTGAGGAAGAGTCTCGGCCCGAAAAGTCGACTGTATTCTTTTCCATAGAGGGTCCCTGGCCTTCTGAGCTCCACCAGCATTTTATCTGTGTTGCTTAGATTTCCAGCAGCTACAAATTTTCTTCTGATCGTAATCCTGACACCAAACAAGTTATTTCAGAGTACTGACCGTGCTGAAAATAACGTGACAACGTTGGGGTCATGCTTCAAGATGTCAACCAACATTGATGTGTCTGTTTCTACGAATTAAACAGGATGTTAACGAAGCAGTTTCTAATTAATTTGGATAAATCTGGACAACGACAATTAGGCCTAAATAAGTACCTTTCACAATTATTAGTTCCATGGCAATATTTGAAAACGTAGTAAAAGACCAAGCTAATGTTTAACTGAGTTGTAAATATGTACGTAAAAGACGTACAGAACAAATCAGAATGTACGAGTACTACTGCAAAACTAAAATACTGTTTATGAACAATATGGAATAGTAGATGATAATTCTGAATTTTGAATTTCCTTACAGTTTAGAAAATATTCTATTTTTTTTTCATCCAGCTAAGTCCATGGCCCTAGAATACCCCAATTAGTCCATCATCCAATTCTTTGCCCATTCTCCCAATCTGTAAGCAAGCTCCCTGCACCCTGAATACCACCCCTATCTATTTCCTGTTGGCAACAGTATTATCACTTCTGTTATCCAAATCGTTGATTCTAACGCGAAAATTCCCGCCAATTTGGAATACAACATGTTCAATGTGGAATAGAACTTCTCATTCCGACCCCACCAGTCCGTCAGTTGGAACTTTAACGTTTACGTTTTCCGTTGTTAAGCTGTCAAAAGCTTTCTGGGAATCCAAGCGTTTCCAAAACCAGAGGCGCACCGGCTGCCGTGGCTGATTTCCTTAATATTAGATTCCAGCATTTTCCCAACCAAAGATCTCAAGCAAACTATCCTATCCTTTTTCTTCTGCCTCGATGTGCACTGAATTTCGAACATGGGCATGAACAGGCATGTGGGGATACACATAGATTTGTGTGAATTTGCGGCTCAGGATTTGCACACGAATGACTAATGACTGAAAGCGTTCGGAGTCCATACTGCCATGTTCTGATGTGCATGTGGGGGTGTCAGTAGTTTGGGGTTCTCACTGAAGTTGTGTGAGCGATATGGGTTGCATATGTTCTTGAATCTGGGGATGCGCTCCGATTTAAGGGTTTTACAGATGGAATTAGTGGTCGGCTCGGATATGGGGTGCGCACTTATTTGGGGATAACATATTTAGGGGTGCGTGGAGAATATGGGAGTCGCCACGTTTTTGTGGGTGCAAATGGGGGTTCTGGCTGTGCCGGCGGATTTGGTGACGTGCGCACGGACTTTAGAATGCGTTTGTGTTTTTAATGTGAAGGCAGCCATTTTGTGCTTAGAATGATTATTCCTCAAGTATAATATAAGCTTGTGGGGTTGCCAGCGGGTTTGGGGTGCACATGCATTTTGGCGTGCGCTCTTATTTGAGAATGGCGCAGATTTGGGAGTACAGACAGATTTTAGTGATCTGAACGTATGTACTGTTGAATATGGTTTGGGGTGACACGCAGATTTTGGTATGTCGCCGATCTGCAAAAGGATTTCGGGGCGTATACGGTATTTTAATCTTTAATGTTGATGCAGATATTTTCTAAATTGTTTGAAATGATTCTTGCTTTATTTGTCAGGCTGTTATGGGTGCGGACATATTCGGGGATTGTGCAGATTTAGTGTGGTTTTGGCAAACATGGGTTGCACACTGGTTTAGATGTGTGTAAGCCAATAAGGCGATGCTTACGGATTTGACTACGGATTTGGAGTAGTGACGTATCTGAAAATCCCTTCAATTACAGATACTTTCATAATAAATACACTTTGATCTTTCAGCAGTATACTTCTTAAATTATGGTGGCGGCGGGTATTGGAGAACTTTTTAAAATGATTCCTGCTCTGAGATAATCAATTATGCAGCGGTGCTGTCAGATTGTTTGAGGAGCCCACTGCTTTGGTGATTGCGCAGATTTAGGGCAGTGTCGGTAGAACTGCGATGCACATTCATTTGCTGATGTGAATAAATTTAGAGATGAACGGGTTCAAGATGCGAATTAATTTGAGTTGTTTTGGCTTATATTCTGATGCTTACTGATTTAGCGATTCTCAGAGATCTGTGGTGTCTGCGGATATGGTGTTATGTTGCACTTGAAGGCAGTTTCATTTACAAATCCTTACATTTTAACTGCAGCTTTAACTTTAGACGGTATTCGTGTTATTTAGTGGTGGAGGCAGCCATTTTTAGAACTGTTTGAAATGATTCATTCTCTGGAATGCTCTGCTGTACATCTGGGGGTGTCAGCGGGTTTGGAGGGCTCATCGATTTGAGGGTGCGCACTTACGATGTGCACCGATTTCTGAGTAAACATGGATTTGGGGTTTCACACGGATTAATGGACAAAGACAGATTTGAGTGTCTCGAAGGGTCGGGGGCTGCACGCGAATTTGGTGTGCATGGCGATTTGGTGTGTCAGGGATTTTTTTGCGACAATTTATCAATAAAAGCATTTTTAATGTTGTACTTTGCGTTGGTGATTGTTTAAGTTTAATTTTCTCAACTGTTCGATTTTTTTTCTTGCTCAAAGATGATCTGAAATTCATGTGGGATTATCAGCGAGTTTGTGGGCGCACACGGATTTGTGTCTGTCGATGGATGTGAATGCATGATAAATCAAATTCACAGGAACCTGAACTAATTGTACATTGAACGTTGTTCTTGCTATTATTTAAGTATCGGCCAGCTAGTTTGTGAACTGTTGGAAGTGATTCTTGCTCAGGTATAAATTAATATTCATGCGATGTGTCATTGGAACTGTGATGGTGCGCACAGATTTAGGAGAGTTTCGGCCAGTATGAGCATGTAAGGTTTTTTGGGATGCGTGTGGATTTGGGAACGCACCCGGATTTGATGGTATTGACTTTGGGAGTTGTGCAGATTTAGTAACGTATCGGTAAATATGGGTGCACAGAGATTTCGCGTCGGTGAGGGTTTCGGCTGCACACAGACATGGGTTTGCTTGAGGATATGGGAATATGGTCAAGTTTAGGTGTGTCCCGGCGCGTATGGGTACTCATGGACTTGTGAGTGCCGGTTGGTTTGGGTTTCTGATGAATTTCGAAGTCCATTATCGAACATTTAATAGTAATTGTACCTTAAACTTAGAACTTATTCTCGCTATTTCTTGAAGGTGAATGCTGCTAATTTGTTCACGTTTTGAAATGATTGTTCGTTTGGAAACACCTAATGTGCATAATTGGGTGTCAGTAGATTTGTCGATGTACACGGTCTTCCGGTGTTCACAGATTTCGGGATGCGGTGGACGTTGGGTCGTGACGAATGTCAGGGTTGTTTCATTAATAGGTGCTTTATTAATAAAGGCACTTTCTCTGGGATAAAATAATGTGTAGGTGGAGGTGTTGGCAGGTTGGGCGTGCACAGCGACGAAGTGTGCATACTGATATGTGAGTGCATGTAGAGTTGCACGATTTGCTGCGTTTGTGTTAATTACACATATCAAGGTTATTTCGTTTGCTGATACACGCATAAATAATATAATTTAGCGTTAAACTTCGTTCTTGCTATTTTTACGGTGCATTAAGCCATCTTGTGAAAAGTTTGAAATGATTCTTGCTTTGGGAGAAACGCTGGTACATGTAGGGACGCAATAATATTTGGGGATACACAGAGATTTGTGGATGTGCATGGCGAGTATGGGTACACAGGGAGTTGGTGGTGTCGGTGGATTAGGGTGTGTGACGAATCACATTGTTGTTCCGGTTATAGATAATTTGAGAATAAATGTACACCGAACTTTGAACTTTGTTCTCCTTTCTCAAGGAGAAAGTCATTTAAAATGAATCCTGCTTTTGAATAATCTAGTGCGCAGGTGGGTTTGTCAACGGGTTTGGGGCGCACATGGATTTTGTGGTGCGCCCTTATTGCTGATGTGCCCAGATTTGGGGGTGCACACGGATTTGATTATTCGCACATATTTTGGCGTCTGTCTTCGAATATGGAGGTGCATTCGGATTTTGGGTTCCACCGGATTTGGGCGTGTCGGCCGATTTGGAGTTGTAGACGAATTTTGGGATGTGTGTGAATTTTTCATTAGGAAATAGCAATTTGTGAACTGCTTGAAATGATTGCTGCCCTGAGTAAAATCTGTTATGCATTTTGGCGTGTCAGAGTGTTGGTGCATCGATTCGGGGATTGTGCAGATTTAGTGCACTCTCAGCAAATATGGGGATGCACTCCTGTTTGAGAATGCGAACAGATTTAGTGATGTAACCGCCAGTATAGAGGTACATACTGATTTGGGAATACTTATTTATTTAGGATCATGTCGGCCAATGGGAGACTGTTTTACGGATTTCAGGTTTCTCCCAGAGTTTTTGTGCCTGCGGATTTAGCGTTGTGACGTATCTGAATGTTGCTTCATTTATAGATACTTTTCGAATCAATGCAAAACTTTCAACAGTATTCTTGTTACTTTAAGTTGGAGATAGACATTTTCTGAACGCTTTAAAATATGTTTTGTGCTGGAATACTGTACGGTGCATGTGGGGATGCTAGCTTTCGTTAGGATACGCACTGAATTGGGAATTGCGTAGAGTTAAGATAACGTCGGCAACTGTGGTGTACACACTGTTTTATGGGCTGCGCATCGATTTCGGCATGCGTGAATATTTAGGGCTGTGTACTGGAATACGGGGGTGAATACAGATTTGGGGGTGTATCTGGATTTGGTGATGTGCGACGTTTTAGGCAGTGTTGTCTTTTATCCGGATGCTTACGGATTTGGAAATACACCAAGATTTGGGTTTGACAGCTCATCTGCCTTTGCAATCAAATTTTGGATTGCGTGCATATTTTTAATGAAGCAACAGCCATTTTCTGAAATTTGTTGAAATTATTCCTCCTCTGATATAATTTATTTTGCATGACAGATGACAGCGGGTCTGCAGTGTACACTAATTTGTGGATTGCACAGATTTAGTGCAGTGTCTGCTATTATAGATGTACACTCCGATTTGGGAGCGCCAATTGATTTAGGGGTGTCTAGCTCAATATAGGGAGGTTTACGGAATTCGGGGATCCCATAGATTTCTGGTGCCTGCGGACTTGCTGTTGTAAGGTATTTCAAGGTTGCATCATTTATAGATACTCCTATTATCAAAACACTTTGAATTTTCAACGGTACTCGTGTGGCTTTATTGTGGAGACAGCTATTTTGGGAAGTTAGAAAAGATTCCTGCTCTGGGATACTATACTGCGAAAGTATGGTTGTCAACGTGTGTGTGCTGTACATGGATTCGTGAGAGCGCACTTACTTTGGGATATGCGCAGATTTGGGCGTATTCTTGGATTTGGGGATGCACATGGATTAGTAGATGTGCACAGCTTTGGGTGTCTCCGCAGATTTAGGGTTGCATACGAATTTGGGTGTATATGCGGATTTGTGGGGTCTTTGTATTAGGAAATGTGACGAATATCAAGGTACACACATGCTTGCGTTATCTGCAGTTCTGAATGTATGACGAATTTCGAGGTTGTTTCATTGAAGCAGACGTCCTCTGAAGAGATTCTTGCTCACGGATAATGTAATATGCATAGGGAGGTGTCAGAGGGCGGACGGATTTCTGGATGGGTGTCGATTTAGGGGAGAACACGGATTTGTGCCGTTCACAGTCTTTGGGGCGTGCTGTCAAATATTTTGTTGGGCTCCAATTGAGGTGCACACGGATTGGGGTGCGTCGCCTGGCTTAGTGATGTCGGTCGATCTGCGGGTGTGATGAATCACAGGGCAATTTGAACATTGAACATATCTCTCGCTATTATTTATAGTGGAGGCAGCTAATATATGAACTATTCTTGCTCTGGGATAATCTGATGTGCCTATCGCAGTGTCAGTAGATTTTTGTGTGAGCGCGGATGTGGTGATGTGTTCAGATTTTGTAGTGTGACGGCGAATATGAAGTAGCACATGAAGTTGGTGATGTGCTCCGATTTGCCCATGCCGGAAAATTCGGGGTGCACACAGATTTGCGGGTGTCGTTGTATTAGGAGGTGCAGAGTAATTTCTGGTTTGAATATGTAATGGTGGTACACATGGATTAGGGGTTGCGCATATGATGTGAGGGTGGTGTGGATTCGGGGATGTGCGCACATTGAGGGCTGTTGTGGTGAAAATGGGTGAAAACGGAAAAGAGTGTGGGAGTTGATTCAGAGATGTGAAAACTCAAGGATGTTTTATTTACAGATATATCCGTAATGAATACACTTTGAATATTGAAATCTGTTCTTCCAGTGCTTTTAAAAGTGGAGAACTGTTTGAAAGGATTCTCGATCTGCGATAATCAATTCTGCATGTAGAGCTGTCCGAAGATTTGATAATGCACGAAGATTTGGTGGTGAACACGGATTCGGGAGTACGCGTGGAAGTGGGAATAGGTGCAGATTTAGGGGTGTGTTGGCGCACATAGGTGCACATGGACTTGTGGATGTCAGTTGATTTGCGGTTGTGACGAATTTCAAAGTTGCTTCTGTTAACTGGGCGGAAAAGTGGCAGATGGAGTGTAACTGTAGCCGCATAAATGACAGAAAACAGTGCGTTGGGAGATCAAAGAGTACATTTCAATACGGAAATGAAGAGCGAGTTGATTTGCAATTCACTTGACATACACATTAGTGAGTGGAAACGACAGCAGTGCAGCGACAATCAACAAACGGGAGCCATTCCGTCGGATAATATGAGAGTGTGTAATTCATTCTCCATCTGCCTGTCTTGGGTAGAGAGTGGAGAGGGGCGGTTTATTCTGCATCCACCGGTCTCCGGTGCAAAGTGTGAGGGTGCGGTTCATTTTGTAGACATCAGCCCCTGGTATAAACTGAGAGTGTGCGGTTCTGTAGGTGTCACGCTCTGGTTCAGTGAATTCATACTGTAAATACCAGTCTCTGTTACAGTGTGAGAGTGTCGGATTCATTCTGTATCTGTCAGTCTCTGTTACAGTGTGAGACTGTGGGTTTCATTCTGTATCTGTCAGTCTCTGTTCCAGTGTGAGAGTGTGGGTTTCATTCTGTATCATCAGTCTCTGTTACAGTGTGAGAGTGTGGATTTCATTCTGTATTTGTCAGTCTCTGTTACAGTGTGAGAGTGTGGGTTTCATTCTGTATCTGTCAGTCTCTGTTACAGTGTGAGAGTGTGGGTTTCATTCTGTATCTGTCTGTCTCTGTTACAGTGTGAGACTGTGGGTTTCATTCTGTATTTGTCAGTCTCTGTTACAGTGTGAGAGTGGGTTTCATTCTGTATCTGTCAGTCTCTGTTACAGTGTGAGAGTGTGGGTTTCATTCTGTATCTGTCAGTCTCTGTTACAGTGTGAGATTGCGGGTTCCATTCTGTATCATCAGTCTCTGTTACAGTGTGAGAGTGTGGGTTTCATTCTGTATCTGTCAGTCTCTGTTACAGTGTGAGAGTGTGACTTCCATTCAGTATCATCAGTCTCTGTTACAGTGTGAGAGTGTGGATTTCATTCTGTATTTGTCAGTCTCTGTTACAGTGTGAGAGTGTGGGTTTCATTCTGTATCTGTCAGTCTCTGTTACAGTGTGAGAGTGTGGGTTTCATTCTGTATCTGTCTGTCTCTGTTACAGTGTGAGACTGTGGGTTTCATTCTGTATTTGTCAGTCTCTGTTACAGTGTGAGAGTGGGTTTCATTCTGTATCTGTCAGTCTCTGTTACAGTGTGAGAGTGTGGGTTTCATTCTGTATCTGTCAGTCTCTGTTACAGTGTGAGATTGCGGGTTCCATTCTGTATCATCAGTCTCTGTTACAGTGTGAGAGTGTGGGTTTCATTCTGTATCTGTCAGTCTCTTTTACAGTGTGAGAGTGTGGGTTTTATTCTGTATTTGTCAGTCTCTGTTACAGTGTGAGAGTGTGGGTTTCATTCTTTATCTGTCCGTGTTACAGTGTGAGAGTGTGGGTTTCATTCTGTATCTGTCAGTCTCTGTTACAGTGTGAGAATGTGGGTTTAATTCTGTATCTGCCAGTCTCTGTTACAGTGTGAGATTGTTGGTTCCATTCTGTATCATCAGTCTCTGTTACAGTGTGAGAGTGTGGGTTTCATTCTGTATCTGTCAGTCTCTGTTACAGTGTGAGAGTGTGGGGTCCATTCTGTATCATCAGTCTCTGTTACAGTGTGAGAGTGTGGGTTTCATTCTGTATCTGTCAGTCTCTGTTACAGTGTGGGTTCCATTCTGTATCATCAGTCTCTGTTACAGTGTGAGAGTGTGGGTTTCATTCTGTATCTGTCAGTCTCCCTTACAGTGTGAGAGTGTGGGTTTCTTTCTGTATCAGTCAGTCTCTGTTACAGTGTGAGAGTGTGGGCTTCATTCTGTATCTGTCAGCCACTGTTACAGTGTGAGAGTGTGGGCATCATTCTGGATCTGTCAGTCTCTGCTACAGTGTGAGACTGTGTTTTTCATTCTGTATCTGTCAGTTTCTGCTACGGTGCGAGAATGTGGGGTTCATTCTGTATCTGTCAGTCTCTGTTACAGTGTGAGAGTGTGACTTCCATTCTGTATCATCAATCTCTGTTACAGTGTGAGAGTGTGGGTTTCATTCTGTATCTGTCAGTCTCTGTTACAGTGTGAGAGTGTGGGTTTCATTCTGTATTTGTCAGTCTCTGTTACAGTGTGAGAATGTGGGTTTAATTCTGTATCTGTCAGTCTCTGTTACAGTGTGAGATTGTGGGTTCCATTCTGTATCATCAGTCTCTGTTACAGTGTGAGAGTGTGGGTTTCATTCTGTATCTGTCAGTCTCTGTTACAGTGTGAGAGTGTGGGTTCCATTTGGTATCATCAGTCTCTGTTACAGTGTGAGAGTGTGTTCTTCATTCTGTATCTGTCAGCCACTGTTACAGTGTGAGAGTGTGGGTTCCATTCTGTATCTGTCAGTCTCTGTTACAGTGTGAGAGTGTGGGTTTCATTCTGTATCTGTCAGTCTCTGTTACAGTGTGAGAGTGTGGGTTCCATTCTATATCTGTAAGTCTCTGTTACAGTGTGAGAGTGTGGGTTTCATTCTGTATCTGTCAGTCTCTGTTACAGTGTGAGAGTGTGGGCTTCATTCTGTATCTGTCAGTCTCTGCTACAGTGTGAGACTGTGTTTTTCATTCTGTATCTGCCAGTTTCTGCTACGGTGCGAGAATGTGGGTTTCATTTTGTGTTTTTCTGTCTCTGTTCGAGCAGAAAGCGTGTCATCTCCGTCCAGATACAGTGTGATACCGTGTGAGCGGGCGTATAATTTTCTCCATCTTTCCCGCTCTTCCTCAAATCAATTAAATATACTCAATCTAGTAAACAAAGAAGTAAAACAGTTTATGTATTCCCAGAACTGTTTGTTAGGACAAGCGTCTTCTGAAAGCGCTTATGTTAAACCTGTGAGATGGACAGTGCATTTCTGAATGATGACGTGTTACGCCCTGTGTAATAGAGTCATATGGCAAAAATGGAGCGTTGGTGTTCGACGAAATGAAGTTCGGCCCAACTTCGTTGCTCAACCCCAGAGGCCCAAGTGAACAGCGCCTGATCTGAAACTTTCTATGGCTTGGCAACACAACTGCTTATATGTTGAATGAAAATAAACAGAGTATTAAAATATATTAATTTTAGTAAATAAGTGTGTAAGTATGTTCAGAATTTGATAGGAACAGACCTCTGGCAAGTAAGCGGGGAGAAGCCAGATTAAATGGCGTGGGGAGGAAAAAGAAGTAGCGAAATGCGTATAAAAGATAAATCGTTGGAGCGGTAGCAATCTGGAAAGGGAGGACAGAGGAGCACAGGGAAAACAGAGCAGGACGCGGACGACGTGTGAGGTGATAGGCCGGTGGGAATAAACACGAGGACATAACGGTGAATAGAAGTAGAGGGGTGGAGGGATGTTTTTAACCGACTTAAAAACATCAGGTTGTTGCTCCTACGTCAGGAGTTTATCCTCACCGCAGCATAAGAATAAGCCATGGACAGAAAATATCGGGTCGTTTGGACACCAGAATGCTCCGCCTTTCGCCGCTGGAGCGCTGGTGTTCGACGAAATGAAGCCCAGTTCATCACGGGCCTCGCCAGCGTGGAGAAGGCTGCAACAGATCAGGAGAAGTGTTACCTCACCTTGAAGACCTGTCCGGGGGAACTGAATAGGAGGAGGTGAATGGCAGGTGTAGTCGGCTGGCCGCTTGCAGGGAAAAGTACCGTGAGTGAGATCAGTCCAGAGGGAGAGATGACAGAGGGAAATCACTCCCGAGCGATCCCTCCCGACAACGGAGTGCTGGGGTTGGGAGGTAGTGATTTGTTTCTTTGAGCTACCGCTTTTAAAATATGGTCGGCCTATCCGCGCTCACCTACTCTTCCGCCGCCTTAACAGCGACAGTGTTCCCCTTGTCCATATCTACCACACAATGTCACCCAGAATTCAACATATTCTACACTGCAAATTCCACCATAATACAAATAAACTTATGTTTATCTGACCCCACCCTCGACTCTCTGTTATCCGCACGGTTCAGGCGCCTTTTAATTCTGTCTGGGAAGCCTCCAACCTAAAGGCAGCTACAACAATTTGGAACTAGTTACTGTCATGAACACCATGTTGTCATTGTTCTCACTATGTGATTTTGAGATGGTCATGTGTCTAATATTACATTAGTTTTACGGCTCCGAGTTGTGACACGGAAAGGAAAGGCTGCACCTGCTTGAAAAAATTCGGCTGCTTAAGGTATTGAAACCGAATGAACAGAGTGGCAGATGACAACAGATGAGAGTATATCAGGGCAGCGTGAGTGTCAGGAAGTGTTGAAACAAGAGAGTCGTGTCCGTCCATGCAGAGAGAACCTGGAGCAACACGGATAATCAAAGGACAATATTCTGACCTCCTTCTTCAAAGTAGAGAGAAGGACGCTGGTCAGATGGACCCTCAGTATCGGATCCGTTTTAAATGAGAGTGAGAGGGGAAGTCAGCACCTCCTTCAGCTGCTGCCTGAACTTGGTCTGGCTGACGGCGTAAAGAGCGGTGTTCGTGCAGCAGCTCAGGAGTTGCAGCATGTAGCTCAGTTCGTTGAAAAATGAAGGTATCCTCAACCAATATGGGACGTCCACTGCATAAAGCATTCTGTTCCATATTGCCATCACCCCGTACAACGCCCATAACAGGATGAAATTTCCAGAGACGACCAACAGTAAAACGAGGGATTTTCTGCGGCTCTGCATCTCCGGGTCTCCGCAACTCTGACCTCGGCTGGAAGCCCGGAGTCTGCCGCGGGCTCTACTGGCCACTACAACGTTCGTGATGGTGAAAGCATTGAGCAGGATAACAACGAGGAATGGGATCACAGTCGAAAAGGCAATGCGACCGACATCAATTACTGACCAGAAGAATGACCCTAGTACTCCCCATCTCTGCATGCAAGGCCACTTTAGGTTAGAGGAAGCATATGTATCTTGGACCATGAAGAACCAGAAAACGTTCGTTAAAAAGCTCAGTGCAGTCACTGTACTCAGAACCACAGCGACCGTTCACCCAGGGCAATAGTTAGCGTTCAGATCCTGGAAGCAAATGGCCACAAATCGATCAAAGGTGAAGGCGACCGTGAACCAAACAGAGCAATCTGTGGCGGCCTGCATTAAGAAGACGTGGGTTCTACACACGCGGACATAAAACAGGAAGGAGAACTCATCCGGAAAAGCCTTCGGTATCTTCATCAATTTAACGTCCAGGAAATCGACCGCTAAGTCAGCCGCCGACATGGCCGTCAGATAGCGGGTGACTGTTTTAGAAAGTCCGCACCTTCTCCGTGATAGTATGACAATCGTCAGCACGTTCACTGTGAAAAGCAGATGTACAGAAATTGTACATCAGATTGAGAGCATCATTATAAAATTTGCTAAGGACAAAATCAAATACTTGTACGATTCACAGGTAGCCGAATGATTCGCTGATTGGCGACGGGTTTTGTGTCAGTCAGGAATTTATATTCAATACGAATGCTAATTAGTGAATCTGATGTCACCAACTGTACAGAAGACGCTTTGAAATCCTGTATCCGAGTGAGGACAAAAATGAGCGAATGTCATTTGCATCATTTCTCTCCCCAAATAAAATATGTAATCTGAGAGAAGTAGCAAATATTAAGTTCAACAATGAGCCCAATTCAGTCGAACAAATCGAGCTGACATTTGTCCCGGTTCAGTGCAGTATCACCGATCTCTGTACATCATTGGAAACAAAGTCAATAATGCAGAAGATGTCCGTTCTGATCGAATACCGTGACTGCATGCAATATGGAATTAAGTTCAATAAAACTCATAGCATTTCAGCTGGACGCGGTGCGGGGAAATGCCGTAGCCTTAAAGTCCTGCATTGCTTTTGCTCCTGCGTTATCAAATCAGGAATTTCACAAAAAGGCACTGATCTGATCAGTAAGTGACCATTCACCGGTCCCTCTGTGTTTCGGGAAGTGTTTCGGGTGCATCGAGAAGGTGAAAACAGAAGAGTACTGCGGTCTGATGTTTTAGTTGGGAGCAATGCTGAGAAACACCCGATACAGATGCTGTGGAAACTGTCGGACGCTCATTGAGCGCATCCGCCATTAGACCACAGGTGGAGAATATTTGGAGATGGGTGGAAAGCATTGATACCCAATGAACACACGGGTGCACAGTGAGAGTGTGAGAAGGCTGCATGGACTCGAAACTGGCGGCATAAACAAAAGCAAGAGTGTTTAGGTCACCCCGAAGTGTAAAATAAAATAATCAGGTGGAGGTAAAGTGGAGAGAGGAGAGCAATGTGACCAATAGTAAGTCAGGTGCAGTTAGATTCAACGTGCAGTGAACACATTGTGAATGGCTGGGGTGGTCAATTTCAATTTCCTCAAAGCCACCGGGTCAAGGCAAGAAGCTGTCTTGACAACATTAGTGAACCAACAAGAACGAACTTTAATGGGGATGGATACAGATTACGTAGAAACTTCACACACTGAATAGATGGTCTTCAAGTTTTTAGTAATTCTAAAGCCACTGATTTTCAGTCTCGCCCATTGTCCTCTTGCATTCAGTTGCAGAACAGCCCCTAATGTCCCAAACTCTCTAAAGCCCCACACCACCCACCTCGGGACGGATAGAGCTGTTATTTCTCTGTCATATTATTTCTTTCGTTAAGGTCATTAATCTGTGTACACTAGTCTTTCTGATTTGTTCCACATTTACTCTTTCTGCGTATAGAAAATGTTCGACAGTCTGTCAGAGGTGCAGATGCCATATACTGTGTGTTGGTTAACCCTAACATAGTTTGCAAACTGCGTTTTGGACTAAACAACCATAGAAATGCAGAAGGTACTATTTTTTTTCTTCTTCAAGAATCACTATTTGGCCGCGCTGAATACATTGTGTGCCAGACCGGCCTTTAGCGAGAGAGTCAGATATGGTCCAAGTCTTCGTGAGGGGCAGAGCCTGAGGTGCAGCACAGTTAATGATTAGAGATTCAGTAGGGAGACGGAGTGCAGATGAGACTTCTCTCCCTCTACTAAGCCAGGAATTGAATAGGTAATTATGGGTTCATCATGCCCGGTGACAGAGAGAATCAAAGTCTTTATCAGCCGAAGAACTTTGATTCTACAGAGGAGGCGCTGATCTGTGGTGTTTACTTTGAATGTTGAGTAATGGAGAGGACAGAGGCTTTCACTGTGCTCAGAGTCAAAAACAAACAGGCGAATGAAAATGTCCATTGCAGCCGCCGTATGATATTTATGGAAGGTTGGTGCAGCGGGCAGGGACAGATTTTGGGATCGGCGCAAATTTAAGTTTACATTCCCGATAGGTAAACAGCAACACAAGGAAAGAGATCTTTGAAAATCCGCGGTGGTTGGGGCAGTCTACACGATGCACTGGAACAACTCAACAAGGCTCATGGACAACTTCCTAACCTACGACTGCAACCATCTAGAAGTTCAGGAGCAGCAAATCATGGCGATTCCGCTGCCTGGACATTTCCCGCTAAAATACGCCATTGTAACGCGGAAAGGAATATCGCAATTCCATTACAGTCTCTGAGTCAAGACCCTGGTTCTGTCCCCCCAACAGCCATGTGGGATACCCAGTCCTCAAGTACATCAGCTGTTCCATAAGACAACTAACACATCCGTTCGCAAAGACAGGCGGAGATGGACAATACAATGCTAGGTCAGCTTGAGAAATTCACGGCTCTTGAGCAAGTAAAACAGAAATTGAATATCGGGATTTGACAGCATCCCTAACAATCGGTAAATAGAATAAGTCGTCAGTCTGACCGGGCGTTTTCAACCTTTACCGAATATAAACGTGGAGTTACGAATATATATCAAGCAAACAAAAAGGACAGACTGTATTTGTGGGTAACATGGGGAGCAGTGGACGTGACATGCGTGTTGTGTGCGATAACAAAACTATGGTATAGCTACCTCTAGAAATAGTTTCAGCATCAGAACTCGACTTACCAGAGATGGCAACAACAGCAAGAATTGGGTAGTAAATCGGAGCAAAGTTCCAGAGCGCGATTTGGATCCGCTGTGATAATGTCAGTTCATCTGAATGAGTTTTGAAGTGAGCAACCCCATTGAAACTTTCTGATCCATTGGTGTAACTTTCCACTGAACTGATCCCAGATTCAGACCCAGTCCTGAACTGTCCCACTCCACTCTCCAGAGCTTGTGCGTCGGAACTCCGATTCCCGGGTCTGTTGAACAATGTCATTACCGGAGGCGATGCTCGTACTGACAATCATTGGAGGCAAACCCTATTTGTAATACAGAAGCACGCCTCAATGACTTAATCAGACCTCATGGGTGTTCCCTTAATTAAACCCAGTGGATGAACAGGTGCAGTTAACCCCTGCATTGACAGTGAAATAAAGTGGCAAGGATAGAGTGGAGGGAACAATATGAAAGGATCGGGGTTGAAACTTATTTGTCATGAGCTTGCGGTAGAGAAACTATCACCGAACATTTCCTCCAGACGGCTGGCACATTAGACAGCTGATTGTTTGTTTGTTTGTTTATTTTTTAAGTACACGGTCTGTTGTTCACTTGAATGAGCGAACGGTGATAAACTTTCTAAGTCTCAAAGACAGGATTAAAACCTCAACTATCCAAACGTGGAAACCGATAAAAAAAGACAAGTTATAAAACAAGAAAGCTTAGAAACCACAAGGACTCTGTGAAATTTCGATGTCGAAACATGATAGAGCGTATGGCGGATAGTGATGCTCCACCAAGAATATTGCATTCTCCGGTTATGCTTAATCCTGTACACTCGGATCTATACTCAGCATCATCCCCCATCACACTACGCTCGCTTTCCATAAATTAGAATTCCATGTAATGACTCCTTTAATCACTGAGCGAGGGACAAGTAAACGTTTCTTCTCAATTACTTTGCACCGACAGAAGCTTCTGATGATATTTCTCCCCCACCCCCACCGAATCCGCATTATTTGCAATGACGAGAAAATCTGCAGATGCTGGATATCCAAGCAACACACGCAAAATCTGGCGGAACAGCAGGACAGGCAGCATCTATGGAAAAGTGTGTATAGTGGATGGTTCACGTTGAGGCCATTCATTAGTACTAGCAATAGAAAATTGAAGTCCTACAACCGCCGGCTCAAGAACAACTACTTCACTTTAGACCAGCAGTGTGAAGCTCCGCACGACATTCCTCCAGTTTCCGACAGTCGGCAGTGTAAATCGACGTTGATTGGATGAGCAAAAGCCGAGTTCACCAAGGGGATAACAGTTATGATCATCTAAATCCGAAGAAGAACAAAGATGAGCAAATAAAAGACTCAAATTTAACGGGGAGAGAAACCCTGTCCGCCACGGAATTAACCCCAGTGAACTGTACACCCGGATGTCTTCTACTCCATATTCTTTTCGCGGACAATTATAAGATTCATCTCGAAAACTCGGCTCCCTATCTCTGCAGTGCCTTGAATGTCTCCTGGTAAAATGAATTATCTTTATTGTCATTGCATAGTACAATTTGTCACGCACCGATACAGCGGAAATGAATTTGCAGCTCTCGTACTCAATGCTATAAAACAAATAAAATAAATAAACAATAAATTTAAAAAAGTAAACAGCCAGTACAATCAATGTCCAGCAGTACAAAAACACAACTCAGATGATAAATACTGATTGTTTTCTCTCAACTTTTTCGGTTGGCTTACTATCCAGATATAAAACTGTTTGCATAAATACTCCACTTTCGCATAATTCTGCTTCGAGTTTCCATGCCTCTCCTCGCTTGCTCGCTTGCCTCTACTTGCTTTAATGTAGTTGCGGGGCACTGTGCTGTCGTGCTCGCTTATCTGCCTCGTATTTCATAATCCGAATTCTCACCACAAATCTCTACCGGGTAAAAATGCAGGAATAAGGGGTTTCACAGTTCAAAGTATCTCAGTGCTTAAAAAGATGAGGCAGTAGTTGAAATAGATCCGCTAAAAAGTTGGAAGTAAATATATTTAATTTCAGCAACTTGGTCCGAGATCGTGCTGAGTAGAGATGCCTGCCTTTTTGCTGGAATAATAGAGATATAAAACGCTGCGCTAAAAATCGACCCTACGGCTCAACTAATGGTGCTGAAGCATTATTCTGCCATGTCCCGTTGACCCGTAACCGGACCATTCCTGTCCATAACCTTCCCATCCATGTATTGGTACACGTTGAAGTAGAATCTCAGCCCTCCTGTAACTCATTGCACACTCCCACCACCATCGAGTGAATAACTTCCCCTTGATGTGCCCTTAAACATTACAGCTTTCACATTTAGCCTCACGTAAATTCAGTGTAAAGAAAGCCTGCTTGCGTTGACCCCATCTATATCCTTCATAAATGTACAGTATATATCTTACTCAAATCTCCCCTCATTCTCCTACACTGTGGGGAATATATTCACAACTTATTAAACTTATCCCTTAAGCGGCAGAGTCAAGTTCCAGCACATTCCGGCAATGTTTTTTTCTGCACACCATTGTATTTCTATGTCTTCTGTAGGTATTAGAACCATCTTGTTCCCGTGGTGTCACGTGGCTCTGCGCCGTGTCCAAGGAGGCATTAGACGAGGACAGGGCGCTCGGGGCCTTATGACAACATGTCGTATGAGAGCAGTTGCTGTGTATCAGAAATCCTGGTTATGTAAACACTAACGTCCGGTAGAACAACTCTGAAAAGTATTGACTGCGGCCGGGATTACCCATCTTCTAAAAACACTGCCCAGAGGAAGGTGATGGCAAACGATTACTGCACAAAAAATGCCGCAAACTATTATGGTCATGGAAAGGGTATGACCGCTTAAGTCTGATAGGCACCAATCGCATCCAGCAGCACGTGGTCGCGGAACTCTTATTGAAATGCACTCGCATTCTCTGAGGTTCACACTCCCTAATACTGGCCAAACTGGTGTGGTCTTCGCCATTCCCAGTCTCCAACTTCGCTCTATTTCGTAGTAATGTGCTTTGTGTGTGTGTATGATCCTGAACTGCTCGCCGCTCCAATCATTTCATCTGTGGTGCCGAGGACTGTGGCCACAAATGACTTAGGATTTTATTTTTTATCTCAATAATATCCTGCTATCTGTCGAGAATGATGTTAATTTGAGCCATTTTCATTCGTAAAACCACTGAAATAATTTAATATAATTTACATAGAGATACTACGCAGAATAGACCCTTCCAAACCCCTGAGCCGCGCCTCCAGCAATCCATTGATTTAACACGGTATAGTTTACAACGAAACATTATCCTCATAAAAGGCACATCTTTGGACTGTGGTAGGAAACTGGATCAATCGGAGTAAACCCACGCATTCACAGAAGATTCTGACGAACCGAGTTGTAACGGAATGGCGCTAGTCGCTACCCTGAAACATTTCACCATTCACACAGCCTCTCCCACGATCAGTGGAATGCAGATTGCTTGCATTTACCACATCTCTACCCTCTTTGAATTTCTATATCTCCACCAAATCTTCTGCCATTCTCCTGCGTTTTCAAGAATGAACCCATTCCCTGTAGGTCAGGTCCTCAGGTCCCGGTAACAATCCTGTAACTATTTTCTTTACTCTTTCAATCCTACTGCAATGTCGTTTGTAGGCAGGTGGCCAGAACTGCACACAATACTCCATATTAGACCTCAACGACATCTTTGATGTATGAAGGGCAATCTGCCAAATGATCATGTTAACTCCTTACGACTTTCAAGCGAATATGGTTCAGTGATCCTACATTCTACGGCACTCCTCAATGCCCTGCCGTTTAGTAAGTGTGTGTGTGTGTGTGTGTGTGTGTGTGTGTGTGTGTGTGTGTGTGTGTGTGTGTGTGTGTGTGTGTGTGTGTGTGTGTGTGTGTGTGTGTGTGTGTGTGTGTGTGTGTGTGTGTGTGCGCGCGCGCATTAACGAAAGTATTCAATGTAATTACAAATGGAGCCGGGGTGTGCCGCAGCATGTAAAATGCAACTACGTCGTTTCAAAGATCATATTAGATGTTAATCACGGTCTTTCCCCGAGAGAAGGAGAGGGAGACTGAGATAAATAGAGAGAGAGAGACAGAGACAGATAGATGGGGGAGAGCTTCTGTCTACTTCTTCCTGTGTTACATGTCGAATGATGGGTGCTTGTTGATTATAGAGGGTGGTAAAAGAGAGAGAGGGGGATAGAGAGAGAGGGGGCGAGAGAGAGAGAGAGAGAGAGAGAGAGAGAGAGAGAGAGAGAGAGAGAGAGAGAGAGAGAGAGAGAGAGATGAATACATGAATTTGAGATAAAGTCGGAATGACGTCGAGAAATAAAACAGAAGTCCTACATTGAGTAAAATGCGGGAAGCTTGGAAGAAGTGGTTCACTGTGAAACATGACGAATTTAGTTTGTGATGTACAGTAGGATATATAAATATGTGGTATATCATAAAATACCCCAGAAGTCAGTTTAAACATAGTAACTCTATGGAAAATACTTTATACGTTATACTTTACTGTCACGAAACAATTGATGTTAGAGAGTACAATCATCACAGTGATATTTATTTCTTTGCTTCGCGCTCCCTGGAGTACAAGTCGAAGTAAATACAATAAAATTTTAAATTATCAATCGTAATTAGAAAATAGAAAATGGAAAGTAAGATAGTGCAAGTCAGGTCCGGATATTTTGAAGGTACGGCCCAGATCCCGGTCAGGATCCATTCAGCAGTCTTATCACAGTTGGAAAGAATCTGATCCCATATCTGGTCGAACGAATCTTCATGCTCCTGCACCTTCTCCCGGAGGGAAGTGGGACAGAAAATGTGTTGGCTGGGTGGGTCATGTCCTTGATAATCCTGGCAGCACTGCTCCGGCAGCGTGTGGTGTAAAGTGTGGTGAGGTGTAAATGACAGCAGCATCGAATATCATGTAAATTTAGACTGATCTTAAATGTGTTTAAAAATGTATCTGACATTTACGGTATACATTTCACACAGACAAACTTTAAACACACCCGCCCAGCATTGCGGGAGAAGCATTTCACACTTCAAACCAACAAGTGACCAACTGCATTAACGATTTGTTCAGTTTAATATCCGCACGAAATCATTGAGAATTTGATGTAACCGCCGGCTGCAACTCTCCAGTTCACCACTTCTCTCAGCATTATGAAGGGATCATTTTCTCCGTAAATGCCAGGGAAGTCTCGACCCATACGCTGCATTTTCCTCGTGAGCCCGCACTGTTTACATATCTACACACTGCCATTTGTTACCCAAACAAGGAACAAATTCCGCATGAATTGAGCTGAGAAATTCTCAGTTCAGGTGGACTGTATGCCCAAGCTTCAATAAATAAAAAGAAAGAAAGAAAAAAAGATGCGAGAAGAATTTATGTGATCAAATGGCTTCTTCCGGAGTTCGGACACTCCCGGAACATAGGACAGTCCATCACATGAACTTCCGGCCCATGATATCGGTGCCTTCCATGATGCCAAATACAACCAATCCGTGCAGTCCATCTGCTTCGTTTCATGTACCTCCCGAAAAGCAACCGAATGTCGCTGTCACATTCGGTCTCGTGCATTTGTCCAACTTGATTCTTTTAAACGTATCCCCTCTCATCAATGACCGTGTCCTCGACAATTTGTCATTTCGAACACGAGAAATTTATTCTGGTGGCCGACAGTAATTTGCGTTCCTGATTTTGTAAACTTCAGTCAGGTCCAAGGGAAAATAATTAGTTAATCTAAACCTTCATTTGCCGGCACGCAGTGGTAGTCTTCACTTCTTCTAAACGTTTGCCAGATTCTACCCTTCCCAAACTACAGTAATTCCGAATGGCAGTCACCGACGGTTTGAATAAACTTTTTTCCTCCTGTGCTTCACAATAAACCAAAGCGTTGACACACCTGTTGTTGGAACAGATTGCTCCCGCTTGAACCCATTTATGCTTCTCATCATTTGAATTACACTGTTACGTCTGTTCAGATTGTTCTACGTCCCAGAAATGAAACACTGCCTTTTCAAAGGCTCCTCATTGGTGAAATATTAGATCCCACGTAATATTCACCCATGTCCCACTTCTGGACATTCATGTAGTGCAATCACATCTGTATCGAACTGTGACCATCAGAACTACACATTTTATAGCATACGTGAAACCACTTACTGTATGTTTCATAACGCAGGCAACACAACTTCGCTACTTTCATAAAGTGGGTGATAATGCTAAGTAACCTTTTTGAATTATTCACCTTTAACTGAAACTACAGACGTGCAGAAATATTCAATAGGTTCGTCTTTATCCTAGGTGGAAGAAGATCGAATGGTAACATGATCGAGACTTATTAATTCACAAGAGGTGCAGTAGGGTTAGACAGCTAAAGTGATTCTCCTGTAATAAAGGGAGCAGAGAAAGAGTTTAAAATATATGACAGCAGAAAAATCGCAGACTCGTCACTGAGTTTCTATTTGGGTTCACTGATATACGGTCGGACAGATGTATTAAAAACGGAATGCAATAGACGAGTCTGTCAGAAATGGAGGTGTGATGCTTCTGCAGTCAGATAGCAATAGGAAATATACAACATATGAATGAGGCCTAGCAAAGTGTCATACACAGTTGAAAGCACCGGTCTTTATATCACAGATTGTAAGGGCAAGTTTATAATTCTCTCTCCCTCTCTCCTGCACTCTCTCCCAGTTTCTCATTCCCTCTACTGATTTTTCTCTCATAGTCTTCTCCTCCTTCTCTGTCTCCCCGGCTTTTCTCTCGCATTTATCTCCCCCTTCTTTCTCTCTTCAGACTCCCGGACACCTGTCTCTCCATATCCCCCGATCTCTTTCTCCTCCCTCCTGTCTTTTACAGTCTCTGCCCCCCCCCCCCCCGCCTCCAGTTTCTCTCCAACTCCGGTTCGTTAGCCCAACCCCGAACTCTATCCCACATTCACGCTCCCTTCCCAACCCCATACGTCTGCGCTCCTCTGAGCTCTCTATCGGCCATTCTCTTTCTCCTACATTCACTTTCTAGAACCTGAGGCTCTCTTTCTCAGATTAAACTCTCCCCTCCCTTCTCTTGCTCCCTGACCCGGTTTAACTCTTTTCCTCAGTGTCTTTCTTCCTCCGGGCCATCCCACTCGCGGTTTCTCCCCACTCCAAATCTCTCTACTGCAGATCGTTCTCCTCACCGCAGTCGCACTTCTCATCCAAGAACACATCACACTACTGGGCTCTCTATAATCCAACCACCCCGCGGAATCTCTACAGAGGGCTCCCTCCCTGTCTCATTCTCCACACCAAATGCCAAGTCTCATTCTCACAAGTCTTCCACACTCTGTTACAGATTGTTTCTCTCCCGTCTCTTTCTGTCCAGTTCCTTCCCCTCTCCACGCACACTCTCTCTACGCCGTCTTCTGTCCGGTCCCATACTCTCTTCACTTCCAGACCTACCTGTCCCCGAACGTCTCTCTTTGACCAATCTCTCTCGCCCTCTCTCTCCCCTCGTCCCCGTCTCTTTCTTTCGCTGTCTCTTCCCTCGTCTACATTCTCTCCCATGTCTCTCTCCCTCCACCTCTCTCCCACCGTTTCTCTTACTTCGATTCTCTCTCCACCATCTGTCAACGCATCACTTTTATCTCCGTTCCCTCCCCCCCCCCCCCGCTGTCTCTGAAATTTTACCAGCTTTCACATAAAAACTAAAATTATAATGAACATGCGATTGTACTGGAGTGAATGCAGAGGATGCAGTTTGCTCGGATGGAAATTTATTACAAATCAGGAAACGACGTTCCTTTCTTGAAGCAGACTATGAAATGGGAATTTCCATAGAAACCTGTGCAATTATGAATAGCATGCACGAGTTCTGTAGTGCTAACACATCTCATTAACAGATTTATATAATATCAAGAACATGTAAGGGTTACTGTAAGTTCCTGTAGATTATTTGACTTTCCTTTTCATTTCATCGTCTGCAAAAGTCTAAGGAAACGAATGGAATTAATTTCTACTGTTCAGGTGTTGAATATGTTGAGTGGGGATATGATGCTGCAGAATTAAAAACAAATACAAAAGCGGGAATGTTTAAAAGCGGCCGAAGAATCTATTCCTGTGCGGTGTCTCTCTCGGGCTCTAAGCCTGTTTTATTATCGCCGCTTCTACGTTCTCATAAAACGGCAGGTTCTGTTGTGTGAAGATAGAAAATACTAATACCTTGTCTTGCTGGAATTAGATATTGTGTTTATTAATTAGTTGAATTATTGACGACAACGGATATTTCGCTGCGCTGATGAACTGCTCTCTGAACTTGGACTGAATTGAACGTGTTTGTGCAGCAACTTTATATCATCAGCATGTATCCGGTGTGTTGAAATATGTACTCCGAGTCATTGTAATTATTTTGATCTAGCCCGGCAATGGGATGGTAAAGAAATTCGGCAACATATACTGACCAGAGGATGATGTAGCTTCCGGAGATGGTGAGAAGTAAAATCACAGACCTCCTCCTGCTCTCCATCTCCAGGTCACTGCTGCTCTCCGTCTTGCTTAGACCCTTCAACGTCTTACGGACGCGACTATTCACTATAATGTGTCTGACTGTCAGAGCGTTAAACAGCAGTATTAAAACAAATGGCAGTAACGGCGTGATAACGACGAAATACGATCGATATCCTACCCACCCAGCTTCAGTATAGGAGCTCGGTTTTGGAAAACACTCCCAGGGTTTATTGTCAATCACTTTCGCAGGCTTGCTAACAAAGAAGTAAGGCACATTTTTACAAAAGAGCAGAACACCACTAGTTGTCAGAACCACAGCCGCAGTTTTCCCGGTGCAACATTTTGCTTTTAGCTTCTGGCAACAAAAAGCGACAAACCAATCAAACGTGAAAGTGACAATGAACCAGACAGACATTTATGTGGCTGTCTCTTTCAGGAGGAAGATCATACTGCATATTGGAGTGACGTCCAGGAATGTCCCGGGAAAGTAGTAATAACTGACCCGCCACAGAATGATCTCAAAGACGATAGATGCAGATCCGCCGTAGCCATGGCCACCAAGTATCGAGTGGTACAGATGGAGAGACCACACTTCTCGCGGGACAAGATCACAATCGCCACTAAACTCACTGGGAGAAAAAAAAGAAAGAATGCGTGAATTTATTTCTCGCCACTAGCTGTGTCTGAAGGCAGGGATTAACTGGAAATTCAGAACAGTCGAACTTTAAGTATATGGTAGTTCATTTCTGGAAGTTTAAACAGTTTAAATTGGGCGTGGCAGACACCACAAACGAGTTCATGTTTGGTGAAAGGGTATTGTACTCGGTACTGGAAGAGGAGTAACGTTTGGGAAGGAACATTTTCAATTGATCGTCGAGGGCATTTGGAGAATTCAATTTAAATCTTCCAGCATTGGTTTGTTTGTTTTTTTTTTCCCCCATGTGTAGTCTGGGCACTTTAGCAACTTTCTTAGCGATGCTGACTGCCGCGTTCCCGTTACCAATCTTCTGGCCCTATCCCCATACGGCGAAGCCCTGCTCCCTCCGGCTCTGCCCATTCACAGAACGGAAAGTTGAAGGCAAATTAATTGCCCCGGTTCGCATGTCTTTGTCTCCGCCTCGACTCCCGGCTTGTCCCGCGCCCACAGGAGACCCGTTTGCCTCGCTTATTTTAAATTCTGCAACTACTGGTGATCGGGGTTCTTTCACGGAATGTTTTCGTATCCGATCAGAAATTTCTAATTTTCACTTTTAATCGTTTTTCTGACCCGCTGAATGTTTCAGGAATCTTGTGCGTCCTTGCTTATTCCACCCAACGTCCAAAGAAAAGATAATGTAGGTACTTGTAAACATCTGATTTTTTAGCGTTTGCTGCAAATTACCGCAGCATTATTCCAAATGCTTCGACGTTCATGGACCCAGAGCGGCGTTTTGCATGAGCCTTACCCCGTCTGGCTCTAACGGGCACTGATGGGTTTCCTCCTAACCCATGGACGTACGTAGCAAGCTATCTAGCCTTCTGGTTGAGAGCACTACCTGAGAGAATTCCAGATCTAAACGAGATAGTTATTTCGATTCACTATAAAGAAGACTTTGGAGAGCATTACTGGGCCGAAAGGGCTGTTAATGTCAAAAACGTTCTAATATTCTCTTCAATATCACTGACGAGTCAATTCCCGTCACGATTCCTCTTCAGATTTGCAGCAATATCTTAAAATCTGAATGTAAAGCCTGTCGCGTTATTGGTGCAACTCCAAGTAGCCCGTAAAGGTGACGAGTGCGCTGGATTATTGGCGTTTACTTCGACAAGCGACCGGGCATTGATAAATCACAAATGCCTGCCATGAGTCCATCTCCCCGATCTTCTACTCTTCATCACTTTCACCTGCCGGGATATTTTCAGCCAACTCGGTTTTGTCACGGTAAACACGTGGAAATCTGCAGCTGCGGAAAATTCAAGCAAGACACTCAAAATTCTGGTGGAGCGCAGAGGGCCAGGCAGCATCTATCGGAAGAAGTACTGCCGACGTTTCGGGCCGAGACCCTTCGTCAGTTATAGATGCTGCCCGCTGCATTCCACCGGCATTTTGTGTGTGTTGCTCCGTTTTATCACAATGTCGGCTCCTCTCTCACTGATGCAACCCCATCATAACACTGTTGGTAACTGAATGAATCCAAATACCGCTCACACAGAAAAGCAGTTGTTAGTTTGCCTCTGTTCGTACCAGGAAACCAATAATGGCAATGATCAAATAATATATCTTTCCCACAAGGTACAATGCTTCAAATATTCTGTGTGAGATCCAGCCTGTCTTCCGGCTACCTATAATCCAGACGAAGGAACTCTGATCTGATAAATCTCGACGGTCATTCATTTATACTTGACCCACCATGCTGAATATCTAATACTGCACAAGGCTGACGTGTCTTCCAACAGCTGGGGTAAGAAATAATCATGATGTTACTGAAATATAATCCCAGTTGTGATGAGGAAGATTGACAAGAAGTTGCAAAATCTCAAATAAGAAGAAATGACGATTTGAGAATTCAGTGAATGCTGTTACTCAATACTCTTAGGCTCACCTCTCGGTTTCAGAATTATTATTCATGGTCCTGTCAATTCCGAGATTCCGTAGACTTTGTTATGATAGACCAATGAGCTAACGCCATTCAGCTGCTTTGTTTCATTCTGGGAATGTTCTCTGTTATAGAGCTTGCAACAGAAATCCCTGGCAATCCCTGGCAAGTCATTCCAGGCACTTACAACCCTCTGTGTAAAAGAAAATACCCCTCATGTCTCCCACAAACTGCTCTCCCTTAACTTAATTGTGTAGGTAGGCCCTCTGGTGCTTACTCTCTGTGCCCTGGGAAACCAGTACTGGATAGAGCCTTATCTATACCTCTCATAATCATGTAGATCTCTAATAAAGACCCCTCTCATCCTTCTATTCTCCAAAGAAAAAAGTCCCAGCTCTGCTAACAATGCCTCAAAACACTTGTTTTCCCATCCAGACAATTTCCCTGTAAATCTCCTCTGCACCGTCTCCATAACTTCCACATCCTTCCTATAATGAGGTGACCAGAATGGAATACAATACCCTAAGTGTAGTCTCACCAAAGTTTAGTAGATTTGCAACATGACCTCTCTACTCTTGAACTCAATCCCCGTATTAAAGAAGCCTAGCATCCCCTAGGCCTTCTTAACTATTATATTAATCTGTGCAGCGACCGTGAGGGATGTATGGATTTGAACCCCAATGTCCCTCTGTTCATCCACACACTTAAGTAACTGACCATTAACCCTGTACTCAGCCTTCTGGTTTATCCTTCTAAAATGGATCACCGCACAGTTAATCAGATTGAACTCCATCTGCCACTATTCTGGCCAACGCTGCAATCTGTACATACCCTCTTGTAACCTTCGACAACCTACAGCTCCATCCACAACTCCTCCAATCATCGTCTCATCCGCAAACTTACAGATCCATCCTCCTGCGTCTTCATCCAGGTCATTTATAAATATCATAAACAGCAGGGGTCCCAGGACTGATCCTTGCAGCACTCCACTAGTCACCGACCTCCATGCAGAATACTTTCTTCCACAACTAACGCCTGCTTTCCTCCAGTAACCATTTTTTTATCCAAACAGCAAGGATTCACTGATCCCATGCCTCATGACTTTCTGGATGAGTCTCTCGTGGGGGACCTTGTCAAATGCCTTGTTAGAATCGATGTAGACATCTACCGTCCAACCCTCATCAATTTATTTTGTTATCTATTCAAAAAAACTCAATTGGGCTCATGAGGCACTATGTTCCCTTCAGAAAGCCATGTTGACTATCCTTGAGTAGACTGTACTTCTCCAAATGCTCGTAGATCGTATCCCTAAGAATCCTTTCCAATGGTTTGCAGACCACCGACGTAAGACTCACTGGGCTATAGAAGGTCTCACCAGGTTTCTCTGTTACCTTTTTAACAAGGAAACTACATTAGCCGTTTTCCAATCCTCCGGCACCTCCCCTGCAGCCAAAGAGGAATCAAAGATCATAGCTACTGCTCCAGCGATCTCTTCTCTCACTTGGCACAGCATCCAGGGGTATATCTCGTCCAGACCTGGGGATTTGTGGTTTTTAAGAAAATCCAACACCTTCTTCCTTAATCTCCACATTCTCCAGCACACAGGCCTGTTCTATTTCGACCTCAGCCTGATCAAGATCCTTTTCACTTATGAACACTGAAGCAAAGTATCCATTTTGTAACTCCACAACCGCCTGTGCCTCCAGGCACATGTTGACCTCCTTATCCTTTTGCGGCCCCATCTTCATTCTTGTCATCGTTGCTCTTCACATATGCATAGAACACCTTGGGGTTTTCCTTAATCCTAGATGTCAAGGCCTTCTTATGCCGCCTTCAAGCTCTCCTAAATCCTTTCTTAAGCTCCTTCCTCGCTAACCTATATTTCTCATGAGCCTCTCCTGCTTCCTGCTTCTTATATCTAACATATGCTTTCTTCTTTCGCTTGACGAGTTGCCTCATGTGTTTTCTCAGCCACGGTTCCCTTTTCCTACCACTTTTTCCTTGCCTCAGTGCGACAAACCTATCCTGAACCCAGCGCAGGTGTTCCCTAAACTTCCTTCACGTTACTTATGTGCTTTCCCCTTTGAACATCTGTTTCCAATTTACTCCTGCTAGTTCCTGCCTCATCCCTTCAGTTAGCCATTCCCCAGTTAAGCACTTTCCCATTGCCTGTTTTTATCCTTTTCCATAGCAATGCTGAAGCTAAGGGAGTTGAGGTCACTCACAACAAAATGCTCTGCCACCTGATCAGGTTCATTACCTAGAACTAGATCCGGTATGGCTTCTCCTCTCATCAGCCGGTCCACATACTGTATCAGGAATCCTTCTTGAACACACCTGACAAATTCAGCCCCTTGCAGTCAGGTGGTGTCAGTCAATATGAGGGAAGGTGAAATCACCAATAACTACAACCCTGTATTTCCTGCACCATTCTAAAACCTGGCTGCTTATCTGTTCCTCGGAGTGGGGCATATAGACTACTCCCAGCACACGTGATTGTTCTCTTCCTTTTTCTGACTTCCACCCACACCGACTCAATGGATACGCCCTCTGCAGCATCCTCCCTTTTCTATAGACGTGAAACTTTCCATGACCAGTACTGCTACTCCCACACCCCCCACCCACCTTTCTACCTCCCATCCTATTCCTTTTAAAACACCTCAACCTCGGTACCTCCATCAGCCAATGCTGTCCTTCCTCCAGCCAGGTTTCAGTAACGGCCAGTGTCATAACTCCACATACTGATCCATGCTCGAAGTTCATCCACTTTATTCCTAATACTCTTAGCATTGAAATAGAAACATTTCAACCCCTCTGTGGCGACATTTATGTTTTATCTCCTGCCTGTCCTTCCTCACCAACTTAGATCACATAGCATCATGCCCTTGTCCTTGTACCCTAATCTCTGCACTCACATTCTGATTCCCACCCCCTGCCAAACAAGTTTAAACCCTCTCCAACAGCTCTAACAAACCTGGCCGCCAGGATATTGGTCCCTTTCCAGTTCATGTGCAGCCAGTCCACTTTGACCTTTCCCGGAAGAGATCCCAATGTTCCAGAAATCTGAACCCATTTCCCCTGCACCAACTCTTCAGCCACCCATTCAACGGCCATGACTTCCAGTTCCTACCCTCTCTGCCAGCAATCCTGAGGTTACCACCCTTGCTTTTTAACTTTTATATTAACTCTCTATATTCCTTCTTCAGGACCTCATCCCTACTCCTATCTATGTCATTGGTCCCCACTCGGACCACAGCTGACTGCTCACCCTCTTTCCTGAGAATACCGAGAACTCGATCCAAGAAATCACGGACCCTAGCACCAGGGAGGCCACACACCATCCAGGATTCTCGATCTTTCCCACAGAACCTTTTATCTGTCCCCCTGACTATCGAATCCCCAATCACTACTGCTCTCTTCTTTTCCCTCCTTCCTTTCTCAGCAAATGGGCCAGTCACTGTGCCAGAGACACGACCAGTACAACTTGTCCCTGGTAGGTCATCTCCACGAACAATATCCAAAACAGTAAATTTATTGTTGATGGGAACGGCCACTGGGGTGCTCTGCTCTCTCTGTCTATTCCCCCTCCCTCCCCGGACAGTCACCCAGTTAGTTACCTGTCTCCTGATTTTTAAGGGAGACTGTCTCCTTGAAACTTCTTCCTATTACTGCCTCTGCCTCACGAATGATCCGAAGTTCATCCAGCTCCAGTTTCCTAACTCGGTTTGACAAGAGCTGAAACTGGATGCTTCCCATGCTGGTATAGTCATCAGAGGCAATTGTGTTGTCCCTGACTCCTACATCCTACAATCGGAGCACTGGACTGCCCTACCTACTACCTCCATCACCAACTCCTAAGTTAATTAAATTAATTAAAGAACCTTACCCAGCCTTACCCACTGGGAGCAAGTTCGTCCTCCGCCTCTGCTCACCAAAACCTCTCGAATCAAAGCCTCAAAGCTCCACTGCTGCTCTGGCCCCACGCACTCACTGGCCGCTCTACTTGATCTACCCCTCTTTTTATTTGTTTGTTGAGCTATTCAATTTACGATTACCCAATCAGACTGCTTGGTCACCTGCCCTCGATTGCCCAGTCAGCTGCTTTCTGCTGAGTCTGAACTATTCAAATCTTTTCATTATTATTGTCCAAAATAACAAGAGTACATCGAAGTAAATAACACTTAAGATGTGTAAAGGAAAAAAAAACATTGTTTTAAAGATTGAAAAATATGGTGACACAAAAAAAGAAAAGAAAAGAAAAACACTAAAGCAAAGAAAAGTGAGGAAAAAACATATTAAGCGTTCAACCCCGGAGCCATGCGCCATGCAAAAAGCTTCTGAAGATAACCAGCAAACCGCCAGCAAGAAAAAAAAATACAATTAGATCATGGAGAAAATTATCAATTAACTTCAATGGTAATAATGAGCAAATGAAATCCTTCTTTTATCAAAATCAAACACAGGTTCAAAGGCTCGACTTCTAATTTTCTCCAAACTAAGACGCAGCATCGCTTGAGAGAACCACTGTAACAGAGTAAGAGCCGACATACCTTTCCACTTTAACAGAATGGCTCTCCTAACTATCATTGTAACAAAGGCAATAACATGTTTGTCAGACAAAGAAATAGCTTGGATATTTTAAAGAATTATTCCAAAAAGTACAGTTAATTTGTTAGGTCGTAAATTAATTTTAAGCGTTTTAGAAATTGTAGAAAAAAACTGACTTCCAGAACCGTTTCAGTGTAGAACAAGACCAAAACATCTGTGTCAGTGTAGCTGGCTCACTTTTACATCTATCACAATAACTGTCAAAATTAGGAAATATTTTAGACAATCTCTCCTTCGTCAAATAGTAATGAGTACAACTTTAAACTGAATCACTGCATGACTAGCACAAATCAAAGAAGAGTTAACCAACTTCAGAATCCGTGTCCAGTCCTCCATCATTAAAGACAAATTAAGTTCCAATCTTGTTTAATCTTAAATAAAGGACACTTATCCCATTGTAATAGTAAATTATGAATTCTTCCAATGGAACCCTTCATCAGTGGGTTCATACTCGTAATAGTACCTAACAAGCCGGCATTCAATATGTAAGGAAAATTAGTTAAATGTTTTTGTAAGAACTGTCTAACTTTAAGGTATTGTAAAAATTATGAGTAAGAATGAGAATATTTATCAACTAATTGTTCAAAAGACATCGGTCTATCTTCTTTAAATAGATTCAAAAAATAATTAATGTCTTTATTTTGCCAAAGTAAAAAAATTGGATCACTCAAAGAATGCTTAAAAAAATTCAATAAATTAAACTAGAAAGTTTAAATTTTTTAAGATTAAATAATTACGGAATTGGAGCCAAATTTGTAAAGAATATTTAATCAAAGGGCATAAATTTAAATTAGCAACTTTAGCTAATTGTATAGGTAAAGCAGCTCCCAATAAAGAGGTTAAATAAAACTGTTTCACAACTTTCAATTCCAAATCTACCCAAACTGGCCATTTGTTCTTGTCAACCCCGTGTAACTAAAAGGACATATATTGCACATTAACAGCCCAGGAATACATTCTTAAGTTAGGCGAAGTAAGACCTCCATCCTTTTCAATTTTTGTAAGTGACGTTTACTAATTCTTGGTCTTTTATCATTCCAAATAAAAGATGAGATAATAGAATCAATCAGATCAAAAAAAAAAAACAGGGATATTCTGAAATAAATATAACAATTTTGGTAAAATCATCATTTTGACTATATGGATGTGACCAACAAGTGAAGATGTAAGTGGGTTCCATCCACTAAATAAATACTTCATAGAACCTACTCAGGGAACACAATTAGCTTTGTAAAGACCCTTTTTTTTTAAACAGATTATAACGCATAAATATCTAAAAGAATCCATAATGTTGAATGGAGTATTACATATATGGAAACAGATTAATTTAAAGGAAACAGTTCATTTTTATTAAAATTTATTTTATATCCTGAAAAATCTTCAAATTCATTAAATAATTTTAGCAAGGCAGGGAGATTCTTTGGGATTAGATATATAAACCAGAAAATCGTCAGCGTAGAGAAATCTCATTCACAAGAATCCCATGAATATCTTTAGCTTCACGAAGAGTGATACCAAGGGATTCTAGTTTTAAGTTAAATAACAAAGGACTTAATAGACAACCTTGTCTTGTCCTCCGTGAAAGCTGAAAAAAGAGATCTACAATTATTAGTAATAGCAGAGGCAATAGGAGTTTTATATATCATTCTAATCCAATTTTTTTACATTAACACCAAAACCAAATTTCTCCAAAACATTAAATACTTCCATGCAAATTGATCAAATGCTTTTTCAGCATCGAGAGACGACACGTTGTGGGGTTTTAAAAGAAGACGGGTATATAATGTTAAATAATCTCCGAACATTTCAAAAGGAATAATGGCCGTTTCTAAAGCCTGTTTGATCTATAAAAATAACTTTACCCAAAAATTTTCCAACCACTTGGCCATTATCTTTGACAGGATCTTAGCATCATCATTCAGTAATGAAATAGGTCTATATGAGGCACGATCAGAATGACTTTTATCCTTTTTAAGAATTAAAGCATTAGAAGCGTCATAAAAAGTAAAGTTTAAATTGCCTTTCACAAAAGAGTCCTTAAGCATTTCCTACATATACCAAGAGAGAAATTTTCCATTTTTTTTATATAATTCTACAGGGTAGCCATCAAGTCCAGGGGCCTTACCAGATGTCATTGAAAAATTAGCTTTATGAATGTTGGCTTCAGTAATTTGGGCATCAAGAGTTTTTTGATCCTTAACTGAAATTCGAGGAAAAACAATCTTCCATAAGAAAAAAAAATCATTTTAAAAGAATCGACTGGAAATTTAGATTTATAAAGATCATTATAAAAACCTTGAAAAATCTTAACAATGACTTCATATTCCCAAGCCAGGGTACCATCTTTCCTACAGATTTTCAAAATTTGCCGTTTTGCTCAGGCCGTTTTTTATTGAGATACAAGCAGTTTGTTGTTTTTATCTCAAAACATACAAAATTGACGTTTTAGCTGAAGCTAATAGCCTTCAATAGGATGAGTTAATAATAAATTATATTGTGATTGAAGTTCCATCCTTTGTTAAAATAAGTCAATATTAGGGGAAATAGCATAAATATTATCCAAGTCTTTAACTTGTTTTGAAATCTTATTAATTCTACTTTATCCTGGTTTTTCAGGTTAGCAGATTAAGAAATGATCTGACCACCTTAAAATGCTTTAAATATATCCCATATGATTAATTTAGATGTACCCCATATAACATTAAAAAGAAAAAAAATATTTTACCTGGTTTTCAATGAAGCTAACAAAGTCTGAATTCTGCAATGATGTCTGAGACAGGCGCCAAGGTGGGTGGGCAAGGATTGCATCATCAAATTCGAAAGACAAACTGAAAGCTGCATGAGCAGATAGAGCGATAGTGTCATATCCACAATTCTTAACACTAGGCAAGAAGCAAAGGTCAACTATAATATAATCGATCCTTGAATAATTTTCTATAAACATGCGACAAAAAAAAAAATCTCTATCATCGGGGTGTAAATATCTACATAATTCAATCAATCCAAAAATCAGTCAAAAAGGAATTAATAAGTAATGCAGAGTGATTTGGAAATTACTGGTTGGTTGAGCTCATGTCAATCAAAGGATTTAAACAACAGTTAAAATCCCTGCCCATTATCTACATATATTCATTTAAATGAGACAGTAAAGTAAATACATTTTTTTAAAAAAATCATCTAAGTTAGGACCGGACAAATTGACCAAAACAGCTTTTCTGTTACAAATTACCCCATTAACAATTAAAAATCTAGTAAAGAATCTGACTTAATATCCTCTTGAATGAACAAAATACTGGATTTAATAAAAATAGACACTCCTTTAGTTTTACTTTGAGAAGTGAAGTGAAATTGCAAACTCTTCCACGATCCAAAAAACCTATTTTGATCTCCCGCCTTGATATGTGTCTCCTGGGCAAAAATTGTATCAGGTTGAAATTGATTGATGATTTTAAAAGTCTTTTTACATTTGATAGGATGATTCCAACCACGTACATTCTAACTTATTACATTAATCTGTTTAGATTCCATACTATAATTTTATTCTACTTTACACATGTGCCGAGCACAGACCAATACGGGATGATCAAAAATGGTGGCGATGGAGAATACAACCACACAGAAAACACACATGCTCCGGAACCAACCAATGGGAAAAAAAAACCCTAATTCTAATCCCATCCCACTCCCCCCACAGCCCAGAAAAAGCAGGCATCCTATGATAGGAAACACAGCCAAGACTGCTCTGTCTGTCCAAAAGATTAAAAAAGTTTCTCTATCCCTCCCCCGTTAAAAAAATGGAACCCACTGACCTTGTAAGAGGAACGACAAAGTCTCAGCAAAGGAAAATGTTTACATTCCAGCATCTACAAACTTTCCCATGTTTATATTTAATCTTTTTTTAAACAGAGGAAACCAAAAAATTGTTATCTCTTAGAAAGTGAAAAACAGTTCCATCTTAACATTAACATTAAATCCCCTAAAAAAGCTTTAAATTCAGTTATAAGATGCAATAATATTCATTATATAAAAAATGCTAATATATTGAACAGAATTTTAAAAATAAGCAGTTATTAAAATGTGAAACATATTACCTAGAGAAACCAAGCATAGTGTTTAATAACAGAATAACTGATCAACACAATCTTTAAAACTAAATATTATACAAATAATTTAAACCTCCACTAAGTATATATAAGAAAAGGAAATATCCCCATTAGTAGGAAAAACTACCAGTTAGTTAATTAAAAAAAAACACAAAAAGTATCAAACCAGATATTAGGTTAAAGGACTAAGTCCTTTTATGTGCTTTTTCTTCGTCGAATGTCCAAATAACCATTTAAACAGTCATACTTGAACCATAAATCTTCTTACTGAAAAAAACAATGATCTGCAGTAATAAACAAGTCCCCTAATCTTCTTTTAATAATCTCTCAATGAAGTGTCCAAGTAGCCTTCATAAATCTTCTTTCCGAAATGCTATTATGCAGATAATGTGCCAGACAGTTCAATCGGCAGTCGCAGCAGGTATAGTTTAAACAAATGCCAGTGCAACTTTAGGATCACAAAATGTACGAGGAGGAGAATTAGGAGGAAGAACTTTAATCCTCATTGGATTACGCAAGGAAGGAAACAATTTCTTATCATATCCCTGTTTCATTACCAGAGTAAATTTTAATCTTTGTTCCATTACCTCCTTAGAAAAATCTTCATAAAAACCGAGCTCAGATGTCTCAAATCTAAAAACTCTGTTTTCTTGCCTGTCACATTATTTGACCTTCAATCTTAAAATATTGAGAACAAACCAGAACAGCCCTTGGTTTATTTGGATCTTGAGATCTCGAAGTGTTCTGTGTGTTTTTTCTGTAGTTGGCGGCTGTGATAATATAGAAGGAAATAAGGTATGAAAAAGCTTACCAATGTAAGCAGTTAAATCTCCATTTTCAACTCCTTCTTGCAGCCCAACAATTTGTATATTCCTTCGGCGAGACCTAGTTTCCAGGTCTATAATCTTATTTCGATATCTTTCCAAACAAGTTTTACTTTATTTTACTTCCAAGCAATTTTTGCTTAATTATCTTCAATTCCTCTTTGTGTGTAGTGACTTGTGCTTCCAGATCCTTAAGTTTTCCCAGAAATGACATCATTTCATTACTATTCTTTTCAAGTTAGTCTTTAAGTGAACTGTTTCCAAGCCATATCTTCAGCCCACAATGGCATTTCATCAGATCCTTCCTGTTGCATCTTTCCTTTCCCGTTGCCTTTATCACTAGGTTCAGACAAGTACTTCCCACTCCTCAAAGACACATTGTTCCCCTTCAAGAATCTGCAAATGAAGATATTAAATTCGGTTTAAACTAGGGGGAAAGGGACAAAAGTAGGAGCAGCTCAGAAACTGATGTTACTCCATTCACAGACAAGCGCAGCCTCCAGGAGCTATTCAAATCTTGATTGACTTGATTGCACAATCCATCTGCCAAAACTACTTGAGCCAAAGCTTCAAAGCTCCAGTTCTTCACTGGCCACACACCACCCCAGTCAATATTAAACTCCAGTCCCATTGAAGGTGAATATGCAGTAGAAGAAACTCCTCCCATGCCCAGAACTGGATGCGGTGAGCAGCAGCAATAATTGTAGAGTTCAGCACTGATAGTCACTCTCAAAATAGCTTTAGCAACAGTGATGGACAAATATCCAGCATGCAGCTTATTGAAACTTTCTCCCCTGTGTGAACCCGGTAGTGTGTCACAAGTGTAAAATGCTGTGAGATTTCATTGCTAATGTAATGGTCTCTCTGTTATGTTTCACTGCAGAGCTAATGGTTTCTCTGCAGCAGCGATGTTTAGCTTATGACTGGAAATAACAGGGTTTTGGAGTGCCTAGCTATCCAATGAGAGAGATATTGTTCTTTCCTGTGAGTCTGGAAGGTAGATTTTCACGGTCTTTTGCCAGGGAGAGATGAGAAGACACGAATGGAGAGAAAGGGCAATTTTACTTTTATTGTTTCCTTTACTAATCCTATACTCAAAGTAAGAATTCAATAGCTCAATAGTTTAATCGCATATTGTGTAGCACTTGTTATTTTTGGGGTACTGATTTGTAACAGGGGACACATCATGCAGCATTCACACAAACAAGATTTCTTAGGTTTGGCCAAGCTCAGGGGCTATCACCCCCTATATTAAGTTGCTAGCTGAAGCAAGAGTTACATAAGGTTAAATGACCTGAGTGAATCGCTCCCCACATTCACAGAAGGTGAATGGCCTCTCCCCACTGTGAACTCAATGATACACATTTGGTTGATTTTGCTGACAGAATTACTTCCCAAAGTCTCAGCAGCTGATCAGCCTCTCTCCTGTGTGAACTTGCCTGTGTGTCTGTAGATGAGATGACTGAGTCAATCCCTTCCCACACACTGAGCAGGTAAACGGCCTCTCCCAGTGTGAACTCGCTGATGTACCTTCAGTTTAGATGAGCAAGTGAATCCCTACCCACAGTCTGAGCAGGTAAACGGCCTCTCCCAGTGTGAACTCGCTGATGTACCTTCAGTTGGGATGAACAAGTGAATCCCTTCCCACAGTCTGAGCAGGTGAACGGCCTCCCCCAGTGTGAACTCGCTGATGTACCTTCAGTTTCGATGAGCAAGTGAATCCCTTCCCACAGTCTGAGCAGGTGAACGGCCGCTCGCCAGTGTGAATTGACTGGTGTCTCAGTAGGTGAGATGATTTAATGAATCCCTTCCCACAGACTGAGCAGGTGAATGGCCTCTCCCCAGTGTGAACTCGCTGATGTACCTTCAGTTCAGATGACTGAGAGAATCCCTTCCCACACACTGAGCAGGTGAACGGCCTCTCCCCAGTGTGAACTCGCTGATGTACGTTCAGGTCGGATGAGCAAGTGAATCCCTTCCCACAGTCTGAGCAGGCGAACGGCCGCTCACCAGTGTGAACTGACTGGTGTCTCAGTAGGTGAGATGATTTAATGAATCCCTTCCCACAGTCAGAGCAGGTGAACGGCCTCTCCCCATTGTGAACTCGCTGATGTACCCTCAGGTCGGATGAGCAAGTGAATCGCTTCCCACAGTCTGAGCAAGTGAACGGCCGCTCGCCAGTGTGAACTGACTGGTGGCTCAGTAGGTGAGATGATTTAGGGAATCCCTTCCCACACACTGAGCAGGTGAATGGCCTCTCTCCAGTGTGAACTCGCTGATGTACTTTCAGTTGAGATGACTGTGTGAATCCCTTCCCACAGTCCGAGCAGGTGAACGGCCTCTCCCCAGTGTGAACTCGCTGATGTACCTTCAGTTGGGATGAAGAAGTGAATCCCTTCCCACAGTCTGAGCAGGTGAACGGCTTCTCCCCAGTGTGAACTCTCTGATGTTCCTTCAATTTAGATGAGCAAGTGAATCCCTTCCCACAGTCTGAGCAGGTGAATGGCCTCTCTCCAGTGTGAACTCGCTGATGTACCTTCAGTTGGGATGACTGAGTGAATCCCTTCCCAGACACTGAGCAGGTGAATGTCCTCTCCTCAGTGTGAACTTGCTGATGTACCTTCAGTTGAGATGAGTAAGTGAATCCCCTCCCACAGACTGAGCAGGTGAACGGCCGCTCGCCAGTATGAACTGACTGGTGTCTCAGTACGTGAGATGATTTAGTGAATCCCTTCCCACAGTCTGAGCAGGTGAATGGCCTCTCCCCAGTGTGAACTCGCCGATGTACCTTCAGTTCAGATGACTGAGTGAACCCCTTCCCACACACTGAGCAGGTGAATGGCCTCTCCCCAGTGTGAACTCGCTGATGTATCTTCAGTTTAGATGAGCAAGTGAATCCCTTCCCACAGTCTGAGCAGGTGAACGGCCGCTCCCCAGTGTGAACAGACCTGTGCAGCTGTAGGTGGGATGGTCGAGTGAATCCCTTCCCACAGTCTGAGCATGTGAATGGCCTCTCTCCAGTATGAGCTCGCTGATGTCCCTTCAATTCAGATGAGCAAGTGAATCCCTTCCCACAGTCTAGGCAGGTGAACGGCCTCTCCCCAGTGTGAACTCTCTGATGTTCCTTTAGTTTAGATGAGCAAGTGAATCCCTTCCCACAGTCTGAGCAGGAGAATGGCCTCTCCCCGGTGTGAACTCGCTGATGTACCTTCAGTTGGGACAAAGAAGTGAATCCCTTCCCACAGTCTGAGCAGGTGAACGGCCTCTCTCCAGTGTGAACTCGCTGATGTACCTTCAGATGGGACGAAGAACTGAATCCCTTCCCACAGTCTGAGCAGGTGAACGGCCTCTCTCCAGTGTGAACTCTCTGATGTTCCTTCAGGTTAGATGAGCAAGTGAATCCCTTCCCACAGTCTGAGCAGGTGAATGGCCTCTTTCTAGTGTGAACTGACTGGTGTGCCATTCGGTTAGATGATCGAGTGATTCATTCCCCACAAACTCAGCAAATGACCAGCCTCTGCCCAGTGGGATAACTGACTAGATCCCTTCTCACACTTACAACAGGTGAATGGCCTTGTCCGGTGTGAACTTGCTGATGTACCTTCAGTTGAAATGACCGAGTGAATCCGTTCCCACTGTCTGTGCAGATGAATGCATTCCCCCCGTGTAAAATGACCGGCACGCCAGTTGTTCTGATGATCGAGTGAATCCCTTGCTCCTCTTCCTAAATATCTGGACAGAGACAGCAAAACTGGCGTGTTGTGTTCGAGATTCCCATAGACAAATTCCTTGTCATATTTAACCTGTAAAAAGATTTACAAAATCGATCAATGGGTGTGGGACAACATTTCAGATGAGATCACTTGAGTTGGCAAGGTGTGAGCTGACATCACACTGTTACAGTAAAGTTCAATCCAAGTTGGAGAGAGAAATCATCTTCTAACTGGGCACAGAGCTGGTATCTGGAATGACCATCAAACTCTCTGATGCTCTTCCAGAATCTATAACATAGGGGCAGTTCTGCCATTTCCAACCTGTGATCTGGCTCAGTTGTCTCTCTCCATTGGTTTTATTCCCTGTTCCCAATGAGCCGCATCGGTGCTCATTGCCTGGTCCCACAGGAACTGAAACACTCTCTACGCACCCACCATTTTCTGTGTAAAAAAACTTACCCCTGACATCCCCTCGGTATCTACTTCAAAGCACCTTAAAACTATGCCCCCTTGTGTTAGCCATTTCAGCCCTGGGAAAGAAACCTCTGACTATCCACACGATCAATGCCCCTCATCATCTTATCCACCTAAAAAAAGTCTCTAAACATAACAAGGAAATTATACATTGCTTTGAGGATTTATTAGAAGTCTACAAAACTATGAGGAAAACGATAGGTTAAATGCCAGCAGCTCTTTCCACTGAGGTTGGGTGGGATGACAACCAGAGTTCATGGGTCAGTGGGGAAGGTGAAAATTTGACAGGAATATGTGGAAAAGCCCTTCACTGAAATGGTTGCGAGAGTATGGAATGCGATGCCAGCACAAGTGATGAATGTGAGCTCGGTTTCACCATTTAAAAGAGGTTTGGATGGGAGCCTGGATGGTAGGGGTATGGAGGGCAATGGTCCCGGTGCAGGTAGATGTATTAGACAGCTTAAATGTTTTTTTGGCATTGACTATATGGGCCAAATAGCCTGTTTCTGTGCTGAACTTTTCCATGTTTCTGTGATGGAGAAGCAGGGCTAACTTGCTTCAAAGGGAAAACAAGTTGGAGTGACAATGGAACAGCAATGGCTGAAGTTTCTGGCAGCAACTCGGGAGTTGAATGATCGATACTTACGAAAGAAGTGGAAGCATTGGAAAGGCAGGAGGACACAACAATGGCTGAAATGAGAAGCCAACCAGAAGGCAAACAAAAGAGCAAAAACTATTGGGAAGCTTTTAGGAACCAACAGAAGACGACTAAAAAAAATGTCAGATGAGCTCAGGAATTGGAATGATGATTAATGAGTCATCGTTAATGAGTCTTGGCAGCACCCAACAGTCTGAGGCATTTAGAGGAACAAAATATCCGGGGCCTCAATATCTCTTGAGAACCAAGGTTCCCTGCACCAGTTACCTTTCAGCTTTTATTTTGACAGGCACATAAAAACCCCACACCCTTAAAATTTCACTTCTGAAGGCCTCCCACTTACAACTACTCCTTTGCCAGAACACAGGCTGTCCCGAACCACACTTGTCAGATCCTTTCTGATACCATCAAAATTGACCTTTCCCCAGTTTAGATTCTCAACCCATGGTCCAGAACTCTTTTTCCATATTTACTTTCAATTTCATGGCATTATGATCACTAATTCCTGTTAACAGCCCTGGGTCATTTCCTAACAGCTTATTGCACAATTTACGTCAGGAATTCTACGTCCTGATTAAGGGCACATTTGACAAACTCTGCACCTTCTAGTCCTTTCACAGTATGGGAATCCCAGTCAATATCTGGGAAGTTAAAATCACCAACTGAATCAACCTTTGTTTCTTGGCATGGTCTGTGATCTCTCTACAAATTTGTTGCTCTAAATCTCTCAGACTGTTGGGTGTAACCAAGTCCCAGTAATGGCTACAATATCATATTTCCCTGTCCTGAGCTCATCTGGCTTTCCTACGATGCTTCTTGCATTGTGATATACACAGCTCAGCACATTCATCGCACCATGCTCAACCATTTGATTGCTGACTCTGTCTTTGGTCTGAACAACATCTGACTGGTGTCAAGAAAACAACCTCTCAATCATTGTCACAAACCCAAAGGAGCTAATTGTGGATGACAAAAGGAATGGGGACAGGCTAACCCCTATTGGCATCAATGGATCTGGGGTTGAGAGGGTCACCAAGGATCTGACATGGTCTGTATATACTAGCTGTGTTGTGATAAAAATACAACAGTACCTCTTTCACCTCAGACGGCTGAAGTTTGGGATGGGGACCCAAATCCTTAGACCTTTCTACAGGAACACAAATGAGAGCATCCTGACTGGCTGAATGACTGCCTGGTCAACTGCACTTTCTTTAATTGCAAGAACCTACAGAGAGGGGTGCGCATAGCCTAGCACATCTCTAGATGTGAACTTCCCACTATTCAGGACATTTGCAGAGTCAGGTGTGTTAAAAGGGCCCGAAGGATAATGAGGACCCAATTCACCACAAGCACAAACTGATCCTGCTGCTACCATCCCGGAAACGGTACCACAATAAAAGGACCAACGGGCTCCGGGAGAACGTCTTCCACCAGGACATCAGACTGATTAATTGATTTCTATGTCATATTGACTGCCCTATCTACATACTATTTGTTATATATTACTATAAATGACACATTTAGACAGAGACGTAAATTGAAGATTTTTACTACTCATGTAGATGCAGAATGTATGTAATAAATTCAATTCAATTAACCCTCTCCACTATCTGTTCTGTCATTCTGGTTACCGTTCCCCCGACAACTTACTTTAATCACATCACCCCTCCCCCCACACTATCATTAGAAAGCCTTACCACGAGGATATTCATTCCTTCTTGTTCTGTTCCCCTAACTAACGAATCCCATATCACCCCTTTGACTTTCCTCTGCTACTAATCCCCAACAGTTTCTAAAGTGGTCCACCTGTTGTTGTGTGGGATGGTCACAGGAGTATTATGTGAGGGATGTTTAACCTCATCCCTTTCCTCACTTTCACCCAGTTTCTGGTGTCCTGTACCTTGGGTATAACTCACCTCACTTCATGTCATAGCTATCACCCCCTCTAACTCCTGGATGATCCAGAATTCATCCATTTCAAGTTCCAACTCCTTAAAGTGCATGGTTACAAGCTGCAGCAGGATGCACATCTGGTAGGTGAGGGCATCAAGGACACTGGAGGACTCCCCACCTTCCCACCAATGTCCCCTCTAACTTGTAATGACCAGTGGACACATAAATCTTATAATGTGCATTTTTTTAACCCAGTGACAACATGTGCACAGTGCACATGTAGAGAGGTATTCATTTTAACAGCTTGCAAAGCATTGTCCATAAACACTTTGATCTCTGAGTTAGATCAAGTTCATCTGCACTCTCACACAACCTATGTAGTAGACTTGTAACGGGTATTGAAAACTTTTCTCACCAGGGCTTTTGCACTTTGTCCATATGCGATTTGCTTGCTAAATTACACTTTAAAATGTCAGATTTCCAAATATCACTACACTTCTTCGCACTTGTAAATTCTCCAGCAACTACTGCATCGCCACAATAACTACAGGTAACATGGGTATTTCCCCTGAGCACTCCTGAGGAATTGAGGATATATAACAAAATCATTTTGATCCTTTGTAACCTCTGGCTAAAAGAATAATTGGGACTGAATAGGAATTTTTGAACTTAAAAGAACTCTGTCTTCAGCGGTTAACTAAGGCAGACACATTCCCATTTTCTCTCTGGCTTACAGAGAGACACACTGAGAGCTGATAACATTATACATTATACCCTCGTTAGTTGATACATTGTACCCTTATTTGAGTAAAGGGAGGAGGACTCACTGAAAAGGACAGGAATGAACATCTGTCTGTAACTAAGTCAGGGCCTTGCAAAGGGAATAACTGATAAGGACAGAACAACACGTGCATCTGCAATTAAAACCTTCATTTAATGAACTCTCTTATCTAAGTAATTAAGTTTTGCACCAACAGACTTGATGAGCATACCAGTTCAAATAACATCTTGCAAATAGTAATGTATGGGGCTTAGTATGTATAAATACACGACTGTAACCTGACTGCTTACGTGCCTTCCCTTTGACAACTGGGACTCCAACTCCTACAGGAGAATGCGCAATAAACTGTGGTGATGATAGCTGGTCTCTCATGTTTTATTCAGATTCAACTTTAACATTTGGTGTCACGAACAGGATCCCAATATAGGGAGTGCCAAGCAGACGGGCTGAGTAAGTGGCTGGACCACTCTGGGGACTGCGGAGACTGACCGGGCGCCCAATAGGTATTTTGTCATTCTCCGTTAGTTCCTTTCGAGGTACGGTCCCTCGCCCAAGCTGATCGCATACCTTGACGGGATCGGGAAAGAATCTGTTGGGAGACTTGTATAAGGTGGGCAAAATTTTACTGAGGAGGCAGATGGGCCGGGTAAATTTTAGTAAGTGGGCAGGAGGTGGTCCCAGGTAAATTTATCAATTTAACAGGAGGTGCCAGCCATGTAAATTTATCTGCTTGTTAATTGAACAGAAGGCTTTGTGCTGGGTAAAGAACATGGGTCAATTGCAGTCGAGTGATATGGGTGGGACAACAGCAGCCCAACACAATATGTGTGAGAGTTTTCCAGACAAGGGAAAAGATTTGCGAATGTTGAGTGCAGCACTGAATAAGAAATTGGGGAACAAAATCTGGCCACCGGGGGGGGAGCCTGGGATATTACCTCGTGAGAACAAGCAGTAAATTTGATATGGAAAAAGAACTGTGGAAAGAAGTGGAAATTACTGAAAAGGGAATGGAAGGATAAGGCAGATGAAAAGTGGAACAGTACATTATTAGCAAGTTTGAGGAATAATGCATGTGACAAAGGGATCGAGGTATGCACTGCAGAAGGAACACCAAAGGTTGGGAGAGGCTGAAAGTGGAGCATGAATGGGTGGATGGGCACCGAAAACGAGAGTAGGGAAAACAACGTAAGCAAATCAAGGCCGGCCTACATAGGAACATCAGTATGAAGTTCTAACTGATAAGTGAAACAAGGGATACCAAACATATGACTGGCATACCGACCCTGTTTGAGGACAGTGACTTCGATGCTGAGTGCATAATGCGACTCCGCAAGATTTATTCGCTCTGCTGCATGATTCTCTCAGCTGATGAGGGGCGGAAACGGAAGGCAGAACTGAGATACCAAAGCTACCTGGAAATACAGTTGGGAAACCATAATGAGAATGAACAGACAGACCGGATTATTCAACCCTTGGAAAGGGCTCTCCAGCAACCTGCATACATCACTAAAGTACATCAAAGCAAACCTAAGCCTGCAGAATCTATGACCCTCCAGGGTGCTCAACTGAGGAAAGCCAATATTATGTACCCCTCGAGGGACAGAAGTTCCCAGTCACGGTGATTGGAGAGGTTAAAGGAAAAGAGGTCAGCGCATTACTGCCTGAAGTTCCGGATTTCCTTTGGCGACAGACAGAACTGATGCTTCCCTATATCACTGTCTGGGTTTGCCCTGGGTGAAAGCCAAAGAGCCCAGAGTTCAATTCAGAAGCTTCAAAGAACATCTAAACAAGTCTGATGCATTTTGGAAACAAGTCCTGTGGACTGATGAAGTTAAAATAGAACTCTTTAATGGCAATGAGCAAAGATATCTTTGGGGAAAAAAGGGTGCAGAATTTCATGAGAAGAATACCTCTCCAACTGTTAAGCACGGGGGTGGATCGATCATGCTTTTAGCTTGTGTTGCAGCCAGTGACACAGGGAACATTTCCTGGTAGAGGAAAGAATTTATTCAATTAAATACCAGCAAATTCTGGAAGCAAACATCACACTGTCTGTAAAAAAGCCAAAGATGAAAAGAGGATGGCTTCTACAACAGGATAATGATCCTACACATAACTCAAAATCCACAATGGACGACCTCAAGAGGTGCAAGCTGAAGGTTTTGCCAAGGCCCTCACAGTTCCCCAACCTAAACATCATTGAGAATCGGGGGATAGACCTCAAAAGAGCAGTGCATGCAAGATGGCTCAAGAGTCTCACAGAACTAGAAGCCTTTTACAAGGAAGAATGGGCGAAACGCCCCCAAACAAGAATTGAAAGACCATTAGCTGGCTACAAAAAGCATTTACAAGCTGTGATACTTGCCAAAGGGGGTGTTACTAGGTGTTGACCATGCAGGGTGCCCAAACTTTTGCTTCAGGCCCTTTGCCTTTTTTGTTATTTTGGAACTTAAAAGATGGAAATTAAAAAAAAAAATTCCTTGCTTAAAATGTGTGATCTTTAACTTACGTCTTTTGGAAATCAGTTCAACTTTTACTCGTTTAACAGTAACAGAAATTTTGACCGGGGTAACCAAGCTTTTGCATGCCATTGTAATTGAGCAGGCCTCTTTTGAATCAGCTGTCTCTGCCCAGAAGGCTGAGCTGTTTGCTCTGACTCCTGCCTGTGTCCTAGCAACAGACTGAAGTGCGGACTTTTACATGGACTCCCGTTAGGAACTGACTACGGGGCTTTAGGGATTCCTGACATCCTCTGGCCACCCCATTAGTAATGCTACCTTTGTAAACAACTACAGCTACCTCGAGTTTTCACTATTATTAAATGTGCAGCCCATACTGGGGAGTTTGATGAGATGTTCCAGGGTAATGTTCGGGCTGATGCAGCGGCCAAACAGACAGCCTTGAATCCCACACTTTTAGTCCCCTGGGGAACCCAGCAAGCTCCTATTAGTCAAAATCTAAGCACGGGTATGCCAGACATGGGGGAAATACGTAACTAACAGGGGGACCCCCCTGAAGGAGAGCGCAAACTATGGTCCCAAATGGGTTTCCACCTGGAACCTCAGACCAATTTATGGGTGACCCCTGCGGGACAGCTCCGTGTTCCCTCTGTGTTCGTACCTATTTTGATAGATTATGTACATAATTGTACACGCTTGTGCAAGGAGGGAATGGTTAATACATTCTTACAATCTTGACTTCCAGAGAGCAGCTGAAAAACCAGCCAAAGCATGCTTAAATTGTAAAAAAAAACAGATGCTGGAAAGGGGATGCCTTGTGGTTCGGGAACTACCCCCTTGCCTGGTGGACCTTTTCCTTGCTTGTAACTTCAGTTTATAGAATCACCTGAGTACATTGTTATAGGTGTTGCTCAGTGATAGTAGATGCATTTAGCAGATGGATTGAAGCTGTTCCTACAACTAATGATACCACTATGACTGTTGTGAACATATTGCTAAAAGAAATAACTCCTCGCTATTGTTATATACTTGTGCCATGACAGTGGTACCCTTGTCACGTGACTGGGGTTGAAGCTATACTGGAGGTAATGGTCTTGTGACGGTGGAGTGATGTCATTTTCCCGCCAGTAGAGATCATGTGACAGGTTTTTTTATTAACAGGTTATAAAAGGAAGACCCCACCCTGTGAGGAGGGGCAGTTCGTGGCTGGATTTGCCAAGTTGACTTCATGCCACTGCGTGATTTAATGTGATGACACAGTTTAGTTGAAGGATGAAGTTTTTATCTAATGCCTAAAGTTTAAAAGGTCATTGCCAGCTGTTTCTTTACAATACTACTAGTTGAGAATCAGTGGAGAGTGAGGATCGGAGTTCGGGAGTTAAAGATCGAGGAGAATCTATTTCGACGGTGAAACAGGTTCGACCTTATTTAATCCTTATTTGGAAGGAATTCGTTGACTGTTCTCGTGTTAATCTCTGCGAGATAGCAGAAGATTGTGATAAAGGAAAGGTCAGTGCCTTTAAGCCGTTTCATTTCGTAAACTCTTTGTGGGAAAAGTTTGAAGTCGGGGATCGAAGCAGAACAACGTGAAAGAGAATTTAAATCGTCTTATAAAGTCTCTCCTTTTAATTGGACTGTGAGCATTTCTGAACTTTTGGCAATACTACTTTAAAGAACTGTTCTTGCAACATCGCTTTAAGAACTGCTGCCGCTCAGCAGCTGTTTCCGGTTACGTTAGTGTTTGTTTACTTTTGGGGGGTTTGTTTACAGTGTTTAATAAAAGTGTTGTTTGTTATATAATCCGTTGCCTAACTCATATATTTATTGTTGCCTGAATACGTAACATAAATATGGGGGCTGCGTCCGAATTGGATCGTTTGAGTTTAGATGGTTGCTAACTTTTGAATCGGTGTTTTGGAAAAGGAGAATACTAGATTCTTTTGTTTGATTGGCTTGTGAGTGGTATTCGGCAACAATGAATATTGATGAGTTTCTGGTTTCGCCAGTCGCGGGGTTCTTAGTGAAGGCAAAAAAAACTGAGGTCTCTGAGATAGCTCGTAGATTGCAACTTAAAAGTATTTTGACGACTACATCTATGGCTGTCATACAGAGAAAAATCGCGTCACACTATGTGGATTCGGGTGTTTTTGATGTATCTATTTTAGAGTCGTTTCCAATAAGTGCTCTGGAGATGCAGTTACAAATCGAACAAATGATGTTAGAGCGTTGTAAATTAGAGGCTGAACAAAAGCAGAGAGCATTTGCATATGCAATGGAGGAATTAAGGTCTGGGAAACAGTCTTCTGCTTCTAGAAAACCATTTGTTGCTAGTCAAGAAATTAAATTGGTCCCTCCATTTAGTGAAACAGAAGTGGAAAGATATTTTCAACATTTTGAAACTATTGCTCGGATGTCAGAGTGGCCGAAAGATAAACGGTCAGTGTTGTTACAGAGTGTAATTAAAGGCAAAGCACAACAAGTTTACACAGCTTTAACTGCTGCACAAGAACTTGATTATGATATTGTGAAAATGCATATTCTAAAAGCATATGAATTAGTCCCAGAAGCTTATAGGGAAAGATTCAGAACTCTGAAAAAGTCTGGGGATAAAACCTATGTGGAATTTGCCTACGATAAAGCTATGTGTTTTGAGAGATGGGTTTCTTCTACAAATGTAAATGGGGACTATGATAAATTGAGAGAGCTGTTTTTAATGGAGGAATTTAAAAGAAGCATTCCCGTTGAAGTAAAGACCTACTTAAATGAGAGGGATACTGATAAATTGCAAGACTGTACTAGATTAGCTGATGAGTATGTTTTAATCCATACGAATAAATTTCCTCAGGGCTTAATTTTTAAAAGGAAAAATAACATGGAGACTCAAGGTAAATCAGAAATTAAATCAGAAGTTAATGAGAAAGGTAAGGAGGAAGGAAAACCAGTTTGTTTCTGGAACACCAGAAAGTCAGTTTGGTTTCATTTGTAACTAGTGTAAGAAGCCTGGCCATGTCATAGCTAACTGTTTCAGCTTGAAAAAGAAAGAGAAGGAAGCAGTTCCAGATGCTTGTGTGCAACATACTGAAGCACCTGTAAAGTTACAGGGTTTGATAAACACAAATGAGGTTTTGTTACAGGCTGACCAAGTTAGGAAGGGATATGATCATTTTATAACTGAAGCTTTTGTATCTTTGAAAGAAGGATCTACTCTGGTGCCAATAAGAATCCTTAGGGATACTGGAGCTTCTCAATCACTGATGTTAGACAATGTGTTTAAGTTTAAAGAGTCTGATACTGGTGAGGTAAATTACATAAGAGGTGTTGGGAGTGATTTTATGCCTGTACATTTACATAAAGTAAATTTAAAGTCAGGGTTTGTTACAGGATTTGTTAAAGTACGATTACAGCATAGCTTACCTGTGAAGGGTATTTCTTTATTGTTAGGTAATGACTTGGCAGGTGGACAAGTTTTTCCTGAAGTGCATTTGACAATGGAGTCAGAGGAACCAGAGTTGAATTCCAACACAGATTCTTCCTGTATTGTGACTAGAGCTATGGCTAAAAAGATTGACGTGCAAAATGAGGTTGTTACTCAGGACTGTTCAACTTAGGATTCGAGTTTTGCGGATGTGTCAGAGACTTCCTTATCTTCGTTGATTGATCAAGATTCTTGGGGGAAGTCTGACTATGAAGATTTATCTCTGTCTCGGAAGGAGATGATAGCAGAGCAGAATAGAGACTCTGAGATTATAAAATTAAGAGAGCAGGCTTTACTAGGTAGTGAAATTGAGAAGGTGCCATTAGGATATTACTTGGAAAAAGGGGGGTTGATGAGGAAGTGGAGATCGCCTACAATTCCTGCAAGTGAGGATTGGAATGTTGTTTACCAGGTAGTTGTACCGAAAGATTTTTGAAATGAGATTTTGACTTCAGCTCATAGTGTGCCTTTAGGTGGACATCAAGGGGTAAGGAAAGCTGTGGACAACATTTTAAAACATTTTTACTGGCCTGGTCTAAGAAAAGATGTGGCGATGTTTTGCAAAATGTGCCATACTTGTCAAATTGTGGGTAAACCAAATCAGGTTACACCAGTAGCTCCATTACAACCTATTCCAGCACTTGGTGGACCATTTTCTTAAGTTATTATAGATTGTGTTGGTCCATTACCAAAGACAAAAACTGGTTATCAGTATTTGTTGACTATTATGTGTACTTTGTCTAGGTTTCCAGAGGCAGTACCACTTAGCCAATATAAGCCACTTAGCCACACCACTTAGCCACTTAGCCACTTAAGTTAGTACCACTTACCAATATAAAAGCTAAAACAATGACAAATTGAAAAATATAAATTATAAGAATTATAAAATTCTTCACTTATTTTGGATTACCTAAGGAGATACAAACTCATCAAGTTTGTTTACTTTTGGGGGGTTTGTTTTCAGTGTTTAATAAAAGTTTTGTTTGTTATATAATCCCTTGCTGAACTCATATATATATTGTTGCCTGAATACGTAACACTATGGACTTTCAGAAATGATAAGTTCGGACAATGGGCCAAAATAAATGAGGAAATCTGTAAAGAACTTGCTATAAAACAGCAGTTCCACTGCACCCATCATCTGAACGCAGCAACATTGGAACGAACCAATGGTACTTTGAAAGATAAGTTGGCAAAACTTACACAAGAAACTGGATTGACCTGATTGAAGGTTTTACCCTTAGTCCTATTCCAGATGAGAATCACGCCATCAAGTTAGACAGGGCTATCACTGGCAGAAATTATCTACGGGCAGCCCATGAGAACCCCATGGGGACCCCGACCTTGTCTGCCGCTCCTCCCTGAGCGCTTACCTGCAACATTGGATATTCATACCTTGGGGGAGGAGATGGGAAAATACTTATGGAAATTAACTAACACTCTCCAAAGCTTGCATTCACAGGTATGACAAGCCTATCGAGAGGATGAACCCCAAACTACAGGTGACTACTCCACCATCCAGCCTAGAGAATTGTCCTGCTCAAGAACTGGGATGATAAGAAGTTGGGACTGAACTGGAGAGGACTGTACCAAGTGCTACTGACAACACCTCCTGCAGTGACGGTGGAAGGGCAGCTCCGGTGGATACATCGAACGGACTGTAAACAAGTTACTGGCAGAACTGATAAGACTGAATAATGTACTGGTTAATGCTGATTTTAATGACCCTAAGGGAACCTGCCCCTGTCTTGGGAGGCACCCAGTTTAACAGTTTCCTGTCCCTCTACCACACCTATGCTAAGCAAGATGAGCGGGGAGCACATTGGGAATGTGCCCGAATTCTCCAACAGGGTAAGACTATGTCAGTGGTGCCCCTGAATACTAGCGCAGTCAATTCAGTTCTGGTGTTTTCTGATAGCCGTAATGGTAGCATTGTCAATTGCACCATATCCAGGTCTGGAAGGCGAGACTGGGGATGGTGTTGCTTTGAGTGTTGGAGTCGTAGACCTCCTCCACAAGACCCCTCCAAGCTATGGCCGGGGGTAGGAGTTACGTCTCCAGCAGTGGCTAGTGTTAAGTGCTCGTGACACATGACAGTGGTACCCTTGTCACATGACTGGGGTTGAAGCTATACTGGACTTGAGGTATGGTCTTGTGATGGTGGAATGACATAATTTTCCCGCCAGTAGAGATCATTTGACAGGTTTTTTTTTTTTTTTTACAGGTTATAAAAGGAAGACCCCACCCTGTGAGGAGGGGCAGTTCGTGGCTGGATTTGCCAAGTTGACTTCATGCCACTGTGTGTTTTAGGTGATGACGCAGTTTAGTTGAAGGATGAAGCTTTTATCTAATGCCTAAAGTTTAAAAGGTCATTGCCAACAGGTTCTTTATGATTCTGCTAGAGACAGTGGAGAGTGAAGATCGAAGTTCGAGAGTTAAAGGTCGAGGAGAATCGCTTTCTACGGTGAAACGGGTTTCAACGTTTGTTTGATCCTTATACGGAAGGATTTTGTTGACTATCTTCGTGTTAATCCCTGGGTTTTACCAGAAAGGATTGAAGGTAGTGAAGAAGGAAAGGTCAGTGCCTTTAAGCCGTTTCGTTTCGTAAATTCTTCATGGGAAGTTCGACGTCGGGGATCGAAGCCAAGCGACGTGAAAGAGAATTTAAATCGTCTTATAAAGTCTCTCCTTTTAAATGGACTGTGAGCATATCGAACTTTTGGCAATACCGCTTTAAAGAACTGTTTTTGCAATATCACTTCAAGAACTGTTTGGGCTGCCGCACAGCAGCTGTTTCCGGTTACGGTAGTGTTTGTTTACTTTTGGGGGGGTTTGTTTTCTGTGCTTAATAAACGTGTTGTTTGTTATAAGAAACCCTTGCCGAACTCATATATTTATTGTTGCCTGAATACGTAACACTAGTACAACTTGCTGGTGTAACCAGAATGAGAGTTCACCCTATCAAGTGGGAAGTAGTAACTGTACCAAGAGTCAAACTAATGATACCCCTGAACCACTGAATGGAACTTATTGGCTTTGTGGAAATAGGGCCTACCCCTGGCTGCCGGGAGAAAGAACAGGGCAGCGGCATGGAACCACACCCAAATTCGCCAAACAGTGCGACAGAATCGGGTGGTCCATGACTTTATATTAGCAGAAAAAGGAGGGACCTGTGCTATCACTGGTAATAAATGCTGTACTTAAATCCATGATAAATCTTCCAATATTACTGACTTGTCTAAACACATAACCCAAGAGATTCAGAAAATTCAAGATGTTGGCAGTAAGCTACATAATTTTGGGACCAGTAAGGCAGGGGGGTGGCCCTGGCCCTTCAACATATTCGAGGGCTTCTGGAGGTTGTTTTTGCATTTCGGAAGTCTGATTGTATTAATTTTGATTATTGTCTGTGTCCTACAGTGCCTTTGGCCATGTTTTGTATCATGTTGTAGAAGCAGAACCCCATAACCATATGCCCTCTGCTTTGCTTTTACTTTGGCTTTGACTTCTCTTGTCAGCCACTGACGCATCCTTTTTCCATTCAAAAATGTCTTCTTCTTTGCAAAATATCTGTCTTGCACCTTCCTCACTTCTCGCATAAACTCCAGCCACTGCTACTCTGCCGTCCTTCCCGCTAGTGTCTCTTTCCAGTCAACCTTGGCCAGTTCCTGTCCAATGCCACTGTAATTGCCTTTACTCCACTGAAATACCGACACATCGGATTTTGGCTTCTCTTTCTCAAATTTCACAGTGAACTCAATCATGTTGTTATCACTACCTTCACTTCCATCTCTCAAATCACCTCTGGTTCAGTACACAATACCCAATCCGGTACAGCCGATTTCCTGTTGTAATTTGCAGTCCACATCACTGCAGCTGTTTAGAGGCCTGTAGATAACTGCCATCATGGTCCTTTTACCCCTGCGATTTCTTAGCTCAACCCATAAAGATTTCAGAAATGTCACTCCACTCTTCAAGAAGGGAGAGAGGCAGAAGAAAAGAAACTATAGGCTACTTAGTCTGAGAGTGGTATGAAAGATGTTGGAGTCGATTGTTAAGGATCTGAGTTCGGGACACTTGGAGGCACAAGATAAAATAGGCTGGACTAGACATTGTTTCTGCAAGGGAAAATCTTGCCTGATGAATTTGTTGGAATGCTTTGAGAAATAATAAGCAGAGTAGACAAAGGAGAATTGGTTGATGTTGTGTACTTGGATTTTCAGACCTTTGACAAGGTGCCACACATGAGGCTCCTTAACAAGTTCTGAGCCTGGTTGGGCAGCGATGAGGAAGGATCTGATCTCAAGTTTGTATAAATCGAAAGGCGATTGCAGTGGGAAAGGGCCGGGACCCACCCAGACGGCTGGACAGTCTGGGCCAGGAATGTAGGATCAGTTAGTTCTGGTTCCCCAAGCTGTGAGAGTGGATGTCGGTAACGAGGATCTGTTTACGTGTACGGCTGTGGGGTAAATGGTGGGAAAGTTGTGGGGTTACTGGCGGGGTGGAGCGAGGTTGGGGATGTGGGTTATCGGACACAGTGTGACCCGGAAGGAAGAGTTCTAGGGCAGATCATGTTGTGAGCAAAGGAGGATCAGGTCCATTGCATCAGACAGCTTTCAGGAAGCAACAAATCTCTCTTTATATTACTCACTGTCTAATCTTGCTGCTACCATTGTGTTTGTCACAGAGCCCAGAGTCTGGGGACAGCTCGATGGTAGGAAGCAGATGGTGATGATGGGAGGCTGTTTATTGGAGTCAAGGCCCGTGCCTCCTGGAGCTCCCCAGGGTGACACCCATTGCTACTTGTCATCTATGTCAATAATCTGGTTGAGAATGTACAGGGTATGGGCAGTGAGTCTGCAGCAGGTAATTGTAAACAATTACCTCCTTTTGCAGGATAGTAAATATAAACACCCCTCTTTCCCTCTCCACACTCAGAACTGACCAAAAGCTACTTCAGAAGATACAAATTCTTCAACTGAGCAAACACTGAGGGAATGTGAGAGACTTTAAAGAGCTGGGATACTGACAGCACATTACCAGACCTGGATTGATTGCAACTGGGTCTGATAGAGGCATAACTGGTATTTCTGGTCACATTCAGCTCACTCCAACTATTCCCTACCTTCCTTTTACAGGTATGTAATGTCTAAAGGACCAGTGTTTGAGTAAATGAGACTCACCGAACTTGCACCTGACTGAATCAATGGAAACCCTGAGTCAGATGGGTTTCTCTCCAGTCGGTGCTCTCAGTTCTCGGGCTGGTTCATTTGCTGCTGTCCCCTCATCTTCAGTCGTGGTTTGCTTCCAGTTGTGGACTTTTCTTCAAATAATTCTCTCACCGCAGGTCTAACTTTAACATGAAAGATAGTGAAGCATGTTAACAATACAAAGGACAACAAAATATTTCTGCTCACTGAAATCTAAATATTGAAGACAAATATAATGAACTCAGTGAAGAAATCTGTAATTGTCCCTGACACATCACAAAACCTGATGTGGGATAGGAAGGAGTCATCGTTCTGACATGGTAAGATGCAGGAACATAATTAGGTGATTCCATCCATCAAATCTGCTCCACCACTCAAGCATGGCTGAGATTTATTCCAACGCCATATCCCTGACTTCCTGCTGTAACCCGGAAGCTACTTAGCAATCAAGAGTATATTAATCTCTGCCATAAATATACCCAAATGGCAGCCTCAACCACCATCTGTGGCAACAAATTCCACAGATCTGACATCTTTTGGATGAAGAAATTTTTGTCAACTCAGTTTTAAAGGGAAGCATCTTTATTCTGAGCCTGTGCTGTCAGATCACAGTCTCTCCATCTTATGGAAACATCCTCTCCATGTCCACTGTATCCAGGCTTTTCAGCATTCGGTAGGTTTACTTAACCATACATCCCTCCACCAACCCCACTGTCCCTCTGAACTCCATTGAGCACAGGTCCACAACCATCAAATGCTCCTCATACATAAAGCCCATCATCCCTGAGATTATTCAGGTGAAACTTGTTAGTAACAACTGCATTGAACACATTCCCAAGTATAACAGACCATCAGGAAATTTAAACCATTCCAGAGTGAATGGAATAAAAAGAAACTGGATTCACCAGAATCGCTCAAAAGGTAAGGAACTGCTGTGGGGAGACAAACAAATTTAACGATTCAGGTTCACAATCTTTTGTCAGAATGGATTCAGAACTTTTCATTTTTAGCACAGATTTCCAGCAACTTGAGGTTCTGTTTGATTCCTACTGTCTGACAGACAGGTAACAGCGAGGAGGAATTTCCAAACATAGTTTGAACACTGAACCCCCCCCCCCCACCCTGCCCCCAGGTCTATTTCTACTGGTTCTAACACAGAACAGCCCAGTTACTCACAGCCTGTCCTTGGGAGGGATGGAATACAAACTCATTCTCTCCTCAGATTAGCAGCATTGCTTCCAAAGGAGCTCCAGAAGCAAACCTTTGATCCCAGACCAGAAATACTCGCTCAACACCTCATAAACCCGGGCAGCTTGATCCCTGGGTCCATTTTACTTGGATCTAAACAGGGGTGCAGAGCTGCCGGAGCTAACCAGAGCACCACTCTAGCACTTCTGTTAGAAAATAAGTCCAAATAAACAAGCGGGAAATTTAACAGCGGCCGCATGTTAAATAGAGGGAATTTTAAGGAAACTGGGGTTAGGGAGAGGGGTTGGTGGCTTGTGAGGAAAATACTACCAATGACATTAGGATAAGATATTTGATAGCTTTTGGTGAACTCCTGGAGCTGTGACTGTGGTGGTCTGTGGATTACTCACTAATACAAAAGTAAATTTTTCTCACTAACAACCTCATGGCTTCTAAGCAAACAACGTTATTTCACTTGGTTGATCATTATATTTTATGATAATTAGTGAATGCAACCATGCAATAATTTGTCTTGTTATTAAGTTAAGTATTATATGTTTTATTGTACCAGTTATATATGGAAATGCAGTGATTGCCTAAAATCTTGCTAATGCCTTATTCATCACTGTATTTCTTTGGAGCGCTGGAAATCATATATATTTCTTTCATCTTGGTTTAGTGCTTGACATTATAAAAAACTCAATATACACACACACACACACAACCCCCCCCCCCCCCCAATTTGTGTACCTGCTCACGACATCAACGGGACAAGGAAGTTGCCCGGTACATGAAAGGAGCAGGTACACAAATACACAAATTGAGTGTGACATACTAGGGGTGATTGATACGTTCGCGGCCTAAGGTGAAAGGAGTTAATTCTACAAAACCTAGCAATTTTCAATTATCTGTATCAGAAACAGCACAAAACTGATTAACTTCAAACTTTCTGTATAATCACTCAAAGAGTTGAACTGCACGTTCAGGTACCGAGAGCTGTATAACATTAGGCCGCGAACTTATCAATCACCCCTCGTACAGCTCCGGCAGCTAAAAGATTGGAAGATTGGCACTGCACCCCTGCTCCAGCCGTCCGGCAGAGCTCGGGCCCGGCCCTTTCCGAATCCAACCGGCCCAGATTTACACAAACCCGCCGGGATCAAACCCCACTCACCCCCGCTCGAGTCGCTGGACCGCCAACGACCGCTGCATTCGGCAGTGCGCATGCGTTTATCAGGATGTTCTCCACAGCACCACCAGCTGTCGGAGGTACACATGGTCACCAGTGGCCTGAGGTCCATACAGCGCCCCCAGTGCCCGGAGGCGGGAGGAACAACAGGGAGGTCAATCACAAAGTCTGCAGATGCAGGAAATCCAGCTTAACGCAAACAAAATGATGGCGGAACTCAGCAGGCCCGGCAGCATCTATCGAAAAGAGTCGACAGTCGACGTTTCCAGCTGAACTTTCGTTCAAGATTGAGATGGACTGTGGGAAATAGCTAAATACAATCGGAGCGGGCGAGAAAATGGTTGGCTAGAAGGTGACAGGTTGAAGCCAGGTAGGTGGGAAAGCTCAAGAACAAAAGAAAATAGAATCTAATAAGAGAAGAGAGTGAAGAATCGGAGCAGTGGACCCAGAGAGACGTGATAAGCACGTGGGAGGTCGTGAAAAGTCGGAGAGGAAGTGAGGGAGTGGGAGGGAGGGCGATTTCACCGGAAGGAGAAATCGGTACTCATGTCATCAAGTTGGGGGGAGGAGCTACCCAGACGGAATATAAGGTGCAGATCCTGGACCCTGAGGGTGGCCTTAACTCGGCAGAAGTGGAAGCGATGGGTTGACACGTCGGAACGGGACTGGGAATCGGAATGAAAATGTTTGGACACCGGGAGGTCCTGCTGGGAGCGGATAGTTCAAAGGTCAGTTTATTAACAAAGCAGGTATCCATAAACAACTCTTACGTTTTTCTTTCAGAGAACCACAAACCAAAGAAAGAGCATGAAAGTCGTTCAGAGAGAAAAATCTAACTCCCACCTCATTCCCCGCATCAAAAAGAACGGCATCCCGATCATGAACCCCCAAAACCCACCCCTCCCGCATCAAAGGGAACAATAACATCGATCCGCCCCCCAAAAAACAACCCTGCCCCGCACAACTGCAGAGGAGCTGGTGTCACCAGTGTAGAGGCGACCACATCGGGAGCAGCGGACGCAACGGGTGACCCCGGAAGATGCACGGGTGAAGTGTCGCCTCACCTGGAAGGATGTTTGGACAACGGGGAGAGTTCGGCCGTCCGGCCCTTTCACTGTGACACCCCGAACTCCTCGTCAAATCCATCCAAGCGAGACTGGGGAACTTTAATGTCCAATAAATATAATTCCTCTCAGCGATCAGCTGCCTGAATGAATAAATGACTTGAAAGAGGAAGGTCCACATTGTCAGGGTGTTGACTTTACCGGGGGACAAAGAGTGCAGGGACGAGAGGTTTTCTGTTGACTAATACACTGTGAGTGGACCTCGCTGGCAATTCTGGTGTTGTGACCCGAATCGAGACAAACACCACGCTGCCCACTCCACCAACAACACGGCACAGCCGGACACATAACAGGGGCTTTACATCTCACAACACTGGATTCAGTGATGAAACCCGTGAGTAATGTTGTTGTCCCACTGGAATCATCAGAAACGTCCATTCAGGTGTTTTTAAATGCCAACGCTCCGCCACGGGTGACGTCACACAGCTCCGCCCCCCCACGCGACTGACGTCACATATGGGCTCCACACACCGGGACCTGCCCTCGCGTGCGCGGTGTCTACGTCACCCACACGCTGGAGAGCTCGAGCTTTATCGGTTTAACGGCTGAGCAACCAATCACGTGACAACCCCCCCCCCTCCTCCACAGCTGAAATACAAATCTTCAGGAGCTGCGCTATTCTCATTGGTGCGCAGGACTGTCAATCAGTGGTTACAGCCAGTAGTAGAAGCGGACCAGCGGAGTGGGCGTTTCCCGCTCAGGAGTCGATATTTCGTCAGGGCGGAACAAATCCCAAAGTAAATGTCCGCTTTCTGATTTATTTCCATTTCCCTCCGAGGGATGTTGAGGCATTTGTGAAGCGTCTCCTGCGGGCGGAGTCTGATGTATCGCTGAGAGGTAGGAGGAGACCGCTCGGCCCGTCGGTTTGATGCCGGTTCCCCGGGAAGGGAGGGAGAGGGGGATTTTATTGAAAGGATGAAGATGGTGAGAGAGGGATTGGACAGGATGTTTGTCCCGGTTGGGACAGGAGGTGCTCATCTGTGGAAATGTCTGAGCACAAGGTGGTGGCGAGCAGAGAGATTCACCACATTGGGAGGCAAACACCGGCAGACTGTTGCCCTGCAAGCGGGACCAATGGTCCGGGCAATGTGACAATTATTTGGGTTTTGTTGAGACTGTATCTGGAATATGTTGTAAAAATCCCGCTCCCCAGACTAACACGGGTTAGACAGACCAAAGAACAAACTGCCGGAGGAACTCAGTGGGTCAGGCAGCCTCTGTGGAGGGAAATGGACCGTCAACATTTCGGGCCGAGACCCTCCCTCTGGACTGAGAGTGGACGGGAAATAGTCAGAGAAAAGAGGTGAGGGGTGGGGATGGGGCAAGAGCTGGGGAGTGAGAGGTGGATCCAGGTGAGGGCGAGGTGGGAAGGTGGAAATAGTGACGGGGGTGGGAGGTGAGTGTTTGGGGTAACACCGGGCTGCAGCAGACGGAAATTAATTCAATAGAAGGTTAACAAAGTGGTTAGAGAGTATTTGTTATAGAGAGCGCAATGAAATGGAAGCTGCCATCTTGTTGATGGTTAGAGGGGCTGAATGGCCACAGATAGAAAAGATCGGAGAGATGGAATAGGGGTGCGAGGTAATCTCAATACACAGAGGCAGTGGGTCCCTGGAATGAGCTGTTCGGTGTTTGCATCGTTGGTTATCTACCTCGGGTTCAGTGTCCTCACCGTGTTTGGGAATTCCCACTCACTGTCGTCTGTCTGTGAGCAGCTGGACATTAAATAAACACTCAAGACGCTGGAGACCTGAAATCACATCAGAAATTGTTTGAAGCCATTCCGTCACAGAGTGCTGGAGCTGAAACATTAACTTTTCTACGGGTCTGTGGTGGCCAGTGCTGTTGTGTGCTGGGGCAACAGGCTGAGCGTCGCAGACACCAACAGAGTCAACAAACTCATTCCTAAAGCCAGTGAGGTTGTGGGAGTGGAACTGGACTATCTGACGATGGTCTCTGAAAAGAGGATGCTCTCCAAGTTGCATGCCATCTTGGACAATGTCTCCCATCCACTCCATAATGTACTGGTTAGGCTCAGGAGTTCATTCAGCCAGAGACTCATTCCACCGAGATGTAACACTGAGCGTCATAGGAAGTCATTCCTACCTGTGGCCATCAAACTTTACAACTCCTCCCTCGGAGTGTCAGACACCCTGAGTCAATAGGCTGGTCCTGGACTTGTTTCCACTTGGCATAATTTACTTATTTTTATTTAATTATTTATGGTTTTATTTTGCTATATTTCTTCACTATTCTTGGTCGGCGCGGCTGTAACGAAAAGTTTCCCTCGGGATCAATAAAGTATGTCTGTCTGTCTGCCTGTCTTTGTTCGTCTCCACAGGTATTCTTCATCCATTGAGTGTTTCTTGTTTTTGCAGTTTTTCAGGACATTTCGTTGGAATGATTTAAGTCTCCTGGGAAATTGGCTTGTGCAGGACGCACATTGTAATTCATTCTCTTGCAGCACAGAAACAGGGCTTTCGGCCCATCTAGTCTGTGCAATTCTCTGCTTGGGCCCATCCACGTGCACCCAGACTCTAGATGTCAATACTTCCCTCGTTCATGTACCCACACAAACTTCACTTAAATGCTGCAATTGAACCCGCATCCACGTTTGCATCACCTTCTGACTGAAGTAAAAATCACAACGAACAGGGTTGTCGGAACAGATCTGTTCAGAACAGTCCTGGGTACCGGCTTCCAGAGAGAATACGCTTCTCACTCTACCAGCACCCTCTGCCTCTGTGGTCAGGTCAGCTCAGTATCCACAAAGCCAAGTTCTCCTGGATCTCTGCTTCCTGCCATCCTGACCCGGCCTAATCTGGGGAACATTATCAAAATTCTCACGAAAATCCATTTGGCGCTTCTGCATGAATTTCAATAGGCAGCAGACAGTATGTGCAAGAGTAGGCCATTCGGCCCTTCTAGCCGGTACAGCCATTCACTGTGATCATGGTTGATCATACACAATAAGTACCCCGTTCCTGCCCTCTCCCCATATCCCTTGACCCCGCTATCTATAAGCTAATATAATATACAATTTCAATAAATACTCCCGAGTACCTTAAGTACAGTGAACAGATTAGCGCAGAATATATGAAAAAGCCCGAAAAAATGAAGTTCCATTGGGGAAAAGAAATTGAAATTCCGTGAAATTGAAACTCTAGTTGTGTGTGTGTGTGTGTGTGTGTGTGTGTGTGTGTGTGTGTGTGTGTGTGTGTGTGTATGTGTGAGAGAGAGTGTGTGAGAGAGAGTGTGTGTGTGTGTGTGTGTGTTTGTGTGTGTGTGTGAGTGTGTGTCTCTGTGAGTGTGTTTGTGTGTGTGTGTGTGTATTTTGTGAGGGAGAAGTGAACAGAAACTTAAATGGAAGATAGAAAAATAGATAGATGGACAGAAGCACAGATAGACAGAGATGTTTCCCCATCACAGGAAAATTCATTACTGCAACATGAGAGAATTAAAGAGATCGGCGTGGGCAGAAACACCAGAATGGACTTTGTAGACCTCACTACACACATCGATGCTGTGAAACTCCATGGACAAGATGGAGCGAACTGCCCGCTTGCATGAGCAGAATATGTTGGTTACAGAGGGGCAGTGTGTGGTAGGCAGTGCAAGAGGAACTCTATCACTATTAGGGCAGCCAGAAAATCAGGTGAGCGTGGCTGGGCTGTATCCATTTTAAATGGACGCTACAAACATATCACTGTCTCCCATACCCATCACTCCGCAGGGAACGCTCCCTCTGTGATTCCTCTTTTCATCTGTCCCTCACTACTGATCTTCCACCCGGCACTTTTCCCTGCAAGTGGACAAAGTACTCCACCTGTCCACTCAGCTCTCGTCAGGGCCCCAGTCATTTCTCCCAGGTGAGGCACCACTTCAGCTGCCAAACTGTTGTGGAAGTCTGTTGTGTTTCCTGCTCCCGATGCGGGCTTCTGTACATTGGGGAGACCCGTGATGAACTGGGGTTGATTTCATTGAGCACCACCACTCCATCGGTGACAAGCTCAGCTTTCCGGCGTCCAAACATTTTAATTCTGATTTTCATTCCCATTTTGGCTCGGTTGCTTCCTCTCCGGTCATGGTGCAAGAGCAACAACTTACTTTCCGTCGAGTTTGCCTCCAAACTGATGTCATGAATGTCGTTAAAAAAATAATCCCTCACCCTCCCTTTTCCTTCTATTCACCTCTCTGGCCCCATGCCTATCACTTCACATGGCGTCTTGACCTGCTTCCGTTCTCCCTGTGCTCCACTGTCCCCTCTTACCAGATTGCTTCCTCTCCAGCCCCTTACCTTTCATACTCACCTGGCTTCACCTGTCACTTTCCCCTCCCCACGATATTTTAGCCTGGAGTCTTCCTCCTAACTTTCCAGAACTGAAGGAAGGTCTCGGCCTGAATCGTAGACTGTTCTTTCATGTCAGAAATGCTGCCAGACCTGCTGAGTTCCTCCAGCATTTTGTGTGTGGTGCTTTGGATTTCCAGCATTTGCAGAAATCCATGTGTTTAAGATATTGAAATGTACATACTTTGTGAAAATTTGAAATGGATGGAGACACACGGACGAGTAAATCTATAAGACCATCAGATACAGGAACAGAGATAGGTCATTCAACCCATTGATTTTGATCCACCAGTAAATCATGGGCTGATCCGATTCTTCCTGTCATCCCCACTCCCCTGGTTTCACACCATACCCTTTCATTCCCTCTGACTGAAGTAATTTCTCCTCACCTCAGTTCTAAACAGACGTCCTTCAATTCTGAAGGTTTCTAAGAACTCCAGGGAATCCAGCCCAAGAGCTGCCGGACGTTCCTCATACGGTAAATCTTTCATTCCTGGAATCATTCTTATGAATCTTCTCTGAAACCTCTCCTACATCAATATATCCTTTCTAAAATAAGCCCAAACTGCACGCAATACTCAAAGTGTGGTCCCCCGACAGCCTCACCATCGTGTCCCTGCTCTTGTATTCTGTACCTCTAAAAATGAATGCCAACATTGCATTTGCCTTCTTCACCACCGACTCAACCTGGAAGGTAACATTTCGGGTATCCTGCACAAGGACGCCCAAGACCACTTGCATCTCTGCATTTTGAATTCTCTCCCCATCTAAATAATAGTCTGCCCGTTTATTTCTTCCACCGAAGTGCATAATCATACACCTTCCTACTTGGTATTTCATTTGCCACCTCTTTGCCCATTCCCATAAACTATCTAAGTGTCTCTGTCGGGTCTCTGTTTCCTCAACACTACCCACTCCTCCAACTATCTTTGTATCATCGGCAAACTTAGCCACAAATCCATTAATACCATTGTCCGTATCATTGACATACATCGGAAAAAGCAGCGGTCCGGACACCGACCCCTGTGGAACTCAGAACCGGCAGCCAGCCAGAATAGAACCCCTTTATTCCCACTCTGCTTTCTGCTGATCAGCCAATGCTCCACCCATGCTAGTAACTTCCCTGTAATTCCATGGCCTATTCTCCTGCAAAGCAGCATCATGTGTGGCACCTTGTCAAAGGACTTCTGAAAATCCAAGTACACTATATCTACTGCATCTCCTTTGTGTACCCTGCTGATAATTTTCTCAAAGATTCGCAGTGGGTTTCTCAGGCAGGATTTTCCTTTCAGGAATCCATGCTGGCTTTGGCATCTCTTGTCACGTGTCTCAGGAACTCCGTAAACTCATCCCTAACAATCGATTCCAACAACTTCCCAAACCACTGATGTCAGGCTGACACGTATATGGTTTCATTTCTGCTGCCGCCCACCCTTCATAAATAGCGGGGTAACATTTCCAATTTTCCAGTCACCTGGTACAATGCCACAAATCTAACAATTCGTGAAAGATAATTGTTAATGCCTCTGCAATATCTCCGGCTGCTCCCTTCAGAACACAAGGGTGCATTCCATAAGGTCCATGAGATTTATCCAACCTCAGACCATTGAGCTTCCTGAGCACCTTCTCAGTCATAATTTTCACTGCACAAACTTCACTTCCGTGACACTCTTGAATGTCCGATATACTGCAGACGTCTTCCACTCATTCAGTTCCACTGCCCTCTCTGCATCTCTCATTACAATATCTCCAGCTTTATTTTGCATTGGTTCTATATCTACACTTGACTCTAATTTATCCTTTATGTTCTTAACAATAAGCTTTTAATATCTTCTTTGATATTAGTTGGAAGCTTCCTCCCATAAATCCTCTTTTCTTTTCCATCTGTGCCCGCGAGGATATTGGACCCCTTTGGGTTCAGGTGTAACCCGTCCTTTTCGTACTGGTCGTACCTCCCCCGGAAGAGGCCCCAGTGATCCAGGAATCTGAAGCCCTGCCCCCTAGACAAGTCTCTCAGCCACACATTAATACGCCTGACAATGATATTCTTTAATCGCTAGCAGGGGCACAGGCAGCAATTCTGAGATTATTACCCCAGAGGTCCACAGGTGTCTGGTTAGCAACGTTTATTTTTATGTTCGATGTCAATGCATCGGATAACAGTATTCATGGACCTGTGGTCAAATTTACGGATGAAGTCGGATATTGAAAGGCCTGGATAGAGAGCTCGTGGAGGTCTATAGTGTCCGGTTACCACAATGCCATACATACAACTTAAATATACAAACGGTAGGCTTACTCCGCGGCTTGAGATTCTTGATTGGAGAATGGCGATTTATTCACAAAATCCTCATAGCCCACAATGACTGTACACTGATCCCAGCAATGAAACCCGCCACTGCAGCCCCACAGTGCATTATGTACTGATTGCAAAGCTACGAAATTACATGTGAAAAGCCTCCCCTTCCCCAACTCAACTCTTTCTGCGTCACCGGCAGTCTGGGACATCTGATATCTCGCTGCCTCCGCCAGGACATTAAACTGTGAACAACTGTGAACAACTGTGGTCAGAGACTGATCTCTGGGGAACTCCAAACGCTTCCTCCTTCCAGTCTGAAAATGCTGCACATCCAGCTGCACACTACCCGCAGTTTATCGATCTCCAACGAAAAAGCCTAATCAACTACTGAGGATCAATACCATTGCTGACTCTGAGTTTACCACCGACAGATGCCATGAGGGACACGATAATCAGAAAGTCTAGCCGCATCCGTGTAAATAAAATGTAATCTTAGTGGGTGTGTGGCGCATGCTCAGAATGCGAAGGAGACAGACAACCTGAGCAAAGTCACAGACTGATGAAGGGGAGGAATGATCCATTTTGATACAGAGAGGGAAGCAGAGAGTTTGATATTGTGCCTGATGCCGGAACTGTAGCCAGTTAGAACATGAAATCTTGTTCCTCCAAATTGTTTTGTGCTGCAACAGTGCTTTTTTTTCTGAAGGCACCATGGAGATTAAAATTACCTGAGTTGAAATGTTGTCCTTCACCCACTGACGTGGTCTGTAAACTTTTAACAGTGTAGAAATGTCAGAAGATCTGTGTGTGGGAAGGAATCACAAACACAACAGAACGATAGCTCCGCTGTATCTGTCAGTTCACCAGCGTTTGAATGCCACTGATCCTTGAATGTCGAGGCCGAGATGCTGGAGAAGACAGCGCCCCACTCGCTCCCAGGAGAGACCGAACACGTGTCCATGTCTGTGATCTGATTGGATACAATGCCGTGACGTTACAGCAGTTTGACGTCATACTCTGGCTCTCATTTTGGAAGGATTCAGTCGGCCATCGCAGATACACCAACAGCTTCGCACTGGGAAGCGGCCGTTCACCTGCTCCGTGTGTGTGAAGAGACTCATTCACTTAACCCATCTTGTGATGCTCCGGTGACTTTACAATAAATAGAGGCCATATTTCTGCCCGGAGTGAGCAAAGAGTTTGACTAGATCATCCCAGCTGCTGCAGCACCAGCAACTTAACGTCAGTGTGGAAGTTCAAATCAGCTCGTGTTAAAAGTTTAACCACTACGGTGACTGAAGGCCGCTGCAGGTTCATGAGGGACTGTTACTGTCAGATTCTACAGGTGCTGCATTTCAGTAGGACCACCCAGGATAAGATTTACACAGAGAACGGTACGCGGGGTGGTGTAGAAAAACGGAATCTGGCAAAACGGGCACATAATTCATTTAAGTGGCGGCAGAGGTATATAGGGGTCGAAATGAAAGCCTTTGTCACGCTGGCTTTCATAAATCAAAGTGCTGATTATAGGAGACAGGGTGTAATGTTGAAGTTGTATAAGACACCATTGAGGCCTGACTGGGAGTACTGTGGGCAGGTTTGGTCATCTACTAACAAGAAAGCTATAAATCAGGTTGTCGGATGTCGTCGGATCTGGAGGACCTGAGTGTTAAGGGAAAAGAAAAGGTTGGGTTGGCACTTTAATTCTTGGAGCGTAGAAGATAGAGGGGGATTTGACAGAGGCATAATAAATAATATATCGTAAATGCAAGAAGGATTTTTCCACTGAGCAACACACACACGTACGTACAATGCAGGCCAGGCAGCATCTATAGACAAGTGTAAACTGTCGATGTTTCGGGCCGAGAACTTTCATCAGGACTGAGCCTGAAATATTTACTCATTTCTACAGATGCTGCCTGGCCTGTTGAGCTCCAGTTGCATGTGCGCGTGTGGCTTTGACATCCAGCAGCTGAAGATTTTCAGTGTTTCTCTTTCTACTGAGATTGCACGAGATGACAGTCCGTGGTCATGGGAGAAGGATGAAAGTTGAAAAGCTGAAGAGGAAAATGAGGGGAAAATTTCTCACCCACTGGATGGTGAGAGTGTGGAACGAGCTGCTCCCGCACTGGTGCCTGTGAGCTCGTTTTCAACGTTTCAGAGAAGGTTGGATAGGCACATGGATGGCAGGGGCATGGACGGCTGTGGTCCGGGGCAGGTCGATGCGAATAGGCAGTTCTCTTTTCACAGAATAGATTGGCCGAAGACACTGTTTCTGTGTTGTACGTTTCTATGAGTCTGTGAATCTCTGTCTCGTTATTGTAAATCAAACCCACATCCAACTTCCATTAGTTCCCACTCTCACCGTCCTTTGAGCGAAGAAGTTTCCCCTTATGTTCACCTTAAATATTTCACCTTGCACGTCGCACTTAATCAATGATCTTTAGGTCCAGTCAAACCCAACCTAAGTGGAAAATGCCTGCTTGCATTAACTCTATCTATACTCCTCAAAATTTTATGTACCTCTGCACTGTTCCCTAAGCCACAATGGGGGTTTCCTGCGCACAGTCCAGGTCTCCGTATCCCACGCTGCAAACGCTTTCCTTCAAGCTAACTGCTTCGCAATCTCTTGCTCTCCCTCTCTCTCCCTCGATCTCTCCCCCCTTTCTATTTCATCTGCTCCCTCTCTCGCTTTCGGTCACCTATTTCTGTCCCTAATCCGGGTGTTTTTCACTCTCCATCTGTATCTCAGACTTTGTCTCTGTATCTCTGTCTCTCTGCCATTCCTCTCTGACTCTCTACCTCTCACTCTTTCCCCTTCTCCTTTCCACCATCTCCATCTGCCTCACTCTCTCTCTCCTCCTATCTGTCTTCCTCTCTGTCCATTTGTAACCACTCTTTCCCACTTTCAATCACCCTCATCCCCTTCAACTCTTTCCCTCACACTCTCTTACATATTTCCCCTCCTTCCCTCCACCCTCTCCCTGTTCCACTAATCAATCTCACTACCTATTTTTCTGTTTACTGCCTTCCTTTCCAATTCTCTCTCGTCTCTCTTTCTCTCTCATCTCTTTATCTCTCCTTCCCCTACTTTCTCCATTCACCACAGTCTCTGTCTTCTCCACTCATTCACGCTGCCGCAGACCATAGCCTGTCATTTGCGAATGTCACCTGCGCTTTGGTCTGCACCCCTTTAAATATTTTAAAATTGGAAATCATTCCCTTCCTGGCTCCCATTTTTCCTACCACCTAAGTCCCTGGCTGCTTATAATTTTCAATTAATACATCATCCCCTCTCTGACAGCCGGGTTAACTGCGGGGAAGATTGTCAGTTCCTCCATCTCTCCCTCCCCGACGGCCATTCTAGTAACAGTGAGGACGCCCATCTCAAGTTCGTGCGTCACTCCCTCAATAGCGCTCATTTCCAAACAACCTATCACTCCCTACATTGGTACAATTTCTGGCCATTTAGAATAGGCATCTTTTCAGAAAGACAAATTTCTCAAATCTCTCTGGCGCAGTGTGAATCAACAACCCACTGGTTAACCGAGGGCGAATTCCTGTGGCAAGAATTGCCCGGATGGAAATACAATAATCAGTTGATGCCGGTGTCAATAAGTGAATAGCCATAAACATCCCTGAATCGTACATTGGAGAACCGGTTTGGTTTGCTTCCAGAAAAAAGTATGAAATTACGTGTCCCGGAACATAAGAGTCATAAAAATGACAGCACAGAAACAGGCCCTTCAGCCCATCTAATCAATATTGAAACCAGTTAAACTGCCTACCCCCACCGAGCTACACCGGGATCATAATGCTCCACATCCCCACTATCCATGTATCGGTAGGAACTTTGAACGTTGAAATCAAGCTCGCCCGTACCACTTGTGCTGCAGGCTCATTTCATACTGTCACGACACTCTGAGTGAAGACGAATTATCGAGAGGTAAACCTAGATAATATCTAAAGCAGCTACATGTTCGGCACAGCATTTTGGGCCGAAGGGCCTGTATTGTGCTGTAGGCTACCTATGTTTCTATCTTTTCCCCCACGTTCCCCATAAACTTCTCTAATTTCACCCTGATTTTAGCCCTATCCAACCTAAATAGAAAAAGCCTGCTTGCAATTACATCATCTATGGTCCATGTAACTGTGTATACCTCTATCAAATGCCCTCTCAGTCTTCTAATTTCTGAGGAATCCAGACTTACTCTGCTCAATTTTTCCTTATAACTGAGGTGCCACAGACCCTGCAACATCCTTGTATTTTTCTGTACTCCCTTAACCTTACTAACACCTTTCCTGTAGTAGGTGACCAAAACTGCATACTATTCTCCAAATTAGACTTCACCACCGTATTATGCAACTTCAACATAACATCCCATCTCCTGCACTCAATACATCGAATTATGAAAGGCAACTTTCTTTAGAAAAGCTTTCTTTAGAACCTATCTACCTGTGCCCAACTTTCAATGGATTATGGACCTGTGGTCCCAGATTCTTTTGTTTAATCAGAATCCTCAGTGCCCTACCGTACACTATGTAAGACCTATCCTAGTTGGTCCGACAAAACCTTGCACTTGTCTGCTTTAAATTCGATTGGCCATTTTCGGCCCATCTTTACAGCTGATGCAGATACTTCTGCAAGCCCTGTCAGCCGTCCTCGCTGTCCACTACACCTGCAAACTTGGTGCTACCCGCAAATTAGCTGGTTAGTTAACCACATTATCCTCAAAACAGCGAAGGACCAAGCACCGATCCCTGCGGCACACCATTTGTCGCAGGCTTCCAGACAGAGTCAACTCTCCACTACTACTTTTTGCAAGCCGAATCCTGAATGCCAAATAGACAATAGACAATAGGTGCAGAAGTAGACCATTTGGCCCCTCGAGTCTGCACCGCCATTCTGAGATCAGGCTGATCATTCACTATCAATACCCAGTCCCTGCCTTTTCCCCATATCCCTTGATTCCCCTATCCATCAGATATCTATCCAGCTCCTTCTTGAAAGCATCCAGAGAATTGGCCACCACCATCTTCCGAGGCAGTGCATTCCACACCTCCACAACTCTCTGGGAGAAGAAGCTCTTCCTCAACTCTGTTTTAAATAACTGACCTCTTATTCTCAATCCATGCCCTCTGGTACTGGACTCTCCCAACATCTGGAACATATTTCCTGCCTCAATCCTATCAAATCCTTTAATTATCTTAAACGTTTCAATCAGATCCCCTCTCAATCTCCTCAATTCCAGAGTGTACAAGCCCAATCTCTCCAATCTCTCTGCGTAAGACAGCCCTGCCATCCCAGGTATCAACCTAGTGAATCTACGCTGCACTTCCTCAATTGCCAGAATGTCCTTCCTTAAACCTAGAGACCAAAACTCTACACAATATTCCAGGTGTGGTCTCACCAGGGCCCTGTACAAATGCAAAAGGACATCCTTGCTCTTGTACTCAATTCCCCTTGTAACATTCCATTTGCCCTCTTCACTGCCTGTTTCACTTGCTCATTCACCTTCATTGACTGATGAACTAGGACTCCTAGGTCTCTTTGCATTATTCACATTGAATGACATCTGCCAAGTATCTGCCCACTCACCCAGCCTATCCATGTCTCCCTGGATTCTCCTAACGTCCTCTTCGCATGTCACACTGTCACCCAGTTTAGTATCATCAGCAAACCTGCTGATATAGTTTTCAATGCCCTCATCTAAATCATTGACATAAATCGTAAAGAGCTGTGGTCCGAATACAGAGCACTGTGGTACCCCACTAGTCAGCTCCAGCCAGTCCGAGAAACACCCATTCACTGCTACCCTTTGCTTTCTATCTGCCAACAAGTTTTCTATCCATGTTGGATCCCTGCCCCCAATGCCATGAGCTCTGATTTTACTCACCAATCTCCTATGTGGCACCTTATCGAATGCCTTCTGAAAATCTAGGTACACAACATCCACTGGCTTACCCTCGTCTAACATCCTTGTTACACCCTCAAAAAACTCCAAAAGATTAGTCAAGCATGATTTGCCCTTGGTAAATCCATGCTGGCTCAGCCTAATCCTATTACTGCCATCAAGATGTGCCACTATTTCGTCCTTAATAATGGACTCAAGCATCTTCCCCACGACTGACGTTAGGCTAACAGGGCGATAGTTCTCCGTTTCCTCCTTCCCTCCCTTCTTGAAAAGTAGGATAACATTAGCTGCTCTCCAATCTTCAGGAACTGATCCTGAATCTAAGGAACATTGGAAAATGATTACCAATGCATCCGCAATTTCCTGAGCCACCTCTTTTAGAAACCCCGGATGCAGACCATCTGGACCTGGGGATTTATTAGCCTTCAGTCTTACCAGTCTACTCATCACAGTTTCTTTCCTAATGTCAATCTGTCTCAATTCCTCTGATATCTTATGACCCTGGCCAATCCATACATCTGGGAGATTGCTTGTGTCCTCCCTGGTGAAGACAGATCTAAAGTACGCATTAAATTCTGTTGCCATTTTCCTGTTTCCCATAACAATTTCTCCCAATTCATTCTTCAAGGGGCCAACATTGTTCTGAACAATCTTCTTTCTCTTCACATAGCTAAAAAAGCTTTTGCTATCCCCTTTTATATTCCTGGCTAGACTGAGCTCATACCTGATTTTTTTCTCTCCGTATTGCTTTTTTAGTTAAGATCTGCTGTTCCTTAAAACTTTCCCAATCATCTGTATTCCCACTCATCTTAGCCCTGTCATACTTCTTTTTCTTTAATGCTATACAATCTCTGACTTCCTTTGTCAACCACTGTGGCCACTTCCCCCTCTTTGAATCCTTCCTTCTCATTGAAATGAAATGCTTTTGCATCTTTTGTATTATCCCCAAGAATATCTGCCACTTCTGATCCACTGTCTTTCCTGCCAGGGCATCCGCCCATTTAACTTTGGCCAGCTCTTCCCTCATGGCTCCGTAGTCTCCTTTATTTAATTGCAACACTGACACCTCTGATCTGCCCTTATCCCTCTCAAATTGTAGATAAAAACGTATCATGTTATGATCACTACTTCCTAATGGCTCCTTTACTTCAAGATCACTTATCAATTCCTGTTCATTACACATCACCAAGTCCAAAATAGCCTCGTTCCTGGTTGGCTCAAGCACAAGCTGTTCCAAAAATACATCCCTTAGACACTCCACAAACTCCCTATCCTGCGGTCCAGCACCTACCTGATTCTCCCAGTTCACCTGCATGTTGAAATCTCCCATAATGACTGCATTACCTTTAGCACATGCCAATGTTAACTCCCTAATCAACGTACCCAATATTCACGCTACTGTTTGGGGGCCTGTACACAGCACCCATTAGGGTCTTTTTACCCTTACTATTCCTCAGCTCAATCCACAGAGACTCTACTTCCCCTGTTCCCAAGTCACCTCTTGCTAAGGACTGAATCTCATTCCTCACCAACAGGGCCACCCCACACCCTCTTCCCATATTTCTGTCTCTACGATAGCACGTATACCCTGGTACACTCAATTCCCAGGCCTGATCCCTTTGCAGCCATGTCTCCGTTATCCCAACAATATCGTAGTTCCCCATTTTCATCTGAGCTTCAAGCTCATCTGTCTTATTTCTGATACTGCGCGCATTCAAGTATAGAATTCTTAGCCCATTCCTCTTCTCTTTGCTTAAAACACTGTCTATTGTACCTAACCCAGCTCCTTGAACTTCCATCGGGCTAATTGCATTTTGAATTTTGATGACCTTCTCAAGATCACCCAAACCTTCTACACATTTAACCCCATGCTCCTTCTGACCAACCCTCTGTACATGTAACTTTTCCAACACATGTTCTGTCTCACCTTTCTCCTTTACACAATTAATATTTGGGAAACGTGTATTCCCCACCTGTCCCTCATCCTTCATCATATCATCTTCTCTCGTAATCTGGATCCCTGCCCCCTGCACATCTAGTTTAAACCTCCCCGAGCAGCACTGGCAAACATTCCTGCAAGAGTGTTAGTACCCCTCCAGTTCAGATGCAGACCGTCCCTTCGAAACAGATCCCAAAGTCCCTGGAACAAAGACCAATTATCCAAAAACCTGAACCCTTCCTTCCTGCACCATGCTCTCAGCCTCGTATTAATGTGCATAATCATTCTATTCTTCGCCTCACTCGCACGTGGCACAGGTAGCAATCCCGAGATTGTCAAATGACTGAATCCTCTTGACCACCTTCCCATGCGGGATCTTGTCAAATACTTTACTTAGGTCCATATAGACAACATCCATTGCCTTGCATTCATTCACTTTGCTGGTAACCTCCTCGAAAAACTCTATAAGAGTGGTTAGAACAGACCTCACAAAGCCATACTGACTATCCTTAACAAGGGATACTGGAAATCCAAATAACACACACAAAATGCTGGAGAAACCCAGAAAATCGGGCAGCATCTGTGCAAAGGAGCACAGTCGACGTTTCGTGTTGAGACACTTCATCAGAACTGGTCAGTCCAAGTTTATCCAAATACTTATATATCTGGCCGCTCAGAATACCTTTCAATAACTTTCCCATAACTGATGTCAGACACACCGGCCTGTATTTTTTTTTTTTGGTTTGTACTTACAACTTTTTTTAAACGGCGGACAATATTGATTATTCTCCAGTCCCCTGATACCTCACCTGTTTGTAATATTTTTGCGAAGGCTCCGTCAATTTCTGCACTTGCCTTCCGCAGGGTCGGAAGGCATATCTTGTCTGACCCTGGAGATTATCCATTCTGGTTTGCCTCAGGGTCGCAAACGGCCACTTCTCTGTAATCTGTACATGGTTCTTGAAATTGATGCTGCTTGGCCTCAGTTCTACAGACTCTGTATCCGTGTCCCGATGAAATGCAGATGCAATGAATTCATTTAAGGTCTTTGCCATCTGTTTCGGCTCCACAGATGGATAATCATTCTGATTGTACAGAGGACCAGTTTTATTCCTTGCAATCCTTTTGCTCTGAACATGTCTGTGAAAACGTCAAGGATTCCCCTTCATCTTGTCTACTAGAGGAACTTCATGCCTTCTTTTGGCCTCCCTGATTTCTTTCTTGACCGTTTCTTGTACCTGCTAGAATACATAAGGACCTAATTTCGTCCTACTTTCCATTGTCAGCTATGCACCTCCTTTCTTCTTTCAACCGGCGCATCAGTACTTTTGGAAATCAACGTTCCTATGCTCGTTACCATTACCTTTTATTCTGATCTCCACTTGCATGATCTGTAGTCTCAACATTTCGTTTTTGAAGGTTTCACACCTTCCAAGTATTTTTTTTGCCAGAAAGCCGCCTGTCCCGATCCACACTCGCCAGAATCTTTCCGATATTATCATAATAGCGCTTTCTCTAAGTTCGACTCTTCAGCCAAGGGTCAGACCTAAAATTTTGCATACTTACTTTGAAATTATGGGCATCCTGGTCATTGGATGCAAAGTGTTCCCATACACTAATTGCTGTCGCCTACCCAGCCTCATGCCTTAACAGCAGGTTCAGTATCACACTCTCGTTCTTTGTGACTTCTGCATACTGATGCAGGAAATGTTCTTCGACACGTTTAACGAACCCTGTCCCACCTAGTCCCCGTATATAGCGTAGAAAGTTAAAATCACGTACTATAACCACCTTAACTTTCTTCCAACCGTCTGCGATCTTTGTCGCCAGATATCCCTCTGTATCCCATTAACGTGGCCATAACTTTCTTACTTCTTAGTTCCACACTTACCGCCTCTCTAGTCAAGTTCTACAGTCGGTCCTGACTGTCGGTCACTGCCATGACATTTTCTCGGACTGGTAACACCACCCCTGCTATGTTAATTCTGCCCGCTCCGTCACCTCTTAAAGAATGGTTCCCCGAAGTAACGGTGACGGGTGTGGCAGCCCCGATCACACACAGGGTGGAGCCTCAACCCGGCTGGATCAACTTCGCAACCTGAGACTGGCTGAATAAAACGGAGAAGCTCCGCCCCGCTGGTTGCGTCAGAGGAATAAAGAGGAAAGTGAGAGAGAGGGACACGGAAACCCAAACAGAAACTACTTGCGACTGAGAAGGAAGATTCCCGCAGCCTCTGTAATTCTGTCTGTTTGCTGCATTTGTCCAAGTCCCCTCTCCTCCCGCTGACAAACCTGTACCAGGCTGCCGAGGAGGTGTGGGACCAGAACTGCAGACTGCCTCATTAACCCCGGCTCAGCTGGACCTGTCTATCCGTAATCAGTGACTGACACTCGAAAACCGAATGGGGTCGGGAGCAGCAGCACAGACTGAACTTTCGGTGCATGATCGGCAAATTTGTCATCTGGGATCGTAATGAACACCGTCAGAGGTAAATGTTGTTTCCGATTTTGCAAATCATGAGCGTTTACAGCGGGTCTCGGCTTTTGTCGGGATCGGGAGGGAATGCAAGGGGAGAAGGCAGCTCTGACACGTTCAAAGAAGTAGTTATCGGCCAAATGCGTTACAAATAAAAGACGAAGTTACCTTCAGTCATACACCTTCTTCAGGGCGGTTTCTACTGAGTCAGTGCAGTGAACCTTGTCACGGATAATGATATTTAAAATGTCCCACGGGCAGGATTCTCTCTCTCTCTCTCTCTCTCTCATTCTCACCTCACACACACACACACACACACACACACACACACACACACACACACACACACACATACACACACATACACACACACACACTCACACACTCACACTCTCACTCTCTCTCTTTGTCTCTCTCTCTCTCACACACACACACAATTAAAACTAACTACCCAGAATAACAGGACGGCTGTGAGATTTTACTGTTTTATTGTTCGGGACGTGACGCTGGAGAATGCCACAGAGGGATGTATTTCATTAAATCGCAAAATGTGACATTAAAAGTACAAATGATGGGGAGTTCGGGGTAAAATTAAATGCCGGAATCTCACAAAGACTGTTCACAATTGTAACAAGTAGTCACTCAGATTGCAGACAATGGGGATCTTTCTTTTCTATATCAAAAAGTGTTTATTGTTTTATTTTTCTGTAACAGAAATACTTAAATACAAAATTAAATCACTTTTGTTCACAGCTGAAGTGGAGTGTTGAACTGGTCTGTTTGGTTTCAGCAGAGAATCCGCCCAGTGCACAGGCAACAGCTTGTACACGGTAAATCGCGCTGTGAGTCTCGCAGAACAGCAACACCAGCCCCTCCCCCGCAGCTACTAAATTACTGTCGCTGGACTGGTTAGATTGAAGTTAGTAGAAAACGACTTGAAATATATCGACACGGAGACAGAGGATTCTTGGTGGATTGAGGCGAGACTAATTCAGATTCGGATATTTACTTCGGATCTTCATTTCCAAGCATCACGTTATCTATGTTTTGGATTAGTGATCAAGAAGTCATCATTTCTATTGTAACCCGCCTCAGGCGGTGGTGGTGTTAGTCATCCTGCAGTTTTCCGTCTGCACGTGTGAGATTAGTGTTAAGAGAAATAAATCCAACAAGCATTTCCGGCAGGGCGTGGCTCACAAACCTCTGCTTGTGAAATGAAACCCCCCGATAACCGTGGGCAAGGAGATTTCTTGTGACTATAGTTGTCCGGAAGGAAATGCAATAATCTCTCCCAGTTTTTTCCCCAGTTAGTAGAAATATATAGTCGAACATGCTTGGTATAATTTCAGCAGAAATACGGCTCCCATGTACCTTTGAACCGAAACTACCTACGCCGGGCAGATCCTGTTTACACACAGGGCGGAGATCAGACCTTCCCAGACCAAATCCACAGCCTGCGACTAGCTGAGTTAAACAGAGAACTCCGCCCCACTCGTTACGCTGAAAAAGAAAGGAGAAATCCACACGGAAATCGGGACAAAAAGGTTAACGCAGCCTGTTTGTTTTCCTCTTCAGGGTTTCTACATTGACCCCACTCCCGCCTCCTCCCGCTGTCAGACCCGTCCTGAGCCGGTGAGAGTTAGTGTGACCCGGACTGCGGCAGTCCCGCTCTAACCCGGCTCACCCGGCCCTGACAATCTGTAATGAGCGGCGGACACATCACAGCCGAGTGGCCTCGGGAGCAGCAGCTCAGACTCAACTCTCCGTACAGAGTGAGCACACCGGTGCAGGAACTTTGTCGATCACCCGGGTAGTCAGACTGTGATTTCCTGGGATCACACTGACCGTCGTCCGGTTACAACATCAGAGGTAAGTGTTGTCCATGATTCTGCACAATTATTCAGCGTTTACAGCAAGGCTCGGCTTTGGTCGAGATCCGGAGTGTATTTAGTGGGAGAAGGGAGTCCCGACATGTTCATTAGTCAATTACTGTACGAATGATTTAAGAGAAACAACTCCGTTGCCATCAACCAGAAATGGTCTCTCGGGTGGTTTCTACTGAGTGTGAACAGAAGGCATCTTTCACTCCGGGAGTGACATGTGAAAAATGCCGCGGGGCAGTGACCCGTCACCGATCACTCTCAAACAAGAGAAAATCAGCAGACGCTGGAAATCCGAGCAACACACACAAAATGCTGGAGGAGCTCTGCAGGCCAGACAGCATCTATGAAAAAAAGAACAGCCGACCTTCGAGAGCCCAGCTAATGTACTTTACATCGCGTGATTGGTTCTATCGCTCTTTCCAGTAGCCGAAAGGGTTAAATACGTTATTAAACTTTCTTCACGCATGAGTGACAGCGTTTTGTCAACCGGTTTGGGTTTGATTTCAGCCGAACGGCCGCTCCCTGTTCTGAGGAATGTGCCCGGACAGGCAGCTGCTGAGCACCGAGTGTCACAGAACAACAAGCCGCACCTTCCAAATCAGTCAATCATCTGCCCTCTTCCCCTTTCCATTCCAGTCCTGATGAAGGGACTCGGTCTGTAACGTTGACTGTTTACACCCATCCATAGATGCTGCCTGACCTGCTGAGTTCATCCGGTACTGTGTGTGTTGTCATGGTTACGAGAGGTTGGGGTGGCGGGCGTGGCTATTTGAAGGAAATCTGCATTCACGCTGTCAGAATATTCTGGGCAAGTAATGTGAGAATAATTCAGCTTCTGATATTTATTTCGGGTCGTTATTTCCAAACAACCAGTTGTCTGTGCATTGGATCAGCGATCAAGGAGATACTTGTTTTTTTTAAGTCACTTCTGGCTGTGGTGGCTTTTGTGTTCCTACTATTTCCAGCTTGCACGATTTAAATTTTCCACAGGGTAGATAAAGATTGAGATCAGCTCTAGAACAACGGCCACCTGTTTCAAAGCAAGGGTGCGGGATCTGTACAGCAAACACCTGTTCCCTTTTCAGAGTTCCTTATTTGAGACGGAAACATCCATTGTTCCTGTGTTGATTGTGAGCAATTTGAAGTCTTCTTCTCAATGGCCAGTGGAAGGAAAGACTGTAATTCTGTTTAAACTCGGGATTGTTGATAAACAGTGGGATTGATGTATTACAGAGATGGACATGGGGGAATACGTAATGAATTTTTAGATCTGATCAGCCATGAATTCATGCTCTGCAGCAGCAGTTTCGAGGGCCCTTGTGGTCCAGTTATGCGTGTTGATCTGTTGAATAGAAAAGCTCTAACAATTTAATTAGTGCAAGCTGATAAAGGATTTAAAGACTGCAGGAATGAGAGGTCTTCTGTTAATACACTGTGTGTAGACCCGTCAGGCAATACTGGTTTACATCAGTAAAACAGTTGTTTTTCAAAATACTGAAAAAGGCACTGTACTGATTAAAGCTATAGGAAACAGGATCAGCCTAGAAAGTCCTCTCCCCAAAAAACTGGGATTTTGTGACCCAACTCGAAACAAACATCCCGCTGCCCACTCAAACTGCCTACAGGTCAGCTGCCTATACGGTGCAGCTGGGTGAATGCCAAGATTGATTATATTTTCCAACGAAAATCATATTAAACGTCCATTCAGGTATCTTAAAACACAATTTCAACCCACACCGGAATCCGACGTCAAGTGTACAGTATTTTACGTCATACATGCGCTGCCCGGCATGCGCTGAGATGGGTAAACGTCTGAAGTACTAATCACGTCACCCCACACCCACTGGTGCTCTCAGTAGCGTATTTAGAAGGCGCGTTATTCCCATTGATGAGAAGCGATGTCGGTCACTGGATACACCAAATAGCGGAGGCGGACTAGCCAAGAGGGCGTTATCCCCTATGAGGCAGCGTCCCCTCCCATTCTGTACTCTCCGTCAAAGCGGAACAAACAAATTTAACAACAAAGTAAATTTATTTCCATTTCCCTCCGAGGGAAGTTGGGGCATTTCTGAAGCATCTCCTGTGGCCGGAGTCTGATGTATTGCCGAGAGGTAGGCGGAGACCGCTCGGCCCGACGGCTTCATGTCCTCTTCCCGGGGAGGGAGGGTTATTGGCAGAATAAGGAGGTGGAGAGTGGGGATTTTATTGAAAGGATGAAGTTGGTGTAAGGGGGGGCGGACAAGATGTTTGTCCCGGTGGGGACAGGAGGGGGCTCATCAGTGGAAATGTCTGAGCCAACGGTGGTGGCGACCAGAGAGATTCACCACATTGGGAGGCAAACACCGGCAGCATGTTGACCTGCATGCGGGGCCAATGGTCCAGGCAAAGTGGGGATAGAAGCGGTGTTGGGGGCTCGGATCTCATTGAATGACAGGACCTGCCAGAATGGCAGTGCGGCCTGCTCCTGTTCCTGGTGTTTGTATGTTTAAATACAAGGAATAACCAGGCCCATCTTGGGCATGCAGGATATCCTAGTAGGTGTTGTAGGGGCCAGTGCTCGGAGCCCAGTTGTTCCCAAACCAAGTCAACAATTTGTCTGAGGGATTGAAACAAACACTTCCGAGTCTGTAATCAACACAAGGTGTATATTTATATATTGTTAATGATATAAACTGATATTTCTATTATGCTAATGACACAGAAGTGTATGTTTTATGTTCTATGTGTATCTGAATGTATTTGCTTCTGATGCTGTGACAAGTCAGTGTTTCTCTGTACCTGTACTTTCCCACAGTTGTGCACATGGAAATAAATGAAGCAGGACATGCGAAAACTTAGTGAGATTTCAATAGTGATAATCATCTTGGCACCTCGGTAGGTCGAATGTAAATGCAAGACTCTTAACAGTTTCGATGAGCACAGAGATCTTGAAGTCCAAGTGCTTAGCCCTCTGAAACTGACTACACAGATTGTTCGGCTGGTTAAGAAGGCAATTGGCCTGCTTAACTTTATTATTCAAGGGATTGAGTTCAAAAGTCGTGAAGTTGTGTTGCAGCTTTATAAAATTCGAGTTAGCCCATATCTGAAGTACTTCATACAGTTCTGGCAGCCTGACTCGAGGAAGGATGTCAGGGCTTTGGGAGAGGGTGTGAAGAGTTTTACCAGGATATTGCCTGGGTTATAGAGGATATGAGCTATGATGAGTGGTTGGACAAAATATTGTTGTTTTCTCTGGAGCGATGCAGGCTGTTGTGAGATTATAAAGATTATGAGAGGCAGAGGTAGAGTCGACAGAGAATATCTTTTTACAATGGTAGAAATGTTTAACACCAGAGGTCATGTGTTTAAGGTGAGTGGGGAAATGTTAAAGGAGATGACGGGGCAAGTGGTTTTTACACAGAGAGGTGGTTTGCTGGAATGTGCTGCCCGGGTTGGTTATAGATCAGACACTGTGGGGACTTTTAAGAGATGTTTCGATAAGCACACGACTGTGAGGAAAGTAGAAGAACATGGATGTTTTGCAGGCAGAAGGGATTTGATAGGTTAACATTTTGATAACAAATTTAATAGCTTGAGCACAACATTGTGGGCCGAAGTGCCCGCACCTGTGTTGTCCTGTTCTATGTTCTGTGTCTGTTGTCGTGAGATTTCAGCGTAAAGAAGGCAAAAGGAGTGAGTGGGAACAACAGCTCAGCTGGAGCCCTGTGTGGGAAATGTGAGATCACCCACTACTGTAGGAGAAATAGAAACACTGAGTGTGTTTAAATGATGAGGGACTGAGTTGCAGTGGATGGGGAGGGTGGTCAAAAGTACATAGTATTCATTGGAAGACTCTTTGGTACAAGACTGAAAATGACTTTAACAATTATTTGAGCTTTGTTGACAGTGTACCTTGAATATGGTGTAAAATCCCGCTCCCCATACGAACACGGGTTATATAGACCAAAGAACAAACTGCCGGAGGAACTCAGTGTCTGCACAGCATCTGTGGAGGGAAATGGACCGTCAACATTCTGGACCAAGTCCCTCCCTCTGGACTGAGAGTGGATGGGAAATAGTCAGAGGAAAGAGGTGAGGGTGGAGATGGGGCAAGAGCTGGGGAGTGAGAAGTGGATCCAGGTAAGGCGGGAGGTGGGAAGGTGAGTGATTGGGGCAACATGGTGCTGCAGAAGATGGAAATTAATTTCATAGAGGATTTACAAAGAGGTTAGAGAGTTTTTGTTATAGAGAGTGCAATGAAAATTCACCAGACTGATCCCTGGACTGGTGGGGTCATTATATGAAGAAAGATCAAATGTGACAGAGGTCGGGCTGTGATTTTTTTTTTTCATGTCTGTGTGCAAGGGTGCAGCAGATCGTTTGTGGTGTTGGGATCAAGTGAGTGATCTTGCCCCCTGGGGCTGGGAGCCAGGGGAAAGATAATTCTCTGTGGGGCGAGACCAACGAGATCCCTTAGGTGAGAACAGAGCCGATTCCCCTTTTTTCCTTGAACAGTCGGCCTCCCTCTGCTTCCCGGACAGAATCTGCTGGGTTAGTCCACGTTGTGGGACCTTCACATCGAACCTCCTGAGATGCGCCGCCGCTCAGCCCCTAGTGCTGTGATCCTAGGACGGGGATGAGGTGGTGAGGCCGGGAGTGAACGCATCCGTTGAGATGTATCCTGGGAACTTAATATCCATCACCTGGCCCGGTAGCGGATCCAAACCCTTGGATCGACCTGGGTTTGATAAGTGTTTCCGTTTATCTAGGTTCCTAAAAGAATTTCTGCACTTCACTTAACTCTCCTTCTAGAAGTTCCAAGACGGCAATCCAGGCTGTCTAATAATCTCCACAGTATTAAAATGGGAATTCTATTTATTATTATCATGTTTAGAGTTTCACTGAAGATTTTGTCTTGCGTACCATCCACGCATCAATTCATTCAACAGTACATTGAGGTGTACTGATAAAACACTCAAGTACTCAAGGTAAAACAGTCACAGCATTATGGTTGCACAGAAAGTGCGGTGCTGAATGTGTAGCTCCTCCCTGGTAGGGGATGGATGAGAAGTGAGAATGTCCCAGCTTGTGGGGGTCTTTCAGTACATGTCCTGCTTTACTGAGGCAGTGGGAAGTGTAGACAGAGTTCACGGAGGGGAGGTTGGTTCTAATATGTGCTCAGCTCTGTCCACTGTTCTCCACTATTTCATTCAGTTAAAGGAAGAGCAGTAGACAGGAGCCATAATAAGATGTGAAGTATCGGGATGCGATACTTTCCATGATGTGTTGATAACATTTGTTTATTGGAGAAGCGTACATGCCAAGTTTCATTTTGTTCTATATTAGTCATTTCAGAGTCTTTTATACAGTAGTATCTACTATTAATTCAATATCTGTGTATTGCTGGAGGACCATCAGTGGCCGTCCTTGATCCCTTCTCCTATCTGGTTCCATCTCCCTATACACTGCCCATCTTGTTCAAATTGTGATCCCGTCTTATTTTACCTCAGATTTGCAGCATCTGTGGGTTTCATTTAGAGGCTCCGCTCTCCGCATGCAGTGCAACAATCAGAGCACATGCTCTCTGTTATTGGTTGGGCGGTAGTTTCCATTCCATTCTGTGTTGGGGCTCTCTGCAGGGTTGGGATTAGGAAAGGCCCCTCGCCCCATGGGGCAGGGAGTGGGAGAAGGACCACCAGCACAGGTTGAATTAAATGCAGCACGTCAGGTAAAAATGAGCCAATACAACGTTATTGTTCATTGTTACAGAATGATGCTGTGTTACTCTTGATCCTAATTAAATTCAGCATATGATGTAGAGCTTGTTCAGTTTTATGGTTATATTTGGTGAGCCATTTATTTAGTAACAGCCCATGAGGGAGTGTTGCATGTTTTTACATTCTCTGATCACTGTCCTCAGTGAAAAGACAAATGACCTCGGGAAGAGATGTAACAGATTAACAGTGAGGTGGGGAGGTTTGGTGGGGGGAGGATGTTGTGAACACTGTATGGAACGTATTGGAATGAAGAGATATTATTGGAAATTCTGGGAGACCTCCAGCCTCCCAGTAAACCACATCTGCACCAGGTACACCAAGCTGCAACTCCTCAGAGAAAGCATAATGGGAATGATCATCATTCCCTCAAAACTAAACAATAAACTCCAAGACATGACCTCAGGACATCCTTGTGCAATTGGATCCTCGATTTCCTCACCTGTAGACCCCACTCAGTTCAGATTGGCAAGAACATCTCCTCCACAGTCCCCATCAGCACAGGGATGTGTACTTAGCCTCCTGCTCTCCTCACTTTACACCTGTGACTGTGTGGCTAAGTACAGCTCCACCACCATATACAAGCTTCCTGACGATATCTCTGTTGTGGACGCTATCAGAAGGGGTGGTGAATCAGCATACAGGAGGGAGACTGAAAACTCAGCTGAGTGGTGTAAAAACAACAACCTCTCACTCAATATCAATAAGACCAAGAAACTGATTGTAGAATTCAGGAGAGGGAAGCCAGAGGTCCCTGAGCCAGTACTCATCGGAGGATCAGATATCGAGGGGGTCAGTAACTTTAGATATCTTGGGTGTGATTCTCAGAGGTCCTGTCCTGGACCCAGCATATAATTTTAATTGCCAAGAAAGCATGACAGCGCCTCTACTTCCTCTGGAGTCCGTGGAGATATGGTATGTCATCAAAAACGTTGGCAAACCTCTGTAGATGTGTGCTAGAAAGTCTGCTGACTGTCTGCATTATGGACTGGTTGGGGAACGCCAATGCCTTTGAGCAGAAATCCTACAAAAGGTAGTCGATCTTGTCCAGAATGTCATGGGTAAAACTCTCTTGACCATTGAATACATCAACATGAAATGTTGCCGTAGGAAAGCAGCTACCATCTTCAAAGATCCTCACCAACCAGGCCATGTACTTTTCTCGCTCCTGCCATCACGTTAAAGGTACTGGTTCCTCAGGACACACAGCACCAGGCTCCGGACCAGTGATAATCCAACAAACATTTGGATGTGAATGTACAAGGCTTGACCGGTAATTGCGCAGATGTCAAAAAATAGAGGATGGTGCTCACAGTAAGTATTATCATAGCTTATAGGGGATCTAAGTGGGCAGAGGAGTGGTAAATAGATGCCAAAACCAACCCGAGCTGGAGAGGTTGGTGATTATGTGGAGGGAAGTGCCAGATGAAAGCGGCCAGTGAGTGAGTTGGCCAGTGAAGGAGTGGAGATTTGAGGCTTTGACTCGAGAGACTTCAATGGGAAGAGACTGACGAGCTTCACTCCAAGTGAGGTAAGGTCGGTAAGTTCCTTTCAAAGGAGAAAGTTTCAAAAGTGGTTCGTTCATCCTGCAGCATGTGGGAAATCAGGGATACTTCCAGTGTCCCTGTCAACTATGTGTGCAGGACGTGTGTCCAACTGCAGCTTCTTGCAGACTGCATTGAGCGTCTGGAGCTGCAATTGGATTCATACTGGAGCATCCGTGATGCTGCAGAAGTCGTGAATAACACATTCAGTGAGTTGGCCACACCGCAGGTAAAGGCTACACAGGCAGAAAAGGAACGGGTGGCCACTAGACAGCGTAGCAGTACGCAAGTAGTGCAGGAGTCCCCTGGGGTCATCGCCCTCCTAAACAGATATACTGTTTAGGATACTGTTGGGGGAGATGTCTCATCAGGGGAAGGCAGCAGCATCCGAATTCATTGCACCATGGGTGGCTCTGCGGCACAGGAGCGAAGGAAAAGGAGTGGGAGAGCTATAGTGATAGGGGATTCAATTGTAAGGGGAATAGATAGGCGTTTTTGTGGCCGCAAATGAGACTCCAGGATGGTATGTTGCCTCCCTGTTGCAAGGGTCAAGGATGGCTCTGAGCAGCTGCAGGACATTCTGAATGGGAGGTTGAACAACCAGTGGTCCTGGTGCACATAGGTACCAACAATATATGTCAAAAACGGGATGAGGTCCTACAAGGTGAATTTAGGGAGTTAGGAGATAAACTAAGTGTAGGACCACAAAGGTAATAATCTCTGGACTACTACCAGAGCCACGTGCTAGTCAGAATAGAAATAGGAGGATATTTCAGATGAATACATGGCTTGAAAAATGGTACCAGGGGGAGGGATTCAAATTTCTGGGGCATTAGAACCAGTTCTGGGGGAGGTGGGACGTGTATAAACAGGACGTTCTGCACCTGGGCAGGACTGGAACCAATGTCCTAGGGGGAGCGTTTGCTACTGCTGTTCAGGAGGGTTTAAACTAATGTGGTGGGGGATGGGAGCGAGTGCAGAGAGACAGAGGGGTGTAAAATGAGGGTAGAAGCAAAAAGTAGTAAGGTGAAAAGTAAAAGTGGCAGGCAGGCAAATCCAGGGCAAAAAGCAAAAAGTGACACTTTTCAACATAATTGTATATGGGCTAAGAGTGTTGTAAAAACAAGCCTGAAGGCTTTATGTGTCAATGCGAGGAGCATTCGTAACAAATTGGATGAATTGAATGTGCAGATAGTTATTAATGAATATGATATAGTTGGGATCACAGAGACATGGCTCCAGGGTGACCAAGGATGGGAGCTCAACATCCAGGGATATTCAATATTCAGGAGGGATATGCAGGAAAGAAACGGAGGTGGGGTAGCATTGCTGGTTAGAGAGGAGATTACCGCAACAGAAAAGAAGTACATTAGCCTGAATGATGTGGAATCAATATGGGTAGAGCTGCATAACACTAAGGGGCAGAAAACGCTGGTGGGAGTTGTGTACTGGCCACCTAACAGTAGTAGTGAGGTTGGGGATGGCATTAAACAGGAAATTAGAAATGTGTGCAATAAAGGAACAGTAGTTATAATGGGTGACTTCAGTCTACATATAGATTGAATGAACCAAATTGGTAAGGGTGCTGAGGACGAGGATTTCTTAGAAAGTATGCGGGATGGTTTTCTGAACCAACATGTCGAGGAACCAACTAGAGAGCAGGCCATTCTAGATTGGGTATTGAACAATGAAGAAGGGTTAGTTAGCAATCTTGCTGTGCGAGGCCCCTTGGGTAAGAGTGACCATAATATGGTGGAATTCTTCATTAAATGGAGAGTGACATAGTTAATTCAGAAACAAAGGTTCTGAAGTTAAAGAAGGGTAACTTTGAAGGTATGAGACATGAATTAGTTAAGATAGACTGGCAAATGATACTTAAAGGGTTGATGGTGGATATGCAATGACAAATATTTAAAGATCGCATGGATGAACTACAACAATTGTTCATCCCAGTTTGGCAAAAGATTAAACCAGGGAAGGTAGTGCACCCGTGGCTGACAAGGGAAATTAGGGATAGTACAAAGTCCAAAGAAGAAACATATAAATTAGCAAAAAAAAGTGGCACACCTGAGGACTGGGAGAAATTCAGAGACCAGCAGAGGAGGACAAAGTGGCTAATTAGGAAAGGGAGAAAAGATTATGAGAGAAAGCAGGCAGGGAACATAAAAACTGACTGTAAAAGCATTTATAGATACGTGAAAAGAAAAAGATTGGTGAAGACAAATGTAGGTCCTTTACAGTCAGAAACAGGTGAATTGATCATAGGGAACAAAGACATGGCAGACCAATTGAATAACTACTTTGGTTCTGTCTTCACTAAGAGGGACATAAATAATCTTCCAGAAATAGTAAGGGACTGAGGGTCTAGTGAGATGGAGGAGCTGAGGGAAATACATGTTAGTAGGGAAGTGTTGTTATGTAAATTGAAGGGATTAAAGGGAGATAAATCCCCAGGGCCAGATGGTCTGCATCCCAGAGTGCTTAAGGAATTAGCATAAGAAATAGTGGATGATATAGTAATAATTTTTCAAAACTCCTTAGATTCTGGATTAGTTCCTGAGGATTGGAGGGTGGCTAATGTAACCCCACTTTTTAAAAACGGAGGGAGAGAGTAACCGGGGAATTATAGACCGGTTAGTCTGTGCATCGATGGTGGGGAAAATGCTAGAGTCGGTTATTAAAGATGTGATAACAGCACATTTGGAAAGAGGTGAAATCATTGGACAAAGTCAGCATGGATTTGTGAAAGGAAAATCATGTCTGACGAATCTTATAGAATTTTTTGAAGATGTAACTAGTAGAATGGATAGGGGAGAGCCAGTTGATGTGGTATATTTAGATTTTCAAAAGGCTTTTGACAAGGTCCCACACAGGAGATTAGTGTGCAAACTTAAAGCACACAGTATTTGGGGTATGGTATTGATGTGGACAGAGAGTTGGTTGGCCGACAGGAAGCAAAGAGTGGGAGTAAACGGGACCTTTTTCAGAATGGCAGGCAGTGACTAGTGGGGTACCACAAGGTTCAGTGCTGGGAGCCCAGTTGTTTACAATACATATTAATGATTTATACGAGAGAATTCAATGCAGCATCTCCAAGTTTTCGGATGACACGAAGCTGGGCGGCGGTGTTAGCTGTGAGGAGGATGCTAAGAGGATGCAGAGTGACGTGGATAGGTTTGGTGAGTGGGCAAATTCATGGCAGATGCAATTTAATGTGGATAAATGTGAGGTTATCCACTTTGGTTGCAAAAACAGGAAAACAGATTATTATCTGAATGGTGGCCGATTAGGAAAAGGGGAGGTGCAACGAGACCTGGGTGTCATTGTACACCAGTCATTGAAGGTGGGCATGCAGGTACAGCAAGCGATGATAAAGGCAAATGGTATGTTGGCATTCATAGCAAAAGGATTTGCGTACAGGAGCAGGGAGGTTCTACTGCAGTTATAGAAGGCCTTGGTGAGACGGCACCTAGAATATTGTGTGCAGTTTTGGTCCCCTAATCTGAGGAAAGACATTCCTGCCATAGAGGGAGTACAGAGAAGGTTCACCAGATTGATTCCTGGGATGGCTGGACTTTCATATGAAGAAAGACTGGATCGACTAGGCTTATACTCACTGGAGTTTAGAAGATTGAGAGGGGATCTTATTGAAACTTATACAATTCTAAAGAGATTGGACAGCCTAGATGCAGGAAGATTGTTTCCGATGTTGGGGAAGTCCAGAACGAGGGGTCACAGTTTAAGGATAAAGGGGAAGCCTTGTAGGTCCGAGATGAGGAAAAACTTCTTCACACAGAGAGTGGTGAATCTGTGGAATTCTCTGCCACAGGAAACAGTTGAGGCCGGTTCATTGGATATATTTAAGAGGGAGTTAGATATGGCCCTTGTTGCTAAAGGGATCAGGGGGTATGGAGAGAAAGCAGGTACAGGGTTCTGAGTTGGATGATCAGCCATGATCACACTGAATGGTGCTGCAGGCTCGAAGGGCCGAATGGCCTACTCCTGCACCTATTTTCTATATTTCTATGTTTTTAAGTGGATGACGCAGGCACAATTGTTTAATTCCAGAGGCAGTTGGTATGTGTAGATAGAGTGAAGAGGCCAGGGTGGAAATGGGCCCATCATAGGAAATTGAGACTATCTCGGTAAACACTGTCATCAGCATTGTCTTGTTGGGCAGAGGTCTGTATCTGTGTTTTGTTGTTCCGTAACTCTATCTTACAGACATACAGACATGGTGTGGTAGTTGATATTATCAGTGAAAGTTTCATCCCCAAGCCAACTGCTGCTCTGATATAGGGGATGGAGATACTGTAGTATTTACAAAGTAGTTGTCCTTTCTCTGACTCAGTCTGCTTGTTGTGTGTAATTCAGGGCATCGCCAGCAGGTGGAAATTTCCCACACTGAGACCAAATTGTAAACAAGAAATCGACAATCAATAATCCGCAGTCATCATCAGAATGGACACAGGTATGATCACTGGGATCTTTATCATCAAACTTTGGTCACGTTGGCGCACACTACAGATGAAGAAACTTACAGAGATGTTAACTGCGCACAGAAAACGTTCATCATTGGTAAAGCAGCCTTGAGTAATTAACAGTTTAATTGCACTTGTAATGGTAGAATCACTCCACCCACCATGCAAATCTTCACCTGAGTGAAAGGAGCAGGGACTCCTGAAACAGGTGTCTGTAAGTGAAACACAGGAATGCAGCAGTGGGCTTGTGGGTTATGTAAAAGTCCAGTGTCAGTTCCTGATTCACCTCTCAACAGGCCCTGATGTGTAAGGTATCTCCAACGTTCATTTATAAAATTCAGAACCAGATGGTAGGAGCATTTCCAGGAATTCAGAGATGAGGGCAGTTTTCGAAATCTCTTTTCTGTAGCTGAGACGGGAACATTGCCGGTGTTGGGAATGGTTGAGGATCATTCCCAACCATGATCCTCATAGTAGATAAATGTGCGGGCTGTTCCGGTGTTTTAAAACCCGAATTCCTGTCTGGACTGTGGACAAATGGTGAATGTGAGTTCCCGATATTTCACTATTGAGAAAATCTGCAACCTGGATTTAAAATTCCCAGAATCTCTGATGAGAAACCCAGTATAACTGATGACCGAAAATCTCAGTCCTGAGTTGGCATTGTGACAGTGCTCAACTCTGTGATTGCAGATGGAATGAAACAGAGATTACATCCTGGAAACATGTTCTTTGGTCCAACTAATTTATGCTGATCTAAATGTCTTTTTTGCTTGATCCATTTTCCCGCAGCTTTTCCCAAATTTCCTTTATAGACTTTTATCCTTTTCCCTGCCCGCATCTTCTCAACTTTGTAATTTTATTTGTGTTTGCAGCCTCCTCTGACTGCATGTAATTCATACCCATCACCAGCCATGTGAAAGAATGCCCCTTCGGTCCCTTTTAAATCTCTGCACTCAAGTCTTAGACTACCCTACCCCAGGAAAAGGACTATGACCATCTACACTATCTACGCGCCTGATTATTTAATTTATGTGTGTAAGGTCTCTATTCAAGCTCCCATGCTTCAGGGCAAACGGTCCCAGCCGAACCGTATAACAGAAACATAGTGGTCATTCTCCACTCCAGCTTATTCACCTTCATCCTATGGATCAACAACCACAACTACACACAAAGCTCTCTAAGTGAGACTTTGCTAATGACCTGCAGAGTTGTTACATGATGATCATCATGCGGGGATAAGATGGGAACTGGGACAGCATAGATCTCAAGGTAATAGTCAGTCTGCAACCCAGGGGACCGGACGACGTGCGTCTCAAGGCAATGGTCAGTCTGTGACCAATGATACTGGACATCGTCTGACAGGTCACTATTACTGTGTCTATCCTGTTCTTTGTCTGGGAGTGGATGTGTCCACTCACTGGCTTATCAGGTTGGTCACCTGGCAGGAAGTGCGGTTCACATTCACCAGCACAGTCCCACTCCAGATCTGGTCAGATAGAGTCTCTGGTCCATTGCACCAACCCAGTCTCAATCAGTTCTGCTCAGCTCTAAATCACTCTGGTATAACCATTTATTTCAGGTGGGAAATTAAATCGGGTACGGAAAATTCTCAAGAGGTTTTTACCAGGCAGCTCATTGAGGGAAGATGATCGGGGCACGGGAAGCAAGGTACCAAATCAGGGTCAGATTGAGAGCAATGTCCCAATGGAATGCGATCCGGCCACCGCAGAGGAAGGGGAGAAAAGTCAGCCCAGAGATAATGACGTCAGAGACACCGATCAGGACCCTGGAACCAGCACAAGTGAGGCGACTCCCTGTCAGACCAGAGACAGTAGCGTCAGAGACACCGATCAGGACCCTGGAACCAGCACAAGTGAGGCGACTGCCTGTCAGCCCAGAGAGAGTAGCGTTGGAGACACCGATCAGGACCCTGGAACCAGTACAAGTGAGGCGACTCCCTGTCAGCTCGGAAGCTCGTTGAACACGGAATTGTCAAGTCACCAACAAGGAGCGGGTGAGTGAAATATGAGCATGATGTGGTCACAGAATGTGGCAGGGAGGAGGGTAAATGTAACGCCTTGTTGGAGGTTGGTCAGAGTAGAGGGTGGGGGGGGTGGTTAATGGGAGAGTGTGGTATAGTATGGTGGTGCAGTGGGCAGCCGTTACCCCACCACAGTAAATGTACTACCTGCTCTTAGGATTTCCAGGATCTGTATTGGAGGAAATGCAGCGTTCTAGATAAGAGAGTATTCCCAGGATGTGCATGAAGGGAAATATATTCACCAGGATGGAGTGAATATCTCTGGGAAGTGACTATCATTGACTGTCCCAACATTTATTGCTCATCATAAACTGAAATAGATGAGTGGGTGGGATGTAGGATGGGCTGGTTTGCATTAAATGTGTAATGTAATACCCAGAAGATTGTTGGATAGACTTTAAAGCCAGTGTTGAGGATTGGGAATAAAATCCATCCTGGTGGCTCAAAGCTGGTGAACACTAAGGTTCATGAATTGATTTGTTTGTTGAGTGGGATGAGAGCTCTGGAGATGAGCTTGTGTCTATATTCTCTATTTATATTTACAGAGCCAGAGTTTACAATCTCTGACCTCCTGGCAGAGGGGGGTGAATATCGACTGTACCAACTGACAAAGATCTACAGGGACAGACTCAAACAAGCAATTGAAGAAAAGGTTGAAAGACTCGGTTGGATGTTGACAAAGGAGGGACATTTCAGCAGAGAAGAAAATGAGGTGAGTGTATTCACTGTATTGTCACCAAACTGCTGGCATCAGAGGGAGTAGTGAACAATATTAATCTCCTGCTCGTTCTAGGGGTTCTACATGACAATGGAGACTTTGCTCTCTGACTTGCCTCCAGCAGATCTGGTTTCAGCTGTTGCTTTTCAGCGTCACCTTTTCCTCTCACACCTGCTGTATTTATCAATGTGATGTAAAAACAGTGGCTGTATATCTGGACTGTTGAGCAAGCATTCAGTCGAAAACTTATTTAGCATCTTATCAGAACCGTCGGTCATATTTGCCTGAGCTTATGAATCCAGGATGAATATTAAACTATCAGATTGTAAATTTCGGCAAACCAGCTTCACTGCAGTACTTGAAGGAGGGAAACCTGTTAACCACAGCTGGTCTGGTCTCCATATGAGTTCCCAAAAAATGAGTGCTTGACTTGTCCCAGTCATAGAAAACTACTACTTAAGCTGCCTATTTCCCTTAACCTGCACCGGGCCATGGCACTCTATACCCTGATCATTCAAGTATCTATCCAAACTTCTCTCAACCGCTTGTACCACTTGCGTTGCCAGCTCGTTCAAAATCTCGCCACCCTCTGAGTGAAGAAGTTTCCCCTCATGTGTCCCTAAACTATTCATCCTTCATTGAAGACCTTTTCTTGTAGTACTTCTTTATTTCGGTGCACAGTGTTTGCTTGCATTTTCCTTATCAATAACCGTCATAATTTTGTGTACCTCTGTCAAATCTCCCCTCAAATTTTTACATTCCAAGGCATGATGTGCTCAATCTTTTCCTATAACTCAGGTCCTCCAGTTCCAGCAACATCCTTGTAAATTTTTTCTGTACTCTTCCAAATTTCTTTACATCTGTCCTAAAAGTAGGTGATCGGTAATGCACATAATCTCCAAATTAGGCCTCACCAATGTCTCATAGACCTTCAACATCATATCTCACCTCCTGGACTAAATAGTTTCAGTGTCAAATACTGCCAAATACCAAATAATTTCCAAATACTTTCTTTCCAATCTATTACCTTTGCTGCCACTTTTAATGAATTATGGACCTGTATACGCAGATCACTTTGTTCTACCACACTCCTCAATGCCTTATATGAGATCGACCCTTCCAAAGTGCAACATGTCGCACTTCTCTGCATTAAATTGCACTGGTCATTTTTCAGCCCATTTCTCAGCTGGTTTCGGCACCACTTCGGTCATCTTCCTCACTTTCCGCTGCACGCCCCCACTTGGTGTCATCCACAAATTTGCTGATCCAGTTAAACACATTTTCATCCAGATCATCAATATAGCTGACAAACAACAACGGACCCAGCACCGATCACTGTAGCACCGCACAAGTTATAAACTCCCTGTCAGAGAATCAACAATCTATAACCACTCTGTCTTCTTCCAAAAAGCCATTGTTTTTCCAATTTAAGGAGCAAACACAAGGAAATCTGCAGATGCTGGAAATTCAAACAACACACACAAAATGCAGGACTGATGAAGGGTCTCGGCCCGAAACGTCGACAGTGCTTCTCCTCATAGATGCTGCCTGGCCTGCTGTGTTCCACCAGCATTTTGTGTGTGCTGTTTAATCCAATTTACCAGCTTACTTTGAATGCTGAGCAACTGAACTTTCTTGACCACCCTGCTCTACGGTACCTTCTCAAATGCTGTGCTAAAGTCCATAGAGACAACACCCATTCCTTCGATTCATCAACTTTCCCGGTAACTTCCTGGCAAAACGTTGAGATTTGTTAGACATGAACTACCGTTGAGATTTGTTAGACAGGCACAAAGCTGATACCTCATGACCGCAAAATTCAATAAGTTGTCCTAAAAGGACATATATACCAGACGAACATTTTGGTAAGCTATTTTACATTATTAGCTAGCCTACCTTCATATTTCATACTTTCTCTACTTCCGGATTTTTAGTTGATCTCTGCTGGTGATTATAAGCTTCCCAGTCCTCCAGCTTTCCGGTATATTTTGCTCTATTCTATGCCCTGTCTTTTGCTTTTGTGCTGGCATTGACTTCCTCATCAGCCACGGTTGATCATCCTCCCTCTGGTATAATTTTTCATCTTTGGGAGTATCTACCTCTACCTGCACCTTCTGAATTGCTCCCAGAATCTTCATCTATTCCTGCTTTGCTGTTGCCTGTGCTAGTCGTCTTCCAATGTATTTTTGCCCAGCTCCTCTCTCATGCCTCAGTAATTCATTTATTCCACTGTAACACGGATACATCTAACTTTTCCCTTCACCTTCTCAAACGGCAGTGTGAGTTCTGTTATTTTATGATCTCTGTGTCTTAAGGGTTTATTTATCTTAAGCTTCCTAATCAAATCTGGTGCAATACACAACACCGAATCCAGATCCGCCTTTCCTATAGTGGGCTCAAAAGACATCTCATAGGCATTCTATATATTCCTTCACTTGGGTTTCAGCACGGACCTGATTTTCCAAAGCTCGCTGCATATTAAAATTTCCTATGACTATTTAAATATTGACCTCTTTACATGCCTCCTCCCTGTCCCACTGGAATTTGTAGCCCACACCCTGGTTACTGTTCCATCAGGGTCATTTTTCATGAAGTTTCTTAACATCTACATCGTCCAATCCGATATCACCTCTTTTCAGGACTGTTTTTTCTATCAGTACGGAGTCAACCCTACCCTTTCACCCACCTGCCTATCTTTTCGATTAAATATTTATCCTTGGATGTAAGCACCCAAATATTCTCTTCTTTCAGCCACGATTCAGTGCTGCCCACCATGCATTTTTTCTCTCTCGCTCTCCCCTCTCCTCCGCTCTTGTTGTCACATCTTTTTGATGTAATGTTACATATTGACGGTACGAGGAAATTAATCACATTGAATATACTGCAGGGTGTCAGTAAATCCTTATTCTTTCACAATATTGATTTAGAATTTCCTTCAGTTACTGTTTCTCTGATAATGACTGAACCCAGGGAGGATGAGGCAGCAGCCCAGTGACTGCATCTGTTCTGAAGCTACTGGAGACATGAACAGATATTTTCCTGCACATTCTCCATGTCTGTCTGTCTGCTCCACAATAAATTCATTGTTTCCCTTTTATAGAAAGTCACTGAGCTGGCAGAGAAGGGAAACCGGACAGAGAGTTCCACACTCTTCCTCAGTTTGGTGAATGGCAAAGGATCCCGGGCCCGGAGGGCGATGTGGGAATCCTTTGAGATGTGGAGGACTGAGTTACCGAAGTTGGACAGAATACTGAAGGAAATACAGGAGCTCGGTATGTTAAAAACACGCACAGAACACAAGGGCACTTTGAAATACACAGGTTTAATTATTTTAGCTCTTTTTTTCATGGATGTTTTTGATTTTAACAGGCCCAGATCCACAGGAATACATAGACATCGCCCAAGGGTTATCTGAGTTACCCACTGAACTGATAGGTGAGTGTTGAAATGCAGAGTTCAAACCACATATCAGGTATTATACTGTGACTTAGCAGAACCTGGGAACGAAAATTTTCCTTTAACCGCTTGCTGATATTTGGATTCAGGTTGCAATTCAGTTAATCTCTCGTTGCAGAATGAACGTTCTAAAATGTATTTCTCCAGCTGTTAATCCAGCAGTTCCAGCTGTTAATGTATTAATCCAGTTATTGGGTCTGCTGAACCATTCACTCCAGTTCCTACTGCTCTGGAAATTCCCAAACATGCCAGACAGGCTTCTAATACAATGCATCTTCCTGTTCAGGTGACTTTTGTATCTTCAGACAGACAGACATACTTTAGTGATCCCAAGGGAAATTGGGTTTCGTTACAGTCGCACCAAGAATAGTGTAGAAATATAGCAATATAAAACCATAAATAATTAAATACTAATAAGTTAATCATGCCAAGTGGAAATAAGTCCAAGACCAGACTATTGGCTCAGGGTGTCTGACACTCCAAGGGAGGAGTTGTAAAGTTTGATGGCCACAGGCAGGAATGACTTCCTATGATGCTCAGTGTTGCATCTCGGTGGAATGAGTCTCTGGCTGAATGTACTCCTGTGCCTAACTCCTGTACATTATGGAGTGGATGGGAGACATTGTCCAAGATGGCATGCAACTTGGACAGCATCCTCTTTTCAGACACCACCGTCAGAGAGTCCAGTTCCACCCCCACAACATCACTGGCCTCACGAATGAGTTTGTTGATTCTGTTGGTGTCTGCGACCCTCAGCCTGCTGCCCCAGCTCACAACAACAAACACGATAGCGCTGGCCTCCACAGACTCGTAGAACATTCTCTGGATCATATGGCAGATGTTAAAGGACCACAGTCTCCTCAAGAATTAGTGACAGCTCTGACCCTTCTTGTAGATAGTCTCAGTATTCTTTGACCTGTCCAGTTTATTGTCAATTCGTATCCCCAGGTATTTGTAATCCTCCACCATGTCCACACTGACTCCTTGGATGGAAACGGGTCACCGGTGCCTTAGCCCTCCTCAGGTCCACCACCAGCTCCTTAGTCTCTATAACACATTCGAAGAGCAGGACAATCAGAAGTGAATGCAATACAATACAATACAATATTCTAGATGCTCCCTAAAACTATAAGACTTAGGAGCAGAATTGAGCCATTTGGCTCAGTGAATTTCATCCACAATTCCTCTCAACCCCATTGTCCTGCCTTCCCCTAGTAAATGTTGACCCTTTTCCTAATCAGGAACATTTTAAATATACCCAATGACCTGTCTTCCTCAGCTGTCTATGATAATAAATTCGCAGATTCACTCCCTGCCAGTGAAAGAATTCCCTCCCAATATGGTCTCCCCCAGCCAGAAAAATTCACCACAGTTCCAAAGCATGTCAATTTTCTGAATGAGCCTCCCATGTGGACCTTGTCAAACACCCGACTAATATCCAAGAAGACAATATCCATTTGTAGCTTCATCCATCACCTTTGTCACCTTCTGGAAGAACACAATCAAGTTATAAAGACTCTATTTCCCCCGCCCAAAGCCTCGCTGCTGAACCCTAACTTATCTCAAACATTCTCTCTTTCATACTCCCATGGGGCAGAAGATATAAAGGGCTGAATGTAAGATGCATCCAATACTTGTCACATTTCTACAACAGTGGCATATGTAGCCCACTATGCTTGCCCTCATGTTCATCCAGAGGAATCAGCTTTTTTCCCTGCCAAACAGGGCATTCAAATTCGGATGGATACTGTGTAATGTACCCCAGTATAAACCTAGAATGCAAAATATCAGACAGTACACAATATTGATTAAATTATTACACTTTACAACTCTTACTTTGCTATGTGGTTAGTAGAGAAACAAAAGGTAAAAGAAAAAGACGCACTTTTATTAAATAGATCGTGCACAAAATCGTTGGAGCTCACACCTCAGGTGTTCCTCCATAAACAACCTCTGCCAAAACGTCTTCAACCTCTGGACCCTCCGATTCCCGTACATGCCGTCTGGTGATCACCCAGCGCTCTCTGCACTCGTCCTGCATCTTCTCTGTCCTTGACCGAAAGTCCGTGAAAACCCTGCTCCCAGACATACAAGAAAGATTAACATTTCTCCCATTGGTTAGCTACACGTTATCTATATTTATAACCCAAATATCACTGCTAATATACTCTGCTTGAGTAGCAAAATTGGTTCACTGCTTGGAAGTTGAGCATATATAGCTATGCCTGTCTGTGTGTTTCGATAAAATATTAAATTAAACAAGTAGTACAGAAAAAGAAATGAAAAAAAAGATTAGTGAGTCACTATCAATGGTTCAATATCCATTCAGAAACTGGATGGCAGAGGAGAAGTTGTTCCTAAATCATTGAGTGTGTGCCTTACTCCGATCCTGTGCAGTATGTTTAATGCATATCCAGATGGTGATGCATCCAGTTACAATGTTCTGCAAGTTACATTTGTGGAAATATTCGAGTGATTTGGAAATTCCTGATGAAATATAGTCACTGTACTGCCTTCTTTAAAGCTGCATCGATATATTGGGTCCAGGTTTGATACAAAGAGATATTGACATCCAGGAATTCGAAAACTCTCACTCTTCTCACTCTGGATCCCTCTCTGAGGACGGACATGTTGTGTTCTCTCGTCTCGCCTTTTCTAAAAGCCACAAATAGTTCTAAGGATATATTTTCACCAATGCAAGCAGTATTCAGCACTCCATACAAGCATATTCAATTCTGATAAGGGGTACACTTCACTGAACGAAAATGAAAGCATAAACCATAAAAATGAAGAAGGTATCATAAGAAAAGTAAGTTAACAAATCGAAGAGTATGACTCACTATGGTGGGCATCCCTACAATCTGAGCGGACTAGATGGCAACAAGGAAGCGTCAAACGCCTGGGTCAGAGTTCGAGACATTATTTCCAGAAACAAAAGGTATCATTGTAGCAATTCAGGGCCAGGTTGTTAACACATACAGTCAATAATAATACGGAATAAAAGACCAACAGGTTCAAGATGATAACTGCTGAAAGTTATAAGATAAACCCGAAACAATCGAACACATTACAGGATCCTGCAGTAGTTTAACTCATCAGTTTACTTGTACAAGCACAATCAAGTGGGAGACAACATTCACAAAATTCTTACTTAAACTACAACTGATGAAAGCCACCATATCTTTCTATAAGTACAAGCCTTATCCAGTTTTAGAGTTATGGTCCTACACACAGAGAGGGTAATCCATAATAACCGTTCGGATATACTTTTACAGGGTAAACAAGCAAAAACAACTTTTCAAATATATATAGCCATTGCAATCACACATAACTTACATGAATCAATTAGTAAAAAAAAAAGAAAACAGCAGAATTATGCTGAATTAAAAGCCGAAAATGAAAGACTATGTAACTTAAATGCAGTATTCATTATCCTAATCATAATACCAATAACTGGTATCATCCCAAAGGCTTTACACAATAGTATTAACCAATAGGCCCACACGACAATACTTACATAAATTTTCAAAAATCCACAATACTATACACCAGTGGAATTGTCTGAAATTTTCTATCAATTCAGGCACGAGTGTGCTTGGCTATGCCCGTACATCAAGCTTTCCTTGTTGAGGCTGAGAAAATAATAATGATAATAATGACTTATTTATAAAACACTTTTCATCCAAAAACTGATATTCAAACGGGATAAAGTGCAATTAGAAAATGAAAGACAAAATTTTGTCAGTAATAATATACACCTTAGACTTTTGCACAATACTATAGTTATACCTGCTGGATTCTACAGCTTGGAAGCTTAGTTCCAAAAAAAAACCCTGACCTCCCAATTATCCTTTTGGCCTTCTATCTTATTGTCTGCCTGCCCTGCATTTTCTCGGCAACTGTAACACTGTTTCCCTCTAATATTCCGTTCTCTTTTACCTTGTACAACCTCATTGCACTGATGTGATGTGATAATCTATTTGGACCGCATGCAGAAAAGTTTTCCATTGTACTGTGGCGCATGTGACAATAATAAACCAATTTATCGATTTATTGTTGTCAATAATACCAGCACGATTTGGTTGATTAAGATTGTTATACCCAGGTGTCACAGTGGGGATAAGCCCCCAGGACCTATTAAATGCTCCCAGTGGCGTGCACCTCAAATAGCCTTTGCAACCAAGTCCAGCTCCTGGCCTTCATGTGTTGCTTAGCTACTAATCCTGCAGGTAGGGTTTCTTCTGACAGGAGAAGGGCAAAGGCGGGTTACTGGCTCCTTACAGCCTGTCGCTTCAGGCAAATGGGTCTCATTAACCATCATTGGCTGCTCATCAAGGGGAAGGAAAACTCTGATCTCAAACTTTCACTGCCTTGCAACTGTACCCCTCATCGGGAAGACTTTGGGAGTAAACCCAGTGGGAAAATTCTGGAGCTGGAGTCACTAAGGCAGTGTTAAATGGTGCCCAATGCAGATTAGGCATCTCCTGCGACACCTCTGGTGCCAAGCTGTATCAGTTTCTGCCGTTCCTTTTTGTTCAACAGATGCATGGAGAGAGGGAGCTTGCTATTTCGGCGATAGCTTTCTCTCCAATTCGGAGTGTCCTGGCTTGCAGGGACAGGACATTCACGGTTGACTCCGACAGAGGGAGGCCTCATAATATAGTGCCCCGGTCCCCAAAGCTAGACAGATCAGTAGCACTTGCCAGGATTTCAAAACCCACTCCCAGAAACGGAGCACTTAGATGCCTGAAGTCTCTTCCATTCATGGAAAACAGAAAACTGATGATTTTTTTTCTTGTAATTCCGATGGGTTATCGATCCAAAGTCTCCTTGTGATTCTCTCCCAGAAGCTGCCCAACTTGAATATTTCACGCATGTTGTGCTCTTGTTTTGGGCAAAAGCAGTGGACACCTGTGAGTCCCCAGTGTGCAGATTTGCCAAAATGCACAGTGTCCTGCTCTCCATATTTCCACACCAGATCAATATTAACATTGTCTGTTAATGATACAAACAATGTTATAAATATAGAGAAACTTTGCTGTAATGGAAGTGCAGTCAGGATTGGAATAGGATATCAGGGGAATGTTCACCTTCACAAGTAATCAGTACCAGAATATGAGGACTGGATATTTTCTGGGACATTCACCGCAGTTAATTCCGGTGTCTATGAACAGGGGAATTTTACTTTCTGTCCTAATATCCGTGGAAGCATTGTATTTATTCATGTAATCTCAAACACTGAATGATGAAATGCATTTATAAAGTTCGTTGTCAGTTGAGCCATTTAACATTGTGACACTGTTCTCTTTTTGCATGAAAGATGTTCAACAGAAACACAAGGAGGGTTTGCAGGCACAAACTGAAACTCTGAGAGTGAACACGATCCTGATGAGGGAGAAGGTGAAGGTTTTCCAGCTGGATTATCGATATGTTGAGCTCACGGTCATTTCTACCGTTCGAGATCGGACACTGGTGGAACATGAGCTGCTGGCAAGAGGCAGAGACCACGAGGAGTGGAGAGAGGAACATCTTCGTGGAGAGCTAGAAAAAATCCGGACTGATCAGTTGTTCCAGAGCAGCTTTTCCCGGAGTAAATCAAAATCTGGGAGCTCAGCAGCAGTGGCTGGAGTTGCAGGGATCGGGAAAACAACTATGGTACAAAAGATTGTTTATGACTGGGCCACGGGGAAAATATACCAACAATTCCAGTTTGTTTTCAGTTTCAAATTCCGGGATTTAAACTCCATTAACGGCAGAACAAACCTGAGAGAACTGATTTTGGATCAATATCCCTACTTTGGGAATATCCTGAGAGAGGTCTGGAAGAACCCAGAGGGATTGCTGTTTATATTCGATGGTTTGGATGAATTCAAGCACAGAATCGATTTTGCTGACAGTCGGAGAGATACAGAACCCAAGCACCAGTGCCCAGATCCCGAGTGGTGGTGTGAAGTGTCTGACATTGTGTACAGTTTAATCCAGGGCAAGCTGCTCCCAGGGTGTTCAGTGCTGGTGACCACCCGCCCCACTGCGTTACATTTATTGGAAAAGGCAGAGATAAGTGTCCGGGCTGAAATCCTGGGATTTTCTGGTGAGGAACGGAAGGAATATTTCATCAGGTATTTTGAAGATCAGACCGTGGCAGCAGCTCTTTTCAAACACGTGCAGGAGAACGAGATCCTGTACACCATGAGCTACAACCCCTCCTACTGCTGGATCCTCGCTCTAGCACTGGGCCCCTTCTTCACAAAAAGAGACAGGGACCCACAGCAGGTTCCCAAGACAATCACCCAGCTATATTCCTATTATATTTACAACATCCTGAAAAACCACAGCCGTGAAATTGAGAGAACCCGTGATGTGTTACTGAGAGTTGGTCAGTTGGCCTTCAGAGGGGTGTCCGAGAAGAAGATTGTGTTTACAGATGGAGATTTGATCAAGTACAACCTGCAGCCTTCCCAGTTCCTGTCCGGGTTCCTGATGGAGCTTTTGGAGAGAGAAGATTCTGCACAGAGTGTGGTGTACACATTTCCACATCTCACTATCCAAGAGTTTATAGCTGCAGTCGCACAATTCCTGACTCTACATCCTAGGAAAATCCTGAATTTCCTTACTGAAGCCCACAACACAACAGATGGGCGGTTTGAGGTATTTCTCCGTTTTGTTGCTGGTCTCTCCTCCCCAATGACAACTCGGGGACTGGAGGAGTTTCTGGGTCCATTTCCTCATCAAACAACCTGCCGGGTGATTGACTGGGTGAAGGAGGAGGTTAAACGCCAGAGTGGAAACACAAGGAGTGAAGCTGGTAAAAGGAGCCTCCTGAACACATTGCACTACTTGTTTGAGTCTCAGAATCGTGTACTGGTTCAGGACACACTGGGATCTGTGGAAAGACTTTCATTCAATGGAATGACACTGACCCCGATTGACTGCGCAGTCCTGTCTCATGCCATCGGACTCTGCGATACAATAAAATACCTCGACCTGCAGGAGTGCAACATTCAGTGTGAAGGAATCCAGCGGCTGGGACCCGGGCTACACAAGTGCCTGGAGTTGAGGTAACTTGATTTACCTCTCACTCTGAGCTCTGAAACTGTTCCATTGTGTTGTTTCAATGTAAAGGGATTTGGGTAAAACTGTAGTACTTCAGATAGTAAAGAACTGCGTCGAATAACCAGGGGATCAGTCAGTAATTCCCCAAGGACGGGAGGGTTCTGCGCTTCCCTGTGAAGGGATGTTGGAGACTTCATCAGATCAGTGAACATCGGCCATTTGTTTAATGGTGGTAAATCACAGGAATGGCCGTGTTTCTTGCTGACTGTGACTCGTCCATTGACAATGTTCCTTCTCACTGTTTTCGGACACCCAGAACGACATTGACTGCAGCAGGTGGGTCAGAGATTCACACCTCCTTTCCGGTGGGGGACAAGAGACCGTCAGTGGATTGTTCCAGTGAGAAAGATAGAAATACCATTGTGAGATTGTCCTCCCTGTCCTTCCCCGTGCGTGACTATCACCATCATTCCAACAGTTTGAATGTGCTCACGACCAGATACCCAGGCCCCATAGGGGCTTCTCCTTTCCCTATTGTTGGTCCTAATTCAGACCCACCCCTCCTGTACAATCTATTTCTAAATCCTCTCTTCTTGTGGGATTATATTTTCCCTTTGGTGTCCTCCTGTGGGACCTCTCATCCTCATCTCCCTTCCTCCTGCAGGTTTTCTCTTCCTATCCCTTTTACTTAGGTGGGGTCTCTTCTATCATCTCCTATCAACATTTCCCCATTCACAAATCTTACTCACTGTGGGACTTCCTCCCACGCTTCAAACCTGCGCCTGCTTCTCACATCAGCAGCTGTTCTCTAACCATTGGGGAGTGAGACAGGATGTGTCGAGTTTACAGATTCATACCGACAGACTAAATTACTGACTTTCGCCAAACATCCTGGAGCTGGGCAGGGTGTTCCAGGACATTGACAGTGATAGGAACTCCGATCAGGGATTTACTGAAGACTTTAATGTTTCCTGAAATATCCGAGTGAGAGACATTCCCTCAGACCCACGATTTGAATCACTTTGTTCATCAATTTGTCTGTTTGTGTTTAGACTTGGGTGGAATGACCTTGAAGATTCTGGAGTGAAACTGGTGTCTGCGGCTCTGAGGAACCCGGAGTGTAAAATACAATCACTGTGGTAAGTGCCAGACTGTGGGAGATTGTGTTTACAATCACTGGGCGTCTGACACTGAACATTAATGTGATCAGTAATTGTGTTACTGATAAACGCTGGGTCACTGTCTCTCATCTCCAGGCTGAACACTGTCGATCTCACAGATTCTGGTGCCGAGGATCTCTTCTCCACTCTCAGCACAATGCCATCACTGACGGAGTTGAACCTGATGTCAAACTCGCTCACAGACCGATCTGTCCCCGCTCTCCGCCACCTCATACTGACCCTGCCAAGTCTGGAGTGGATCATGTGAGTGTTTGTGTTACTGTTCAATGTGATAAAATATCAGCGGATCCGTGGGTTTTCTGGTGAAAGTTCCCAGTGAGTGCTTGTAACGTTCTCCTTCGCGTGTAACGATAACGTCGAATTTAACGTCGAGATAAACCACAGTCAATGAAACCAGATCACAGTAAGATTAACCATTTACTGTTCACTCTTCACATTAACATATGGTGAAAACTGTTGATAAAACAATACAAGATTGATACAGTATTTGTTCCTTCCTTAATATCACATTTCAAGTGTAAATACTTGCAAAGGTGACTATAACTACATTACACTAAGGTGCAGTATACAGGGAGAGTTTACCTGCTCCATTGACTACTTTAAATACACTTCCATGCAAACTATCCGTGACTCTTTAACTAACGAAAGCATAAACATTATCTACCATCGTTACTTCTAACAGGATCGGCATTAACATCTTAGTTCAATATATCGATTATCTATTAACTTACAGCGTTGCTCTCACTGTGATTTCTCATGCCTGCAAAACTGCTTCTGCTCAGGTGAGCCTCGTGGAAAGCCCCCACCCTCGCGCTAATTTCAAACCGGTGTTTTCCCACAAGACGCGGCGAAACCGGATGTGACGTCATCGCATGCCGATATATTTTACATGCAATGAATATACTTTAAACACTTCTAATTCTAACTAGAAAATACTATTGAATGAATTACTAAGCGAAAATATTATAAACTAAATAACTGTCGTAAAGACAGCACACTCCCCGCTTGACCTTCGTAAGGTCACAATGAGCAGAGTACAAAACTTAGTCTCTTAATCAGTCATTGGGTAGAAGTAGAATAACTTCTGTAACTGGCCCTTGGTAAATTTTCACATCGCCTTGGTCGGTAGTCTTCAATTCGATCTTCCTGACATGTCCATCCTCGCTAGGGAATGTAGCAGTGATTCTGGCCGTTGGCCAGCTGTTGCGGGTGATCTGCTTGTCCCTGAGCAGGACTAAGTCTCCAACTTGAAGATTCCTGTGGGGTTCTGTCCACTTTTGTCTCTGTTGCAACAAAGGTAGATATTTTTGTCTCCAGCGAGGCCAGAACTGATTTGCCAGAGCCTGGACTTGTCTCCATTGCTTTGTGTACAAATCCTTGTCTGAGAAGTCTCCTGGTGGAGGAGGTGCTCCTGCCTTCTGCGTAAGGAGCGTTGATGGCGAAAGTATAAAGGGGTTTTCTGGGTCAGAAGACACAGGTAGGTATGATTGTGCGTTTATAATGGCTGTGACCTCTGCCATTAGGGTGCACAGTACCTCGTGGGCCAATCGGGTGTGTTGCTGCATCTCAGGTTTCCTTTTCCGGGTTTTCCATAAGGACGTGAACCGTTTGACTGCCTGCTCTTTGTTATCTGGTGAGCGCTGGCATGGTTCTCTGAAAGGCAATGGGGCAACCCCATTATTTGCTTCATCTCTGAAGACCTTGGTGTCTTTGGGTTTTAAAGAAATGGTATCTTGAGCTGATTGTGCAAGTTTGTTTCCGTGCTCGGTTTGAACGAAAACTGACTGACCTAGCGTCTCGTCGGTTACTTTACGCTTGGTAATGTCTTGTTGTGCTTCTTTAGGGTACACCTCAGTGAGGCAGATCTCGGAACAAGAACGGCTTGACTGAGTTTGACCGCAAACTTCTGTACAGTTCGAGCTGACAATTGTTGTCCTGGAGTGAACCTCTCCCTCCCCGCCGTCCTGTTGTGGGGGTGAAGGAGCGTTGTCGGTTCTTTCATTCTTGACTTCATCACGGAGCCGTGAGGGTAAATTTCCTTCCTCGTATGGATGTGATGCAATCGTGACTCTCTGAGGTTCCTCGTAGCTGGGGAAGTTATCGAATACGTATGGAGAGGGGAGACGAGCCTGCCTGTCTATTTGAGATTGTACATAGTCGCTTGTGCGTTCCAGTCTGGTCCTTTCTAAAGTAGATCTTGCTGCGGTCAGATCACGCGACCCTTCAGCTTCTTCTATGTACTTTGCTTCCGCCATGGCAGCTTCTTCTTCTCTTTCTAGCTGCAGCACTTGCAACTCTGTCGATATTTTTGCCATTTCCAACTGGATTTCGGCTTCTCGGGCGGCCTCTTCTCTTTGTCTGGCAGCCTCTTCTCTTTGTCTGGCGGCCCTTTCTTTCTGGATTTCGGCTTCTCTGGCAGCCTCTTCTCTTTGTCTGGCGGCCCTTTCGGCTTCTCTGGCGGCCCTTTCTTTCTGGATTTCGACTTCTCTGGTGGCCTGTTTCATTTTCAAAACTGCTTCTTGTTTGGCGTAATGCAGTCGCACCTTGGCGGTTTCTGCCTTGGCTCTTGCCTGGGTGGACTTACTTGATGTCGGTTTACCGCCCTTGTCGCTGGGTGGCGTCGACTTGATGCTGGATTGAGCTGACATTGCAGCACTTGAAACACCTGATAATGCCGCTTTTTCACTGTAACGTTCTCCTTCGCGTGTAACGATAACGTCGAATTTAACGTCGAGATAAACCACAGTCAATTAAACCAGATCGCAGTAAGATTAACCATTTACTGTTCACTCTTCACATTAACATATGGTGAAAACTGTTGATAAAACAATACAAGATTGATACAGTATTTGTTCCTTCCTTAATATCACATTTCAAGTGTAAATACTTGCAAAGGTGACTATAACTACATTACACTAAGGTGCAGTATACAGGGAGAGTTTACCTGCTCCATTTACTACTTTAAATACACTTCCATGCAAACTATCCGTGACTCTTTAACTAACGAAAGCATAAACATTATCTACCATCGTTACTTCTAACAGGATCGGCATTAACATCTTAGTTCAATATATCGATTATCTATTAACTTACAGCGTTGCTCTCACTGTGATTTCTCATGCCTGCAAAACTGCTTCTGCTCAGGTGAGCCTCGTGGAAAGCCCCCACCCTCGCGCTAATTTCAAACCGGTGTTTTCCCACAAGACGCGGCGAAACCGGATGTGACGTCATCGCATGCCGATATATTTTACATGCAATGAATATACTTTAAACACTTCTAATTCTAACTAGAAAATACTATTGAATGAATTACTAAGCGAAAATATTATAAACTAAATAACTGTCGTAAAGACAGCACAGTGCTGTTGAAACATTAACCCCAGTCCCTTGTTACTAATGTTGTTGTGTGATCTGTTTATTTCATCTTTGTTCTTCCATTTGTTTCAGGCTGGACCGTAATCTGTTCGGTTGGACCGGGAGGAAGGAACTGAGATCTCTGCAGGAAGCCAGACCCGGACTGTCATTGGATGATACGATGATCATAATGCAAGACATTTTGGCCAGTTCCCGCCCCCCTCCCCTTTAACTCCCGCCCTTACCTTTAATGGTCGCACGCCAGGTTTAATTACCAACGGCTCAAAAGGAACTGGCTCCAGTCTCACACTCTGTGACATATTTCCGCCTCCTGTCCAGGGGTGCTGTTTCCACCAGATGTCCAGTTTGGAGACTCTCCACGTGAAAGCCCAGGGAATTACACAGACAGGAAGAGCCCCAGGGCCAGGGCTCAGCCTGGGACTCCAGTGACACAGGGTGGAATTATCCAGGGAGAGAATGATTTTGCTCCCTTTGCTGAGGACGGTACATTCGGCAGTCTGGCCGATATAATGATGTTAAATTGAAAAATACCACGGCAGTGACCCTGGATCTGCAGCGATCTCAGACACGGCCCTGAAGTGTGATTTTATAATCATCGGTTCCCCGATGCAGGGTGATGGTGAGAAACGGGACTGATTATTCAACCTGTCACCAGTCAGTTAATTGTGTGTGACTGAGAGCTGAGAGTGAGTCACAGGAGCTTATTTATTCCTACACGTCAGCAGCTCACACATTGTTTAATTTACATTTGTCATTAGGAAATCAATAAACAGTTGTAACTTCCTGTCTTGGTGTCAGACTTGAGTCTCATTAGAGGAGAAACAGTGACCTGGGGTATCCCCCCCCCCCCCCCCCCATCGCAACCAGTGAACTGAAGTTATGGGTCTGAGCTCCGCACACTGGTACAGCAGCGTCTCAGCTCCAGGCTGATGGATGTCAGTCTGATGGTGTCTGGTCCCCAGGACCTCCTCACTCCCCAACCCCATCCAGGCTGACCAACACTCCCTCACACACCAGATACGCGGACTATCCTGACCCTCACCTTCCTGCGTGCTCTTTTCCTGAGAGCCACAGACAAAGTCGACAAAATAGATTGGAAGCTCATATACTGTATAATATCTGACCTGTATCCACAAAGGTCGGGAACAAGAGGACGGAACAGAAGCAATCAATATGGGGTGTCAGACACAGACTGAAGCTCCACATGCATCGTCCCATCAGTCTCACTCCAGGAATTACAATATTCCGGTATCAGACACAGAGCGAAGCTACCTCCATGCCGTCACATTGCACATTCACAGGATCAGACATTGAGTTAATCTTCCACCGCAGCACCTTAGCTCACACTCCCCGGTTCAGACACAGAGTAAAGCTCCCTCCACACCATCCCATCACACACTCATATGCTCAGACACTGAGTGAATCTCCCACCACAACACATTACCTCACACGCTCCGGATCAGACACACAGAGTGAATCTCGCTCCACACCGTCCCATCTCAGAATCTCTGGATTAGTCACAAAATGATCCCCCTTCCACATAGTATCATCACACACTTACAGGGTCAGACACAGCGAATTTCCTCCACACCATCCCATGATACAATCCAAGTGTCAGACATTGAGAAAATCTCACTCCGGGCCGTACTGATACAAAATTTCTGCGTCAGCACACACTAACGTTTTTTCCACACTGTTAAAACACATAGCCACAGCGTCAGACTTTGAAAGAATCTCCCACCAGACCATCCATCACACACTCCCCGGATCAGACACAGGGTGAAGCTCCCTCCGTGTCTCCTATCAAACACTCCTTTGGTCAGATACAGACCAAAACACTCTCCACAAGAGCCATCAATCACTCCTGAGGTCAGAAACAGAGTGAAGCTTCCTCCGCAACATACCACACACGCTCTAGGGTTAAACCAGAGTGAAACTCACTCTGCATCATCACATTACACAATCCCGGGGACAGAAACACTGAGAAACTTCCTCCGCCACCATCCCGCTCCCACTAACCACTCAGAGACTGAAAGAAACTTCCTTGACACCAACACATCAAATAGTACCCGGTCAGAAACTGAAAGCAGCTACCACCACACTAACCTATAAAATACCCGGGTCAAGCACTGAGAGAAGCTCCCTCCGCACTGTTCCATCACACACCCTCAGGACAGAAGCAGAGTGAAGCTCCTTCGTTGCAGTCCGTTCACATACTCCCTGAATCAGACACAGAGTGAATCTCACAGATTACACAGATACAGAGAATTCCTCCACACCATCCCATGATACTCTCCCACAGTCAGATATTGAGAAAGTCTAACTCCGATCTGTCCCAATACAAAATTCCTGTATCAGCCATAGAGTGAAGCTCCTTCCACGTTGTCACATGACACACACTCATGACCAGACACAGAGTGAAGCTCCCTCCACACCATCCCATTACGCACTCCTGGGATCAGTAACAGAGTGAAGCTCGCTCAACGCAGTCCCATTACACACTCGCCGAATCAGACAGAGCGTGAAGCTCCATCGCATTGTCACATCACACACTTCCCAGATAAGTCACTTCACATCACAGATTCCCCGGATCACACAGAAAATGTAGACCCGTCTATAGCGTCCCATCACCCACTCCCAGGATCAGACACAAGGTGCATCTCCCTACACACAGTCGGATCACAAACTCCCAAGGTCACACACTGAGAATTCCTGCCACACCAACCCATGATAAACTTGAGGGGTCAGGCATTGAGAATATGTCACTGTGGCCTGTGCCATTACAAAACTCTTGTGTCGGACACCGAGTGAGCCTCCCTCCACAATGTCACACCACACAATCACAGGGTCAGGCATTGAGCGAATCTCACTCCAGCCTGACCCATTACAAAATTTCTGTGTCAGACATAGACTGCAGCTCCCTGCACTCCATCCCAACACACAGTACCCCATTATACGTGGAGAGAATCTCCTTCCACACTATCCAACCTCCAGTGACTGGATCAAACACAAAGTTAACCTCCCTTCCCACCGTCTCATTAAACACTCCTGGGTTAAGCACTGTGAAGCTCCCTATACAACGCCCTATCACTAAATTACTGTGCCAGACACAGAGTGATATTCCCTCCACACCATCAGATTACACACACACACAGGTCAGACTATCTCATGAAATTCCCTCCACACCATCTCATCACACAGTCATAAGGCCAGATATTGTGAGCATCTCCCTACAGACAACCCTACCTCACATTCCCCGGATCAGACACAATGTTAAGGTTCCGCCACACTGTCTGATTATACAGGTGTGGGATCAGACAGAGAGTGAAATTCCCTCCACACCCTCCCATCATCCACTCCTTTTATTAAAAACCCAGTGAAAGACCATCTGCACCATTCCATCACTCACTCCCATGGTCAGACACAGATTGAAGCTTCCCCCACACCATCCTTTTACACAATCTCCATCCGCACCACCCTACCTCATACTCCCCGTGGTAGACAGAAGATAATGCTACCACACCATTTTCCCATTAAACACAACAGGTGTCAGAGACAGAGTGAATCTCACTTGACACTATCCCATCAATCACCCCCTTGTTCAGAGCGAACCTCCCTCCACACTGTCCCATCACCCACACCCGGGGTCAGACACAGAGTGAAATTTCCTCTACACCGTCCCATCAGACAACCCCAGGGGTCAGGCACAAAGTGAAGCTTCCTCCACACCATCCCATCACCCACTCCCGGGGTCAGATACAGAGTGAAGCTCACTTCACACCGTCCCATCACACACACCCGTGGTCAGACACAGAGTGAAGCACCCTCCATAACATTCCATCACACACATCCGGGTTCAGCAACAGAATGAAGCTCCCTCCACACCGTCTCATCAGACACTTCCAGGGTAAATAACTCAGTGATGTTCCCTTTGGACCACCATCTCATCACTCACTCACAGGGTGAGACACAGAGCGAAGCTCCTTCCACAGTATCCCATCACACACGCTCCAGATCTGACACGGACTGCCACTCCTTCCACACTGTCCCAACACACAATGCTTGATCAGATACGGATTGAAGCCCTCTACATACCATCCCATCACACACTTCCCGGATTAGTCATAGGAAGAAGCTCCCTCCACACCGTCCCATCACACACTCCCAGATCGAACAGAGTAAGTTCCCTCCACCACATCCCTTCACAAACTGCCCAGATCAGACAGAGTGAAGCTCCCTCAAACCCGTTGGATTACACAATCACAGGGTGAGAGACAAGAGAATTCCCTCCATGCCATCCCACGATACACTCCCAGGCTCAAACCTTGAGAAAATCTCTCTCCGGGCCTTCCCATTGCACAATTCTTGTTTAAGAGTGAGGATCCCTCCACACCATCCCATCACACACGCACAGGGTCAGTCATTGACATAGCCTCCCTCCGCACCATCCCATCTCTTGTGGCCTGCTCCTCTTTCCTGTTTTCTGTGTGTTCAAAGAGAAAGAATAACCAGACCCTTCTTGAGCCTGCAGGGTTATCCAGTGGGTGTGGTAGGGAGCATTGTTTGGAGCCAATTGTTCCCAAACTGTGTCATCTATTTGGTTGAGGGACCAAATTCAACATTTCCGAGTCTGTCATTGTCAGAATATGTATATTTATACATTGTTAATAACACAAAATGTATAGTTATATATTGATTCTGACACAAAATTTATACAGTGTCAATGACACAAAATGTACAGTATATTTATATGTTGATAATGACACATAATTGTATAACTGATGTTCTGTGTGTTGTTAGAATGTGCTTACCTGTGATGCTGCTGCAAGTCAGTATTTCTCTCTGCCTGTACCTTCCCGTATTGTGCACTTGTCAATAAATCCGACAGGGACTGAGAAAACTCAGTGAGATTTGAGCAGTGATGATCAGAAGACCATACGATCATAAGACATAGGAGCAGAATTCAGCCACCCAGCCATCGAGTCTGCTCCACCATTCAATCATGGCTAATCATGATCTTTTCTCCTCCTCAACCCCAGTTGCCAGCCATATCGCCATAACCTTTGATGCCATGTCAAATCAACAACCTAACAATCTCTGCCTTAAATGCACCCAACGACTGGCCTCCACAGCCACTCATGGCAAGAAATTCCACAAATTCACCACCCTTTGGCTGAAGAGATTTCTCTGCATCTCTGTTTTGGAAAGGCGCCACTCTATTCTGAGGCTGTGCCCTCTTCTCTTCGACTCTCCCAGCATGGGAAACATCCTTTCCACATCTAGGCCTTTCTACATTTAAAAGGCTTCAATAAAATCACCATTCATCCTTCCAAATTCTTGTGAGTACAGACCCAGAACCATCAAATGTTCCTCATATAATCCTTGCACTTCTGGAATCATCCTTGCAAAACTCCTTTGGACTCTCTCCTTGTCATCACGGTGAGTTAAATGTAAAGAGACTGTCCACGGTTAAATGTAAGACCCTGAGTGATGTTGATGAGCGGAGGGATATTAGAATTCAAGTACACAGCTCCCTGTATGTGGCTACAGAGATTGACACTGTTACAACGAATGAGGCGAACCCAAGTGCAAGACACAGGCATGGAGATTTAGTTGGGATGCAGCCGTGAAAGGCTGGAGAGAGAGCTTGGTGCTGAAGCAAAGCTTTAGGAGATTTATCTTCACGCAGAGAGGCAGGATTTCACAGGTAATTCTCAGTACTGGAGCAAAACTTAGAACACAGTCTTAAACGGCCGGGAAACGTTAATAACCACATAGCCAAAAACAGCGATCAGGTAACTAGTGCAGTAAACCCGAAGTTCTTATGCTACAGGACTTGATGGAAACTAGGTGTACCGTCCTCAAAGATAATTAGGGGCAAATAGGGAATTAACGGTCGGGACCATGACAATACACCCCCCCCCCCCTAACAGAAGCCCCCAGGGGAATCCCTCCCAATTGACCAGGTACTGGAGACCACTGCCTCGGCGGTGCACATCCAGTATTCAGCGGACTGTGTACGCTGGGTAGTCGTCAATGCTCCAGGAGGGTGGAGGGGGTTCGGCAGGAGAGCACAAAGGGCTGAAAGACACAGGTTTCAATTGGGAGACGTTGAACGTGGGATGAATGTGAATGAACCTGGGCAGTTTGAGTCTGACCGCCGAGGGGTTTAAGATACTCTCGATCTCAAATGTTCCAAGTAGCGATGTGCGAATTTCTTGGGTTCATTCTTGTGGGGGATGGCTTCAGAAGAGAGGCAAACTTCCTGCCCAGGACGATAATTGGGTGCATGAATGCGATGGCGATCACCAGTCCTGCAGTTGCGGTCGGCTGAGCGGAGTAGGGCCACGCGTGCATCCTTCCAGATCTTGCGGCACCGGCGGAGATGGGCCTGAAGTGAAGGCACAGCAATGTCATCTTCACGTGCAGAGAACAGAGTGTGTTGGTAAGCGAGGGAGCTTTCAAAGGGAGACATTCCGGTGGCGGTGCTGACCAGGGAGTTTGGGAGGGGCTACAAAGTGTGCGGCTTTGGAGAAGCGGTCCACCACGTTGAGTGTAGTAGTGGTCCCATGTGAAGGGCGTAGTCCAGTAACGAAATCCAGCGCAATGTGAAACTAGGGACAGGTAGGGGATGAAGCAGCAAGTCGGTGGGAGGCTTTGCCCCGGGCACATACAGAACAGGCAGAGACGAAGGAGCAGGTGTCAGCGTCCAGAATGTCACCAGAATTATCTCTTCAGAAGGGATAGAGATCGATCCCGGGACGGCAGGCGAAAGGAGAAATGTGCCCCCAATGGAGAACCTGAGACCGACCTGATCGAGGCACAAAGAGGCCATTGGGGGATCTATTGCCTGGGTCAGGTTGAGTTCGGTGGGCCTCTTTGACTATTGATTCGAACTCCTAGGTGAGGGCAGCCACCACACAGGATGGTGGAAGAATGGACTCCGGTTTGGGAAGGCCATCCTCAGAGGCGTATTGACGGGAGAGAGCATGGGGCTTCCCGTTCTTGGATCCCAGACGAAAGGTAAGTGTGAATCTGAAACGCCAAGTTCCAGTGCCTAACGGGCCTGGCGGGAATTCAGGCATTTGGCGGTTTGGATGTATGCGAGGTTCTTGTCGTCAGTCCAGACGATGAATGATGTTCAGCTTCCTCCAGCCCGTGCGTCCAATCCTCCAAAACGAGTTTGACGGCCATAACTCCAGGTTCCCAATGTCGTAGTTCCGTTCGGCGGGGGATAGATAGTGAGAGAAGAAGGCGCAGGAATGGTGTTCTTGGTCTGGGTTGGAGCGTTAGGAAGGGCCACTCTCACCCCAGAGTCGGCGGCGTCGACTTACCCAATGAGTTGCCGAGAGGGGTCCAGTTGGGACAGGATGGGAGCGGAAGTGAAACGCCTCTTTAGCTTCGAGAAGGCTGAGTCCGACTCGGGGTCCCAGTGAAAAGTTGTCGCTGGAGAGGTGAGTCGAATAAGGGGCACTGCCACCCGGCTTTAGTCCCTGATGCAGCGCCGGTAGAAGTTTGCGACCCCCAGAAATCGCTGGAGTTGCTTGAGTGTCGTGGGTTTTGTTTACTCCGCCACCGTCCAGATCTTTTCGAAATACGCCCTCACTCGCCCGCTCTCAATGATGTACCCCAGGAACTGACAGAAGGGACAGGGAACTCGCACTTCTCTGCCTTAACGAATAGCTTGTTCTCCAAAAGCCTCTTAAGAACCTGACGGACATGGTCGGTGTGTTCCTGAAGACTGTAGAAGAAGATTAGGATGTCGTCCAAATAAACAGAAACGAAGCGGTGAATAAAGTCCCTAAGCACATTGTTTATCAGGGCTTGGAAGACGGCAGGGGCACTGGTGAGACCGAATGACGTTACCAGATATTCGAAATAACCAAGAGGGGTGTTAAAATCTGTTTTCCACTTATAGCGCTCCCTTATCCTGACCAGGTGATAGGCATTCCGCAGGTCCAACTTGGAGAAAATTGTGGCCCCGTAAAGGAGCTCGAAAGCGGAGTTGATAAGGCGCAGGGGATACTTATTATTTGTGCTGATATTGTTCAGGCCCCGGTAGTCAATGCAGCGCCTCAAAGAACCGTCTTTCTTGCTCAGAAATAAGAAACCTGCCCCTACCGGGAAAGATGAGGGTCGGATAATGCCCGCCGCGACAAAGTCATTTAGGTAAGTCTACATTGCTTACCTCTCTGGTCGGGACAGGTTAAACAGCCGACAGGTGAGTAGAGGAGCTTCGGGGAGAAAGTTAATTGCGCAATATCAGGATGGTGTGGAGGCAGGGAAAGAGCCCGTTGTTTGCTAATCACTTCTCCCAGATCGTAATACTATGCTGGAACCTTGGATAAGTCGGAGTTTCAGAAGCAGACGAGTTCAGGGTGACTTCTGGTTAAAGGGCTGATTGTAGACAACTGGAGTGACAGAACGAACTCTAGCTGACTATCCGGTGGACCTGTCAATGTGGGAATATGGCGGCTTAAACAGTGGTACCCAAGAACTGCAGGAGCTTGATGACAGGACATTAAATTGAACCGTATCTGTTCCCGATGGTTCCCGGACTGAATAAGAGTGTGTGACTCAGGTCAGTTGTCTACCGTCCAGTGCCTGGGCTTCCAGAGGGGTAATCAACGGCTCACGAGGAATTCTGGCCCGGAAAGCTAAACTTCATCCAAAAAGTTTCCCTCAGCGCCAGAGTCTGTTAGTGCTGACAGAGGCAGGGACTGTTGGTTGTACTTAAAGCAGCTGCAAGCTGCATCCGGGTTTGGGGAACAGAACCCGATGAATATTGTCTGGCTCACAAGGGCCCCCCTTTCTAATGGTGAGCCTTCCTTTTTTGGCCTAAGGGAACAGGTAGCACGAAAATGGCCAGACTGACCGCAACAGAAGCAATCCCCAGCTCTGAATCTCCGGAGTCGCTCTGTGGGAGAAAGACGGCTCCGTCCCAGCTGCATGGGTTCCTCTCCCGGGGCCGTGGAAATGGCCGGGCTGGGAACTACTGGAGGAGCAGGAGGAGGAGAGAGGCTTGCTCTTGCAGGAAGCGGAAATGAGTGCCGTGGAGTGGCCAAAGTTGGTGGATGACCAGTTCTTTCTCTATGGAGTTCTCGGAGACGATTGCCCAACCTGGTGGCTAGGGAGATCAAGGAATCCAAGTTGTCGGTGTCGTCCCTTGCCGCCAACTCGTCTTTCACTTTGTCGCTGACCCTTTGGAGTGCCTCATCGTCCCACCCCGAGTCGGCCGCTAACGTCCGGAACTCCACGGAATATTCGGCAACAGTGCGTGAGCCCTCGCAGAGAGTGAGTAGATGCTTGCTGGCGTCTTTTCCACGGACGGAGTGGCGAAATTTCGGCGATAAAGGTGGCGAAAGGTTCGTTATCCCAAAACGCTGTGGCCCACGCTAAGGTACTTCCAGGCAACAACCCCATGATGTAAGTGTAACACCCACCCAACAGGCTGGTATATGTCTAGTGGAAAATGAGATCCAACCACACACCAACTCCACCTCCCGTACACGCAGGTGCTGTGAGAATCAAGCTTATGCCTCATCCACGCACACAATATCCAATTCACACCAGATACCGTTATGAAATACACTTTAAAGAGTTTACTAAAACTAAAAGTGTACTAGGCAATACAATATATATGAAAGAAAAGAAAAAGCAAAAGGCGCCTACTTATCAAAGTTCAGTCAGTTTAGTGCACATTGTTGGATCTCAAACATCGAACCTTTCGACCCCTCGTCACTTGCCTCCGACCTCCACGTCCTCGCACCCGGGACCCCCCCCCCCCCCCCCGGTGGTCAACCAAGCAGTGCAGTGCACATCCACCTTCCTCGGCGTCTTCTTCCCGACTCTCCTGAAAACCCGCGTAAACCCCCCAAGCTCCCAGCCCCAAAAGACAAAATAACATTCCCCATTGGTTAACAAATGAAATCAATCCCCCTTTCAGCAAGTCTAAAGCTAAACAACTGCGAGAGAAACACTTATCAGACAAAGAAGCATTCCTACTCTTAACAAACCAAAGAAGCCATTTTGAGTAACAAACACAGGACATTGTACATTCTCCCCCCACCAGCAAATGTCATGCCCTCATGGCATCACCAGAGTTCCCCAAAGCTTCTTGCAACACACAAAACCCAACCCAGGTGCAGAAAGCAGCGACATAACTACACAGAGCAGTAGAAATCACACTCGGTTCACCTCGTACCACAAATGTCTACCGCTCCGGGGGGCACCTACTTCTCTGAGATCACCGTACCCCTTCTGCCGACCCTTCCGCCTCACTGGGCTCCCTCTTCACCTGCGAACCCAATGCCTCGGACACCCCAGGTCTACCTGACAGACCTTCACTCCTTCCCTCACGGGGTTCCCCCCTCACCCGCGAACGCTCCGGTTCACGGTCGAGTTCCACTCTCTCTCCCCCCAATGCTGGCTGCCTCTCCATCTGACCCTCAATACCTTCCGTCCTCTCGCCCAACTCAGAAAGGGAAGGGCCAGGAGCCTCCTCTTCTGGAACTGGAGCTCCAGCGAATGGGAACAGGGGCCACTCATCTGAGTTGTCATCTTCTGAATCGGTAGGCATTCCCGGGTTAAGGACCCGTCCCCGCTCTTCAGCAGCGGCCTGTTCCCTCGCTCCGCGCCCTCGCAGAGTCCTTGTACTAGGCGCAACCTCCCACTCGGGCTCCTTGTCCATCTGCACTGCTTGACCCAGGGGCAGCGGGTGATTCCGATGGAGTACCTTGATAGGCCCATTCCCATCCTCAGGTTTCACCCGGTAAATTGGTAGATTCGGCATCTGGCTCTCTATTACATAGGGGCTGGCCGCCCATCGATCTGCCAACTTGTGCTGACCAGGTAGTCCCAAATTCCGTTAAAGGACCCGGTCGCCCGGTAATAATTGTACAAACTTCACCTTTCGATCATACCGCATCTTATTCTTCTGATTATGTTTGGTAGACGCCGCCTCGGCCAACTCGTACGCCGGCTGTAACTCCCTCTTCATATCGGACACATACTTTAGATAGGGCTTCCCGGGTAATTCACTGACTTCAGCCCCAAAACACAAGTCAATGGGCAACCTCGCTTCCCGCCAGAACATCAGATAATAGGGCGAATACCCTGAGGCATCATTGCGAGTACAATTGTCACAGTGAACCAATTGTCCAATATGACGAATCCACCTGCTTTTCTGCCCAATCTCCAGCGTCCCGAGCATATCCAACAGGGTCTTGTTGAACCTCTCTGGCTGAGGATCTCCCTGTGGGTGGTAAGGGGTAGTCCTGGATTTCTCAACCCCAAGCATAGTCAGTAATTCATGGATAAGGCGTCTCTCAAAGTCCCGCCCCTGATCACTATGGATCCGTCTTGGAAGGCAATAATGAACAAAATACTTCTCCCATAACACCTTCGCCACTGTCGTCGCCTTCTGATCCTTAGTGGGAAATGCCTGAGCATAGCGAGTGTAATGATCGGTGATGACTAAGACATCCGCGGTGTTGTTGGTGTCAGGCTCAATCGACAGGAAATCCATACACATCAGGTCCAGAGATCCCGCACTCTGCACGTGCGACAGTGAAGCCGCCGGCGCTGGCAAGGACTTCCTCTGGATGCAACGACGGCATCCCCTACTCTATTCCTCGACCTCCCCATCATTCGGGGCCAGTAGAACCGGTCTCTGAGTAATCCATAGGTCTTTTCCACCCCCAAGTGTCCAAAATCATCATGTAAGGCCTAGAGTACAGTCTGCCGATACTTCTCCGGCAGGACCAGTTGCCAAGGGCGGGGTTGGTCCGGAGGCGCCGATACCCGGTACAAGATTTTGTTCTTTAACTTCAATCGAGGCCACTCCTTCAACAACAGAGGCACGGACGGGTGTTTCGCCTTCTCAGCCAACGCCCCATCCCCCTTCTCGACAGCTCTTCACACTGTGCCAAGACCCGGGTCATTCTGCTGAGCAGCTGCCACTTCCCCCGGACTCAGTTCTGGCAACTGTTTAGTCCGCAGTGCGATCAGGTCACAGTAAGCTAGAGGTATGGCGTAGTTAAAAACTCCCAAAAGGTCCACGGCTCGCTCCAGCCTTCCTCTTCCCTCGGCCTTCACGGTGAAAGCAAACTGACACATCGCCTTCACTCCAGGGGCAGGGACACTTTCCCACTCCTCGTCCTTCTCCTGTTCACCCGGCTCCCGACGTGACAAAGCATCGGCATCGACATTCTTGCTTCCTGGGCGGTATCTCAGGCTGAACTCATAAACCGACAAGGCCGCCAGCCACCAATTTCCTGTGGCATCCAGTTTAGACGAAGTCAAAATATAAGTGGAAGGATTGTTATCCGTTCTCACCTCAAAGTTGCCTCCGTACAGGTAATCGCGCAGTTTGTCCACCACCACTCAATTCAGCGCCAGGAACTCCAACTTGTGAGTGGGATAATTTCTCTCAGAGGGCGACAAGCTTTGGCTGATTAATGCTATGGGTCTCAATGCTTTGCCTTGCTCCTGGTACAGAACAGCCCCGAGACCCTCTCGGCTGGCATCCGTGTGCAGCACATATGGCTTTTGGGGATTGGCAAAAGCCAACACCGGGGCCCGGGCCAACGCCCTTTTCAAAGATCGGAACGCCTCTTCACATTGATCATCCCATCTCGAGCCAAAAGGTTCCGCGGGATTCCAGTATCCTCCAGCGTCCTGCCTCTGGTTCCCCGTCCACTTCTTCCCCACCGGGAGATAGCCACACAACAGCTGAGTCAACGGGTGACACACTTTGGCGTATCCTTTCACGAATCGGCGGTAATACCCACAGAACCCCAAAAATGAGCGCAGAGCGCCCAATTTCTGTGGTCTCGGCCAGGTGGTCACGGCCTCTCTCTTGGTTGGATCAGTAGCCACTCCCTCTTGCGAAATGATATGGCCAACGTAGCTGACCGACGACTTGCAGAACTGGCATTTGTCCAGGGAAAGCTTCAGCCCTTCTTCATTAAGCCGGCCCAACACCTTCAACAGCCTCTTCTCATGTTCCTCCAAAGTCGATCCAAACACTATCAAATCGTCCAGGTACACCCGCACCTCCAACAGATTCATATCCCCCACAGTTCTCTCCATCAGCCTCTGGAAGGTGGCTATGGCCCCCGATATGCCTCGGGGCATTCGTTCGAACTGAAAGAACCCCAGCGGGCAAATAAAGGCTGTCTTCTCTTTATCGCCCTCAGTCATCGGGATCTGGTAATACCCAATTCTTAAGTCCAGCACACTGAAGCACTTCGCAGCGCTCAGGCAGGCCAACGTGTCCTCGACCCTCGGGACGGTATATTGATCAGGGACATTTCGCCGATTCAAAGTCCTGTAGTCAACACACATGCGCACCCTCCCATTCTTCTTCCATGCCACCACTATTGGGGACGCATAAGAACTTTGAGACTCAGCTATGATTCCGGCTTCCTTCAACTTGCACAAGTGCTGCCGCGCATCTTCAGCACCTACCGGGGCCAGCCGCCGGGATCTCTCTCGGAACGGGGTGTCCTCCGTCACCGGGATGGTGTGGTGAGTGCTTTTGGAGCAGCCCACATCAAACTCACCCCGAGAAAAGAACACCTTCCATCTTCAGCATCCTCCACTACCCTGCGTTTCCACTCCGGCGACACGGGAATACCGGAAGTTAAAGGCTTCAGCGGTCAGCTCCCTTCGATGCTCCGATCCCTCCCCGTTAGGAGTCCTCACTTGTGCGCTAGACATTACAGTCACCGGGAACAGATGTGCCAGCGGCATTCCCCTCTTAAAGGTGATTTCTCTTGCCGTAGTGTTCCTGACACTTACGGCTATACGCCTCGCATGTACCACCCCTGGTCTCTGCACTTCGGGCCTCACCGCTCGAAACACTGGATGCACCGAGAGGGTCTCCAGAAAGTGCCCCCCCGTTTCTCTTTACAAGCTCCCAGGAGCCGTCGCACAAAGGGGAAGTTAGTCCCCACCAGGAGGGCAGCACCACCGGTTTCCACCGGGTCAGGACACACCAGCACCAAAGTCTCAATAGCTTCAGACACTCCCACATCGCCCTCCGAGAACTTCAATCTCACCGACAGGTACCCATCGTACGGGTAGTCACCCTCGCTCACACCCCAAATCTGCAGGGCGTCAAATGGAGTTACGGGCAAATGCTTTAGATATTGGTTGTAGAACGACCGGTACAATAAGGTCACCTGCGATCCCGTATCAAGAATGGCTTTCGCATAAACTCCCTCTATCCGTAGACCCACACTGGCACGGGGTCCTACCAGCCCATCCGGAATAGAGGCGTGGGCACCCGGTGGTCTTCCGGCTGATCTCTGGGAACGTGTTCCTCCAGAGGCTCCAGTCCGTTCCCTCACTGTGCTTCTCCTAAGTTTCCCGACACCTCTCCCTTCTTAGTCGTAGTGGGACTTGCCCTCCGCGGGACTCCTTGTCTCTCACAATCCCACCTAGAGTGTCCCTGCTCTCCACAGCTATAGCACACACTTGGCCGCCCACAGACCCGCCTGAAATGCCCCTCTTTCCCACAGTTAAAGCACACGCTGCCTGCCGCCCCTCTTCTCCCAGGACTGTTCGCCCCCGGGAGTGGGTAACTCTGTCCCCTCCAGAGGGGGGGTCCCTACTGCCATGCAGTTTGTCAGTCCTCCACCCACCCACCACTTCCTGTATCACTGAGGATCGCTCCCGGAGGCCCGCGCCCCTTTTCCACCCCAACGCTCTCTCTTCCTCCCGCACCTCTCTAATCAGTTGCCCGAAAGATGGAAAGCGGCCTTTCCTATAAGCCTGCCGGATAGTCCACGCCACCTTGTCATCCTCCAGACAACCACTGAATATCTGACTCATCCTCACGCTAGCCACGTCAGGCGCCTTCACTAGCCCCCGGCGCCGCAGCCCCGAGAGCATCCCCTCCATCCGAAATATGTACTCGGAGAGCTTTTCCCCTCTCCGTTGTTCCAGGCGTTGGAACTCTGCTAAAAGCAGTCATGGTTCCCCTGACAACCCAAACGCTCCCTCCAAAACTTCTATACATTCCTCCACTGAGGCCCCAGGCTTCTCAGCTTTCAACTCCCGGACTGTTTTGGCTGTTAAACCCCTCAAACTTCCCACCAATCGCTGCCTCTTGTCCTCATCCGAGCCTGGCCACTCCTCTAACATCAAAGACGTATGCTCGATCCAGGTCTCATAGTCCACCTCCCCGTCCGGAGTAGGCTTGGCTCCGGAGAACACCTCCAGCTTCAGCTGTGGCCACTCAGCCACTCCCACCAGGGAGTTAAGTGCGACTGCCAGCTCCGAGGCTTGCCCCCTATCGGGGGGGGGGCGGGGCCTAGTCATCCCTCCTTCCTCCAACCTCCCTTTGCAAGTGCCGGGCACCTCTCTGGAGGCTACCTCTAGCTCTAGCTCCTCCTCCGGCGTCTCATCATCCTCATCCTCGGAGAGGGTGTTGAGCCCCCACTGACCGTCGGCGGCACTTCCAAAGTCATGACGTCAGCACTCGTACGAACCAACACCCAGCTGGACTCCACCTCTTTACCACATCGTCTAGCTACCAATTCCACCTGCCCAATACCTTTTACCAAACTTAAACCCCGCACTAACGCGTCTCCCGAAACTCGGAAATCCACTCCGCCTACTACACAGGTATACTGCACCGGTATATCTTTCAACTCTCACCAGTTAACAATCTTATCTCTGTCCATCTCCGCACTGCTGCCTGTGCGATTCCACAGCTACTGACAATCCATCCCGGATGAGCCCCCACAAATGTAACACTTACCCAACAGGCTGGTATATGTCTAGGGGAAAAGGAGATCCAGTCACACACCAACCCCACCTCCCGTACACGCAGGTGCTGTGAGAATCAAGTTTATGCCTCTCGCCCGCACACAGTATCAAATTCACACCAGATACCGTTATGAAATACACTTTAAAGAGTTTACTAAAACAAAAAGTGTACTAGGCAATACAATACATATGAAAGAAAAGAAAGAGTAAAAGGCGCCAACTTAACAAAGTTCAGACACATTAGGGCACATCGTTGGAGCTCAACCATTGAACCATTCGACCCCTCGTCACTTTCCTCCGACCTCCACGTCTTCGCACCTGGGACCACCCTGGTGGTCAACCGAGCAGTGCAGCGCACGTCCACCTTCCTCCGTGTCTTCTTCCTGACTCTCTCCTGAAAACCCGTGAAAACCCCCCAAGCTCCCAGCCTCACAAGACAAAATAACATTCCCCATTGGTTAACAAATGAATACAATCCCCGTATCAGCAAGTCTAAAGCTAAACAACTGCGAGTGAAACACTTATCAGACAAAGAAGCATTTCTACTCTTAACAAACCAAAGAAGCCATTTTGAGTAACATACACAGGACATTGTACACTTGGAATTTTGCCTCTTGTCACAATGGTACCTTTAGTCTTGCCATGAGCCGGTGGTTTTAATTAGCTGGACACGGATTCCTTAGTACCCTGGAGTGTATTTAACGTAGCAGTGTTAACCTTTCGGGTCTCGGTCGACCTGGTCCTTGACTATTGACGTTTTGGCCGAGTTATTTCGAATTATACACGAATGTGTAATTTCTACAGTTTTGTTGTTTTTTTTCTCCTTGGTTCCTAAATTTTCAAGATGTTTTTTTTATCTTTCGATGTTCAGCGTGTCAATGTCATGCATAAATTCCTGAACTCTAACAGTTCGCATCAAAGCCTCGGCTGTTGCGATGTAAGACCATAAGAGCATAAGATATAGCAGCAGAAGTAAGCCATTCCGCACAACGAATCTGCTCCGCCATTCAATCATGAGCTGATCTACTTCATTCATCTCCACTCCTTGCTTTTACCCCATACACTTTGATACTCTGGCTAATCGAAAACCCATCTATCCTGTCTTAAATGCACACAATGACCAGGCATCCACAGCCGCTCGTGGCAACAAATTCCACAGATTGAGCACCCTCTCACTAAATTTCTCCGCATCTCAGTTCTAAAAGGACGTCCATCAATCCTGAAGCCGTGCCTCTTGTCCTAGATTCCCCTACCATGGGAAATAACTTTGCCATATCTAATCTGTTCAGGATTTTTAACATTTGGAATGTTTCTATGAGATGTCCCTCATTATTCTGAACTCCAGGGAATGCAGCCCAAGAGCTGCCGGACGTTCCTCATATGGTAACCCTCTCAATACTGAAATCATTCTCCTGAATCTTCTCTGAACCCTCCCCAAAATCAGTATATCGTTTCTAAATTTAGGAGCATAAAATTGCACACAATACTCCAAGTGTGGTCTCACGAGTGTCTTATAGATCCTCAACATCATATCACTTCTCTTATATTCTATATACCTAGAAATGAATGCCAACATTCGATTCGCCTTCTTCACAACCAATTCATCCTGGAGGTTAACCTTCAGGGTGTCTTATACAAGGACTCCGAAGTCTCGTTGCATCTCTGCGTTTTGAATGCTGTCCCCATCTGATAGACTGCCCGTTTATTTCTTCCACCGGTGCATAATCATACACTTTCCAACATTTTACTTCATTTGCAACTTTTTTGACCATTCTCCAAAACTATTTGTGCTTCTGCAGGCTCCCTGTTTCCTCAGCACTACCCACTCCTCCACCTATATTTGTACCATCGGCAAATTGAGCCACAAATCCATTAATACCGTAGTACAAATCATTGACATACATCATAAAAAGTAACCGCCCACACACCGACCCCTGTGGAACTCCACTGGTAACCGGCAGACAGTCAGTATAGGATCGCATTATTCCTACTCTCTGTTTTCTGCCGACCAAACAGTCCTCCAGCCATGCTGGTAACTTCCCTGTAAGTCCTTTGGCTCTTATCTTGCTAAGCAGCTTCATGTGCGGCAGCTTGTCAAAGGCTTCCTGAAAATCCAAATACACCACGTTTATCGCATTTTTTTTTCTACCCTACTTGTAATTTCCTCAAAGAATTGCAGTTGGTTTGTCAGGCAGAATCTTCCTTTCGGAAAGCCATGCTGGCTTTGGCCGATCTTTTCATGTTACCCCAGGTTTTCCGTAATCTCATCCTCATCAATCAATTCCAATAACTTTCCAACTACTGTTGTCAGGCTAACAAGTCCATAGTTTCCTTTCTGCTGCCTCTCACCCTTCTTAAATAGCGGAGTAAGGCTTGCAATTTTCCAGTCATTAGGTACGTTGCCAGAAGCTATCGATTATATCGATAGGAAGCAGGGTCTAACGTTTAGGCCGTCAGAAAACGCAAAGACTCTATTTCAGATTTTGATTTACTGCACTGGAACCATTTGCAAGTCTTGCTTCCATGGTGTTGATGGTGGTACATATAATTTAGAACCTGTATAGCGATTTATCAAAGGCCCAACATCAATTGCTTCGGTACATCACTGGTCACTGCAATCCTAAATAAAGGCATCCTCAGCCCCGTAGCACATTGTGTCAACTATCACAATGTCAATTTCTGGACACAATGTATTGTAACACCCCGGAGCAGACCATCTCGCGGGAGCTTGCCAATGTTCAGTGACCAATGCATGGCATCGTACATTCCTCCAACTTCTTGTTGACCACCTCAAAAATTAAGATTAATTCGAGAGACATTGTCGCCCAAATGCCATGTCACCGGGTATATTTAAAGCAGAAATTGATAGGTTCCAGAGAAGTAAGGATATCAAAGGTATCGGGAGAGAAAGCTGGTGACAGGGGTTAAGAGGGCTTCTGACTCTCCATGGTGGGATTGTGGAGCGGACTCGATGTGGCCTAATTGGACTCCATTGTCTTATAGTCTTATGGTATGTAACAATTAGAATAAAGCTCAGCTAATTTTACTGCAACGTTATCACGCTGGTCAGGATGCTGCTGAACCGCAGTAATTACATGTTTGGGAATGTTGAAGTATACTTCCTCGAACATAGCGTGGTCTTGCATGCAGAGATGGGAAATACTGGGGTCACTATCCTTGACAATATTTGATGTCGTTCGTGTTGTCTTTTCGACTGTGATCCCATTTCTCGTTGTTATCCTGCTCAATGCTTTCACCATCACGAACGTTGTAGTGGCCAGTAGAGCCCGCGGCAGACTCCGGGCTTCCAGCCGTGGTCAGAGTTCCGGAGACCTGGAGATGCAGAACTGCAAAAAGTCCCTCGTTTTACTGCTGGTCGTCTCGGGAAATTTCATCCTGTTATGGGCGTTGTACAGGGTAATGGCAATATGGAACAGAATGATTCATGCAGTGCGCATCCCATATTGGGTTAAGATACCTACATTTTTCAATGAACTCCGCTACATGCTGCAACTCCTGAGCTGCTGCACGAACACCGCTCTTTACGCGGTCAGCCAGACTAAGTTCAGGCAGCAGCTGAAGGAGGTGCTGACTTCCCCTCTCACTCTCGTTTTGAAACGGATCCGACACTGACGGTCCATCTGACCAGCGTCCTTCTCTCTACTTTGAAGAAGGAGGTCTGAATATTGTCCATTGATTTTCCTTGTTGCTCCAGGTTCTCCTGGATGGACGGACACGACTCTCTGGTTTCAACACTTCCTGACACTCACACTGCCCCGATACAGTCTTATCTGTTGTCATCTGCAACTCTGTTCATTCGGTTTCAATACCTTAAGCAGCCGAATTGCTTCAAGCACGTACAGCCTTTCCTTTTAGGTTCACATCTCGGAGCCGTATGTAACGCGCTGTAAGGGTGCTGTAAGGGTGTTAATGTAATGTGTCTTTTTTTTGTAATATTCACTGTTTCTCTGTAGCAGCAGTGTTTGGGTTATGGCTGGAGATAAGATGTGAACCAATCAGTATTTTGTTGTCCTGTCTTGTGATTCTGGAATCATTTGATTTCGCGGGCTTTTGCCAGAGGGAGAGACAGAGATGAAGAGAGAAGACGCCAATGGAGAGATTCAGTAGACCGCCGGATGGGGTGGACTCCGACCGGTGGTCCGAAGGTTGGCGACGCTCTGTGGGGACCGATGGTTGAAGAAAGACCATCCTACTGAGTAAGCTCCAACCTGTACACACAGACTGATTCATAAGATTGGCGCCCTTTTTCTTTAATATTTTGTTTCTCTGCTCACATTAGAGCCAAAGTAAGAGTTACAAAGCTTTATCGTTTAATCACATATTGTGCACTGATTGTTATTTCGGGGTACTAATTTGCAACAGGGGACACATTCCACAGCATACACCCAAAAGAGATTTCTTAAGGTTGGCCGGGCAGGGTGTTACAATTGTAGGGGTACATTCGGGTTTGATTCCGTTGGATGCTGTGTGATTACCCTGAGCAATGAACCAGTGGGCCAGATATTTGTATTCAGGATGAACTGTTAATTGCACTGTTGAATACTATTAAAGTTGCGATGGTGAGCGGAGGTTTGATAAAATGGCGGGCGCAACTCCCGGTTTAATGCAGACCATGCTGAGGTATCTGGGTGCGAAGATTTCAAAGGCAGGGTTCTATCATTTCTGAGGAGTGAGAGAAAGCTATGGTCGGTTTTGGTATGTGTAAATAGTCCACGTCCCCAGGTGAAGAGTGAGAATTTTGAGTTAGTAACCGCCCTTACTTCTCTGGCGAATAAATGGAAAAATCAGATTCAAAGTCCCAGGTATGGCAGGCTCCGCCTATTCTCTGGAATAATGTCCATCCCTAAAGGGGAGGAGGAGTATGAGACGTGGGCGGAACGGACCTCTCTGCTATTAGATGAGTGGCAGTGCTCTGATGATCAGAAGTGACAGAGATTGGTTGAAAGTTTGATTGGGCGGGCCGCTGACGTCAGAACTGTCAGGTTAAGTTATCGCTTAGTGACAGCAGTATATTATCTGAATGTGCTGGACAATGCTTTTGGCCCGACTGGAAGCCAAATTAAGCTCCTGATGGGATTTCAAAACGTACATCAGGAGAAGGGGGATATGCATTCTGCTTTCATTTTTCGGCTAATGAGGCAGCTAAATTGCTCGCGGCGCAGAGGGGACATTCTGGCGTCTGAGGTGGATCAGTTAAGAGTGGACCAGATAGGTGTCCAGTCCCATGACGGGATTGCGTGGGGTCTCCGACGGTCTCGTAAGACGCCCCCCCCCCCCCCAACCCTCCATCTTTCGTTGAGCTGATCATAGAGGTTCGGGAGGAGATACGCGGCTTAGGCGTGGGAGGACTCAGTCGGCAGGGTACAGTCCTCGTTAGTAGTCCCCTGCGGTGAAGTGACCACAGGTAGCCTTACCCCAGGGAGCGGGAAAGGAGATTGTGGCAGAGTTGGGAACGGAGATACGTCGGCTTTTTACAGCGGGTGTGACCCCCACCCCCCCATATGATAGAGCTGATTGGGGTTCCGATTCCCCAAAGGGACGAACAATGCGGAGGGCTGCTGGCAGCAGGTGTCACGCCAGAAGGAGCGTTAGCCGCCCTGGTACCTCAGCGGGGAGAGTAGTTGGGGACCCAGTGAGGGAACGACCTGAAGTCTCTGGAGACACGTTGCCAGCAATGTACCAAGGAACTCCCGAAAGCCAAAGACCCTATTCCTGAAGGCTTTGTGGAACCACACTCCGGTGTGTCGCTACTCGACTCTGGGTCGCAGGTCACACTACTGGACCGTTCGTTTTACAACCGGTAACCGAAGCACTTACTCTTGACATTGGAGATTTGTGGTCTCGGTGCTGGTGATTATCGATACGACGGTCAGGACGCTGCAGAGACGGGCGGCGTTTCAATTCTGGGGGGGATCAACACCCCTCTTGTGAGGAGGCTCATGGGGGCCTGCAAGGGAAAGGCGGGTGAGAGCTTTTTGGGGACATTCTCCGTGCACCCAGTGTTTCGAGCTGCTTTTGAGGAAGTGCGTGACGGCAGCGGGCCGGATACCGATTTCAAACGAGGGACTGTGTGGTTCACCCATTCGAAGCCAATGGTGGCACGGCCCGGGGAAGTAGCGAGAGTGATGGGGACCCCCAAATTTCACACTGTGACTGAGGCCGAAGCCCTCTTAGTGAACGGCCCGGAGGACCACGATTTCCTGCTGGGCTACTGGTGAAGGCCCGATTTTTCAGATACTGTCGGTTGTACAGGCGGTGATCGTCGGGAACACTGCGAAGTGGGAGGTCCCCTTCAAGCGGGGGATCCCCCTGGCGCATTTGTTTCCGGTGACGGTAATGCCTAGTGCCCCTATGAGGCAGGCCGGGGAGAAACGATTGGAAAAGGGGAGAAAAGTTGACGACTGAGTCATTCAACTTCGGGGACACTCCGGTGCCGCCACGCTGGAAAAGGAGCCTGGTAGAGAAGATGTTGAAGCTGTATTTTTCATTGGCGAGTTTACTGTGGGTTGTTCCAGGAGCACTCGTCACGTTATGCGGGTGACCGGGGAAAGCCCGTTTAGAGAGAGGTCACGACGATTGTCCCCTGCAGACGTGGATGATGTGCGGCAGCATTTGTGTAAGTTGAAGGAAGCTGGGATCATCACTGAGTCCCAAAGCTCCTATGCGTCCCTGGAAGTAGTGGACCGGAAAAGGAACGAGGAGGTCCGCATGTGTGTAGACTATAGGACTCTGAACAGGCGCACCGTACCTGACCAGGATACGGTCCCGAGGGGCGTAGACACGCTGGCCTATCTGAGTGGCCTGAAGTGGTTTTGTGTGCTGGATTTGAGTAGTAGATATTACCAGATCCCGATGAGTGAGGACAACGAAGAGAAGACGGCATTTATATGTCCCCTAGAATTCTTCGAGTTCGAAAGGATGTTCCAGAGCACATCGGGAACCCCTCCAACCTTCCAGCTGGTGATGGAGAAGATGGTGTGGGATATGAACTTGCTGGATGTGCTGGTATATCTGGATGAACTCATAGGATTTGGATCCACCTTGGAAGAACTTGAAGTGAGGCTACTGAAGGTGTTCTGCCACCTGAAGGCTGAAGATTTTAAACTCTCCCCGCACATGTGCGGGCTCTGCAAAACGCCTTTTTAGCTATGTAGGGTACTTAATCTTACGATATGGAGTAGCTGCAGACCCGGTTATGATTGAAGGGGTTTTGAGTCTCTTTGCCCCACAGATTTTCCAATTTTCTCTACGATTAGAAAGTAGCCTTTTCATTTTATTTCTTCTGCTCAAGTGCAGCACCATACATTTCGTGGCAGTGTTTTATGTCTGCCACTTCTATGCCCATTCTCCTCATCTTCCTCTGTCCTTTTGTCGCCTTTCTACTTCCTCCCGATTTCCTGCACCTCCACCTCCCTTCATCTAGACCGCAAACCTCTCTGTATGGTCATCGATTCCAACATCCAGGTCATTAACATATAAAATAGAAGTATTCATCTATCAGTTCTACTGTATCCTGCAGTTCTGTTTTATATTGTGCTACCTCAATTGCAACTTTCTTTACGTTTAATCTAATACGCTTATTTTGTCCAGATTTTATATTTATAAAAATAAGCCAATTAAATTCATCCACGGTTCCCACGGTCATTCACACTTTTAATGCTACACCGTAACCACTTAAAGTTACAGTATTATTGTTCCACAGTATTACTGCCGGATCGACGCCTTACTGAAGGCTCCTAAAACGTTTTCACTGTACGGGTGGATGACATTAACAGCAATACATGCAATGTACAAACTAATACATTTTATGACACTGGCAGGCGATTTTATATGAAGGGTAAGGATGATAGTTTCTTAGTCCGATAACCAAACTCGCCTGTTTGTTTACACATAATGCATCAGAACAAGCTTTTGATATTCATGTTAATATTATTAGCTAGATTACTTTTGTATTCTACCTTTACCTTCATAATGACTTTGTTAGTTGTTTCCTGTTAGATTTTAAAAGCTTCCAACTTCCCAGTAATTTTGATCAATAATACGCCCGCCCTTTTGCTTTTTTTTATCTTGGTTTTGACATCAATTTCTTGGAATTCTTATTCCTCTTTGGGTTGTATATATCCAGTGCATCCGAATTCCTTCCAGATATTCCAGTCATTGTAGTTCAACTGTAAACCATGCCAGTGTTCTTTTCCAATTATTTCTTACCACCTCCTCACTCATGCCTCTGTAATTCCCGTTACTCCACTGTGATACTGAAACACCTGGCTTTAGATTCTTCCCAGATCTCAGGGGGAGTTCGATCATATTATGATCATATTTCCCTCAGGTTTCTTATATATGAAGCTCTCCTATCAGTTCTGGCTCATTGCGCATCACCCAGTCCAGAAAAGCCGATCTTCCCGTGCTCATATCTATCACCCCTATAGTCTCCTGAATATTTCGGATTTCATCCAGTATCATCTCCAAATCCTCACTGCGGTTTGTTAGAAGCTGCAGCTGAATGCACTCTCGCAATTGTCGCGGTTAGCGATACAGGAGGTTTTTCTGTTCTCCCACATCCCACAAGAGGAGCTTTGCACTTTCTTAACTACCATCTCTACCTACCTGAGCAGATACACAGAAAAAAAGGAAACATAAAAAAATGACCGTTTCTTTGTTTAGCTTTCTCTGAGTCAGGCTTCTCTCGATGAAAGCTCGAAGAACTAAAGCCTTAAGCCCACAACTCTGACTGTCTCAGCTCCGCTGCGCTTACTCCGCCTTTCTTTAACTTGTTCGTATTAATTAATCCTAATTGGTCGCTGGTCAAAACGCTATTACCCTGACGCGAACCGCTCCTGCTTTTTATCCTCTTGCGATGGATCTGATTGAAATCCCCTGTGCTCCAAACTTCCCATGTCCGGACTGGCGTTGGTCAAAGTTTATCATGCTGCCACGAACCAGTTTTGTATTTTCTTCTCGGATTTCATTTCCAACTTTGAACATTGTTCTTGCTATTGTTTAATGTGGAGACAGCTATTAAACAGTGGCAAGCAAAAGTGTGGGCACCCTTGGTCAGAATTTCTGATTCTGTGAATAGCTAAGCGAGGAAAAGACGACTTGATTTCCAAAAGGCATAAAGTTAAAGACGACACATTTCTTTAAAATTTTCGGTAAGATTACTTATTTTTTAATTTCCATCTTTAACAGTTTCAAAATAATAAAAAAGGAATAGAGGCCGAAGCAAAAGTTTGGGCACCCTGAGCAGTACTTAGTAACACTCTGTTTGGCAAGTATCACAACTTGTAAACGCTTTCAGTAGCCAGCTAAGAGACTTTCAATTCTTGTTTGGGGATTTCGCCCATTCTTCCTTGCAGAAGGCTTCTATTTCTGTGAGATTCTTGGGCCGTCCTGCATGCACTCTCTTTTGAGGTCTATCGACAGATTTAAGATGATGGTTAGGTCGGGGGACTGTGAGGGTCATGGCAAAACCATCAACTTGAGCCTCTTGATTTAGTCCTTTGAGGATATTGAGGTGTGTTTAGGATCATTATCCTGTTGTAGAAGCCATCCTCTTTTCATCTTCAGCTTTTTACAGACGGTGTGATGTTTGCTTCCAGAATTTGCTAGTATATAATTGCATTCATCCTCCCATCTACCAGCGAAATGTTCCCCGTTCCACTGGTTGTAACACACGCCCAAAACATGATCGAACCACCCCCTTGCTTAACAGTTGGAGAGGTCTTTATGCATGAAATTCTGCAGCCTTTTTTCTCCAAACATACCTTTGCTCGTTGCGTCCAAAATGCTCCAGTTTAACTTCATCAGTCCACAGGACGTGTTTCCAAAAATGCATCAGACATGTTTAGATGTTCCTTCGGAAACTTCTGAAGCTGAATTTTGTGGTGAGGACGCACAGAGGATTTCTACTGAAGACTCTTCCATGAAGGTAATATTTATGCAGGTGTCATTGCACAGTCGAACAGTGCACCACCACTCCAGATTCTGCTAAATCTTCCTGAAGGTCTCTTGCAGTCAAACGGGGGTTTTGATTTGCCTTTCTAGCAATCCACCGAACACTTCTCTCGGAAAGTTTTCTTGGTGTTGCAGACCTCAACTTGACCTCCACCGTTGCTGTTAACTGCCATTTCTTAATTACATTACGAACTGAGGAGACGGTACCTGAAAGCGTTTTGATATCTTCTTCAGATTCAGATTCAGATTCAGTTTATTGTCATTTATAAACCACAAATACAATGCAGTTTAAAAATAAGACAACATTCTCCGGAATGATATCACGAAAAAGCACAAAACAGACTACACAAGAAAAAAACACATAACCTTTGGTATTCCCCAGTCCAGAGTTAGAAGAGGCAGCTGTGTATCAATATCGCGCTACCGTCTTAGCAGGTTCCCCGGAAAGGAACCACAAACCCATCAGGCAAACATAAAGCTACAAGACCTGCACGAACCCACATAGTTACATATAGTTATAGTTAACATATAGTTTCGACAGTGCAGTCAATAGCATAATTGATAAAAGACTAACTGACAAAGACCACATAATTATAATACGTAGTTTCAACAGTGCAAAGCAATACCGTAATCTGATAAAGAGCAGTCCGTGACACGGTTTAAAAAAAGTCTCAATGTCCTCGATAGGCCATCATCTCACGCAGACCGTAGAAGGAAGAAAAACTCTTCCTGCCATGAACCTCCAACGCCGCAGCTTGCCGAAACATCACTTTGGGAGCTCCGACCACAGCCAACTCTGATCCGTCTGAAAACTTCGAGCCTCCGACCAGCCCTCCGACACCGAGCACCATCTCTGCGGAGCTCTCCGACCAAGGCACCGGCCGCCAAGCAACAGGCAAAGCCAAGGATTCGGAGCCTTCCTCCCGGAGATGTTTTCCGATTACACAGTAGCAGCGACAGTGAAACAGGCATTTCAAAAGTTTCACCAGATGTTCCTCCGTGCTTCACACGTCTGTCTCCATCAAATCAGGATTGTACACGGCCCCTACTTACAGATAACAGATATTCATTCCTGGAGTGTCCGCTGTGTGCTGCGTCGCGCCGCCATCTTGCTTGTAATAGCCTTCTCCAGCTTTGTGGGCATCATTTATTTTCATGTTCAGAGTGCTACGCAACTGCTTAGAGGAGCCCATGGCTGCTGATTTTTGGAACAAGTTTTGAGGAGTAAGCGTATTTAAAAAGCTTTGAAGTTTGCATCATGTGACCTTTCCTAACGATGACTGTAAACAAGCCATAGCCCTAACAAGCTAATTAAGGTCTCAGAACTTGATAAAAGTTATCTGAGAGCTCAAATCTCTTGGAGCGCCCAAACTTTTGCATGGTGCTCCTTTCCTTTTTTTCACTCTAAAATTGTACAAAACAAAAAATAATACACAAATCTTGCTTAAAATATTGAAAAGAATGTTTCATCTTTAACTTTATAACTTTTGTAGATCAGTTCATCTTTCTCTCAGTTAACTATTCACAGTAACTGATATTTTGACCAGGGTGCTCAAATGTTTGCAGGCCACTGTATATACGTACTGCCATTCATTTCTTCTATATTCATCATGTTAGTGCCACCACAATGGAAACGGTGATATTAAACCTGATTGGGATGTGAGGGAATGGAAAGGGCAGGAATGCAATGGGGACTCCAATTGGAATTGACGTGCTGGAACTCATTAGGGTTGGATGGGAAGAGGTCAAATACTTTGGGATTGGCTGGAAAGTCGCAGTGCAGTGCAGCCGTAGACAAACGGATCCAGTATATAATTGGAGCCGCGGTGGAGGACGGTCATCTAGACTTCTGCGATGGTCATCATCTGGACGGGAAGAATGGGGTGGGGCTTGGCATTCGGTAGGTGAAATTAGAATTGGTTGGGGTTGGCCCTTTTCCAGTGGACTCTGCCACATAACCGATTACCTCTGCAACATTTCCATTGCTTCCGTCGTAATTCCATTGGCATCTGCACCATTCCTGATAGATTCTTCCCTTTTCGGATGAGCTCTGCCTCATATATAGTTGCCTCCATTACCCTTCCCAATTACAGTCCGATTGTTGATGATCACTTCCCATTCCCAATGTTATCTGGCCCAATCATTTAGTGTCTGCAATATCCCAAATACCTCATTCCGCTTCCAAAGACCTCTGACCCCGTTCCTAATTTTCCTTGTCCACTCAATAAGGACTTTTCGCATTCCCAAAGGTCACTTCCCATTCCCAATAAACACTGTCACAATTCCCGTGCCTTCAGTCCTAACCCAAAGATTGATTCTTGACGGCCGCTGTCACATTCCCAATGATCTTCCAATTCCCAATGAAGTTTCTCCCAATTTCGATGGGAATTTCCCTTGAAAAAGGACAATTTCCTATTCTCAAATATCTGCTTCATTCCCCGTGTTGGTCCTGTTATTTACAACGAATATCCTCACACCCAATGGGCACTTCCCGTACCAAATAGGCATTCCCACCCCAACTCCCTGTTCCACTGACCTCTGAGTCCTTCCATTCTGCAATGTGCCACTCCCCCTTCTCCCCATCCCTTCCTCGGAGTGTTTCCGGAATGGCGTTGCTCACCTGGGTGACAACTCTCATTCACCACAGGTCAGAGGTCAAGGTGGTGAAGATAAATACCTTCGTTTTGTCAAAAAATACACTCAAAAATGTCTACAGATGTACCCTGGAGAGCATTCTGACAGGCTGCATCACTGTCTGATATGGAGGAGCGAACGAAGCTGCAGTGTGTTGTAAATCTAGTCAGCTCCATCTTGGGTACGAGCCCGCAATGTATCCTGGACATCTTCAGGGGACGGTGTCGCAGAAATGCAGCGTCCATCATTGTAGACTCCCAGTACCCAGGACATGTACTTTTCTCTCTGTTACCATCAGCTAGGAGGCACAGAAGCCTGAAGGCACACATTCAGCAATTCAGGAATAGCTTCTTCCTCTCTGCTATCTGATTCCTCAATGGACATTGAACCCTAACTCACTTTTGTAGCATGCAATATTTCTGGGATTTTTGCACGTGTTTTAATCTATTCAATATATGTATAGTATAATTGGTGTACTTATTTATTTATGATTATTTTAATTTTATTTTGTTCTCTTCTATATTGTGTATTGCATTGAAGTGCTGCTGCTAAGTTAACAAATTTCTTGTCACATGCCTATGATAATAAATCTGATTCTGATATCAGCAGGTGCACCTTGACCTCTGTGGTGCCCCTGAAACCTGATTTACAGTGAACTTTGATCCTCTAAACTTGACCAATAATCTCCACAATCACGAGGTCGCCCTTGACCTGTGGAATGAACTGTCACGACCTCCAGCTGTTATTTGAAACCTCTGCCCTGTGACTCCTACCCACAACCAGTGACCCCAACCCCCTATCAAGGTCATGGGAAGGTCGCGGAACATTGAACCCTTCACTCTAGTGACATCAGCGTGCTGATTGACAAGGGGTAGAAGTTGCTGAAACACAGGAGTATGTGAGAGCGCAATGTAGAGGAAGTTTTACTCTGTCTGACCACGGGGATGTGAGATGGCAGAGTGTGGAGGGAGCTTCAATATATATCTACTTGTGGGAGTGTGGGATGGTATTGTGTAGAGACAGCTTCACTGTGTCTGACCCCAGGAGTGTGTGATGGAATAGTATGCAGGGAGCCTTGCTCTAGGTCGAACCACTTGTAGTGTCTGATTGGAGATTGCTGAGGGAGCGTCACCGTGTGTCTAATGCCGGGTGTGTGTGATGGGACCGAGTAGAAGATCCCAACCTGGGTCCAGGGTCCCCTCAGTTAATGGGAGAGTCCATGGCAGAGAAAAGCTAGGAACTCCTAGTAAAGGGAGCTTCACTATCTGACCGCGGGGGTGTGATTGGATGCAACTTCACTATCACTGATAGGGAACCCGGCCGAGAGTGGGATGACCCGGATTCCCACTCACCCACAAAGGGACGGGGAGGCAAGATGGCTGAAACATCAATTTCTCTAACTTCTAGTAACCCCTCCCGTTTGGTGAGCTTCTGGATCTCTCCATCATTGATCGGGGAACCCCGCCCTCACCATAAGTTAGGGAATTCCGCCGACCGCGCGAGCACCAAACTCTCTCGCCCTTTCTGATTGATCAGGTGGAGCCCTGCCCACAGTGCGAGCTCCAATCACTCTCCGTCATTGGCCAGTGGTACCGCCCTCGGTGCGAACTCTAATCCTTCTCCACCATTGGTCAGGGAATCCGTCCGGAAAACTCTGCTTCGCGTTTTTTCCAGTTTGACCGTGTTCGAGTAACTTCTGAGGTGAGGGAGCGTTTGGTGCTTAGTGAGGGTCTCGAGGGGGGGAGGAGGAAGTCTTTGATGAGGGAGAGTTCGGTGATCAGTGATATTCTCGGGGGGAGGAGGCAGTGAGACTGAGGTGAGGGAGCTTCCGGGGTTGAGTAAGTGTCTCGGTGGAGGGAGAGAGTCTGTAGTAAGGGACTGTCTGGTGTTTAGTGAGGATCTCCGGGGGAGGAGAATGACTGAGGTGAGGGAGCGTTCGGTGCTTAATGAGGGACTTGGAGGGGGTGGAGGAGTGAGAGAGTTTGAGGTGAGGGAGCATCCAGTGTTAAGTGAAGGTCAGGGGTGAAGAAGAATGTCTGAGGTGAGGGGACACCATGGTCAGGCAGCTCCCTTTATGGTGAGCAGGAACTGAGGATCATCCCTGAGGTAGAGTGACGGTTTGAAATGCGGGTCTATGAGAAAAGAGTGAGCAGAACTCAGGGAGAGTGAAGGAGGAGTGAGCAACCAAATAGAGCTGGGAGACATCAAGTGGAGAGAGGAGGGACAGAGGAAAGAGAGAGAAAATGGAGTGGTCGAGAGTGCGGAACAGTGAAGAGGGAGGAAATGAAGGTGGAGGGAGTGTGGTAGATAAGGTCGGAGGAAAGAGAGGAGGGGAGAAATAAGGACAGAAAAACATTTGGAAGAAAGCAGGAGAGAAAGAAAGGCAGAGCTCGAGGGAGGGAGAAAGCTGGAGGAATTGTGTGGGGAGAGATGTTGGGAGTATGATTGGTGAGAGGAAAGGAGAGAGGGATTGTCTGGAGAGAGAGAGACGCAGGAAGAAAGTGAAAAGGACAGACTCAGGAAGGAGGTATCATTGGGATAAGATATGCAAGCGAGGGGAGGAAGGTGAATGGAGAAGGAAGGAAGCCCTTAGTCATTGGTCAGCTAACCTGCCAGGCTTGTTAGGAGGGAGCGTCTGAGGTAAGGGATTTCTTTAAATGTGACAGACTGAGGGAGCCGACCACCTCAACTCCTCTGGTAGCTGAGAATTTGCAGGGACACCTGGATTCAATGGTCAGAGTCCACAGATTATGTCTCTGTTACAGGAATGTATCAGACCGAGGGTGCCTCTCATCAGAGGCACAGACAATGTCTGGTGAGGAGCCACAGGGGAACACTGAACAACAGATGGAAACCAGGCTGAGGTGAGAGATGGAGCTGAGACTGGGAGGCTGAATATTTCCTCTGGTCTTATTCTCCACGAAATATCACTGCAATCTCATCACTGTCACTACTGCTGTGATTTAAATTCTACAACACTCTCCATCATGTCCCTCTGCTCCAGAATTACATCATGAGATATCTGCACCTCCGCACAGGAACACACAACAGATCAGGAGCACAACTGGGTCACCGGGCCCCTCAACCCTGACCCATCTCTGAAATCGATCCGGGTGATTTATCCCTGGCCTTGTCCTCTCCTGTGCCATCTCCACAAAGCTCTCAGATCTCCATTCCTTCACAGATTGATCCATTTCATTCAATAACCCCAGTGTTTACGATGCTGGATTTAACACAGTGAGAAGATATACCGATATACATCACTTTTAAATGACCAAACAAATTGTTACCACATTCCGCTTATTTGAGTTGTACACACTCCTGGGAACTTCGCAACATCTACTCTGTCATCTCCCTCAGGACCTTTCAAATCTCAATAACTTCACCCATCATTACTCCAAATTCCAAACAGTACAGATCTATAGTATTTAGCTCCTCAAGGAATGACAGCTTTCTCATACTAGGAATCAGCTGAGTGAATCACTTCTCAACTACCTTGAATGCTGGTCTCTATCTACCTTTGTTTAAGTAAGGGTACCAAAGCTGGACATAATATTGCAGTTATCTTCTTACCCCCTCCTTTGTGTGAAATCAGTCCTCAAAAATCTAACCCCTCACAATAATGACAAAATTTTCTTTACTTTCCTGATTGCTTGCTGCATCTTCACGCTCACTTTACAGTGTTTCATTCAAAAGAACACCTCGCTCCATCTGTACTCTGTTCCTCTCAAATTCAATCCAGGTAGATTTTTCTAAAATCTGACATGTAAGCATTATTCTCAAAATATATCCAGGAAATATACTACAGTGCATTGCATTCTTCAATTTTATAATGTTGTCCAAACAATAATCTCATAGTGTTTTGTTTTCAGCACACTCAGTGGTCACTTTGTCAGGTACACCTGTACATCTGTTCATTAATGCAAATATCTAATCAGCAAATCATGTGGCAGCAACTCGATACATAAACACATGCAGACAAGGTTCATGGGTTCATTTGTTCAGACCAAACATCAGAATGGGGAAAAAAGTGATTGAAGTGACTGTGACCATGTCATGTTTGATGGTGCTAGATGAGTATGAGTATATTGAAAAATGCTCAGGTGCTGCGATCTTCATGCACAACAGTCATTCAAGTTTAGAGCGAATGGTCTGAAAATAAAGTACATTTAATATCTGTCACGTACCCCGTGATTGGTTAAAGAACCAGCAGAAATGGAAAACCCTTTGGAGTCTTGTATTGCTAATAATTAAGTGTTTATTAGTAACTACACAATACAGTACTATAACTGCAGATATATTACACAGGTTAGCAATGATATATATGTACATAATTGTGGAAATAGGAACAAAACTGTGCTTTTTCAAACCAAGGAACGGATGGATATAGTCTTACGATGATGGTGAGCATTCAGTTTAGTTCGAGGTAGTTGAGTAACATTGGAGAGTGAGAGTGAGAGGTGAGCTGATACCGTCTATCTTCCCGCTGTCTTCCAAAATCCTGTTGAAGTCACCGACTGTGACCATAACATGTCTGACCATTCTTCAGTAATGGAATTATCACCCAGGTCAGGATGACACACAAATAATTCCCCACCAGTCACACCTTTTCACACTGTGAGAGCCACTGATCGATTTCAACGAATCGATCCTCCAAAAACCCCACCTTCCTGTGGGTACAACAAAGCTCATCCAGTGTTCAAAACCATGTGTCTCCCAGTGTATCAGTGGACCTGGTATTTATCCCCACATGATGGACACCAGCTGTCCATCAACCTTCTCTGTCCTCCTCTCTGTAAGAGTTTTACAAGCAGGCAGGTATCCTTGTGAAAAGGTAAACAAGCTTTTAGAGAAACCAAAACATCAATCTTTCAAGCAGTCTCTGTCTCTCTCTCTCTCATTGTGTTGGATGCCTCACTCTCTCTCTTAATAGCAGCACAGTTCATCGGGTCATTTCTGGAACCCGTCACATATCAAAATATATGTGTTGTACGTTCTTGAGATTCGTCTCCTAACAGGAAGTCCAGAAACAAAGACCCCAATAGAACCTATACATAAAAAAAAATCATTGAATGCCCAATGTTGAAAAAACCACAAAGCATAAATCATAACAATAAATGCAAGCAAATAGAGTTCTGACCTGTCATCCATAAAGAGTCCATTCCCAGACCCTCAGTTCAGAACAGAGCTGAGTCAGTGTCATGGAGCAGCAAGCTGAACATTCCTCGCCTTAGGCCCCTAACTTTTCAATCTGGCTTGGCACCTATATCATCACCCAAAACGTGCTGCCTTTATTCAGCCTGTACCCAACCTTTCCGATTTCACATGGCACTTAAATTATCATCCAAGCATCAGATTAAGTAACCTTGGCCCATAATGGGGCCTGAACCTGACATTTCCTTGTAGCCCAGTACCTGAATTTTCCTCTAAACTCTGGATTCCATCACGTTAAACTGATCTTGTATCTGTATGCTACCCTCTTCGAAACGAGCTGTACCCAACCTTTTCAATTCAACCCAATGCTTAATTCGATTGAATCTCAGGTCTATCTCGCTCTCAATTCCTCTATCTCCGCCACCTGCTGTCAGAATGAGGCTATTCATTCTAGAATGAAGGAGGTGTTCTCCTTTTTCAAAGAAAGGTACTTCCCTTCCTTCCTCCACCATCAACTCTGCCTTCAACTGTGTCTCTTCCATTTCATGCATATCTGACCATGCCCCATTCTCCTGCCACGCTTCCACAGATAGGGTTCCAGTTCCTCACCTATCAGCCCACTATCCTCCACTTCCAGCACATAATTCTCTGAAACTTCTGCCACCTCCAACTGAACACCACTGCCAAATACATCTTTCCCTCCACCTGCTTTCTGCAGGGGTAACTCCCTTGTCCATTCATCTCTTCCCACTGTCCTCCTTCCTTGCACTTATCCTTGCAAGCAGAACAAGTGCTACTCCTGTCCCTATACCTTCTCCCTCACTACCATTTAAGGTACCAAACAGTCATTCCAGATGAAGCAACACTGCACCTGTGAGTCTGTGTTCAGGTGTGGCCTCCTGTATGTTGATGAGACTCGACGTAGAATGGGAGACCGCTTTGCTGAGCTTGTATGCTCAGCCTGCCGGAACAAGTGGGAGCTCCCAGTGGCCACCGATTTTAATTCCACTTCCCATTCCCAGTCCTATAGGTCCATCCGTGACCACCTCCACTGTCGTGATAAGGCCACAGTTCGGTTGGAGGAAGAACACCTTATACTGTATTCTGATTGGGTACTCTCCAATCTGATGATGTGATGTTGATTTTTCAAATTTCCAGTAACCAACCCCCTCCATTTCTCCTCCCCTTTTCCCACTCTCATGTTATCTCCTTACCCACCCATCACCTCCCTCTGGTGCTCCTCCCCACAAGCCCCTTATTTTCCCCTTTCTCCCTTTCTCCCATGGCTTCTGTCTCTTTCACCAATCAACTACCCAGCTCTTTGCTTCATCCCTCCCCCTCCAAGTATCACCTGTTGCCTTGTGTTTCCTCCCGCCTACCCCCACCTTTCAAACTGACTCCTCAGCTATTTCTCTCCAGTCTTGCCAAAGCATTTCACCTGGAAATGTTACCTGTGCTTTCTTCCCTAAATGCTGCCTGGCCTGCTGAGTTCCTCCAGCATTTTGTGTGTGTTGCTCAGATTTCCAGCCTCTGCAGATTTTCTCTTGTTTGTAGTGTCAGTGTAATGTGTTCCATGTACAAAACACTATTGCCACTCAAGCACAAAGCAGTACAGCACGGAAACAGTTCATTTGTCCCGCAATATCTGTAATTATCACGTTGCCAGTCTGATCTAATCCCAACTTCCTCTACAAAGTGCAAATCTGACACTGTGCTGGTGTGGAAGGATCAATCCTGCAGTCTGTCTCTCACTCTCTGTCCATTACAATCCTGTGGACGGTGTGACAGCATGGACACAGACACAGTTTGGGGCTGGATATATCCTGAGGAGGTAATTGATCATAGGTTATTTAAAGGTCTCAAACCAAAACATTAACTCTTCATTTCCCTCTGCAGATGATGCCTGACCTGCGTAATGCCTCCACCATCTTGTAAGTTGCTCCAGATTCCAGCCTTCTCTGGTTCCACATACTGATGTTGAGTTTATAAAGGAAACTGACAGAGAGTGAACGATGGACTCTCCGTGTCAGACACAAAGACAACATCTGGTGAAAAACCACAGGACGACATTGAGCAACAGTTGGAAACAAGACCGAGGTGAGAGCTGGTGCTGGGAAACAGAATCAGGTTTATTATCACCGACATATGTTGTGAAAATTGTTTTGTGCTGGCAGGAATGTGCAAGACATAATTTGCAAAATAAGTAAATACTACCTGAGGCAAATCATGAGGTAGTGGTCTTGAGACTGGGAGAAGGTTTCATTTGCTCTGATCTTTCTTAGATATATTTGTTGTTTCATTTTCCCCCACCCACCAGCTCTTTGCTGAACTGAAATCCTCCCATGCTGTCCACCAAGATCCTCTGCTCTACAACGACTTCCCGAGAGCCCTCCACCTCTACACACCAATAAAAATCAATAAGCAGAAAAGATGAAATATGGAAGTTAATTTGTCAGTAATATAAAACTGCATACCAAAAGCTTGTTCAGATATACGAGCTTAAAAGGGAGGCAAGATTGGAAAATGACATTGGAGAGGTAGTAATGAGGGACAAAAAAAGACAGAAAAAACTGAATAAGTATTTTGCATGAGTCTTCATTGTGAAAGACACCATCAGTAGGTGAGAAATTGGTGTGTTGGGACAGAAGTCAGTATAGTTGCTATTTCTAAGGAGAAGGTGTTTGGGTAGCTGAAAGTAGATAAGTCACATGGACCAGTGGATTATGCCCCAGTTCTGAAAAAGGTAGCTGAAAAGTTTGTAGAGGCATTGGCAGTGATCTTTCAACAATCACTAGAATCTGTAATGGATTCAGAGGAATGGAAAATTGCAAATGTCACACCACTCTTTAAGAAAAGAGGGGGAAAATGACAGTAAGTTAGAAGCTTGTTAGGCTGACTTCAATAGTTGGTAAGATATCCAATATTAAAAATTATGTTTGGAGTACAGTACTAGGAGGCATGTGATAAATTAATCCATATTCAGCAAGGTTATCTTACCTGCCAACTGTTGGAATTCATTGAGGAAATGACAGGTAGGCAACACATAGGAGAGTCCATGGTTGTTGTTTACTTGCATTTTCAGAAGGCCCTTGACAAGGTGCTGCACAAGAGGCTGCTTAACAAGATAAGAGCCCATGGTATTACAGGAAAGTACTGGCATAAATGGAAGAATGCCTGACTGACAGGAAGCTGAGAGTAGGAATAAAGGGGGCCCTTTTCTGAATGACTGCCAGTGACTAGTTGTGTTCCACCCTGATCGATGTTGAGATCATTTTTGTTTCACATAGTACTGGATCTCAATCGTCTGGATGACAGGATTGATGGTTTTATTGATGATACAAAGATAAGTAGAGGGGAGGTAGTGTTGAGCAAGCAGGGTGCCTACAGAATGATTACATAGGTCAGAAGACTACAAAAGAGTAGCAGATAGAATATGGTGTAGGGAAGTGTATGATCATGTACTTTGGTAGAAGGATTAAAGGAGTAGACTATCTTCTAAAAGCGGAGAAAATTCCGAAGTCAGAGATTCAAAGGGAATTACGAGTCCTCCTGCAGGATTCCCAAAGTTTAACCTGCAGTCTGAGTTGTTGGTAAGGAAGGCAAACGCGATGTTAGAATTCATTTTGGGAGGACAAGAATATAAAAGCAAGGATGGAATGCTGAGGCTTTGTAAGGCAGTTGTCGAGTTCCGTTTAGAGTATTGAACAGTTTTGGGATCTTTTTTTGAAGAGAGGGTGTGCTGGAATTGAAGATGTTACATATCCCATAACTGGATAACTTACCAGCAAAGATAGAGAGGTCTGTTGAAGTCTGTTGTCACTATTTTCAAACGTTTTATTCGTAAAGGGACACAAAAGTAGGGTTAATACATACAATCAGATAGGGCACATTGTCAACACTCAATCTAAAGCGCGGGTATATTAATAATCATCATTATTAAGTGAGCTCTGCTGATGTCTAGGGGTTAGTAGATTGTCCGTTGGAAATACAAAAGTCACTCAGAAGGCTGTCGGCCTCAGCCCTTTGAAAATCACTGGGTTTCAACTGGGGTGACCGAGAGAGAGAGATTGGGGGGAGAAGAGAAAGAACTTGCCGAGTCTCGATGAATCTTCCGTGAAATCGGGGGAGTGTTGGTTTCCTCTCCCCGATGTTAGTTAAAAGCGGTTTTCTGTGATTCCTGCCACAGATTCCAATCCCGGAATCTAACGCACGTGGCTCCCTTCAGAATGGCTTCCTGCTGCTGCGGGAACACTCTCGTGTCTTCATGGTGCGTCTGAGGGGCTGTCCCCCTGAGACTCTCCTTTATACTTCCTCACGGGGTCGCAGGTGTCAATCAGGTTGGGATGATGCAATCTCTCTCTCAACCAGCCCACCTTGCCCGAGGGCTTTTCACGTGGTCTCCATGAGACAATAGTTGCTGTTGTCTTTATTCTGTATCCCTGGTGGTACCTGCAATTTGGCACGTCTCTCTCTCTCTCTCCGACTGGGTCTACAGACCCCCCCCCCCTTTCGAAGGGTGCTCTTGTGATTCTCACAAAGGAAGGGGCTGGGATCATAACAAAGAATATCCAGAGGAGGTTCACGGGAATGTACCTGCGAATGAAAGGGTTAATGTATGAAGAACAGTTGATGGTTCAGTGTAGGTATTTGCTGGAGTTTACCAGAATGAGGAGGATTTAATTGAAACCCATCAGATACTGAAATCCCTGTACAGAGTGGACATTGAGGACTGTGTCCCATCATGGTGAAGTCTAAGACTGAGGGTCATAGCCTCAGAATAGATGGACATCGATTTAGAACAGAGATGAAAGGGAATTTTATTAGCTAGAGAGTGGTCATTGGAATTCCTTGCCACAGATGGATGAGGAGTCTAAGTCTGGTCTATTTAAAGAGGAACTTTTTTTTCCAAGTGACCTGTTTTTACAGATTCCTCCTAAATAATTTAATGTGTCTCTGCAGTTACTGTATTTCAAATAATAATACTGCATGTTTTATTCCTGTCTCTTTTTGACACCACATTTGCAACAGGAAACACACAGATTGAGAACAAAGGGCTGTTCATTTCACTCACGCAGGTATCACATGTTGAAAGCCACAAATGCAAATTCACCCACAGGGAGAGGTGACAGAGTTTCTTGGAAAATAGGGTGGTGATGTGGTACAGAGAAAGAAAGGGTCAGAGAGATACCATGCAGTTTCTAGAGCTGGATGTTCTATTTCCCTGCAAAATTTACAAATTATTTACTCTTGCTTCTGTGGCGAATCCTGATCTAATAGGAATACCCCTCTGGTTAATTCAGCCTAGTTCTGTTCTCCTGTTCGCCACTGAGTGCAAACAGACTGAGAACAGATGGATTTGACATCATAGGCATAGGTAACATTTGAAGAAAGTTCGCAGAGCCTTTTATTTTTTGCTATAGAGCCCAAATCCAGGGAGAATTCGAAAGCATGAAAAACTAAAAATTCAAAAGTCAATAGTATTCTTTCCCATGTGTTCATTATTTATTTGCATCTCTCACAGCTATTACAGAGACTACTGTTTTAATGTAGTGTACTAGATTTGACCAATGTGATGGAGCAAGATTTGCTCATTCCTCCTTGCAAAATTGCTCAAGCTGTGCCAGATTAGTGGGGAGCAGTGGTGGACAGCCATCATGAGGTCTTGCCAGAGATGTTCAATCAGTTAAGGTCCAGAATCTGACTGGGACAAGGATATTAATTTTCTTCATTTGAAGCCACTTCATGATTGCTCTGGCATTGTGCTTTGGGTTGTTGTCTTGATAAAAGACGAACATTAAGCTTTCTGGCAGAGCTAGCAGGTTTTTAATCCAGAATCTTTGTGTTTAGCAGCATTAATCTTCCCATCAATACTGACCAGATTTCCAGTCCCTGCTCTTGAAAAGCATCCCCACAGCATGATGCTACCTCCACCAGTTTGTCTTTTGCACAGTAGTTGTGTGTCAGTCTTTATTTGTGCGTAGTTTTCATTGCTTCTATTGTATTTCTTTATAATACTAAGCGTCTGCATGGAAATGAACCTCAGGGTAATGTATAGTATGCATATAGTATGCACGTTGGTTATGAAATTACATTGAACTTTGAAAACACTCTAGTCATAAAACTGCTAGCACGTACAGGCCTTTTGGCCCTTCCAGACCACGCTGACCATCAAGTACCCATCTTTACTAATCCCAACTGAACACACTTCCTTCATCTTGTTGATTCCAGTGCTCATCTGGATATGACACTCTCAGGAACCGCATTCCAAACTCTGAAGAGCCCCTGGGTAAAAATAGAATCCTGATATCTGCTGTGAACCTTTGACTACTGACTGTAAAACTACACCCTCTGGTAATAACTATCTGGTCTAAGATGGCCACTGGTGACATCTGGGCATTGTGAAAGGTGAGGGAGATCAGACAGAGATTATTGTTTAGCTTGGTCTTAATTTCAGGGCAATGAGATATTCCAGTGTCTCCTCTGGGAGTTGAGTTGATGGTTAAAGAGCTGGATTTCCAAGTTTATGATCTCTGTTACATGCTCTGAGTTTAGAAATATGAGGATTGGTCAGTGATTGCATGGCTAAAGTGATATTTCCGAGGAGCAGATCTTAATTCAAGTTGCTTTTGGAAAAAGATATGGAGTTAGATTTTAAATTTGGAGGGGAGGGGTTGACATTGTATTATAATAAGACAGGAGCTGGCAAATCATAAACACGAGATTCTGCAGATGCTGGAATCCCAAAGAAATGTATGTAAAATGCTGGAGGAACTCAACAGGTCAGGTAGCATCTATAGAAAGGAATAAACAGTTGACATTTCAGGCCTAAACCGGTGGGGGGGGGGGGGGAGAATATCATTGCAGACAGGTTTGCTGGAGCTCTTGTGAAGGTTTAAAGTACTTTGGCAGGGGAATGGAAACTCGTGATTGGGCTGCGGATATGGAAGTTGGTATACAAGTGTATAGCTGAGACAGTGAGGGAGGATAGTCAAATCAAGTTTATTTTCATCGAAATACGTACATGGATACAGTCAAAGCAGAAAAGATGACAAGATTTCTCTGGACCAGGGATAAAGTGCAAATGTACACATAACACACATACGAGGCACAATAACTTAGGGAAGTAGGAATAAAATCTCCAAATGAATCATGCATAAATACACAAAGTAAAATGCATAAATTAAATATTGTTGGGTACAGAACCAATGAACTGGTGCCATTATGAATGTGAGGCTGCAGTGAGTTCAGAAATCTAATGGCCCACGGGATGACACTATTTCCCATCCTGACTCTACTTGTTGTAATGCATTGGAGTCTCTTGCCTGGCAGTCGAAGGTCGAAGAGGATGCTGGATGGATGGGTGGGATCCTAAGGGCCCGGTGTACACAGCACTCCTGATAAATGTCCCCGATGGATGGTAGGGAAACCTCAATGACAATCTCCGCCATTCTCACTGTCCTTTGTAGAGACCTTGGATTCGATGCTCTGCTGCTCCCATACCAGACGGAGATGCAGCTTGTCAGGACTCCTGTAAAATTTCACTGATGGAGGGTGCTCACACACCTGAATATCCTTACAAAGTGGAGGCGCTGCTGTGCAGCCTCACTCAGGGAGGTGTTGTTGATGGATCAGGTGAGGTCATCCAGGATATGAACTCTCAGAAACTTTGTGCCCTTAACTCTCCACAGAGGAGTCATGCCGCACAGGGAGGGATGGTCCATCTGCACCTTCCTAATATCCACAGCCATATCCTTGGTCTCATCCAATTCAAAACTTGAGTTGCTGTTCTCACACTTCCACTCCAATTCATCTCTGTGGTCTGACTCATCATTACCGTAAGCACTGTAGTGTTAGCCACAAACAGTATGACACAGTTTAAGCTGTATCCTGCGATACAGTGATGCATCAGCTGTGCGCTGAGCACACAGACCTGGGGTGCACCGGTGTTCAGTGTAATGGAATTAGCGACATTGCTGCCCACACGGACTGACTGTGACTTTACTGACATGAAGTCCAGGATCCAGTTACAGATGGAGGTGTTCAGACCCAGCGAGGACAGTTTCCCCACCTGTTTCTAGGGTATAATGGTGTTAAATCAGTGGATTGATTCAAGTGATGAGCAAACTGGAAAGGGTCAAATGTAGCCAGAGAAAGGCTCTAATACAGTCTATGACCAGCCACTCAAATCATTTCATAATGTTTGATGGTAATGCAACTGGACGATAGTCATTTCGACTGGTTATTGTCACTTTCTTAGGCAGTGGGATGCCATTGCCATCTTAAAAACCGAGGGTAAAATGGACTGTTCCAGAGAGATATTAAACATATCCTTCCGCAACTCAGTTAGCTGGGCTGCCCAGTCTTTCAGAACCCCACCTGGTATATTATCGGGCCCTGCAGATCTGGATGGGTTGACTCTGGCCAGAGAATTCCTCACCTCAGCTTCAGCCAGACAGAGTATCCCCCGTGGTGCCTTTCTTGACAGCACTCTGTACTGTGCATCAAACGGGGCAAAAAGGCATTCTGCTTGACAGTGAGTAATGTGTCCTTGTTATTGACGTACTGGGTACATTTGCCTGTAGTCCTCTGAACACTCTGCCTCATGCGCTTTGTTTCTCTGGTATCACAGAAGTGGTTCTATGTTCTCTGAGAATGCTCCTGTTTCACCTTCCTAATGGAGTGGGTAAGCACAGTTCTTATTTCCCTGAGAAGTGTCACGTCTCCGGATCTAAAAGCAGAATCACAAACCCTCATCCATGCACGTATATCTGCAGTAAGCCATGGCTTCTGATTTATCCTCACATAGATGTGTTTTGTGATGGTACATTTCTCGGTACATGTCTTGGTGTTTGCTGGTCACAGAATCCGCATATTCCTGGATGTGAATGTGGTTTCCCTGGGTAGCAGCCTTTCTGAGCATACTCCAGTTCGTGTTTTCAAAGCCGTCCTGCAATGCTGAGATCACTCCCTCAGAACTGGTTTGTCCAGTTTGATCAGTGGTTTGAAAGCTGCAATTAGCATAACAGATAAGTGATCTGGGAGCCCAGCCTGTGGCAGAGGTACTACAGTATATCCACTTGGTAAGTTAGTAGAACCGGGTTCAGTGGAATTTCACTGCTGGTAGCAAAGCCAACATTGTACTGGAATTTAGGCAGGCAATAGGCTAAAATTGCAGTCATTGGGATTGGATGAAGTTTGCCTTTGATCTAAATATTCGGCTTAACATTTCAACATTTTGGACGAGTGAGGATAAAGTAAAAAGGAAGGAGAGTGCAGGAGAGGTTATAAAAGACTCCTGAATAAATAAAAAGACAAAAAAAAGCTTTGAAAGGGATATAAATTTAACTGAAGCACAGATACAAATTGACAGCTATGAATGACATGGTGGAACATACACAAAATGCTGGAGGAGCTCAGCAGGCCAGGCAGCATCTATGGAAAAAAGTGCAGTCAATGTTTTGAGCAGAAACCCTGTACTTTCTAGCTGACGGTAGCAGTGAGAGAAGAGTTTGGCCTTAGTGATGAGGATATTTGATGACTGATGTATTTCTCTACAGCCAAGATTCATGTAGATGTGCTCAGTAGTTGTGTGGGTCTTACCCATGATCTACTGGGCTGAATCCACTACTTTTTGGTGGATTTTTCTGCTGAAAGGCATTTTATTCCAAGACCAGGCTGTAACATAGCCAGTCAGGGACTTTGAACCACACAGCTGCAGGACTTAACCAAGGATTTTGATAACATGCCAAATCTCTACAGACTCCTGAGGAAGTGGAGGTTCTGTCATGCTTCCTTCACAATTATCGTTCTATAACGGGTCCAGGACATGTCATCGGAGATAGAGACACACAGCAATTTAAAGTTACTGACGTGCTCCCCCTCTGATCCTCCAGTTAATTACTGGCTTATGGACCTCTGATTTCCCTCACCCGAAGTCTACTATCAGTTCATTGGTCACGCTGACATGGTGTGAGAGGTTGTTAGAACCATAGAACATTACAGCACAGAAACAGGCCTTTTGACCCTTCTTGGCTGTGCCGAACCATTTTTCTGTCTAGTCCCACTGACCTGCGCCTGGTCCATATCCCTCCAAACCCCTCTCATCCATATACCTGTCCAAGATTTTCTTAAATGTCAAAAGTGAGCCCTCATTCACCACTTCATCTGGCAGCTCAATCCACACTCCCGCCACTCTCTGCGTGAAGAAACCCCCACTTATTAATATGATTCCTGTAATTTGATGACCAAAACTGCACACGATACTCCAAATTTGGTCTCACCAATGTCCTATACAACCTCACCATTTCATTCCAACTCTTATACTTAATACTTTGATCTATAAAGGCCAATGTACCAAAAGCTCTCTTTACAACCCTATCTACTTGTGAAGCCACTTTTAGGGAATGATGTATCTTTACTCCCAGATCCCTCTGTTCTACGGCACTCCTCAGTGTCCTACCATTTACCTTGTATGTTGTACCTTGGTTTGACATTCCAAACTGCAATACCTCACGCTTGTTTGCATTAAACTCCATCTGCCATTTTTCTGTCCACTACACCTCCAATCTTTGTATCATCAGCAAATTTGCTGATCCAATTTGCCACATTATCATCCAAATCATTGATATAGATGACAAATAACAATGGACCCAGCACTGATCCCTGCGGCACACCACTAGTCACAGGCCTCCACTCAGAGTAGCAATCCTCCTCTACCACTCTCTGTCTTCTTCAATTGAGCCAATGTCTAATCCAATTTACTACCTCTCCATGTATACCTAGCGACTGAATCTTCCTAACTAACCTCCTATGAGGGACCTTGTCAAAGGCCTTACTGAAGTCCATGTATACAACATCCACTGCCTTCCTACATCCACTTTCCTGGTAACTTCCTCGCAAAACTTTAATAGATTAGTTAAACATGACCTACAATTCACAAAGCCATGCTGATGGGTACTAATAAAATACTTGTAGATCCTATCTCTTAGTATTCCTTCCAATAATTTACCTACTACCAATGTCAAACTTACTGCTCTATAATTTCCTGGCTTACTTTTTGAGCCTTTTTTAAACAACGGAACTACATGAGCTATCCTCCAATCTTCCAGCACCTGACCCATGGATATTGACCCGTTGTTATCTGACATATAAATGTTATTCGCATACTATATCCAGGAAATATACTTCAGTACATTGCATTCTTTGCACTTATAACGTTGTCCAAACAATAATCGTGTAGTGTCTTGTTTTTCACACAATCAGTGGCCTCTTTATTAGGTACACCTGTACATCTGTTCATTAATGCAAATATCTAATCAGCAAATCATGTGGCAGCAACTCAATGCAGACAAGGTTCATCGGTTCACTTGTTCAGACCAAACATCAGAATGGGGAAAAAAGTGATTGAAGTAATTTTGACCATGTAATGATTGATGGTGCCGGATGGGGTAGTTTGAGTAAATCAGAAACTGCCAGGCCCTGAGATATTTATGCACATAAATCATTAGAGTTTAGAGAGAATGGTCTGAAAATAAAGTTCGGAGTATGTTTAATATCAAAATGTGCATGTATTGTACATCCTTGGGATCGTCCCCTAGCAGACAGCCCTGAAACAAAGAGTCCGAGCAGAACCTATAACAAAAGGTCATCGAACACCCGACTTTCAAACAAAAACAAATCTTAAAAACAATAAACACAAGCAAACGGAATTTTAACCTGACGTTCACAAAGAATCTGTTCCCAGACCTTCAGTTCAGCACTAAGCCAAGTCAGTGTCGTGGAGCAGCAAGCTGAACAGGTCTGTTCCTCGCCTCAGGCCCCTAAGCTTTTCAATCTGGCCTGGCGTCTAAGTCGTCGTCCAAATCCTGCCGTCTCGATTCAGCCTGGACCCAACTTTACGAATCAGCATAGCACTTGAATTGTCATCCAAGCATCAGGTTTAGTCTGCTCGGCCCACCGTGGGGCCAGGATCCGACATTTCCAAATAGCCCAGTACCTTAATAGTTGTCTAAACTCTGGGTTCTGTCACCTTAATCTGCTCTGTGGTCTAGAAGACACCGACTTAGAATCAATTTGTACCCGACCTTTCCAATTCAACCTGGTGCGAAAATCAATTGAATCTCATGTCTGCCCCCCTCTCAATTACTCTGTCTCCACCATTTCTGCTCCCTGGATGTGGCTTTTCATTCCAGAAAGAAGGAGATGTTCTTCTTCAAAGAAAGGGGCTTCCCTTCCTCCACTATCAACTCTGCCTTCAAATGTGTTTCTTCCATTTCACACATGTCTACACTTAACCCATCCTCCTGACATCCTCCCAGGGATAGGGTTCCACTTGTCCTCACCTACCAACCCACTAGCCTTCATGTCCAGCACATAATGCTCTGAAACCTCTGCCACCTTGAAATGGATCCCACAACCAAACACATATTTCCCTCGCACCACTTTCTGCTTTCCAAAGTGATCACTCTCTTTGTGACACCGTTGTCCATTCGTCCCTCCCTACTGATCTCCCTCCTGGCACTTATCCTTGCAAGCAGAACAAGAGCTAAACCCCCTTCTACACTTCCTCCCTCACTACCTTTCCAGGCCATTAACAGTCCTTCCAGGTGAGGCGACACTTCACCTGCGGCAGGTTGGTGCTGTCTACTGTGTACAGCGCTCCCAGTGTGTCCTGCTGTATATTGAAGAGACACAACATAGATTGAGAGACCACTTCTCCAAACGTGTATGCTCAGTCCGCCAAAACAAGCAGGATCTCCCCGAGGCCACTCAATTTAATTTCACTTCCAATTCACATTCCGGTGTGTTCATCCATGACCTTTTCCAATGTCGTGATAAGGCCAAACTTCAGCAGGAGAAATAACAACTTATATTCTGTTTGGGTAGCGTCCAAACTGATGGCATGAACATTGATTTCTCAAACTTCCAGTCGTTCTACCCTTCTCCATTCCCAATCCCCTTTTTCCTCTCTCACGTTATCTCCTTGCCTGCCAATCAGCGCCCTCTGTTGCTCCTTCCCACAACCCCCTTTCATACTTTCTTCCATGGCCTTCTGTCTCTTTCTCGAATCAACTTCCCAGCTCTTTGCTTCATCCCTCTCAGTCCAAGTTTCACCTATCACCTTGTGTTTCTCTCTCTCCTACCCCTCCTTTCAAATCTACTGCTCAGCTTTTTATCTCCAGTCCTGCCAAAGTGCTTTGGCCCAAAATGTTGACTGTGATTTCTTCCTTAGATGCTGCCTGGTCTTCTTAGTTCCTTCAGCATTTTGTGTGTGTGCTCAGAAACCCAGCCTCTGCAGGTGTTCTTTTGTTTGTGGTGTCAGTATAATGCATTACATGTACAAAGCATTAATGTCACTCAAGCACAAAGCAGTCCATTTGGCCCACAGTATCTGTAACTACAATGTTGCCAGTCTGATCTAACCCCACCTTCCTGCACAAAGTGCATGTCTGACACTGTGCTGGTGTGCAAGTTTCAAACCTGCAGTCTGTCTCTCACTCTCTGTCCATTACAATCCTGTGCACGGTATGAGAGCATGGGCACAGACACACTTTGGGGCAGGATTTATTCCGGTAAGGTAATTGTTCATAGATAAGTTAAAGTTCTCAAACTGAAACATCAACTCTTCATTTCCCTCTGCAGAACACTTCCACCATCTTGTACATTGCTCTGGATTTCGGCCGAGTCTGATGCCACAAACTGATGTTGTGTTTGTGAAAGGAAATGGACAGAGAGGGAATGATGGACTCTCCGTGTCAGACACAAAGACAACATCTGGTGAAAAACCACAGGATGACATTAAGCAACAGTTGGAAACATGACCGAGGTGAGAGATGGACTGGGAAACAGAATCAGTTTTATTAACACTGGTGTATATTGTGAAAATTGTTTTGTGTGGCATAAAAATGCAAGACAGAGTGAGGTACTGGCCTTGAGACTGGAAAAAGGTTTAACTTCCTCTGATCTTACTGAGATATTTTTGTTCTTTCATTCCACCCCTCCCCACCCCGCTCAATGCTGAATTGAAATCCTCCCATGTTGTCCACCAAGACCCTCTGCTCTACATGACTTCCCGGGACACACCTCTACACACCAATAAAAATCAAAGCAGGAAAGATGAAATATGAAAATCAGGTTGCCAGTAATATAAAAGAGCATACCAAAGGTTTGTTCAGATATACAAGTGTAAAAGGGAGGCAAGATTGGAAAATGACACTGGAGAGGTAGTAATGGGGGACAAAAAAAAATAGAAAAACTCAGTAAGTATTTTGCATCAGTCTTCATGCTGAAAGACACCATCAGTCGATCAGAAATTAGTGTGCTGGGGCAGAAATCAGTGTAGTTGCTATTTCTAAAGAGAAAGTGCTTGGGTAGCTGAAAGTAGATAAGTCACATGGACCAGTGGACTATGCCCCAGAGTTCTGAAAGAGGTAGCTGAAAAGTTTGTAGAGGCATTGGTGGGGATCTTTTGACAATCACTAGAATGGATTCAGAGGAATGCAAAATTGCAAATGTCACTCCACTCTTTAAGAAGGGAGGGGGGGAAATGACAGTAAATTATAAGCTTCTTAGCCTGACTCCAATGGTTGGTAAGATTTCCAATATTAAATATTGTTTGGGGTACAGTACTAGGAGGCACATGATAAATTAGGCTATAGTCAGCAAGGTTTTCTTAACTGTCAAGTGTTGGAATTCATTGAGGAAATGACAGGTAGGGAACACAGAGGAGACTCCATGGTTGCTGTTTACTTGCATTTTCAGAAGGCCCTTGACAAGGTGCTGCACAAGAGGCTGCTTAACAAGATAAGAGCCCATGGTATTACAGGAAAGTACTGGCATGAATGGAAGAATGCCTGACTGACAGGAAGCTCAGAGCAGGAGTAAAGGGGCCCTTTTCTGAATGACTGCCAGTGACTAGTTGTCTTTCACCCTGATTGGTGCTGAGATAATTTCTTTTCACATAATACTGTATCTCAATAGTCCGGATGACAGGATTGATGGATTCATGGATGATACAAAGATAAGTAGATGGGAGGTAGCACTGAGCAAGCAAGGTGCCTAAAGAAGGACTTACATAGGTCAGGTGACTGTGCAAAGTTAAGCAGATAGAATACAGTGTGGGAAAATGACTGATCATGTACTTTGGTAGAAGGATTATAGGTGTAGACTGGTTTCTAAAAGAGGAGAAAATTCAGAAATCAGAGATTCAAAGGGATTTAGGAGTCCTCCTGCAGGATTCCCAAAGATGAACCTGCAGGCTGAGTTGTTGGTAAGGAAGGCAAATGCGATGTTAGAATTCATTTTGAGAGGACTAAAACTTAAAACCAAGAATGGAAAGTTACGGCTTTGTAAGGCAGTTGTTAGGCTGCCTTTAGAGTATGGAGTAGTTTTGGTGCCCTTTTCGAAGAAAGGGTGTGCTGGCATTAGAGAATGTCCAGAGGAGGCTCCACAGGAATGATCCTGCGAATGTAAGGGTTAATGTATGTAGAACATTTGCTGGTTCTGTAGATATTTACTGGAGCTTAACAGAATGAGGAGGATTTAATTGAGACCTATCAGAAACTGAAAGCCATGGACAGAGTGAATGTGTCCCATCATGGTGAAGTCTAGGACTGAGGGTCATAGCCTCAGAGTAGATGGACGTCTGTTTAAAATAGAGATGAAAAGGAATTTCTTTAGCTAGACAGCAGTAATTGGAATTCACCACCACAGATGGTTGTGAAGCCAAAGTCTGGTCTATTTAAAGAGAAACTTTTTTTCCAAGTGACTTGTTTTTGCAGATTCCTCCTATATATTTTAATGTCTCTGCAGTTACTGTATTTCAAATAGTAATACTGCATGTTTTAATCCTGTCTCTTTTTGACACCACATTTGCAACAGGAAACACACAGATTGAGAACAAAGGGTTGTTCATTTCACTCACGCAGGTATTACATGTTGAAAGCCACAAATGCAAATTCACCCACAGAGAGAGGTGACAGAGTTTCCTGGAAAATAGGGTGGTGATGTTGTACAGAGAGAGGAAGGTTCAGAGAGATACCATGCAGTTTCTAGAGCTGAATATTCTATTTCCCTGCAAAATTTACAAATTATTTACTCTTGCTTCTGTGGCCAATCCTGATCTAATAGGAATATCCCTCTGGTTAATTCAGCCTGGTTCTGTTCTCCAGTACAGCACTGAATGCAAACAGACTGAGAACAGACGGATTTCACATCACAGACATAGGTAACACTTGACAAAAGGTCACAGAGCCTTTTATTTTTTGCTATAGAGCCCAAATCCATGGAGAATTCGAAAGCATGAAAAACTAAAAATTCAAAAGTCAATAGTTTTCATTCCCATTTGCTCATTATTTAGTTGAATCTCTCAAAGCTATTACAGAGACTGATGTTTTAAATTAGTGTACTAAATTTGAACAATGTGATGGAGCAAGATTTGTTCACATTCTTCCTTGCAAAATTGCTCAAGCTGTGCCGGATTAGTGGGGAGCCGTGGTGGACAGCCATCATGAGGTCTTGCCAGAGATGTTCGATCAGTTAAGGTCCAGAATCTGACTGGGACAGGGACATTAGTTTTCTTCATTGGAAGCCACTTCATGATTGCTCTGGCATTGTGCTTTGGGTTGTTGTCTTCATACAAGATGAACATCAAGCTTTCTGGCAGAGCTAGCAGGTTTTTACCCAGAATCTCTGTGTTTAGCAGCATTCATCTTCCCAGCAATACTGACCAGATTTGCAGTCCCTGCTCTTGAAAATGATCCCCACAGCTTGATGCTACCTCCACCAGTTTGTCTTTTGCACAGTGATTGTGTGTCGGTCTTTAGTTGTGCGTAGTTTTCATTGCTTCTATTGTATTTCTTTATAACACTATAAGCGTCTGCATGGAAATGAATCTCAGGGTAGTGTATGATGACGTACAGTATACTATATGCACGTTGGTTATGAAATTTGAAAACACTCTAGTCATAAAACTGGTAGCACGTACAGGCCTTTTGGCCCTTCCAGACCACGCTGACCATCAAGTACCCATCTATACTAATCCCAATTGAACACACTTCCTTCATCACCTCTTACACTTTGTTGATTCCAGTGCTCATCTGGATATGACGCTCTCAGGAACTGCATTCCAAACTCTGAAGAGCCCCTGGGTAACAACTGAATCCTGATATCCGCTGTGAACCTTTGACCACTGACTGTGAAACTACACCCTCTGGTTATAACTATCTGGTCTGAGATGGCCACTGGTGACATCTGGGCATTGTGAAAGGTGAGGGAGATCAGCCAGAGATTATTGTTTAGCTTCGTCTTAATTTCACAGCAATGAGATGTTGCGGTGTCTGCTCTGCGAGTTGAGTTGATGGTTAAAGAGCTGGATTTCCAAGTTTATGATCTCTGTTACATGCTTTGAGTTTAGAAATATGAGGATTGGTCAGTGATTGCTTGGCTAAAATGATATTTCAGAGGAGCAAATCATAATTCAAGTTGCTTTTGGAAAAAAAAAAGATTTCGATTTTAAATTTGGAGGAGAGGGCTAAGCATTGTGTTATAATAAGACTGGACCTGGCAAATCATAAACACGAGATTTGCAGATGCTGGAAAACCAAAGAAATGCATGTAAAATGCTGGAGGAACTCAACAGGTCAGGCAACATCTCTAGAAAGGAATAAACTATTGACTTTTCAGACCTGAACCCAAGGGGGGACCAATATCATTGCAGATAGGTTTGCTGGAGCTCTTGTGGAGGTTTAAACTGCTTCGGCAGGGGAATGGAAACTCGAGTACTGGGGCTGAGGATAGGAAGTTGGTATACAAGTGAGTGGCTGAGTGTATGGCTGAGACAGTGAGGAAGGATAGTCAAATCATGTTTATTGTCATTGAAATACATAGATGTATACCATCAAAGGAGACAAGATTTCTCTGGACCGGGGGTAAAGCACGGATATGCACATAACACACATACGAGGCACGATAACTTGGGAAAGTAAGAAAAAAATCTGCAAAGAATCATGCATAAATACACAAAGTAAAATGGATAAATTAAATACTGTTGGGTACAGAACCAATGAACTGGTGACATTATGAGTGTGATGCTGCAGTGAGTTCAGAAGGCTAATGGCCCAAGGGAAGAAATTGTTTCCATTCCTGACTCTACTAGTCTTATTGCATCGGAGTCTCCTGCCTGGCAGTAGAAAGTGAAAGCGGATGCTGGATGGATCCTAATGATGGGTGGGATCCTTAGGGCCCGGTGTACACAGCACTCCTGAAAAAATGTCCTTGATGGGTGGTAGGGAAAGCGTCAATGATAATCTCCGCTGTACTCACAGTCATTTGTAGAGACCTTGGGTGCGATGCTCTGCTGCTCCCATACCAGATGGAGATGCAGCTTGTCAGGACTCCTGTAAAATATCACTGAAGGGGGGTGCTCACACACCTGAATATCCTTACAAAGTGGAGGCGCTGCTGTGCAGCCTCACTCAGGGAGGTGATGTTGATGGATCAGGTGAGGTCATTCAGGATATGAACTCTCAGAAACTCGGTGCACTTAAATCTCCACAGAGGAGTTATGTAGCACAAAGGGGGATGGTTCATCTCTACAATCCTAATATCCACAGCCATTCCCTTGGTCTTATCCAAGTTCAGACTTAGGTTGCTGTTCTCACACTTTTGCTCCACTTCCTCTCTGTACACTAACTTATCATCACCATAAGCATTGTAGTGTTATCCACAAACTGTATGACACAGTTTGAGATGAACCCTGCGATACAGTTGTGCATCAGCTGTGCGCAGAGCACAGAGCCCTGGGGTGCACCAGTGCTCAGTGTAATGGGACTAGAGATGTTGCTGCCCACACAGACTGACTGTGACCTTACCATTATGAAGTCCAGCATCCAGTTACAGATGGCGGTGTTCAGACCCAGCGAGGACAGTTTCCCCACCACTTTCTGGGGTATAATGGTGTTAAATCAGTGGATTGATTCAAGTGAAAAGCAGACTGGTAATGCCACTTCATGACACTCATTTAGATCCGTTATTCTCACTTTCTTAGGCATGAGATGATGTTGCCATCTTGAAAACCGAGGGTAAAATGGACTGTTCCAGTGAGATGTTGAATATATCTGTCAGCAACTCAGTTAGATGGGCTGCCCAGTCTTTCAGAACCCCACCGGGTATATTATCGGGCCCTGCAGTTCTGGAGGGGTTGACTCTGGCCAGGGTCGTCCTCACCTCAGCTTCAGCCAGACAGAGTATCTGCTCCCGTGGTGCCTTTCTCGACAGCACTCTGTTCCATGTATCAAACTGGGCAAAAGGTGATTCAGCTTGACAGTGAGTGAAGTGTCCTTGTTATTGACGTGCTGGGTACATTTGCCTGTAGTCCTTTGAATTCCCTGCCACATGCAGTATCTCTGGTATCAGAGAAGTGGTTCTATGTACTCTGAGAATGCTCCTGTTTCACCTTCCTAATGGAGTGGGTAAGCACAGTTCTTATTTCCCTGAGAAGTGTCACGTCTCCAGATCTAAAAGCAGAATCACAATCCCTCATCCATGCACGTATATCTGCAGTAAGCCATGGCTTCTGATTTGTTCTCACATAGATGTGTTTTGTGATGGTACATTTCTCAGTACATGTCTCTGTGTTTGCTGGTCACAGAATCCGCATATTCCTCGATGTGAATGTGGTTGCCCTGGGTAGCAGCCTTTCTAAGCATACTCCAGTTCGGGTTTTCAAAGCCGTCCTGCAATGCTGAGATCACTCCCTCAGAACTTGTTTGTCCAGTTTGATCAGTGGTTTGAATGCTCAATTAGCATAACAGATAAGTGATCTGGGAGCCCAATGTGGGGCAGAGAACTGTTGGATTTGCACTCCTATGTTAGTAGAAGCCAGGTTCAGTGGATTTTCATGACTGGTAGCAAAACCAACATAGTACTGGAATTTAGACATGTGATAGGTTAAAATTGCAGTCAGTGGGATTGGATGAAGTTTGTCTTTGACTTATTTTGGAAGAATGAGGATAAAGTAAAAAGGGGAGTGCAGGAGAGGTTACAAAATTCTCCTGAATAAAAAAAGACAAAAAAGCTTTGAAAGGGACATAAATTGAACTGAAGCACAGTTAGAAATTAACAGCTATGAATGACATGGAACATACACAAAATGCTGGAGGAGCTCAGCAGGCTGATGGTGGCAGTGAGAAAAGAGCTTGACCTTAGTCATGAGGATCTTTGATGCTTGATGCTATTTCTCTACAGCCATGATTCATGTAGATGTGTTCAATAGTTGTGTGGGTTTTACCATTGATGCACTGGGCTGAATCCACAACCTCTTGTTGGATTTTCTGCTCAAAGGCATTTCTGTTCCCTGACCAGGCTGTAACATAGCCAGTCAGCAGACTACACCTCACAACTACAGAACATTACCAAGGTTTTTGATGACATGCCAAATCTCCGCAGACTACTGAGGAAGTCGAGGTGCTGTCATGCTTTATTCACAATTATCTTTCTATAATGGGTCCAGGATAGGTCCTCTGAGAGAGAGACCCAGCAATTTAAACTTACTGACATGCTCCCCCTCTGATCCCTCGGTGAATACTGGCTTATGGACCTCTGGTTTTCCTTTCCTGAAGTATACTATTAGTTCTTTGGTCTCATCGACATGGTGTGAGAGGTTGTTGTTAGGACATGACTCAGTAAAGTGTTCTGACTCCCTCCTCTATGCTGATTCATCACCAACTTTGATACAGCTCACAACAGTGGTGCCATGAGCAAACTTGTATGTGGTGTTGGAGCTGTACATTCCCATGTCATAGAATTCTGAGAGACAGTTGGCATTGGAGTTCATAATGGATCACTGGAAAATGTTGCTGGTGAGATAGTAATGGTGGACAGAGAAATGGCAAATGAACTTAACGGGTACTTTGCATCAGTCTTCTCCGTGGCGGGGTAAAAAACAAGCACTGTGCTAGTGATTCATGAGTTTTAGGGGACAGGAGTGAATGCCATTGCTATTACAAGGAGAAAAGAGCAAGGCAAACTCAAAGGTCTTAAGGTTGATAAGTCACTGGGACCAGATGGACTACGTTCCAGATTCCAGAGAGGTTTCTGAAGAGATAATGGATGCATTCACAATGATCTTTCAAGAATCACAAGAAACGTGCATGGTCCTGGAGAACTGGTGGATTGCAAATGCCACTCCACTCTTTAAGAATGGGGGAATGCACAAGAAAAGAAATTGTTAGGCCATTCATCCTAACCTCACCTCAGTGGTGAGGAATGTGTTGGAGTCCATTATTAAGGGTGAAGTTTTGGGGTACTTGGAGTCTAATGATAATATGTCAAAGTTAGTACGGTTTCTCTGAAGACAGACAAAGCTTGCCAGGCAAATCTGTCAGAGCTCTTTGAGGAAGTAACAAGTAGGTTGAATAAATGACAGGCAGTGAAAGTCATTTAGATGAATTTCCAGAAGGCATTTGATAATATGATATTGATGAGACTGTTAATCAAATTAAACTCCTATGGCATTACTGGAAGGATACTGGGGAGGACAGAGGAATGGTTGGCAGACAGGAGACCACGAGTAGGAATAAATAGGGTCTTTGCTGGATGGCTGCCAGTACCTCGTGGTGTTCCTCAGGGGCCAATATTGTGACCTCTACTTATGATTACCACTACTTACACATTGTTTGTCTATGAATTGGATAATGTAATTGATATCTTTGTGACAAAGTTTGTGGATGATGCAAAGATAGGTGGAGGGATTGGTAGTGCTGAGGAAGACATGTGATTGCATTAGGAATTAGACAATTAGTAAGAATGGGCAAACAGTGGCAGACGGAATACAGTGTTGGAAATGAGAAAGCATTCCCAGAAGTCTGATTCACAGGTTGTGTCCGTAATGCAGAAGGGAAATGCAATGTTGGCATTTACTTCAGGGGGAATAGACCACAAAAGCAAGGAGATACTGGTGAGCCTTTAAAAGATACTAGTCAGGCTGAGCTTGGAGTATGGTCAACAGTTCTGGGCCTCATATCTCAGAAAGGATGTATTGTCATTGGAGAAAATCCAGAGCAGTTCACAAGGATAGTTCCAGGAATGAAGGGGGTTGACATAAGAGGAGTGTTTGACTGCTTTCAGCCTGTACTCATTAAAATTTAGAAAAATGCCCAAGGATCTCATTGAAACCTATTGGAAGTTGAAAGGACTAGACATGGTGATTTTGGAGCGTATGTTTCCTATGGCAGGGTTATCCAGAACTAGAGAGCACATCTTTCAAAATTGTGGGGCGGCCATTTAGCACATAGATAAGGGGGATTGTTTTAGCCAGAGAATGGTGAATCTGTGGAATGCTGTGCCACAGACTGGTGGGGCCAGGTCCATGCGTACATTTTAAGGCAAAAGTTGATGGTCCTCTGACCGGTCAGGACATCAAGGGATATGGCAAGAATATAAGTGTATGGGGTTGAGTGGGATCCAAGATCTGCCATGATGGAATGGTGGATTAGACTCGGTGGGTTGAATGGATTAATTCTGCTCATGTGCCTTCTGGTCTTGTGGTCTTACAGGATTGGGAGGATGCAGAATCCTTGTGGGTAAAGCTAAGAAACTGCAGAAGTAAAAAGAACCTACAGGAGTTATATGCCGGTCTCTAAACAGTAGCTGGGATGCCGGCTACAAATTACAACGGGGATAGAAAGGTAAATTGCAAGAGAAGGTCAGAGAGATGCAAAATATTTTGTGGGGCTGAATATTCTGTTTCTCTGCAAAACATTACAAATTATCTGCTCTTGCTTCCATGGACATTACAGATGTAATAGGAACATCACTCTGGTTAATTCTATCCTGTTCTCTTCTCCTATTTGTCAACAGATGCAAATGGAGGGAGAACAGAGGCGTTTCATGTCCTAGAAAGGGTAACATTTGGTACAAAATCACAAGTTGAAACACAAGGTATTGCTACAATGTGAGGAGCTGGGGGGGTGGGGGGGGGAGTTAGAAAGTGGAAGACCGTTGAACTGAGAGAGGGAGGGAGAGAGTCACAGAGTCATACAACACAGAACCAGGCCATGGGGAATTTCTCTTTGCAGGTGGATAGAGAAACTCAGATTAGTACTGGATCCCAAAAGAAGGAAATAGTACAATGCCTACGTGATGGCTTTGTATAACAGCATGTGGTTGTGCCCACCAGGGAGAAGGCAGTTCTGGATTAGGTATTGTATAATGAGTCCGTGATGATAACACAACAGAATTCACCCTGCAGTTTGCGAGGGAGAAGCAAAAATCAGATGTGTGATTATTATTACAGTGGAGTGAAGCACACTACAGAGGCTTGATAGAGGAGGTGACTGAAGTTTATTGGAAGGCAACACTCGCGGGATAATGGCAGATATTCACCGGTGGGATGTTCTGGGTGCAATTTGGAAGGTCCAGGATAAAGCAATCCAAAATACAATGTGGTTAACGGGAGGTTGAACTGACAAGGGAAGTCAAAGAATGCAATGAAACAAGAGTCAGTGAGAGACTGCTCCCAATGGGATGGTCAAACAGCCATTGTGCAAGGATATAATAATAATTAATTAATACACAATAAATATCAAGATCATGAGATGAAGAATCCCTGAAAGGGAATCCATTGGTTGTGGAGACAGTTCACAGAAGAGGCAAGGAGTAATAACTGTTCCTGAAACTGGTGATGTGAGTCCTGAGGCTTCTGTACCTGTTTCCTGATGGCAGCAGGTGAGTAGAGAGCACAACCTGGATGGTGGGGTTTCTTAATGATAGATGTTTCTTTCTTGTGACAAATTAGGAGAGCTAAGGGAACACATGAGGTTTCTCTGTCAGACAAGGTAAAAGAGAAACGCAATGGCTTCTAAAGATACATTAAGAGCAAAAAAAGAGCAACAGCCAAACTTGGTCATCTTAATTATCACCATGGTCATCTTTGAATGGAGCCAGATCCAGATAAAACCCTTATCGAAGTAAAGATATGTTGCACATACAGATATGCTGCAGCTCTGAATGCAACATATGCACAGCTACCCAAGCTTTTCCGAAACGTTACAATAGAATTTGCATCTACTACTTCTGTTGGCAGCTCATTCTTCTGACACCACCCCCGAGTGAAGACCCAGCCTTTGTGGAAGACTAGTGTAAAAGTTGCAGTGGCCCTGTTAGAGAGATTTCAAATATCCCTAGCCAAGGGAGGATTGGAGGATAGTTAAATTTGTTCCATTGTTCTAGAAAGCCTCTAAAAACACGCCAGGAGATTATAAGCCAGTCAGCCTGACATCAGTAGTGGGTGAATTATTAGTTGGCATTGCAAAGAACAGGATATATAAATATTTGGATAAACAGAGTTGATTAGAGATTGTCAACAAGGCTTTGTGCAAGGCAGGTCATATTTAACTGAATATACTGGGTTTCTTGAGTAGGCTACCAAGAGGCTGATGAAGGAAAGGTGATGGATGTTTTTATATGGACTTTCACAAGACTTTTTGCAACTTCCCACATTGGGAGGTTGGTCAGGAGGTTAATTTGCTTGACATTCCTGATGACGTAGTTCATTAGATTCGACATTGTATCAGTGGAGTGGCCAGAGAGTGGTCGTGCGTTGGTTGTCTCTCCAACTAGAAGCCTGTGGCTAGTGGTGTCCACAGGGATCAGTTCTGAGTCTGTTGTTTGTCATCTGTAACAACAATCCGGTTGATAATGTGGTAAACTGGATCAGCAATGTTGCCAATGATGTTAAGATTGTGGGTTTAATGGACAACAATAAAGACTATCAGTGCTTGCAGAAGATCTGGAGCATCTGAGAAAATGAACTGAAAGGGGCAGGTAGAATTTATTGCAGATTAGGGTGAGATGTTGCAATTTGGGAGGACAAACCAGGATAAGGTTGGTAGGGCTCTGAGGTGTATGAGCCAAGGAACCTGGAAATACAGATTTATATCCTTGAAAGCAGCGTCACAGGCAGATACATTTCAAAAGAGAGCTTTAGGTATAATGGCCCTCATATATCGGGGCATTGGGTACAAGACTTGTGATGTCATGTTAAGGTCAAAATATGTCAATTAAATTGAAAGAGCTGAGAGAAAATTTACGAGGATCTGAATTACAAGAAAAGTTTGAATACATTAGGAATTTATTTACTGCTGTGTTTAGTGGGAATGATGACATGTTTAAGAGGAACCTGAGTGGAGAATTCACTCAGGGGTGGTGTCAGAGGAACAAGCTGCCAACAGAAATGGTAGATGCAAATTCTATTGTAACATTTCGGAGAAGCTTGGGTAGCTGGATAAGATGAGTGACCATGGATGAGAGACATATGGTATGGGTGCAGGTAGATGGGACTACAGAGAACAGGCTGACATGGGCTGAAGTTGTTGTTTCTGTGCTGTAGTGCTCCATGACTCTCTGACCAACACTACCTGCCCCCCAATACACTAAAGGTCAACCTGCCAGTTGCCTTCCTAGCTACGTCTGGCTCTTCCTGCAGTCGGAGATAAACACCCTGTGGTTGACCAGTGTGACTACACTCTTACGTCTGTATAAAAGTCTTTGCATTTGTCATAAAACTCTCTCTGAATCCTTTCTCAGTTATAGGCCCTGAACATGGTCCACTCCTTGGTACTGATCCATTTCCAACCTGACTGGAGGTTTATCCTGCGTCCATTACAGATGATATATCGAGTCGCACACCTTTCAATCCACAATTCTGCCTATTTTAAACCTGACAACTGTTATCCTGTGACTGTTTCGTCTCCTGCACCTATGTGCAATCCTGTTATTCAGCTCAATACTGACCCATCACTGAACCTCTGGTTGTTAGGGGAAACGGATTGACAGGGAACAATAGGCTCTTCATTGCAAAGGCTCAGGATAGATGATATTTGTTTTATTTTGCATACTTTTTGCAAACATACTGTTGCAAAGCTGCTGCACCACCCAGCTCAGACTTCATTGCTTCCAGAAGCCGATACAGAAAGTAGTCGACCTGTTGCGGAGCCTGACACCACTCATTGCAGAGAGTGAGGAGGTTGTAGGTGGTCCCATCTCCCTCCACTCACACACGTACATCTCATCTGGATTCACACGTGAGTAGACATCCCCTTTGTCTTGTGCTCTGTTTGCGTATGTGTGTGTTGCACAGGGACAGTGTGTGGGGATGGGGGAAGAGAGAGAGTGTAAATAAATTAATGCTGATGGACCTCCTCTGTCTCATCCATCTGTAAGGTTTCAGAAAACAATTACTCACCTTTGTTTAGTGTCGCCATGAGGGAGATCTTGACTCTGTCCTTGGGTTCCCAGTGAGGGAGATCTCACCTCCATCTGTGGCATCTCAGTGAGGGAGCAAAGGAAATGAAACCTCTTACTGAGGGGTCTCGGTGAAAGAGATCTCACCTTTTTCCATGGGGTCTCAATGAAGGAGAAAAAGAGATTCACCTCTGCCTGTGGGGTTTCAGTGATGGAGGGATATATCTATCACACTATAGATGGAAAACCGTAATGATCCACAGTTCCCTCCCCTACTTAAACTTTGTCCTCAGCCCCAGTGTGTCATTTCTCACTGAGTTAATTCCAATCTTTCATTTCCAGAATGTTACCGGCTGAGCCGATCGTTTTGCTGCTGATCCTGGGTTCTCTGGGTGAGTAATGTGTTGTAGGGAAAGACTGCGTGCAGTGTACAGTAAGAGGAAGTGGATGTTATTTAGTATTTCTGTATTATTTCTGTAGCTGAGCAAAGTCAGCCTGTACTTAGTGGGGGAAAAGTCCTGAAGGACATGGGGAACGTTAAGAATCCAATTTGAATGTGGAATATATGGCATTAAATTCGGTGATCAGAAACATCCAGATACCCGGTTTGGTAAATAAACATTAGGGAGTGGAGGGAGATGGGGAGGCAGAGATCTTTCAGCAGAGAATTTCAGTCTTGAAGACAAAGGAGAAAGCATGGCTGGCAATGCAGTGATTATACTCTGAGAGGCTGGGGCTAGGGGAGTTTTAAGAGGCTGGAGGAGATTACACTGGGAGGAAGTGGTGAGGCTAAATTGGGATGTGAATGTAAAGTTGAATTGTACATTATGTAACCAGATTAGTGAACATGGATGGTTGATGAAGGAGCCTTGGTACAATTTCAGGCATCAGAGTTTGTGAAGAGCAGAGGGAAGAGTGGGAGATAGCAGAAGGTGTGAATGAGAGATGGACTGATGCAGAGGCGTAGCTCGGTGACGTTACAGAGCCGATTGTCACGGTAGGGAGAGGTGTGACTGGAGCACATCTGTGACTGCAGCAGACCCTCTGACTGAGAGAGAAACCTCAGGAACGGAGGTGCCCATGCACCTTGGCACGGCTTGAGGAAGGACAAAAGGTGACCCAGTTCAAACCTGAGCTTCATGGAGTTTGCATGGTCTCCCTGTGACCATGTGGACTCCAAACGGTTCTCTCATTTCCCTCTCATGCCAGGTGTGGTCAGGTTTGGTTCAGAGTGAGGCAATATCTGTGGAGATGAATAAAGAACTGCTGTTTCAGTTCAGAACTCTTTATCAGGACTGCAGGTTTGATTGGTTAAATGGCCACTGTAAATGGTCCTTTGCCTGGTGGTGAGTTAGCTGCCGGAGGGAGTTGTTGGGTACATCTGGATGATTAAAAAGTGAATCGGGTTGGACTGGGGTAAGTTGGTATGTGATGCTCACTGTTCACCCTGTGAGCAGAAGTGCCACTTTCAGTGCAAGATACCCTGTATAAGAGCTGTGGCTTGATTGGTGAGATTCAGACAGGACCCTTGCTGTTAGTCTGGGGGTATCCCTGCCCAGGTCACCTTCAACCTGACCCATGAACATTGACTTCGCCTCCAAGTATTTTATTCCCCCCCCCCTTCCTCTTCTTCTAATCCCATCTGGCCTGTTACCTCTTTTCAGAACCTGCCTATCAACACCCCCTGCTGCCTCTCCTTCGCTTTTTCTCATGATTCATTCTCCTTTCCTGTCAGATTCCTTCTTCTCCAGCCCATTCCTTTTTCCACCAACATGGCTTGACCTATCATCTTCTGTCTAGTCCTAACTTCCTTCCCTCCCCCCAGCCCCGCCTTTTCTGTTCTGGCATCTCCCCACTTCCTTCCCAGTCCTGAATAAGGGTCTCAGTTCCAATTGTTGCCTGTTTACTCATTTCCATTGATCCTGCCTGACCTGCTGTGTTCACCTAGAATTATGTGTGTGTTCTTGCAATCAGTGTCACTTTATATACCCAGTATCCAGTTTATTGGGTATTGAACTTTTTATTGTGTTTGTTTTTTCATGATTCTTTGTAAACTGCAGAGACTGATGTGCATTAAAATCCCAGCAGTTTCTGAGTTACTCAAACAACCCCTTCTGGCACCAACAATTCTACAATCAAAGTCACTTAGATCACATTTCTTCCCATTCTGACATTTGGTCTAAACAACAACTGAACCTCTTTTATGCATTCTTTTTTTAGTTGACTTCTGTTGATCTTTGAAAGCTTCCTAATCCGTGACCCTCCAACTAATATTTAATGTTTATTATATGCTCTCTCTTTTGCTTTAATGCTGTCTTTACTTTCCCTTGTCACTCACAGTTCCCTCATTCTTCCGATAGAATCCTGCCTCATCTTTGGGTTGCATCTATCCTGCACCTTCCTGAATTACCCCCAGAAACACATGTTCCCTGCAAGGCAACGTTCTCCTGTTTCTTCCCATTTCACAAAAACTCGTAGGAATGGAGTTGTGTGGAAGATAGCAAAGGCTGAATGAACAGTGGATATAACATAAAACACGGTCATCATTTGCACCCTCAGTTGCAGCCTCCACCATTGGTGATCCATGTAAAAATCACACCATCCTGGATCAGCCCTGGAGGAGCTCGAATTGCTCTGAAACTCGATGCAGTGGTCAGTGGATGGATGACGGAAACCTTGCAGAAGGATGGTACAGATTTAGCAGGTGAAGTTCAACAGTCCTGGGTTCCCAATTACATCCTAACAGGATGCTGTCAGTGAACTTTCCATCTTCTTCCCGGCTGTTTCTATGTACTGTATTGTGAGCTAGCAATATAAATTGCCTTCTAAATTCCCTAGCTAAAGCTAATGTATTCATTGGTGGTGTAGAGATATCCAAGGAGGTGTAAGGCAGTCCTTCCCTCTGCTAGCCTGCAGGTCCCCCTTGGGCAATGTGTCCCAACTGCTTAGACCTCACCACTCCCTACCACCAATGATCTGGGACACATGAAGCTGGGGAGCAGGTAGTGGATGGTCTTATAGCAGTTGGTGCATATCCCATGTCCTGTTTATATGACCATTGATGTCAGCAGACAATCTCTGAAGAGTATGGATATAGCTGGAGTCACCATCTTGTAAAGACACTGCCCAGTAGAAGGGAATGGCAAATCACTTCTGTGGAAAGGTTTACAAATAACAATCAGAGAAAGACCTTGATCGGCCATGGTCATACGACACAGTATATAACATAATAACAAAAAAAGATGTAAATGAGTCTGTTGAATTTTGTAGTTTTGTTTTGGTTAGAGGTGGTGGTGAATGGTGCTGAAAGGGTCACTTTCCAAGGGTTCAGTCTGAATCTGATGGGCTGAATGGTTTCCATCTGCATTCAGTATGTATATGATTAGGGTAAAATGTGATAGAATGGCTCATGCAGAGAAGCGAGGGATGTCACTTCTTTGGGGAGCCAGGGTGGGGGTGAAGAGAAGAGGAAACTCCCTCACTCATCTTTGAGGAAATGGTTATTTGCACAAGAATTTGGAGGGGCTAAAGGACAAACTGAGTTTCCTGTGATCTGTCCAGAGCTGAACAGTGTGTGGATATAATAGACCACAGTTCCTGATCTGGACTGACTCTCTGATCATTGTTTCAGTCATGGCAATGTGAAGATTCCTGAAACCTCGGTTCCATTCTTTCACTGCTCTGCATGGAGTCCAGGCTGGTTAAAAGGTAGGTTTACAAGAACTTAACACAGTGTTTATTGAGTTTGGCAAGATTGACAATGTCAGTCATTTTTGTTCCAGAGAGCTATGTTGGCTGGAGTCAGGGGTTTAGCTGGTTGCAGTAGGGTAAGCAGCAGCATTCACTGAGTGGTTTCCTCACAGTTACTCAGTCTCCACTCCAGTTGTGGTTCTCTATGGAGTCCAGAAGAGGGGCGGGTTTGCAAAAGTGTTGTGGATCAATCTTCTTGACGCGCTTATAGATTGAATAGAGCACCACTTCACTGAAAGTTCTTCTTTGGTTAAAAATTACCTTTTGCCCTTCATGATGATAGTGTTTAAGCCAACAGTGAAAGCCCTCCATTGCCCAATTCCATCTCCAAATGGCCTAATTCCATTCCAATATTTTTAGTCTTCTGGACAGGGATTCACAACCTTTTTTATGCCATATACCCCTCTCATTAAGACCATAGGAGCAGAATTATGCCATTCAGCTCATTGAGTCAGCTCTAACATTCTATCATGGCCGATCCTTTTACTCCTCCTCTGCTCCCCTTCCCGGCCTTCTCCCGTAACATCTGATGCCATGGCTAATCAAGAATCTCTCAAGCTCTACCTTAAGTACATCCAATGACCTGGCCTACACCGCTGCCTGAGGAGGGGTCTGTGGACTCAGGTTGGGTGTCCCTGTCCAAGGGCTTTACCAGCATGAAGTGACCTCAGGGTGCATGGATATTGGGGAGGGGAGTGTGAACTTTTGACTGAGAATGGAACAGTGCTTGGATCATGAAACACTGTGCTTTGGTAAGTACTGATATCATTCTTTTTTCAGGTTCATTTTACAGTGTTTGTAAACCTCACTCCAGGTCCCCATCCTGACATGGGTGCGGGTTCATTTCACAGTGGCTGCAAACCTCATTCCAGGCCCCCATCTTGATGTTGGAGTGGGTTCATTTCACAGTGTTTATAAACTTCATTCCAGATCCCCATCCTGATGTGGGAGCAGGAGAAGTGACCAGGACCATCTGTTTCAACTGGGTCAAAGGTAACCCGAAGAGACACACTTGCTCTAAGCAAATGGAGATCACAATCAAAAACTGCACAGCTTACTTTGTGTACAAGCTGAAGCCAACACCGGGCTTATATAGTGTGTATTGTACAGGTATGTTTCTCTTCATATTGGCTCTGTAGATCTGTGTGGGAGAAGCCCAGTGAATATTTGGAGCATCCAAGTCTTTCGACAACCAGAGTGGCCTGAATTTTCCAGAGGGCCATCAGTAATCAGCTCACTTAGTTCTCCCTGACCTCCAGAATGAGGCAAATGCTGTGTCTGAATTCAATGACTTGACCAATAAAAGCTCTCATTCCATAAGCCACCTTAACCACCTTATCAAGCTGTGTCGCTACTTTCAAGGAGTTACAAAACAAGATCCCAACATCTCTCCACTCTGCAATAATGCTGAGGACCTTGCCCTCAACAGTGTAGTGTTTCTTTCCTTATTTTAGTGTGACTGAAAGTTCTAGGTATTGAAACTCTGTGAACATTTAGAGGAACCTGAGTTACAGCAGTTTTATTGAACTGCGTTTAACACAGTTGAAACACTCTAAGCACTCCAGCAGGAAACATCAATGAAGGATGACTATTAAGAGGCTGGGAATTTGTCCAGATATCCATGTATGCGAACAGCTAAACTAGGAGAGGTTGACCATTGCCTGCAAAGCTTCCCACATTGAAACACAGAACATGAATACAGGATTTGTTTTCTGGTGTGGAAGATAATTCTCAGAGTGACCACACAGAATGGGCGCTGAAGCAGAGGTAGTTCTTTGAGATTACAGGACACCATCTGAGAGCAAATAGGCCATTTGGCCCATCAAGTCTTCACTGCCATTTCATCATGGCTGATCCATTTCCCTGTCAGCTCCAATGTTCTGCCTTCATGCCCATAATCTATCAACCTCCACCTTAAATATGACTTGGCCTCCACACCCTACTGTGCCAATAAAATGCACCTACTCACTATTCTCTGGGCTATTCTATCCTCATCTCCATTCTAAATGGACACATTGTATGTGAAGTTATTCTATTTCTTACATCTGCAGATGCCGGAAATCCAAGGACCACACACGAAATGCTATAGGAACTCAGTGGGCCAGACAGCTTCTGTGGAAAAGAGTACAATTGACATTTCAGACTGACACCCTTTGGCAGGACTGGAGAAAAATAGATGAGTAGATTTAACAAGTGGGTGGAGAGGAGAGATATAAACACGAGGTTATATACCAGAAGGGGAGTGATGAAGGAAAGAGCTGGGAAATTGATGGATGGAAGAGTTACAGGACAGGAGAATTGGGGGTCTAATAGGAGAGAACAGAAGGGCATGGAAGAATGAAAAGGCAAGGAGCATCAGAGGGAGGTGATGGGCAGCAAGGAGGGAGAGAAAAGGGGATGGGGAAAACATCAACCGTACTTTTTTCCCATAGATGCTGCCTGACTTGCATAGTTCCTCCAGCATTTTGTGAGGATTTTATACCCAATTGTTGTGTATACATGTATGTACATTTAGATCATTGTCGGTCAGATACTCAGTCAGATCAATGTGTGTTGATAAAGCTGATGGTCTGGTGAATAAAGATGTCCCAGAGCCTATTGGTCCTGGCCTTAATGCCACAGTATTGTCTGCCAAATGGCTATTCTGAGGCTGTGCCCACTGTCCTAGACTCCCCTACCACTGAACACATCCACTGAGACAGGGGCTATAGTGACATCACTGGCAAGGTTTGTCTCTCTGTTTATTTATTCTTCCAGGATTGATTTTTTTAAACTCTTATTCGTGGGGTGGTAGATTGTCATTGTGCATTGGAACACTAATTACGTTGATGAGTTACAGACAATTGTTGCAGGGACACCGGCCTTTTGGTCTGTTCAGATTGTGCTGACCCATTCTCACCAATGCTACGTCGTTTGCAGTTTGCTCTCCCCACATCCATATCAGTCGACCATATATGGGGGCAATATATGGTGCCTAATTAATCTACATATTAAAAAAAAACACCAGGTGAAATGTGGTTACATGCAGATGGTGGCAAATATCATTCACTAAGAGATGACCGGGTTTAAAATTGGTTAATTAACTTTCCCAACGGGAAGTGAAGAAATGGGAGGTCTGAGTGCTGAGGTGAAAGGGGGCGGGGTGATGATTGTGACAATCATGAGCAATTGGCATTCTGGTAATAATGGATAGCACAGCGCTTTACAATACCTTTAACACAGACCTAGATGACACAGCTCTAAATTGAGGGGTGACCTTTTAAGGAAGTTTTTTTTTAACCAGAGGGGTGAATCTGTCAAATGTTGTGCCACAGACTTCAGAATTTGATGGTTTCCTGATTGGCGAGGCCGGCAAAGGATATGGTGAGAGGGCAGGTGTGTGGGGTTGAATGTGCTGTGGTTGAATGGGTGATGCAAAGGCAGAGTAGACTCAATGGGCTGAATGGCCTAGTTCTACTATATCTTATGTTGCCTGCACGAGTTTGTTCGTTCTCCCTGTGACAGCACAGGTTTCTTTGAGTGCTCCAGTTTCCTCCCATGGTCCAAAGAAGTACCAATAGGTCGTTGTAAATTGTCCCACAGTCGCAATGGGTTTAAATTGAGAGATGCTAACCAATGCAGAACGAAGGGCTGAATAAAATCTGAGAACAGCAGAGAGACGTTGGAATGGTGGCATTGAAAGGAGGAGAGACACAAAAGAGTAGCAGAGTGACGGATAGGAATGAGGAGAGGTTGCAGGAGTGTGGCAGGGAACAGAGGTGGGTAATGCTCTGTGAGAGGAAGAGCATGGATTACACTTGTTACAGGGGAGAGAGCGCTGGGGGAGAGTTTCGCTGGGGATGGAGATAACACTGGGGAATGGTGGTGGGAAGTGGTGACATGACCCTCAGGATTTAGATCAGCATCAGAGTGCAGAATGCAGGTGAACATTTCAGCAGAAATTGATGACGGTGCTTCCTGCATTACCACAACTCTGAGAGCAGTTGACTAACTTTCATCAGAACACCCAGAGTGAATGGCTGAGGCTGCTCTTTCTGTTACCCTTCAGTTTATCACCGGTGTGCTGGACAAAGTGCAATGGAGCCAAGGTTTGGAACGAGGGAATGTTTCCACCAATCATTTGTGGGGGGGGGGGGATGATGGAAGTGGGCTGGGTGAATAAGATGCTGTGTGATATCAGGTGACCCTAAAAACTAATCATTGTCACCATGCTCCTCAGTTACAGATTCTGCATGGGGTGATCCGTGTGCAAATTACAGCACCTTGGATCAGCCCCAGAGGAGAACAAATTCTCCCAGCACGAGTGGACAATGTATGTCTGGCAAAAATCTTAAACAAGGATGGTACAGATTCAGCAGGTAATGAGGCAATAATGACTTAAAACCCAGCATGAAGGGAGATTGAAGTGTGTGGGAGGAGAATTGTTGGAAGACCAGATTATCGGCCATAACAATGGAGTAGCAGGCAACTGCAGGGATATGTGCTGACGTATTCTGCACGGTGAGTGAGTGACCTGGAGAGAGAAATGGAAAATAGGGATGGAGAATTATAAGAGAAAATTAGATGGCATGGGGGAAGGTTGAAAGCAGTCAGGGTGAGGATAGAGTTAAATTCTCTGCCTTAGTTCAGAAATCCATTCTCCAATTGTTATTTCAGTTCCGGCAGATGGAAAATTCCAGAGACAGCAATTCCACAGGGTTGTTGCCACGGGAAGACACCAGGCTGGTTGGAAGGTAGGCTTGAAGTTTACAACTGTCGGGCTTTGTTTGCCTTTGAGGAAGGTCAGAATGATGACCCAGGTCTCTGCACAAGCCCTTAAGCATGGGCACTGGTCTCCACATCTCTGAAATATTCTTCCCACAGACACTTAAATCATACACTGGTCTTAAACTCTCATGGAGTCTGGTAGTGGAGTCTTCTTGTTCTTTCTGGCAGTAGTGCTGTGGGTCTGCCAGTTGACCATACTATGGTTATGGACTGCAACTGATGGGTTTCTTGATACAGCTGTGGATTTACTTTCATAAATTTCAATTCAGAATGTCATCTGCTTACTTTTATTGTTTGCAACATTGGATAGTAGACAATATTTTTTTTTAAATAAGTTCTATTGTTTGGGATTGCCTGTAAGGAGACAAATCTAATGGTTGTATATAGTATGCATACTTTGCTATTAAATGCACTTTGAACTTTGTGCTTTAACACCACTCTGGATCAGACCCAGGAAAGGTTCTGTGGCTCCATTACTTGCTGTGGAGGAGCAGTTCCCAAGCAACCCAAACTATCTCAGGCACCCAGAGTTCATTAACTAATAGAGTTGCTTAAAGTGATGCTGTTTCTATTTCAAATCATGTAAATTCAGCTTTTCATTGTTGATTATCTGTCTTTAATTTGTGCTTTCTAAATCTTTTTGTTCCAAATTCTTTTATGTTAATTTTATATTTAAATTGTTGGAATTTTTAATATAAAATGTAAAATGATTTCCCAAGTACAGAAACATATAATTATAAAATATGTAGTAAGTATGATTAGGGTGTGGTGTAAGAAAAATATGTTTAATCCACAATTCATTTCTCTCATTTATGATAAGTGGATATCCCTCACATTTTAAGTGCACACTGAGAAACATTGACAGGTTGTGAGCAAGTCCCTCAATATTAGAACGTAGGACACAGAATAGTACATCACAGAACAGGCCCTTCAGCCCACAATGTTGTACCGACATTTAAACCTTGCCTCCCATATAACCCCCACCTTTAATTGCTCCATATACCTCTTGAGTAGACTCTTTAATTTCACTAGTGTTACTGTATCTGCCTCCACCACTGACTCAGGCAGTGCATTCCATGCACCAACCCCTCTCTGAGTAAAAAACCTTCCTCTAATATCCCCTTGAACTTCCCACCAATTACCTTAAAGCAGGGGTGGGCAAACTTTTTGACTTGTGGGCCACAAAGGGTTCTAAAATTTGACAGGGGGGCCGGACCAGGAGCAGATGGACGGAGTGTTTTGGTAATACACCTCATAAGAGAAAATAAAAAATATCATGGGATATGTAGAAAACATGTGCATTAATTTCAATTGAAAATGAACAAATGCATTACAACAAAATATCTGTCTTTGAAGTCCCATGGTATTTAGCTATTTATTGAAATGACTTTTAAAACACTGAAAATCAAATGAATAAAATACAGCTTTTTTAAAATAATAACAGTTATTATTTTAAAGCACTGAAAATTCTGTTATCCTTCAAGATATTATCATCATCACTCTCCTCCTGACTGTCTTTATTTCAAAAACGGTAGGAGATGCAGGTCTACTTGTCCTGCTCCTTCTTATTCAATTGTCCCCTGTGCCAAAACTCAACAACGACCAGCACAAAGACAGAACAATGACAGCGCGCCAGTATGCGGAGCGCGTTATTTGATCTGGAGCACATTTTTTTATTTTGAGAACGTACGTGCACCTGCGCACTACTCGTGTCCATCACTTAACAGAAATGACATGTAACATGTAAGGCTTATTGAAAAAAATATTTTCAAATGCATTTTTTACATAACACAACGAAGAAACTTATTTTTATTTTCAGTGGGAACAGTGTTGTTGGTCTCCCTTTTTAGCCAGCACATCAAAGTCTGGATTTAGTTTTGTTGTAGCGATTATCAGGATGGATCTGAGGTGTTGGTCAGTTAACTTGGATCTGTGGCTGGCTTTGTTGATGTTCATGACGCTGAACGCCTGTTCGCACAAATAGGTCGAGCCGAACAAGAGTAAAGCGCAAATGTGGAGTAATACGCTGCACCTCAACAAAGGTCAATGTATATAGAGTGCGTCATCTATTGGGAAAATGCCAGAATTGTGGAGAAAAAACGTTAACAAGGTTTATTAATATAATTTCATCAAGTTCTGCGGGCCGGATTAAAAAGCTTAATGGGCCGCATATGGCCCGTGGGCCGTAGTTTGCCCATGCCTGCCTTAAAGCCATGCCCTCTTGTATTGAGCAGTGGTGCCCTGGGGAAGAGGCACTGTCTGTCCACTATCTATTTCTCTTAATATTCAGTAGTCGCAGAATCTTTACAGTTGTGCTTCACCACAATATGATTGCAAGACCAGTGAATACCACTGAATATCAGTGAATCAGTGAATCTTTGACTTCCTTATCTGCTTAGCTGGGTAGTGGATGTGTCGCCGATTAACTCCTCAATCACACTTCGTTTACTTATGCACACCACTATTCTGAAGTTTGAACACTGAAGTGCCATTTCTGTACAGAAGTTGACCAGTGGTTATAGATATTGACCACTTGGTAACACTGTGTTTGCTGAAACTCCATGTTTGCATGAGGAATCTCTGATCACACAACAATAATATTTATTTTGGTATTATGGTTAACTGCAATAAGTGTTGAACATGTGAACGTCTCTCTGTGAATCAATGCTTTGTTTGAAATGTGGTCATTTGTCCTGGTGGTGCAGCCTCACCAGCTGTCTAATGTGCAGCAGGGATGAGGCTGGAGTTTCTTGTCCAAGCTCTGGGCCCACAGGCTCTCACCAGCAGGAGCTGGTCTAGGGGAGCAGGATCTGCAGTAGCGATTTCGGATTGCAGGGTGGTGTGGGGTTGAAAGCAGCAGCTTGCCATTGACTGAGGCCAGATGAGATCATGGGCGAATCTGAAATGCTGCATTAGAATGGTCCAAATACACATTTCCAATGGGGCTGGGTACAATTTACTACGTATGCTGTCTGGTAAAGTGGCAGCACACACAGATGCAGATCTTTTCTTTCACTCACAAGCTGGGCATTAAGAATTACTTCAAGCACTGCAGATCTACCCCATCAGTAGGTTGCTACGTGGTGGAGGACCTGGACTTGTTGGGGTCCATGTTGCCATTAGAGCTGGTATGCAAATGTGGTGTGCTGTCTAACAGCCTGTGACAGGGTTTTAGTTGTTTCTGTGATAGTCACAAGGCCCTATTGGACATTGGAAGCATGGAATTCTGAATGTCTAGTTCACTGGTTCATTGAGGGGATCAGCTGTAAATAGGACCGGGTATCATGCTGTGGTGTCACCTGTTTGTAGACGTCCGGGAGAGGCATCGGAGTCAGTGCCGGAGAAGGTGTGATGTGGTGGCCATGCTGACATTGGTGCTGCCCTCCGGTGGCCAATCAGTGGAAGATGAGCTGGACTGGGTTCGACTGCATATTGCTCTTGCCAACACATTCATGGGCTTGGGGAACTAGGCTGCATTATGTTATTGTGAGATTGTATGCTTAACTGCTATCTGATACGTTATGTGCTTTGTGCTATCTATTACTGTTGGCTCTGCTTTTCTCAGTTTGGCCCAGGAAAACATTTTGTTTTTGTTTGTTTGTATCCGTAGATGGCTGAATGACAATTAAACATGTATTAACCTTATTCCAGGTTCCCATCCCACTGAGACAGAAGGGAAGGTGACGAGAAGGGTTTGCTTCTATGGGAATGGAAACAGCGAACCTGTATCTGATGACAAAGGAAACGGCGAACCTGAATCTGGAGACAGTGGAAACAGCGAACCTGAATCTGATGACAGCAGAAACAGCGAACCTGAATCTGATGACAGAGGAAACAGCGAACCTGAATCTGGTGACAGTGGAAACAACAACACTTGCTTGGATATTAAGATCAAAAATTGCATTGGCTACTTCGTGTATCTGCTGAAGCCGACACCTGGTGAAAACACTCTGTACTGTGCAGGTATGTCACTGTTCTCAATCACACAGGGGTGAGGGGAAATTCTGTGATATCCTGAGTCATTAGTACCCATAATGGACTCTGCTCCATACGTCCCTCTGAAGCAAACGGTCCAGCATGTACAGTTAGATGCAGCAGGTTGTCTGCACATGTGGCTTGACCCTTACAATTACACTGTCATGATGTTATACAGGTTCATCTCTGTTTAAGTATTGCAAATCCAAGCAGGTTTGTGTTGACTGCAGTTGATGAACTTACGCCCCAACAGACCCCAACTTTAGCACTTCCAACTATTTCAAATGGTTTTCTAAAGCCAATCAATCATTCTGTCATTGCAATTACCATGCTACATTTGTACCCTGGTATCATGCCAATATCATACCCTATGTAAGTACCATATTTTATTATACCTTGAGTTTTGGAAAGTATAGATTGCCCTATTTCCTCTCTAGCCTCATTTAAAGGACAGGATGGACTTTGTGCCGGTCTACAAGGTTTCCAACATGAAGATCCTGATGTATCTTCACCTTCATTAGAGCATAACTGCTTGTGACACCAGTAACATAGGGGAAATGAGTCTGAATGCACAGACTCAACAGTTCAGGAATAGCTTCTTCCCCTCTGCCATCACATTCCTCAATGCACTTGGAACTGATGAACACAACCTTATTAATTTATTTCTCTTTTTGTGTACTTATTTAACTTCTTAATAAGAGTGATCCATTATAGTAAATAAATATTTATGTATTGCTACATACTGCTGCCACAGAGCAACAAATTTCAAGTAAATCAAGTAATTGTTTTTAAATCAAAGAATGTATAACTTATACAACCTTGAGACTGGTTTGATCACTGGAAGCCATAAAGCAAGACCCAGTTTTTTTTAAAGAATACAGATTAAAGAAATCAAATCCAGATACCTAATTCACAAGAGAAAGAGGAAAAAAAAAACATACAAACAATTGAAGCGAACAACTTTCTGATCCAAAACTGTGGACACACAACAAATTTCATATCATACTGTCTGCCAGTGATATTAAACCTGATTGAGATCCTAACAGTTCAGGTTGAACATCCTGCATCAGTGTTACTTTAGCATTTAGTGAAATGCTAATATCAGTCTCATCTTACTCAGAGACTGATACAAAGAAGTGGTTGATGTATTTACTTGTATCTTGTCCCCTCCACCGATGGTCACTAACAGGACCCAAATTCAATACCAATCCAACATCAAAACATGGATCTGATTTTAGCTGAATGTGCTTTCTTGCAAACTTTGCCATTCCAGTTTCAATTTTAATCACAGTCCTGCTCGCATCTGGTACTAGATCCAGTGACAAAAGAAATTGAGGGAAATCAAAGTTTTTCAAAGATGAGATAATGAAATGCAAAGTGAGAAATATCCCAAATGAGAACAGTTGTAAAGCCCAGTGTCCATGAATGTTTATCAAGCACTCATGGATGAAGCAATAAGGAAGTTTTAATCCTTTTTGAAATACCTTTGCGCTCTCTCCAGTTTAATCCTTCCCCTGCACAATATATCAATTGCAGCTTCTCTCTTTGACACAGTTTTTGACACAATTGTAGATTCAGAACCACCTCCTCTCCTACTCGGTTTGCGATGTGCTGATTAAAGATTGTGCTCTTAATCACATTCCAAAACTTGGCTCTTGTTTCTACCCTTCCTTCTGTTCCTGCACAATAGTGACACGGTGATTGAAATCCACAGTCATGATTAATCTGGAACTTTTGTACAGCTCATAAATGTCTGAACATGTGTCTAAAGCAACACACGCACTCCACACGCACATGTCGATCAGACACCGGGCACACAACGCACACACGCCAGAACTCTATTGGTCAGGTAGCAACTGTGAAAATGAATAAACAGTCGACATTTTGAGCCAAGACCCTCTTCAGGACTGGAAAAGAATGGGGAAGACCCCACATAAAAAGGTGGGGTTGGGAAGGAGAAAGATGATAGGTGAAGCCAGATAGCTGTGAAAAATGAAGGGCTGGAGAGAAAAGAATCTGTGAGGTGAGAAGATGTGTTTCAATATGCTTTCCTCTAACTATTGAGGTCAAAGCTACACATTATAGATACTTTGTCTCAGTCCAACATACTTTTTGACTCTACCCATTTCCTAAAGAGCAGAAAAAGATCATTCAGCCTATCATATACATGCTGACCATTGTATACCATTCCATTTCCCATAGAGCATGGAAACAGGCCATTCAGTTCATCAGATCCATGGTGAGCATCATGTATCATTCCATCTCCCACAGAGCATGGAAACAGGCCATGCAACCCATCATATCCAAGCTGACCACAGTTTGCTATTCAATTTCCCAACATTTCATTCAAAGCCGACAATGTCTTGGCAATTTCAAAATTCAAAATAATTCATGACTAAAGTATGTGTGCCATCTATGAACTGGATATTCATCTTCTCACAGGTAGCCACAAAGCAAAGAAACACAAGTGGTGGCCAAGTCCTGAATGAGTATCTGTTCACCAATAAAATCGGGCAGTGTCATTCAGAATGCAGACACTCACTGGGTGATAAGAATGTTTTTTGGTATCCCCTCTATAACTCATATTCCTCACCTGAAATCTAAGGTCTCGCATCTTAGATACTGATGCCTTGCAAATTGGCTTCTTCATACTTATTCTGTTTATAAAACTCATTAATTTGTCTCTTCATTAGATCTTCCATTGGCAGCATCTGACCATGGAGACCCAAACTGGCTTCTCAAACCCAAACTGTCACATCCCGTACCAACATTTGCCAAGTACATCTGCTCTGCAGTGTTATCTGGGATATCTCTGGGAATGGAGTGTAATTCCAGAACATAGGACATTAAAAACAGTACTGGCTCTTCAGTGCATGATACTGTGCTGGCCTTTAATCTAAACCTTCCATTCAACATGACTCTCCTTTTTTTTCTATCATCCAAATGAGTTTCCAAGTTTCGTACACCTGCAAGGGGGTCCTATGTACCCACCACACTCTGAATTGATTGGAGGTACATATACTTGGATGACATGAGGTGTGACAGTAAATTTGGCGATGACATGAAGATTTGTCAGTGTGTTACGGTGCTGGAGTTTATCAGACTACACAGAGAAATCCATGTGTTGTTCCAGTAAATATGTCTAAAGATGCTGCATGGACTAGCAAATAGAATTTTATACAGATCAGTTTAATTTAAGTCAATTTATAAACACACGTACAGCAACATTTGCAGTTTGGGGCTATTAATAAGACTGTAATGTACACCATGAATGCTTGAATATGAGGCTAGCTTGAAGGACAACATGAGGATATTCTATGGAGATGACAAGATGTCTATTTGTGAATGAATATGTGATACAGACTTTTATTGGTTGGGATACAGAATACATAACGTTATAAAACCTTTGTCAGACATTGGGGTGGTTTTGGTCAGCAGGGCATGGGAAGAATGCAGGGGTAATGCAATGGTAGATCACCAGGTTGGAGTGTTTCAGTTATGATGAGAGAGTGAAGAGGTCACGTATGTTCTCCTAGGCAAACAAAAGCAATATCATATTGGTATATAAAATGTAAGGGTACCAAGAGTAGGCTGCAGGTAACATTTCCTATGTCAATGATACGGAATTAATGGTTTTGTTACAAAGTTTACAGACAATATGATGATATTTGGAGGGGCAAGTAGTTTTGCGGTAGTAGTGAGAGAAGGACTTAAACAGATTAAGAGAATGAGCAAAATGTTGAATTCAGTGTTGGTAAGTGTATAGTCATGCAATTTTGTAGAAGAAATGAAAGGTTAGAAATTTTCAAAATGGAGTGAAATTCAAAAATCTGTGTTGCAAAGGGACTTGAGAGTTTTTGTACAGGTTAATTTGCAGGTTGGGTCAGTAGTGAGGAAGTAAAATATGATGTTACCATTCAATACAAGAATGGTAACATATAAAAGCAAGGATGCAATGTTGAGGAAAATGGTGAGCAGGTCTGTTCACCTTATTTTAGAAAGGCTGTTCTGAAACTGCTGAATGTTCAAAGGAGGTTCATGAAAATGATTCCAGAATTGAACAGCTTGTTGTAATGTTTGATAGTTCTTGGCATGCATTTACTAAAATTCAGAAGAATAAGTGGAGAGCTCATTGAAGCCTGTCTACTGTTGAAAGGTGGATGTAGTGAGGATGCTTCCTCTGGTGAGAGAGCCCAGGACCAGATGACACAGCCTCGGAACATAGCGTCACCCTTTCGGAACAGAGATATGGAGGAACATCTTCAGCCAGTTCGCGGTGTATCTGTGGAATTCGTTGCCACAGATGACTCGGGAAGCCGTCTTTATGTATACTTCAGGCAGAGTCTGATAGATTCTTGATGGGTCAGGGCCATGAAGGGATATGTGGAGAAGGTAGGAGATCATCTTGCCAACAAACGTGCAGGCTCTGGTGAACAGAAATCGATGATCTCACAGCTAAGGTACTGAATTAGAGGAACATTAGGACCGCGTGTCCCTTGTTTCATGGAATCCTGTTTCACCCTTTCTATACTGGATGCAGTGATTCAGATCGACGGGTTTACCATACACCGTCCGGATAGATTTATAGGTCTCTCTAAAGCAGAGGTTGAGGAGTATGGCTCATGATCAACTCATCTCAGTGCACAAATATATCAGTATTGTCCCAATTCTGCTCACCAGACATGGAATATCAGCAATTAAGTGTGTCTTTTTTACCTACAACTGGTGTTCTCCAGGGTCATTTTGGTAGCAGTACTCATTCCAATGTCAATCAGGCTTTAGATGATCTGAACAATGAGATGAACATGCACGAAACAGCGCACCATAACACCTCCACCATTATTTTGAGACATTTTAACCAGACTAGTCAGAAAAAGACAAATCACAAAACAATTACCGTCAACACATCACTTGCAATACCAGAGGAAACAACACTGTGGACCATTGCTACATGATCGTCAAGAATGAGTACCGTACTATTCCACACCCTCACTTCAGGATGTCTGATCACCGAGCTGTACTTCTACTCCCTGAGTATCGGCAGAGACAGAAGACTGCAGTGCGGACCAAGAAGGTATGGACAAGGGAAGCAGAGGAGCACCTACAGGACTGCTTTGAATTGTTGGACTGGACTGTATTCAGGGATTCAGATTCAAACCTGGATGAGTACGTTGCAGTTGTTAGTGACTTCATTAAGACCTGTCTGGATGACTGTGTGCCTGCAAAGAATTATGCATTATTCCCAAACCAAAAGCTGTGGATGAACTAGGAGGTAACAGGTCTGCTGAAGGCTCGATCTGTGGCATTCACAAATGGCAATCTAGGTCTGTACCAGAACACCAGGTAAGATTTGTGCTGCACTATTTCAAGAGCAAAGAGACAATTTCAATCGAGTTTGGAGGTGACATTGGATGCATGGCAACTCTGGCAGGGTTTGCACAGCATTACTTCCTGCAAAGCAAAAGCCAATAGCATGGATAGCAGCGATGCTTCACTACCGAAGCTTTGAAAGGAAGAATTCAACTGCAGCTGTGAAGAACCCTTCTGCAGCTGATGACCCTGTGATCTCTGTCTCAGAGGAGGATTTTCAGCTGTCTTTAAAGAGGGTGAACCCTTGTAAGGCGGAAGGTCCAGGTTGAGTACCTGATGAGGCTCCGAAAGCCTGTGCCAAGCACCTGGCGGGAGTATTTAGGGACATTTTCAACACTGCTACAGTTGGAAGCTCGCAAAAATTATACCAGTGACTAAAAATAATAACCTAAGACACTTTAAAGACTATCGCTCTGTAGCACTCACATCAACAGTGATGGAGTGCTTACAGAAATTGATCATGACTAGACTGAACTCCTGCGTCAACAAGGACTTGAACCCGTTGCAATTTGCCTATTGCCACAGTAAGTTAATGGTAGATGCAATCTCAATGGCTCTCCACGCGGCTTTAGACCACCAGGACATCACATACACCTACGTCAGGATGCTGTTCATTGACTGTAGTTCAGCATTTAATTCCATCATTCCTACAATCTTGATTGAGAAGTTGCAGAACCTGGGCCTATGTACCTCCCTCTAATTGGATCCTCAACTTCCTATCTGGAATATCACAATCTGTGTGGATTGGTGGTAACATCTCCTCCTTACTGGCCATCAACACTGGTATATCTCAGTGATGTGTGCTTAGCCCACTGCTCTACTCTTTATATACTCATGAATGTGTGGCTTGGGATAGCTCAAATACCATCCATAAATTTGCTGATGATATAATCATTGTTGGTACAATCTCAGGTGGTGATGAGAGGGCGTACAATGGTGAGTTATGCCAAGGAGTGAAGTAGTTTCGCAACAACAACCTGGTATTCGACATCAGTAAGACGAAAGAGCTGAGAGTGGACTTTTGGAAGGGTAAGACAAACAAACACATCAATCTTCATAGAGGGATCAGAAGTGGAGAGAGTGAGGTTTGAGGTTCCTGGGTGTCAAGATCTCTGAGGATCTAACCTGGTTCCAACATATCGATTCAGTTATTAAAAAAGACCATACAGCAGCTATACTTTATTAGGTGTTTGAAGAGATTTGGTATGTCAACAAATACATTCAAATACTTATGTAGATGTATTCTAGAGAGCACTCTGACAGGCTGCGTCACTGTCTGGTATGGGGGAGGGGTGCAGCTAAAGCCCATGACCGAAGGAAGCTGCAGAAATTTAGTCAGCTCCATCTTAGGTACTAGACTACAAAGCACGCAGGACATCTGCAAGGAGAGGTGTCCATTATTAAGGACCTCCAGCACCCAGAGCGTACACTTTTCTCATTGTCACCATCAGGTAAGAGGTGCAGAAGCCTGAAATCTTAAACAACCAGTGATTCAGGAAAAGCATCTTCCCCTCTGCCATCCAATTCCTAAATAGATATCGAACCCTTCCTTATTTTCCCTTTAACATATGGTATTTCTTTTTTTGGCAATTTTTTAATATCTATTCAATATACATATATGGAATAAAGTACACTGAATAAGATTTATTGTGGTTAATAATTTTCTTCTATTTTATGTATAGCATTAAACTGCTGGTACTAAGCTAATAAATTTCACCTCATATGCCGGTAATAACAAACCTGATTCTGATTCTGATTAGGGCTGAGAGGGAAAATGTATCTGCCACATTGATGGGCCATGTGGCCTAATTCTGCCCCTACATCTTGTGGTCTTGTATTGGTGGTAGATAAAATTAAGGTCTAGGGCATGTGTAGCAATGGTTTAGAGGCTTTGTGAAGGAGACCTTAACCCATGTAGCTGCAAATGCTTGGTTTGCACTGTCTGTGAGAGTGGTTGCTGGTAGAATTTATGTCTAGATGAGTGAGAAACATTTAGGCAAAGAAGGGCTGTGGACGAGGTTGGGCCTGATAAGGCTGAGGGGTGGCCACTGTCAGCACAGATGTTTCTATACTACATGATTCAGTGATACTGCCACCAATTCAATAAAGAGAGCTGAAAGATGAAACTGTACTGACAGTGTTTATATAACCATATAACAGTTACAGCACGGTAGAAGGCCATGTCAGCCTTTCTGGTCTGTGCTGAATGCTTACTCTCACCTAGTCACACCTGCCTGCACTCAGCCCATAACCCTCCATTCCTTTCCTGTCCATATACCTATCCATTTTTTAAAATGACAAAATCGAACCGACCTCGACCAATTCTACCGGAAGCTCATTCCACACAGTTAACACTCTCTGAGTAAAGAAGTCCCCCCTCGTGTTACCCCTAAACTTTTGCCCCCTAACTCTCAACTCATGTCCTCTTGTTTGAATCACCCCTACTCTCAATGGAAAAAGCCTATCCACGTCAACTCTATCTATCCCCTCATGAATTTAAATACCACTATCAAGACCCCCCTCAACCTTCTACTCTCCAAGAATAAAGACCTAACTTGTTCAAACTTCCTCTGTAACTTAGGTGCTGAAACCCAGGTAACATTCTAGTAAATCTCCTCTGTACTCCCTCTAACTTGTTGACATTTTTCCTGTAATTCAGTGACTAGAACTGTACACAATACTCCAAATTTGTCCTTACCAATGCCTTGTCCAATTTTAATATTACATCTCAACTGCTATACTCAATGCTCTGATTTATAAAGGACAGCATACCAAAAGCTTTCTTCACCAACCTATCCACATGAGATTCCACCTTCAGGGAACTATGCACCATTATTCCCAGATCACACTGTTCTACTGCATTCCTCAATGCCCTACCATTTCCCATGTATCTTATTTTGAATATTCATACCAAAATGTAACACCTCACAATTATCAGCATTAAACTCCATCGGCCATCTTTCAGTCCACTCTTCTAACTGGCCTAAATCTCTCTGCAAGCTTTGAAAGCCTAGTTCATTATCCACAACACCACCTATCTTAGTATCATCTGCATACTTACTAATCCAATTAATCACCCCATCATCCAGATCATTAATGTATATGGCAAACAACATTGGACCCGGTACAGAACCCTAAGGCACACCACTAGTCACCGGTCTCCAACCTGACAAACATTTATCCACCACTGCTCTCTAGCATCTCCCATCCAGCCACTGTTGAATCCATTTTACTACTTCAATATTAATGATTGAACCTTCCTAACTAACCTTCCATGTGGAACCTTGTCAAAGGCCTTACTGAAGTCCATACAGACAACATCTACTGCTTTACCCTCATCAGCTTTCTGAGTAACCTCTTCAAAAAATTCAAAAGATTTGTCAAACATGAACTTCCACATACAAATCCATGTTGACTGCTCCTAATCAAACCCTGTCTATCCAGATTATTATATATACCATCTCTAAGAATACTTTCCATTAATTTACCCACCAATGATGTCAAACGTACAGGCAGATAATTGCTAGGTTTACTCTTAGAACCCTTTTTAAACAATGGAAAATCATGAGAAATACACCAATACTCCAGCACCATACCCATTTCTAATGATATTTGAAATATTTCTGTCAGAGCCTATTCCGTCTATTTCCACACTAACTTCCCTCACGGTCCTAGGGAAGATCCTATCAGGATCAGGAGACGTATCCACTTTTATATTCTTTATAGGGTTGAGCACTTCCTCTTCTTTAATCATCATAGTTTCCACAACTACCCTACATGTTTCCTTTACCGTACACAATTCAATATCCTTCTCCTTAGTGAATACCAAAGAAAAGAAATTGTTCAAAATCTCCCCCATCTCTTTTGACTCCACAGTTAGCTGTCCACTTTGATTCTCTAAGGGACCAATTTTATCCCTCACTCCCATTTTGCTATCAATATATCTGTAGAAATCCTTTGGGTTTATTTTCACTTTACTCACCAAAACAACCTCATATCTTCTGTTAGCTTTTATAATTTCTTTCTTAAGATATTTTTTACATTATTTATATTCCTCGAGCACATCATTTACTCCATGCTGCGTGTATTTATTGTACATCTCTCCTTTTTCCGACCTGTGTTTCCAATATCATTTGAAAATCATGGCTCTCTCAAACTTTTAACCTTTCTTTTCAACCTAACAGGAACATAAAGATTCTGTACCCTCAAAATTTCACCTTTAAATGACCTCCATTCCTCTATTACATCCCTCCCATAAAACAAATTGTCCCAATCCACTTCTTCTAAATCCTCTCACATCTCCTCAAAGTTAGCACTTCTCAAATAAAAAACTCAGCCTCGGGTCCAGACCTATCCTTCTCCATTATTATATTGAAAGTAATGGTATTTTGAGCACTGGACCCAAAGTGCTCCCCAACACACACCTCCGTCACCTGACCTATCCTATTCCCTTACAGGAGATCCAACACTGCTCCTTCTCTAGTTGGTACCTCTACGTATTGCTGCAAAAAACTATCCTGCACACACTTCACAAACTCCAAACCATCCAGCTCTTTTACAGAATGGACTTCCCAGTCTATGTGTGGAAAATTAAAATCTCCCACAATCACAACCTTGTACTTATTATAAATATCTACTATCTCCTTAAAAATTTGCTCCTCCAATTCTCGCTCCCCATTAGGTGGTCTATAATACACCCCTATAATGTTACTACACCTTTTTCATTCCAGAAATCCATCCAAATAGCCTCCAGAAACAAGCCCTCTAATCTATCTTGCAAAGCAACTCATAATATTTTCTTGGACAAGCAATGCAACTCCCCCCCCCATACCCCTCTGATTCTATCACAACTGAAGCAACAACATCCGGGAATATTTAGTTGCCAATCATATCCATCCTGCAACCATGTTTTGCTAATTGCTACAACATCATATTTCCGGCTATCAATCCATGCTCTAAGCTCATCCACCTTTCTTACAATGCTCCTAGCATTAAAATAGACACATTTATGAAACTCTCCATCTCTTTCACTCTGTTTATCCATAAAGGTGCAAACAATTTTATTATCTTTTTCTTCCTTCTCCCCTACATCTTTGGTCTGAGACCTCCCCTTCACTATCTCCCGCCTATCCTCCCTCACACACTGTCTGCTATCTTTCTCTATTTGTGAACTAATCTCCTCTCCCCAAATTGATTCCGACCCCACCCAACCATTCTAATTTAAAGTCTCCCCAGTAGCCTTAGCAAATCTCTCCACCAGGATATTTGTGCCCCTATGATTCAAGTGTAACCCGTACTTTTTGTACAGGTCACACCAGCCCCAGAAGAGGTCCCAATGATTCAGAAAATTCAATCCCTGCCCCCTGCTCCAATCCCACAGCTGCACATTTATGCTCCAACTCATTCCAGTCCTACTGTCACTGTCGTCTGGCACAGGCAGTAATTCTGAGTTTTCTACCTTTGTGGTCCTTCTTCTCAACTCTCTTCCTAACTCCCTATATTCTCCTTTCAGGACCTCTTCCGTTTTTCTACCAATGTCATTGGTACCTGTATGTAGCACGATCTCACCCTCACCCTCCCACTTCAGGAAATTTTGGACGTGATCAGAAACATCCCGGACCCTGGTACTAAGGAGGCAAACTACCATCCGGGCCTCCTAATTGCATCCACAGAATCACCTATCTGACCCCTTAACTATCGAGTTCCCTATTACTACTGTCTTCCTCTTCCTTTCCTTACCCTTCTGAGCCACAGGGCTGGAATCTGTGCCAGAGGTACTGCCGCTGTTGCTTCCCCCAGGTCGGCTGTCCCATCTTCAGTACCCAAACAGGAGTACTAATTGGCAAGGAATACGAGAACATGATTCTTCCCCTACCCCCTCCTAACCATGACCCACCTGTCTGTCCCCCGTGGCCCCGAAGTGACCACCTGTCTGTAACTCCTCTCTATCACCTCCTCACTCTCCCTGACCAGGCGAAGGTCATCACGCTGCAGCTTCAGTTCCCTAACACGGTCCCTCAGGAGCTGCGGCTCGGCAAACCTGGCGGAGATGTGGATGACCGGGAGGCAGGACCTCCCACATCTGACACCGAGAACAACAAGCCACCCTCACACTCAATCTTCCCTTTTCCTCAATTAACAGGAAAAAACTGAAACCTGGACCAACCTTACCTTGCCTCGCCAGTTTCCGCCTAAACCCATTGAGCCAAAGCCCTTAAGCCAGGGGTTGGCAAACTTTTTGACTTGAGGGCCACAAAGGGTTCTAAAATTTGACAGGGGGGCCGGACCAGGAGCACATGGACGGAGTGTTTTGGTAATACACCTCATAAGAGAAAATAAAATATCATGGGATATGTAGAAAACATGTTCTTTAATTTCAATTGAAAATGAACAAATGCATTACAACAAAATATCTGTCTTTGAAATCCCATGGTATTTAGGTATTTATTGAAATGACTTTTAAAACACTGAAAATTAAATGAATAAAATACAGCTTTTTTTTTAAATGGTAACAGTTATTATTTTAAAGCACTGAAAATTCTGTTATCCTTCAAGATATTATCATCATCACTCTCCTCCTGACTGTCTTTATTTCAAAAACGGTAGGAGATGCAGGTCTACTTGTCCTGCTCCTTCTTATTCAATTGTCCCCTGTGCCAAAACTCAACAACGACCCACACAATGACAGAACAGTGACAGCGCGCCAGTATGCGGAGCGCGTTATTTGATCTGGAGCGCATTTTTTATTTTGAGAACGTACGTGCACCTGCGCACTACTCATGTCCATCACTTAACAGAAATGACATGTAACATGTAAGGCTTATTGAAAAAAATATTTTCAAATGCATTTTTTACATAACACAACGAAGAAACTTATTTTTAATTTCAGTGGGAACAGTGTTGTCGGTCTCCCTTTTTCGCCAGCGCATCAAAGTCTGGATTTAGTTTTGTTGTGGCGATTCTCAGGATGGATCTGAGGTGTTGGTCAGTTAACTTGGATCTGTGGTTAGCTTTGTTGATGTTCATGATGCTGAACACCTGTTCACACAAATAGGTCGAGCCGAACAAAGAGTAAAGCGCAAATGTGGAGTAATATGCTGCACCTCAACAAAGGTCAATGTGTAGCGGTGTGCTACATGCAGCGCTAAAATTACGACACGGAGTCGGTAACTGCAGTCGCAGAAAAAAACTTTATTCGAAATCCCCAGCCTCACTTTAAGCCTCCCTCAACCTGCCCCACTGCGCAGATGCTCCAAAGCTCTGTGTTCGTAAATCCCCGCAGACTATCTCAGTTAGCCGGAACGCTGGCTAATTGTGAGCCGGTTCGGATGTGCCAGGAAATGGGTCGCCACAAATGTATATAGAGTGTGTCATCTATTGGGAAAATGCCAGAATTGCTGGGGAAAAACGTTAACAAGGTTTATTAATATAATTTCATCAAGTTCTGCAGGCCGAATTAAAAAGCTTAACAGGCCGCATATGGCGCGCGGGCCGTAGGTTGCCCATGCCTGCCTTAAGCCTACACTCTGCTCCCAACCTACTCCACTGAGGCAGTGTCCTTTTTAAATCTTCCCCGCTTCACTGCTCGACATCACATGGCTGGGCAGTCCCGCCTCTTAACTCAGATGAGATGAAGAAAAAATCAAAATGGCTTCCGCCGTACTCCCATTCTGATCCTCTGACTTCCTTCTCCAAATTAAACCAGATTCAGGATTTCTGCCCTTTTAAAATCTTCCCCGCTTCACTGCCCGACGACGACACACCTGCACAGTCCCGCCTCTCTTAACTTTCGCCTGACGTACTTCTGTTTTAATCCTCCGACTCCATTCTCCAAATCCTCCGACTTCCTTCTCCAAATGAGTAGGTGACCATTATTTGGAGTTGTAACTGAAGATGGTGGAGGTGGGGGTAAGTTGCAAGAGATATTAATATCAACAGTGTTAATTTATAATGCTAATTAACATTATCATTTGTACCATTGACACTGAGCGTACTCCTGTTGCAGATTCCACACTCGGTGATCCATGTGTAAACCACACCATCCTGAATCAGCCCTGGAGGAGCATGGATTATCCATGGAATGAACCCAGAAAATACATGAATGATGAAGCCCGGACAGAAGGATGGTACCGGTTTAAGAGGTAATGAGAGGAAACAATTAAATTAATATCTATTAATGAATCAAAAAATATGCAGAGAAACAAGGAGACTGTGAAGGGGAATTTACTTTGTTACAGGGATGTGACAGACTCCATAATCATCTTTGTGTCTGGGACAGGGAATGAATAAGGTTGTCTGGGATCATCATGATGAAATGAATGGATACACAAGGATTGGAGTCATTGGTCAAAGAAATGGGACAAATACTCACCATTTTAAGCCAAGACCCTTCATCCAGACTGGAAAGGAAGGGGGAATTATCCAGTTTAAGAAGATGGGGGTGGGCGGATGAAGTGTTGTACAAGCTGGTTTGTGATAGATGAGACCAAGGGAGGCGAAAGGTGGGGACAATATGAGAGGCTGGGATTTGATGGTCAGAAGAGACAGAGGGCTGAGGAAGGAAGATTCTGATAGAAGTGGACAGCGCAGTAAAGTGAATGAGATGGGAAATCTGAGGGAGGTGATTGCCTGGACATGAAGGTAGGGAAGAGAAGAGAAGGGGTTGAGTTGGCTACATTCTGCTTCTGTTCCCTTCCAGTTAGAATGAAGGTTCTCAGCTGAAAATGTCATGAGTTTATTGTCAAAGAAATTTGCATTTATTATCTGCATTTGCACAGTTTATTTACAGTTCAGTCCTGATGTTTACAGTTTAGTGGTCCTCTTTACAGTAATGGCTGTAAAGATTTGCTAAATATGCCCGCAGAAAGAAAGCCTTGGGGTTGTATGTGGTTACAGTATGTACTCTGATAATAAGTTTTTCTGGAAGTTTGCATAACTTGCTAAGTTTCTGCAGCATTTCACATGTGTTTCTCAGGATTTCTTGCATCTGCAGAATATTTTGTGTCAAATATCAAACGGGCTTCCTGAGATTAGCGAGAATATCAAACCAATGGAATGGTCTCCAGTTACTGCTCTTTCTCACAGAGTTTGCTCAGTTTAGTATAGAGATGCTATTTTTTTTTTGCAGTTCTGGCGGCTGGAGGATTCCTGAGACTGTCGTTCCACCATTCAAGTGCTCCGGGACAAGTCCAGGCTGGTTAAACGGTAAGATCATAGTGTGAAACAGCAGGGGTTTGTTACTTTTCGGATAGGGCAGACATATCAGATCATATCAGATCAGAACATATCAGATCAGCCCTTGTAATGATGCAGATCTCAATATCCCTGAGAAATGCAAATCAAGGCAATTGGACTTGCTGTCTTGTCTGGAAAGCAACTGGACTTATTGTGTCACTACGCATCCGAGATGTTTTTTCAGTTCTGATCCATGGTGAACAGTTTTCTGGCTTATAAACACTGAGTTGTGTAAAGGTATAGCAATCACATGAGAGGTGTTAGGAGTTGTAGAAGTAATGAGGGGTCATTAGTCTTACTTTTGCATGAATAGAGATATGAACTGCTGTAGAGATATGAACTGCTGTAGAGATGCCAGGATAGACATGTTAGCACTGCATTGTAAGTGGTGATAAGTGGTGTCATACCTGACCCCCTGTTTTCAGGGATCGGTTTTCCAGTTTGACAGAGATGGCCTCTTTAACCCATCTTTCAAATCACCCAATTCTTCTATCCTTGTTATCAAAGGAGTGTCCTTCTCCTTTAGGTGTAGATATGCAGCCAAGTCTTGACCTGATGTGTTAATCCTCCTGTGTTGGCCATATACAGATCTGTGCAGGGCTCATTGCTTGATAGCATATACAATATTGTTCTGTTTATGTTTGGGTGTAGGATCCTTGAGGTGGATGAGCTTCTGTCTGAGTACCTGCAGGTTTGAAAAACACAGGGATTTGGTGTTTCTTCTCAACAAGTCCAGTTGCCTTGATTTACTACTGCTTGATAAAACAATGCAATATTTTCAGTCATCATCATAGCTTGTCAGACCAGACCAGACCACTCTAGTGTTTGATTGATATTGAGCAGGTCAGTGTCAGATAAATCAGATGAGAGTGAGCAACTGCGCAAAATGTGTTCAGTGTTCTGCAGCCTTTCGCCACACTCACAGGATTCGCTGGTCTTTAAATCCCACTTCACCATATTGTCTCCCATCCTACAAACTCCTGCTCTCACTCTGTTGAGAGCACACCACTTCCATCTGTCAAGCACTGCCCTCGGGGTCTGGCAACATTTCTGTGGGTCTTGCACTGAATTGTTAGGTGGGGTTCAGGCTTCTGTTTGTTACCAGAGGTCATTCCTGTATGTTTTTTGGGGATGTTCCATGTAGTAGTTCCTCCACTGTAGCAAAGCTTTTCCTCGATTTTAGGTGGTTGGAAACTAGCACATGGTGGTGTAGTGGGTGTGGTGGATGCAACTTCTGTTTACTTTTTTAAAATTTTTGTTGTAGACTTCTTTGGACCGCTGGGGAAGCGATGCCTGCAAGTCTATATATGATGTTAGTGGGTGTGGGGTGCAATGAACCCGTGATTACTCAGCAGGCTTCGTTCAACAATGGGTTTATTTTCTTGACATGGGCTGATCTGCCCCACACAGGTACACAGTATTCTGCGGGTGCATAGCAGAGTGCTAGGGCAGTTAATCTAAGTGTGTGAGCATAGTCTCCGAATTTCATGCCTGCTAATTTTTTTCAAGAGGGAATTGCGAGAGCCAACATTCCCTTTGGATAAGGCTGGCATATGAGAACGTCCTATCCAGTGTCACGCCCAGGTAAATTGGAGTCGGGTGGTGTACAAGCTCCTTCCCACTGCGGAAAACTTTGAGTTTCAGAGCTGCTTCTCGAATCCTCAGGTGGATTGCACACAGTTCAGTTTTTGATGAATTTGGTTTTGGAGGCCATTTTTCATTATACTGCTTCATTGCTTTGTGGACTGCTGTAAGTCGTACTTCAACTTCTTGGAAGGAGTTAGCTTGTGTTGCTATGCATAGGTCGTCTGCATTGATAAACCTGCGTGTGTTAGGAAAGGTTGGTTGGTCATTTGTGTAAGCATTAAATAGTAGAGGTGCCAGGACTGATCCCTGTGGTAGTCCCTTCTTTTGCGGACACCACAGGATAATTGGATAAAGTAATGTTTTCAGTTACACACATTCCTTAGTTATCATGTCGCAATTATTTTAAATTTAATGCTTCTTTTAACTCTTATGATTATATTTAAACATATACAAAAATTATAACATAGACATGAGTTTTAACAACTTACCACCACTGCATTTGTTATCAGTTTTGTATATTTTCTGAGCTTGCAGGGGTCCCTGAATTTCGTTGGAGATATGAAACAGTGGGTCAGCTTGCTCATGGCTTCAGTGTTGTCAAAGCACTAGGGGAAGGTATTGTGTTTCATGGGACAGGGACCCACAAGGTCTGGTCAACAGGAGCTTTCCTCTGCGACTCGGTGAGGCTGTCGGGAGGACAGCAGCTCACACTGACTGAGCCCGGTCCGGACAGTGGGTTGTGAAAAATGGATTTGCAGTGGGTCTGGTTGCATATTTTCCATTGTACTGTGCAGACAGGTATAATATACAATGTTTATAAACTCCCATTTCAGGTAGACATCCCAGCGCGGAAGAAGATGAGGTCAGCAGAACTGTCTGCTTCAGCTGGGAGCAAAACAGCTGCGCGACAAACCGGACAATCAAGATCAAAAACTGTGGTGATTTCTTTGTGTACTGGCTCAAGCCAACACACTGCTGTGACAAAGTTTATTGTACAGGTCCGTTAACATTCTCCACTAACACGCGGTGGGGGGGGGGGGTTACTTGGAAACTTTGAGATATCCCAAATAATCAAAACATTTTGCTGAATATTCCAGTCTACTGCATGATCAGTGGATCACATCAGTCATTTCTCTTGTACCCACAGTCCAAGACAATCTGCCATGTCAGAACCTCACCCTCCTGGTCTGACATATAACATCCTCTCCTACGCCAAGACTGACATGATCCATTCACAGTCTGTGCCCCATGACTGCTGAGCACCAATCTCGAGTCACCACCTCGTCTTCCCACGAGGGCCAAGCCGACCCCTCCATATTTCTGAGGACATCCATCCTCCCCTTCTTTCATTTCCCCTCTATGTAATATTGTTCACCACCATACAGAGAGTTGGCCCATCCTCCAACCCTCAGACTGAGTCACCATCTCTTCTTCCCCAGCCAAACCCCAAGACGAAACATATCATGAACAAGAGAATATTTGCAGGTGCTGGAAATCCCTGCAATACTATAGGGAAAAAAAAAGTGCAGTCAACATTCTGGGCCGAGACCCTTCAGCAGGACGTATCCCTCATTTCCCGTCCCAACTGGGATAAATGATGTTTGGGATGTGAAAGGGAAGCAGATGGTCACATGCAGCTTCCTCACAGATATAATAAGAAATCAGGATTGAAGCCTGGTTGCAAAGCTTCTGAGCCCACAGCTCGACCATAGACCATGGGATACAAGAGCAGAATTAGGCCATTCACCCACCGACTGTGCTTTGCTAGTTAATCATTGTTTACTCATTTTCTCTCTCAACCCCATTCTCCTGCCTTCTCCCAATAACATTTGGCACCTTGACTAATCAGGAATCTATCAGTATCCACTTTAAATGCACCCAATATCAGCATCGCCACAGACGTGTGTGGCAACAGATTCTACAGGTTTACACCATCTGTGTAAATGAATTTCGCCGCATCTCTGCTCTTAATGGACACCGCTCTATTTGGATGCTTGTCCTAGACTTGCCCAAAATAGGAAATATTCTCTCTACACCTAGTTTATCTGTTCTTCCGATATTCTATAGGTTTTAGTCTATTAATTACCGACAGCCAACTAGAAAAGGGCCTCCTTTATTCCCACTCTGCCTCCAGCCAGTCAGCCAGTGTTCTATATATGCTAGTGTCTTTCCTGTTATGCGCTGAACCTGATCCTGTAAAGTAGCCTCGTACATGGCATCTTGTCAAAGGTATTTTGAAAGCCCAAATAAATATCCACTGACGCTCTTTTGTCTGATTTACCTGTTACTCCCTCAAAGAATTCCAAAAGATTTGCAAGACAAAGTTCCGTCCCAAGGAAACCATGGTGACTTCTGCATATTTTATCGTGCACCCAAATACCTCGGAAACTCGTCATTTCTAATGGACCTGAACATCTTGCCACCACTGAAGTCAGGCTAACTGGCCTCTAATTTCCTTTTTTCCTGTCTCTCTGCACTGTTAAAGAGTGGAGTGACATTTGAAACTTTCCAGTCCTCCAGTACCATTCCAGGATCCAATGATTGCAGAAATATCACCACAAATGTCTCCATCATCGGTTCACCTACTTCTTTCAGAATCCTGAGGTGTTATCCAGGTCCAGGTGACTTACCTTCCCTCAGACTTTCTGTCTTCAGTTGTCTGCTCCTTAATAAGAGCAACTGCACTCACTACTGCCCCTGAAAATCAAATGTCTGGAATGCTGGTAGTGTCTTCCTCAGTGAAGACTGACATAAATGCTTATGAAGGTCAATAATGATTTATTTGTCCCCCGTTACTGCTTCCCCATTATAATTATCAAGTGGTCTAATAGCCACATTCACTTTTTTTTTTCTTTTTTGTCCTCTGTCTTCATTTACATATCGGTTAACTTACGTTCATGTTTCATGTCTATGAAGGTTCTAAGTCATCTAGGTCAATGTAGGTCTAGCATTAGTAAACCAAAGCAAATGGACTAGCCGTGTTGTCTAGAAAACACTCCACTGCTTATCCAAGAGGCTTCTTCAATTCTGATCCATGGTGGGTAGTTTTCCAGTTTATAAACTCTGACTTGTTTAAAACTATAACAATCATACAAGGTTTTCAGCACCTAAGTTACAGAGAAAGTTTGAACAAGTTAGGTCTTTATTCTTTGGAGTGTAGAAGGTCGAGGGGGACTTGATAGAGGTATTGAAAATTATGAGAGGGACAGATAGAGTGACGTGGATAAGCTTTATCCATTGAGAGTAGGGGAGATTCAAACAAGAGGACATGAGTTGAGACATCAGGGGCAAAAGTTTAAGGGTAACACGAGGGGGTATTTCTTTACTCAGGGAGTGGTAGCTGTGTGGAACGAGCTTCCAGTAGAAGTGGTAGAGGCAGGCTCGGTATTGTCATTGAAAGTAAAATTGGATCGGTATATGGACAGGAAAGGAATGGAGGGTTATGGGCTGAGTGTGGGCCAGCGGGACTTGATGAGAGTAAGTGTTCGGCACAGACTAGAAGCACTGAGATGGTCCAATTCTGTGCTGTAATTGTTATATGAGTTCTAAAGGAAAGGAGAGGTTCATTAATCTTAGCTTGACATGAATGGAGATTTGAACTGTTGTGGAGACGCAGGGTTAGAGGTGGAAGGACTGCATTGTAAGTACCTGACAGGTAGTGTAATACCCCAACCCCTCTGTTCAGAGATGGGTTTTCCAGTTTGACAAAGATGACTCTTTAACCCTTCTTTCAAGCCACCTGTCTTCACTGTCCTTGTCATCAAAAGAGTGTCCTTGTCCTTTAGGTGTAGGTATGCAGCTGATTACATGCGAGCTACACAGATCTGTATATCAGAGAGACAGAACAATCACTTCACGAATAGATGGCAAAACACAGTAGGACTAAGATGTATATCTACACCTAAAGAACAGGGGATACTTCTTCGATGATAACAAAATGAGACTAATTACCTCTATGATTTGTAATGACCCTTATGGGATTGCTATAACTTTAAACAGCTCAGAGTTTATAAGCCAGAAAACTACCCACCATGGATCAGAACTGAAGAATAAACGTATAAAGTTTCTTTTAGGCAACACAGCATGTACAATTCCCTTGATTTTATATTTCATGTTTCATGTGTTTGTTTGTAATGGCTTTTGAAGTTGTCTACATTTGTTTAAAAAAAAACAACTTCTGTTAGATTCTGAACTTCTTTAACCTTCTTTTGGAAGTCGGGAAAGAAGCACAAAAGTTGTTGCGCCATGGTCTTTTTATTAAGTATTGATAGATCAAACGAAAATTTAAAATGGACAGTCACTTGCTAGTAGCAGAAAAAGATGCAGAAAAAAAGACAGTGCTGTTGTGTAGTCAGCTCTCTTTATACCCATGGGCAAGAAACATTCCATTTAAATATTCAGATAAAAGTCAACCAGTCAGATACTTCTATTTAAATAATGTAGCAACATAGAAACTTCCAGAGCAGTCTGGAATTATACAAATGTTACCACCAGGGGTCACATTGAACAATGATATTAACATTCTCCTACAATGGTTTCTTTGATCTGAGAGGGCTAATGTGCCTTTCTTTATGGCTCAATCTACCCATGAAACCATGTTCCATAAATGGACCTGTGTATCCAGATCCCTTTGTTCTACCACACCCCTTCGCGCCCCAGCATTCATTGTGTAAGTCCTACGCGGGTTGTTCTTACTGAGGTGCAACATTTCACATGTCTTTATTCAGTTCCATCTGCCATTTTTCAGCTGATGCAAACCCCTTGGCAGCCATGATGGCCTTCCTCACTGTCCACTACAACCTCAATCTTGGTGTCATCAGCAAACTTGCTGTTCCAGTTAATCAATTTATCATCCAGATCGCTGATATTGATGACAAGCTATAATGGACTCTGCAATTCCTGTGGCTCTCCATTTGTAACAGGACTCCAGTCAGAGGCAACCATCTACTTCCACTCTCTAGCTTCTCCTAGAGAGTCAATGTCTAATTCATGTTCCTGCCTGATCTTGTATGTAGAGCAGCTGAACCTTCTTGACCAAACTCCCATGCTTTGTCAGATGCCTTGTTAAAGTCCACACAGACAACACCCGCTGCTCTGCCTTCATCGCCTTTCCTGGCAACTTCCTGAAAAGCTATTTAAAATTAGTTAGACTTGATCTGCCACCATGAAACCATGCTGACAATCATAAATCAGGCCATTTTCATCCAAATACTTAACCGTTAGAATAACTTCCAATAATTCTCCCACTCCTAATATCAGGCTCACTGGTTTCTAATTTCCTGATTTATATTTAGAGACTTTCTAAAACAGTGTAGTATATTGGCTATCCTACAATCCTCCGGCACCTCCCTGTCATGAAAGATAATTTAAAGATCTCTGCTAGGGTCTTAGCGATTTCCACATTTGCCATCCACAGGGTCTAAGAGAACAATTTGTCAAGCCCTGGGGATTTAGTCACTTTAATTTTCTTCAGGTCAGCAAATGCCTCCCCTTTTGTAATCATTGAGCAGAGGCCAATTGGAATGATCAGAAGCTGGAAAGGATGTAAATCACTTGAGTTCAGCCATCGTTGGAGTGGACAGAGTTGAAGTGGAGAATTTGAGGCTTTCGATTCTTGTGACTTCAATAAAAATTGGATGTGAGAAGACACTTCCAGAGTCCCTGACAACTATGAGACATATATCCAGCTGCAGATTCAAATAATCAGCAATAAGGATTTGGAGCTGGAACTGGAAGAACTCTAGATAACTTGGGAGGCTGAGGATGTGATAGATATATAGAGATCTGTATACTCGAGGTGTAGAACATAAAATGTAGAGCATGTGCGACAGCCAGGAAGGGGAAAGATGTTAAGAAGCCAGTGCCGAGTACCCCTATGACCAACCCTGAACAACAGGTGTATCACTTTGGATATTATTGCGGTGGAGGGATGGGTGGCGGGCTGGTGGATGACTGAGCAGAGGGAAGACTCTGTAACCAAGTCTGCCTCTGTGACTCAGAAGGGAACTGCAGAGAAGAGGTGAGGATGAAGGGAATTCATTAACCATGGGAACAGAAAGGAAGTTCTCTGGGTGAGAATGAGATTCCTGGATGGTATGTTGACTCCTGGGTGCCAGAGTCCAGAACAATCAGATTAGTGCTGAACATCCTTAAATAGGCGGATGAACATCCAAAGGATTTGGTCCATGTAGCTACCAATGTTGTGGGAACGAAGAGTGATCAGATTCAGCACTGGGAGTTAGATGCTAACAGCACCTCCTGGGTTGTAATCATGAGGCGAGAAATAGGATGATTATATGGTTTAATATTTGCCTTGGAGTTGGGTTTTACGATCATTAGGCTCTCTTCCAGGGAAGGTGGGACAGATTTCCACTTGAACTGGAAGGGAACTGATATTCGATTAGGAAGGTTTATTAATGTTGCATGTGAGGATTAAGCTGGAGCTGCAGAGGTATGGGAACCAGTATGCCAGAACAGTTATTGAAAGGATCTGGAGGCTAATGTTGATAAGAACTCAGACAAAGTCAGGAACCTATAGGTTGAGTATTGTGCAACTCACGTCCTGAGCTACATGTATTGTAGGAAAGGTGGACGAGCTCAGGGTATAAACCAACACCTGGAATTGTTTCTTGGCGCATGTCATGTCTTACAAAGCTGAAGGGGACAGGTCATGCCTTACAAACCTGTTTGAATCCTTTGAGGATATAATAAAACACATTGATGAAGGTAAAGCAGTGGATGTCGCGTATATGGATTTCAGTAAGGCATTTGATAAGGATCCCCATGCGAGGCTAATTCAGAAAGTAATGAGGCATAGAATCCAAGGAGACCTTGCTTTGTGGATCCAGAATTGTTTTGCTCACTGAAGCCAAATTCTGGGTCGCATTCTTATCGGAGGAATGTAACCAGTGGTGTTCCACAGAAATCTGTTCTGGGACGATGACTCTTCGTGATTCTTTTATAAATGACCTAAATGTAGAAGTAGAAGTGTGGGTTAGTAAGTTTGTTGATGACACAGGGGTTGGGGGTGTTGTGTATAGTCTGGAGGGTAGTCAGAGATTGCACTGTGACATCAATAGGATGCAGAACTGGGCTGAGAAGTGGCAGATGGAGTTCAACCCAAATGTCTGAAGCTATTCATTTTGTTAGGTTAAACTTGAAGACAGAATATAATATTAATCTAAGGCTCTTGACAGTCTGAAAGATCAGCAAGATCTTGTGGTACATGTATACAGGGCACTCGAATCTGCTGTGCAAGTTGATGGTGTTCTTACGAAGGTGTATGTTGTGTTGGCCTTCATCATTCATGGGACTGATTTCTGGAGCCATGAGGTAATGTTACAGATTTCAAGACCTTGGTCAGGGCTTACTTGGAGTACTGTGTTCATTCCCAGTCAGCTCATTACAGGAAAGATGTTGATAGTACGGAGAGAGTGCAGACTAGTTTAGAAGGATGTTGCCTGGATTGGAGAGCATGCCTTATCCGAAGAGGTTGAGTGAACTTGAACTTTTCTGCTTGGGTCGACGGAGGATGTGAGATGACCTGATAGAGTTGTAAAAGATGATAAGAGGCATTGGTCACGTGGATAGCCAGAGGCTTTTCCCCAGGTCTGAAATGTCTAACACAAGGGGGCATAGTTTTAAGATGCTTGGGAATATATACAAGGGAGATGTTAAAGGACATTTTTGTTCACACAGAGTGGTATGTGTGTGGAATGCACTGCTGGCGATGATGCTGGAAGCAAATACAATAGGGTCTTTTCAGAGACTCTTAGATAGGTACATGGAGCCGAGAAAAATAGAGGGCTATGTGGTAGGGAAATTCAAGGTAGTATCTAGTAAAACTAACATGGTCAGCGAACATTGTGGGCCGAAGGTCTTGTAATGTGTTGTAGAATTCTATATTCTCTGATATTGCAGCCATCAGGGAGACTTGGTTACAGTAATGGCAGGACTTTCTGCCAATATGAAACATCCCAGGTAATTCAAAGGATATCAGTTTTTCTCAAAAAATACAAACTGCAAAGAAAATACCAACTAAGCAGTCCAACGAAACACTTCCCAATCCACCAATGTCTCAGTAAGTTTTGCTATGTTCTCCCTATAGAGTAATGCAACTTCTCTCAGATAAATATTTTCTGTGCCTTCGAAATGGGTCCCAGAAACTCCAGCCATTGTTCTGCCTTTATCCCCGCTCGTATCTGCTTAATCTCTCAACCTCTCCATGTGTTGGGATTAATGCTGTCCATCCTCAGGGTCAGGTAGTGATGTGGATGCATGTGGAGATTATGAAGTGAGTACGGCAAGTGCCTTGTAATGACTCAGGAAGTGAGCTCTGCTTAGAGATTGAGGAGATATTGCTACTGAAGAATTTATCAGTCTGGTGTCAAGCATTGTTGACAGATGGCCTCCAAACTGAAATGTTGATTCATTTCAAATTCCCACTGATGAAGACTGACTGACTCGGCATTCCTGTGTTTTCCACTTCCGTTTTAGATTCCCAGCACCGGCAGATCCGTTTTTTCTTGTTGGTTGTTCTCATCAGTTTAATTTCATCCCAATGGTGTTGTCAATTGTCTGTTCCAGTGTTCTGACCATGTGCCCCCCGTTTATTACAGATCCAGCATCTGTACCAACTACACAACCCGAGGGGACAACTTCAGAGCCAAGTAACGATTTTTCCACAATCACGAACCCAGTTCGAATCTCAGGTATTGGTTGTGGGGATGTGTTTTAAATGATTCCTCTCTGAAATCATCAACCATCAGATTCAACCAGAATCAAGGAGTGTGTTGGATCGATTGAGGAGAGAATGGTGATACAGTGACCATGGGAGAGCGGTAACCAGAATCAAGTGACTGAACGAGGTGACATGGGTGATGGAATGAGTGAGGGAATTGGGTGACGGAGTGTCTGAGGGAGATGGGTGATGGAGAATCTGAGGGAGATGGGTGACAGAGAATCTGAGGGAAATGGGTGATGGAAAGTCTGAGGGAGATGGGTGATGGAGAGGCTGAGGGGGATGGGTGACGGAGGGAGTTGGGTTGACGGAATGGCCGAGTGACATAGGTGACGGAGGGATGTGGAAACATGGAGGAGTGTTACATCATATTCTGACCAATTGGAAAAGTACAGATACAGGGGTTCAATGAGTTACCACAGAACAGAGAGTCAGATATGAGTATCCCTGGATGGAGCAACTTTGAGAATTGTTCTCAGTGACAGGTACACAGGCAAGGAGTGACTCAGAGTGGGTATGGAGGGAAATGTCAAAGAGGGTTCTCGCCATCACTTGGAAAAATGGAAATGATTTGTTTGGGATGATTTAGGACATCTGAGTGGACACCTCACTGCAGGAGCATGTAGAATGCAGTGACTGGTGGTTGAGTGAGTGGTGTATAACCTTATTTTTTGGCTGTGATGGGCATTTGCTGGTGCGATGGAAGGTTGGTTCTGATTCCTGTCGTCTCTCCTATCACAAGCGAGCTCAATAATTCCTCTCCTACACCTGCCATGTATCCCTGATTTAAAACAGATTAATGATCTTTTTGGAACCGTAAGGTATAGAGCAGGACTTTCCCACAATCTGCAAGCACATTTGTCAGTGTCAGGGTTTGTAGAAATGTAGCTTCGCGAGTCTCAGTGGTGGTACTTGGAATGCCTGTGTTGCCATACTGGAGAGAAATCTGTTGGGAATCTGAAAGATCTGAATGTAGATAAGTCACCTGAACTAGATAGTGTAACCCAGGAGTTCTGGAAGAGGTGGTTGATGAGATTGTGGAGATATTTGGAATGACCTTTCAAGAATCATTAGTTTCTGGAATGGTTCTAGTAAACTGGAAAATTACAAACGTCATACCACTCTTCAACAAGGTAGCAGGTCGGAGAAAGGAAACTGTAGGGCATTTATTCTGACCTCAGTCATTGGAAACAATTTAGATTCCCAACTGGGTGGTCAATTGTCTATTCTTCTGTCCCCAGAATAAATCCTGTTTATTACAGATGCAACATCTATAACATCTCCACAAACTGAAAGGACATCTCCTGATCCAAGCAATGATTTGTCCACGATCACGGACCCAGATACAAGCTCAGGTATCAGTTGTGGTGATGTGTTTTACACAGAGTCTTCACTTAAATTTCATGTAATGTATTCAAACAGAAACAAGCGACTGACTGAGGGGAAATGGGTAGTGGAGGGTCCAAGGGCAAAGGGGAGTGGAGTAGCTGAGGGATCTGTGTGACAGAGTGGCCGAGGAAGATGGGTGATGGAGGTGCTGAGAACAGAGGGATGTTGGATGGCCAAGAAGAGTGGAGATTATTAAGGAAGCAAGTGAAATAATGTTGCATGATGGGTCTGATTAATATGAATGGACACAAATATCGAGGTATTCCAAGCAGTGAATGTTGATGAGGACACAGGGCCTAATATGTGGAACAGCAACATGAACAGAAGGTCATGTGTTGTGAGAAATCTGAAGTGAAATTAATGTATAGATGCTGGGGATATTTTAGTTACTGAGCATACAGGGTCAGATCTGAGTATGCCTGCATGTTACGTCTAAGGGAATTGTTCTGGAGTGTCTGACATACAGGCAGGATTGACTCTCACTATGAGTGGAGGGAATTGTCAAAGAGCCGTCTGGTAGGAAGATGGAGGTGGTTTGTTATGGACAACTTAGTTCTGCTGTGCGGCCCTCTCATGCGAGGAGGATGTGGAAGTCAGTAACTGGTATATCGATGAGTGATGTGTAAACTTACATGGTGAAGCAAATTTGATCAGTACTTCATCTACAACACCTACCATGTGTCCCTAATTTAAAACATTCAGCATCTCTTGGCTACAGTATGGTACAGAGTATGGCTTTGTCCACAGACCTTCTACAAGCGCATTGTCAGTGGTAGAGGTACTAGCAATTGCAGCTCTCCCACGTGACTGTGGTGTAAATTTGAATATGTTTTTCCATAACAAGACAGGATGTTCCTGGGAAAAAGAAAGATCTTAGTGTAGGCAAGTCACCTGGAGCAGGTAGTGTGCACCCAAGAGTTCTAAAAGAGGAGGCTGAAAAGATTGTGGAGGCATTAGTAATGATCTTTCAATAATCTCTAGACTCTATATGGTTCTGGAAGACAAGACAATTACAGATATCGCTGCACTCTTGAGGAAGGTAGTGAGTCAGAAAGAAGGAAACTATCGGCCTGTTATCCTCATCTCAGTGTTTGGGAAGATGTTGGAGTCCCAAACCGCTGGTATATTGTTTGTTCCTTTGTTCCCACCATGTACCCCTGTTTATTACAGATCAAACATCTGTACCAACTCCACCACCCGAGGGGACAACTCCTGAGCCAGGCGATGATTTGTCCACGATCACGGACCCAGATACAAGCTCAGGTACCAGTTGTGGGGACACGTTTTACACATGCTTCATTCTGAAATTATCATCTAATGGATTCAACCAGAATCTAGTGGTGAGGAAGTAAGTAAAGATTGTGACTGACCAATGGGAATGGACACAAATATCTCGGTATTCCGAGCAGAGGATGTTGGGGAAGTCACTGTGCCTGGTACGTGGATCTGCGGGATGAACATGACGTGAAATGAATGTACCGATGCTGGGAATAATTGAGTGACTGTAGCATTCAGGGTCAGATCTCAATGTCCCTGGATTTACATCCTAGAGTATTGTTCTGGAGAGTCTGAAGTGCAGGCAAGGATTGACACAGAGTGGAAATGGAGGGAATTGCCAAAGACCCATCTCGTAGAAAGATGGACGTGATTTACTATGGACGTCTTAGTTCAGCTGAGCGGACCTCTCCTGCGAGGAGGATGAGTAACGCAGTGACTGGTGGTTGTGTCAGTGCTATATAACCTTACACGTTGGAGCATGATGGAATGCTGATTTTGCTGATTCCTGTAGGTCAACCCATTGCAAACTTTGCCCGACATTTCCTCTCCAACACTCATCATGTTTTCCTGATTTAAAACACGTACAGCATTTCTGGGAACAGTAGGCTACAGAATATGACTTTGTCCACAATCCCGTAACCATCTACAAACACATTGTCGGTAGTAGTGGTGGTACAAATTGAGGCTGTCCCATGTCTGTGGTGGAGATTTGAACACATGTGTTTCCATAACAAGAGGGGGATGCTCTGGGAAACAGAAAGTTTTGAACATAGACAAGTCACCTGGACCATATTGTGTACACCCCTGAGTTCTAGAAGAGGTGGCTGAAAAATTGTGGAGGCATTGGTAATGACCTTTCAAGAATTAATATAAGTTCTATATATACCTGAGACAAGAAAATTACAGATGTTGCTTCACTGTTGAAGATGGTAGTGAGTCAGAAAGAAGGAAACTATCGGCCTGTTATCCTAATCTCCGTGGTTGGGAAGATGTTGGAGTCCCAAACCGGTGGTGTATTGTCTATTCCTTCGTTCTCACCATGTAGCCCTGTTTATTACAGATCCAACATCTGTACCAAATCCGCCAACCCAGGAGTAGCTCCTGAGTCAAACAATGATTTTTACATGATCATGGGACAGGATACAAGCTTAGGTATCAGTTGTGGGGAAACGTTTTACATAGGATCCACTCTGAGATTATTATTCAACATATTGAACTAGCAGCAACTGACTGAGGGGAGATGGGTGATGGAGGGATCGAGGGAGATTGGTGATAGAGCCACCATGGGAGATGAGTGATAGATGGGCTGAGGGAGCTGAGTGACGCAGCGAATGAGGGAGACGGGAGGTGGAGCGTCTGAGGGAGAAGGTCGTCCCAGCGGCTGAAGCAGACTGGTGACGTGGGTACCGAGTACAGGGGGGTGTAGGAGAGACCAAGGGGAGAGTAGTGAGGAAGTTAATTAAAGCACATTGCATGACAAGTCTGACCAAGTGGAATGGACAGAATTATCTCAGTGTTCTGAGCAGTGGGATTCAAGTAGAATCATGGTACTGACTGTTTGATTTCACAGTGGCCAACGGAGATGGGTGTCAGTGTTACCAAAGGAGGTGGGTGAACGAGTGGCTGAGTGAGTTAGGTGCCGGGTGTGCTGAAGCCAGAGGTGTTGTGTGGGCCAAGAAGATGTGGGAGAGACTGAGGAGAGAGTCGTGAGGAACCAAGTAAAAGAGTGCTGCATAACGCGTCTGACCATTTGGAATGGACACAGATATCTAGGTATACTGAGCAGCGGATGTTGGGGAGGCCATTGGGACTGGTGCTAGATGTAGAACTACAGGATGAACAGAAGGTCATGTGTTGTGAGAAACATGTAGTGAAATGATTGTACAGGTTCTGTTGATAACTGAGTGACAGCAGCATACAGGGTCAGATCCCAGTATTCCTGGATGTTACATCCTGGAGAATTGTTCTGGAGTGCATGACATATAGGGAAGGATTGACTCAGAGTAAGAATGGAGGGAATTGTCAAAGAGCTATTTAGTAGAAAGATGGACATGATTAGATATGGACAACTTAGTTCAGCTGAGCGAATCTCTCATGCGTGGTGGATGTGGAATTCAGTGACTGCTGGTTGAGTGAGTACTGTATAACCTTACAAGGTGGAGTGCGATAGGCTTGTGATGGTATGATGGGATGCTGATTTTGATGATTCCTGGAGTCTCGTCCCATCAGAAACTTATTCAACATTTCCTATCGAACACTCATCATGTGTCCCTGAAAGAGATACATTCAGTGTCTTTTGGGAACAGAACAGTACAGAGTATGACATTGTCCACAATCCCATAACCATCTGCAAGTGCATTCTCCGTGGTAGGGGTGGTAGAAATGGAGGCTGTCCCATGTCTCTGTGGTGGAAATTTGAATGTCTGTGTTTCTATAACAAGAGAGGGGGTTCTTGGGAAACAAAGATCTGAATGTGGACAAGTCACCTGGACCAGATAGTGTACACCCAAAGTTCTAAAATTTTATATGTTTCTGGAAGACAAGAAAATTACAGATATTGCACCGCTCTTGAAGAAGGTAATGAATCAGAAAAAAAGATACTATCGGCCTGTTATACTAATCTCAATGGTTGGGAAGTTGTTGGAGTCCCAAACCGGTGTTCTTTTACCTGTTCCTTTGTACCCATCATGTACTGCCGTTTATTACAGATCCAACATCTGTACCAACTCCACAACCCGAGGGGACAACTCCGGAACTCCGGAAGATTTGTCCACAATCACAGACCAAAATACAAGCTCGGGTATCGGTTGTGAATATACGTTTTACATAGACTTCACTCTGAAATTAGCATCCAGTGGTTTCAACCAGAATCATGGGACTGACTGACTGGACATGTGTGATGGACGGATCGGGGCAGATGGTTAACGTAGCGGCCGAGGGAGACGTGTCTGAGCGGCCGTGGGTGACGGGTGTCGCAGCGGCCGGGGGAGACGAGTGATGGTGCAGCCGATGGTGATGGGCAACAGACGGACCAAGGACAGAAAGGTTTGGGATGGCTCAAGTGGTGTGGGAGAGACCAAGGGGAGAGTGTTGAGGGAGCCAGTAAATGTGTTGTATGATGGTTTTGAACAATGGAGATGGGCTGGGGGTTTGCCATGCGCAGCCGGGATTGTGTCGGACCCTGTGCCTGGCACGTGGGTGTGTGAGAGGATTGACTGTAAAATACAGAGTCAAATCTCAGTATCCCTGGTTGCTGCATAACCAGGAATTGTTCGGAAGGGTATGATGTTTTGGCAAGGAATAAGAGTGTGGCATTGCAACAATTGACAAAAAGGGTTCTAGCCATTTGTTTTATGGCTGGATGGGAGGAGGATTCAAAATGCTGAGTCCGGTGGTTAGGCGAGTTCTGTATAACATTACATAATCGGATGCGATGCGCTTTTGTTTGTATGTTGGACGTCTGGTTGTGGTGACTCCTGTAGGCTTGTCCCATCACAGGCTAGCACAGTACCTCCTCTCCAACACATCGTGTCTTTTGGGAGCAGTAGGGTACAGATCATGACCTTGTCCACAATTGCAAAACCCACATACAAGCTCATTGTCAGTGGTAGGGGTGGTTGCAATGGATCATATTGCAAATTGCAATGGTGGAGCTTTGTCTGGACTGTATTACCATAATGAAAGATGAGGTTCTTGGGAAACTGAAAGGTTTGAATGTCGATGAGACATCTAAATGAGATGATGTACGCCCAGAGTTCTAGAAGATCAGGCTGAAGAGATTGTGGAAGGATTGGTAATGATATTTCAAGAATCACTGGATCCTGGATTGGTTCTGGATGACTGAAAAATTACAAATGTAACTCCATTCTTCAAGAAGGCAGAGACGCAGAAGGAAGGATACTACAGGCCAGTTATTCTGGTCTCAGGGTCCAGATGTTGGATTCCTAATGGGGTGGACAATTGTCTGTTCCTCTATCCTCACCATGTGCCCGTTTATTACAGATTCATCATCTGTACCAACTCCGCAATCCGAGGGTACAACTCCTGAGCCAAGCAATGATTTGACCACAATCAATGACCCAGAAACAAGCTCAGGTATCAGTTGTGGGGATGTGTTTTACAGAGACTCCCCTCTGCAATTATCATTCAACAGATTCAACCAACATCAAGCAACTAAATGAGAGGAGATGGGTAATGGACAGCACAAGGGAGATGGGTGAAGGAGTGGCCATGGGAGCTGGGTGACAGTGGATGAAGGGGTATGGCTGACAGAGTGACCGAGGGAGACAGGTATAAGGGTTACTGAAACAGGTCAGTGAACAAGTGGCTGAGGGAGATAGGTGATGAGGTCCTGAGGACAGAGGAGTGTGGAACGGTCCAGAAGGTGTAGGAGTGATCAAAGGTAGAGTGCTGAGGAAGCAAGTAAAAAAGAGGGTTGCATGATGTGTCTGACCAATTGGAATGGACACAAACATCTAGGTTTACTGAACAGTGTGTGTTGGGGAGACCACTGGGATGGGTTCGTGGAACTGCAGGATGAACAGAAGGCCATGCCTTCTCATAAACATGTAGATGATGGAGATAATTGTGTGACCATAGCATACATGGTCATATTCCAGCATTCCTGGATGTTAAATCGTTGAGAATTGTTCTGGTGTGTCTCACAAAAAGGGAAGGATTGACTCAGAGTAGGAATGGAGGGACTTGTCAGATCCATCTAGTAAAAAGATGGACGTAATTAGCTATGGACAACTTAGTTCAGCTGAGCGGACCTCTCATTGTTGGAGGATGTGGAATTCAGTGACTGGTGGCTGGGTGAGTACCGTATAATCTTACATGGTCGAGTGCGATAGGCTTGTGATGGTATGATGGAATGCTGATTTTGGTGATTCCTGTAGTCTAGTCCCATTACAAACTTATTCAATACTCCCTATCCAACACTCATCATGTGTCCCTGAAAGAAACACATTCAGTTTCTTTTGGGTGCAGAACAGTATAGACTATGACTTTGTGCACAGCCCCATAACCATCTGGAAGTCAGTGGTAGGGGTGGTAGAAATGGAGGCTCTCCCATGACTCTGCAGTGGTAATTCGAATGTCTGTGTTTATATGACAACAGAGGAGGTTCTTGGGAAACAAAGATCCGAATGTGGACTAGTCACCTGGACCAGATAGTGTACATGCAAGAGATCTAGAAGAGGTGGCTGAAAAGATTATGGAGGCATTAGTAATAATTCTTCAAGAATGACTAGATTTTATATGTTTCTGGAAGACAAAAACATTACACATATCGCCCCACTCTTGAAGAAGGTCGTGAGTCAGAAACAAGGAAACTATCGGCCTGTTACAATAACCTCAGTGTTTGGGAGGATGTTGGAGTCCCAGAGTGGTGGTCTGTTACCTGTTCCTTTGTACCCACCATGTACCCCTGTTTATTACAGATCCAACATCTGTACCAACTCCACAGCCCAAGGAGACAACACCTGAGCCAAGTGATGATTTGTCCACGATCACAGACCCAGATACAAGCTCAGGTACCAGTTGTGGGGATGTGTTTTACACAGACTACGCTCTGAAATTATCATCCAATGGATTCAACCAGAATCAAGGGACAGACTGAATGGACATGGGTGATGGACAGATCAGGGCAGATGGTTAACGTAGCTGCCGAGGGACACAGTTGCCGTCGCGGCCGAGGGAAACTGGTGACTGTTTGGAGTTGGGTGTCAGAGTGCCCGAGGGAGATTGGTGACGGAGTGGATGAATGAGACCTGTGTCGGAGCGTCCGAGAGAGACGTGTGTCGGAGCAGCTGAGGGAGATCAGTGATGGTGCAGCCAAGGGGGACGGGCGACAGACCAACCAAGGACAGGGGGTGTTGGATGGCTGAGGTGGTGTGTGAGAGACAGAGGGGAGAGTGTTGAGAGAGCAAGTAAATCTCTTGGATGATGGTTCTGAACAATGGGGATGGGCTTGCGGTTTGCCATGCGCAGCGGGGACTGTATTGGTCACTGTGCCTGGCATATGTGTCCATGGGAGGAATGACTGTAACATACAGATGTGCCTTTGTTGGTAAGTTGGAAGTCTGGTTGTGGTGATTCCGGTAGGCTCGTCCCATCACAAGCTAGCACAGTACGTCGTCTCCAACACATAGTGTCTCTTGCGAGCAGTAGGGTACAGAGCATGACCTTGTCCACATTCGCATAACCATCTAGAACGGCAATGTCAGTGGTATGGTGGTTGAAATGGATCCTTTTGCAATTTGCAATGGTGGAGCTTTATCTGGACTGTGTCACCATTATGAGAGAGGTGATTCTTGGGAAACTGAAAGGTCTGAATGTTGATGAGACATCTGAATGAGATGATGTACACCCAGAGTTCTGGAAGAGCTGGCTGAAGAGATTGTGGAAGGATTGGTTATGATATTTCAAGAATCATTAGATTTTGTATTGGGTCTGGTTGTGAAAAATTACAAATTTAACTCCATTCTTCGAGAAGGCAGAGACGCAGAAGGAAGAATACTACAGGCTAGTTATTCTGGCCTCAGGGTCCAGATGTTGGATTACCAATGGGATGGGTAATTGTCTGTTCCTCTATTCTAACCATGTGCCTGTTTATTACAGATTCAGCATCTGATCCAACTCCGCAACCCATGGGGACAACTTCCGAGCCAAGCGATGATTTGTCCACAATCAATAACCCAGAAACAAGCTCAGGTATCAGTTGTGGGGATGTGTTTTACAGAGACTCCTCTATGCAATTATTGTTCAACAGATAAAACCAGCATCAAGCAACTAAATGAGAGGAGATGGGTAATGGACGACACAATGGAGATGAGTGATGGAGAGGCACATTCGGATGGGTGATAGAGTTGCTGAAGGGTATGGCTGACAGAGTGGCCAATGGAGATGGTTGTAAGGGTTACTGAAGCAGATGAGTGGCTGAGGGAGATAGGTGATGAAGTGCTGAGGACAGAGAAGTGTGGGAAGGTCCAGAAGATGTCAGAGTGACCAAAGGTAGAATCATGAGGAAGCAAGTAAAAGAGGGTTGTATGACGGGTCTGACCAATTGGAATGGACACAAACATCTAGGTATACTGAGCAGTGTGTGTTGTGGAGGCCACTGGGACTGGTACGTGGAACTGCAGGATGGACTGAAGGTCATGCATTGTGATAAACATGAAGTGAAGTGAATGTACAGATGCTGGGGATAGTTGTGTAACCATAGCATACGTAGTCAGATTCCAGCATTCCTGGATGTTACATCCTGGAGAATTGTTCTGGGGTGTCTGACATACAGGCAAGGATTGACTCAGAATGTGAATAGGGGGAATTGTGAAACAGCCATCTCGTAGAAAGCTGGAGGTGATTTGCAATGGACAACATAGTTCAGCTGAGGGGACCTCTCATGCAAGGGGCAAGTGGAATGCAGTGATTTCTGATTAGGTGAGTGCTGTATAACCTTACATGGTGGAACACAATGGGCTTGCGATAGCATGATTGAAGGTTGGTTGTGGTTATTCCTGTAGCTCGTTCCATCACCAGCTCATAATATGCATCCCCTCCAACACTCACCATGTATTCCTCATTTAAAACACATTCAGAGACACTTAAGAGCAGTCGCGTACAGATCACAACCTAGTGCACTGTCCCAGAAACATCAACATGCCCTTTGTTAGTGGTAGTGGTTGTAGAAATGGAGCTTCTGCAAATCGCAAAGATGGAGCCTTGATTGGTCTGTGTTACCATAATGAGCTAGGAGGTTCTTCGGAAGCTGAACGGTCGGAATGTAGATAAGACATCTGAACGAGTCTTTCAAGAATCATTACGAATCCCTCCACAATCTCTTCAGCCTATTCTTCCAGAACACTGGCGGTGCACCATCTCATTCAGATGTCTCGTTCTGGGTGACTGGAAAATTACGATTGTAACTCCATTCTTCAAGAAGTTAGATAGGCCACACAATGCCACATAGTGAGCATTCTAAAAATTCCCTCTCTTGGGTTCCGGCACCAATTTGTTTTTCCCAATCTACCTGCATATTGGAATCACTCGTAACATTGCCCTCCTGATGTGCATTTCTCTCTCCCGTTGATCAAGGGCCCAGAAACAATCTCAGGTATCAGTTATAGGGATGTGTTTTACAGAGACTCCTCTCTGCAATTCGCATTCAACAGACTCAAACAGCATCAAGCGACTGACTGAGAAGAGAAGGGTGACAGAGTGGCCAAGGAGGATGTGTGTCAGTGAGTTGAGGGGTTTGGGTGATGGAGTGATCCAGGGAGATGTTTGAGGGGGTTGTTTGGGAGATTGGTGTATTGTGTGTGCAAAGGCCAAAAAGGTATGGGAAAGACTAAGCCAGAGGGGTGTGGAAACAAGTAAAATTGTTTTATGTTGGTTGGATCAATTAGACTGGACACAAATATCTAGGAATTGTGGTGTGCAGTGTCTGTTTGGAGGCCATTTGCTCTGGTACGTGGCACAACAGGTTGAAGGAAAGTGCATGTGCTCAGATAAACATGAAGTGTTTATGAAGAATGTAAAGCTGTTCATGATAATAGAGTGACTGCAGCATTCAGGGTCAGATCTGAGTTTCCCTGGATGTTGCACCCTAGGCAAATGAGCTGGAGTGTCTGCCGTATTTGGAAGATGGGACTTAGATTGGGAATTGAGTAATTATCAAAGAGGCTTTGACCCAATTGGTAGAATGTTGGAGGTGATTTATTTGGGATGACTCAGGATCTGTCATGGGAGGAAGATGCGGACTGCAGAGACTGGTGGTTGGATGAGAGTTGTATATCTGTACATGTCCGGGCCTGATGGGCATGTGTTGGTACAATGGAAGGCAGTTTGTAAGTGATTCCTACAGTCTCTTCCCATCACAATCTAGCACAATACACCCTCTCCTAAACTCAGCATGTGTCTCTGATTTAAAACACATTCCTGGTCTCTTGGGAACAGTAGGGTACAGACCAAGAATTTGTCCACAATCACAGAACCATCTATAAGCACATTTGTCAGTGGTAGCTGTTTTAGATATGGACCCTCACCCAAGTCTCTTTGGTGAAGCTGTGGACTGGTCTGTGGGATGAAGGGAATAATATCCCAGGTGACACAACCTCTCCTTATAACTTAGGTACTGAAATCCAGGCAAGTGTCTTGTGAATATTTTCCACAGTCTTTCTGATTTGGTGACATCTTTCCCAAAGCTGATGAATGAAGCTGTGTGTCTGGTATTCTGTGTGCAGCCTCATCACCGCCTCATAGCACCACAACATAACTTGTCACATTCTATAGTTAATGCCCTGACGGATGAGGGGCAGCATAGTATGCACTTACATGAACAGGTGAACCATCTAGCAAACTGAATGTACTGTATTTGAGGAAATGTCCATTCTTGAAAAGGAAAATATGGAAATCTCTTCACACTGCATGGAAGCTCACTAGAAGCCAGTCTAATATCAAATAATTTTGAGTTTTTAAAGCTCTGTAGAGCTGATAGCTGTTTTCTCCCTCACCAGAGCTCAGAGCTGAATGAGCTATAGTTATTAATCTGAACATCCATCTGGTGCTGTTTACACATTCAGGATCACTTAAGTTACCCAGCTGATTCTCATAATTCTGAGTCAGGTGGTGGTTTTATATAAATATATCTTTTCGGGAAGATTTTCTCTGTCAGTCTGTGCAATTTACTCACATAAATATGCTGTAGATATTCAAGTCTTCAGATTCACATTACTTGAATGATGGCTGAGTAATTGCCCGTCATGTCCATAAAACCATGAGGCATCTGGGCCTGTACTCCCTGGAATTCTGCAGAAAGACGGGATATCTCATTGCAACCTATCAAGTCGTGAAAGGGCTCTAAAGAGTGGATGCGATTCCTCTGGTGGGGGAGTCTAAGACCAGTGGCACAACCTCGGAATAGAGGGGTTTCCACTTAGAACATAGATGAGAAGGAATTTCTTTTGGCAGAGAATGGTAAATCCATGGGACATTTGCTACATGTGGCTTAGCATGTCAAGTCATTGGATATAGTTAAGGCTATGGTTGGTCAGGGCATGAAGGGAGAAGCCAGAAGACTGTGACTGAGAGGGAACTGTGTCAGTCATAATGCAATGGTGGGGCAGAAAATGGGCCAACTGGCTTCATTCTACTCTTATATCTTATGATCATATAGGAGCATAATTAGGCCACCTGGTCTACCGTGTGTACTCCCCATTCCATGGCTCTTAACTGCAGTCTTTACCTACTTCCTGTAACCTTTGACACTGGAATAATCAAGAAAATATTATCCTCCTTTTCAAATGACTTGGTTTCCACAGCTGTCCATGGCAATGAGTTCCACAGAAACTCCCACCCATAGGTTGAAGAAAATCCTCCTTTTTTGTGTTATTTATTGTTTATTTAGCAATATTGAGCAGAGGAGGCTCTTTCAGACTTTTGAGCCACGCTGCCTCAGCCACCACCGATAAACCCGATTAACCCTAAACTAATCATGGGACAATTTACAGTGACCGATTGACCAACCTGGTGTGTCTTTGGACTCTGGGAGAAATGCTGATCACCCAGGGAAAACCCATTTATTTTGCATGGAGACATACAAAATGGAACCGGAATTGATCTCCAAACTCCAGAATGCTGTATGCTGTAATAGTGTCGTGCTCACCACTACGATACTGTGGTCCCCATCTCTGTTCTAAATGGATCTTCCTCAAGTCAGATGCTTGAAAGGTCATTACTAGTGCTTCTTCAATCCCTTAGGCTGATTGTTTCAGATCCCTCTGCGTGTAGATCAACTGGATCAGGTGAATTATCTAGCATCAGGCATTTTCTCTTCAAGCAACCTCTTACCCCGACACTATTGAATTTATGGCATCCTGCTTCTGTCTGCCACAGTGAAGATTGACACAAAATAATTACTTTGTTTTGCACCTTTTCTTTCTCCCACATTAATACCTGCCAGTGTCAGTTTCCAAAAGTTTGATGCCTACACTCATTTCTTGTTTTCTCTTTATATATCTAAAACTTTTTGAGATTTTTAAAATATTATTTGATAGTTTTCCTTCTTAGTTGCCTTCTGTTGGTTTTCAAAGCTTCCCAATCATGCATCTTCCCATGATTTTTTGCTACATTATGTGCCCTCTCTTTTCCTTTTGTGCATCTTTAACTTCCATTGTCAGCCACAGTTGCCTTGAGAGTAGTACTTCATCTTTGGGGTATCTATCTTTGCCTTCAAAAGTGCCTCCAGAAACTCTTGCCATTGTTTTATCTCTCTTCTTTCCTTGCTACTGTCCTTTTCCAATCAAAATTCACCAGCTCCTCTCTCATGCCTCTGTAATTCCCTTTACTCTAATGAAACATGGATGCATCTGACTTCATTCTCCCTCTGAACTTGCCGGGTAAATTCTTTCATATTATGAACAGTGCATCCTAAGAATTGTTTACCATCAGCCAACCATGCATCTGTACCATCACCCTATTCCTGCCTTGACTAGCATGTGACAGTGGGGGCAGTCCAGAGATTACTGCTTGGAAGTGTTGCTCTTCTGCCTCTTCCATAACTCCCTATACTGACTGTGCAGCCCCCCCTTCCCCATTTCTACCCTTGCTACAGGTGCCGATGTGCACCATGGCCTCTGGCTGCTCATCCTTTCTCAAGAATATTTTGCAGTCTCTCTGCGACATCCTTGATCCTAGCACCTTGGAGGCAACATACCATCCTGTTGTTTCCTTCTCAGCCGGAGAATCTGCTGTCAGTCCTCTGAACTACTGCGTATCCTTCCACCATCACTCAACTTGAATTCACCCTTACCATCTGAGCCTTAAAGTCGGCCATATTGCCACGGCCTGGTGGATGCTACTGTGCTTTGATAGGTCATCCCCCCAGCAGTATCCAAAGGGGTTTGCTTGCTGAATGCAGCGGTCACCGGGGAACCCTGCACTATCTGCTTACACTCCGTAGTTCTCCAGGTGATCAGCATATTACTCTCTGGAGCCTGCACTCTGGGTGTGAGCACTTCAGTAAAAGATTCATCCAGGAAGTTTTCAGCCTCTAGGATATTCCGAGTATGTCCAGCTCAATTTCCCTGATCTCCTCAGTCAGGAGCTGAAGTTGGCCCGTCCTGCAGATGTAGTCATCAGGGAGACTATTGGGTACCCTAAGATCCCATATAATAGAGGAGGAGCATTCCACTGGCCTTAGCTAACATCCTGGCTACAACAGATATGTCTTTGGCTCTAAAATCTTAAGCTTAGATTCCACAATCAAATAAATGATTGCAAACAATACAGCACCTGGGTCTCTGCCTGTTCTTGCCAAAGACTTTTGAGTGAAAGCCTAACCATTCTATCACTGACTTAATCCAACAACGGCCACTCCACCTACACCTCATTTTTCATTATTGACCCTTGATAAGTCACTAACTACCCAAGTGATTACTGTCAGGTGTCGGTCACTTTTAATAGCTGGTGCAAAAAGTCCACAAGGAACCATCTTCAACTCACCCCGTGACCTTCTGCTCGGCAGGCATGTCCTGACATGTGGAATCCACAAAAAAGCTCCAATTCACTCCGCGATCTCCCACTCAGCAGATATCAATGGGAAGAATAATGGTTACCTCCAGAGGAGAGGAATAAGGAAAGGGAGATGGGTCCCATGCCAGGATGCAGGGTGGAGATTGCAGGAGTAAAGGAAAAACCCAGGTCTGGTATTGTCCACGTGCACAGTGGTGTCTTCAAGCTCAGATGTGAGTAGTGAGGATTACTGAAAAGAAATATTAGTCGCACATTACGTCCATGAAATTTATCCCCAGTCAGAAGGAGGGTAATATCAATTGTTTGTGGGGGAAAGATGGTGAAGGTAAGAGCGATAATGTTGCCTTCAGCATGGAATCCTCCCTCTGCTCCACAAACATCTGTCCCAGCCCAATGATTTTTCTCAAAGTTCACACTTTCAACTCTCCCTGTTATTTTATTCTAGATCCCCATGTATCCACAAGTGAAAAAGCCAGAAATTCATCATCTGGAGAATACACCCAGGAACCATCATCTGTCCCAGTGGGAGATACGTCCACAGGTACCAAATTCTGTTTCTGTGGGGCTAATTCCGTTTCTCCCACTCTATGAACACAAATAGATCATGGATTAATTCACTTGCTAGATATCCAGTACAGTGCAGAGTATTGCCAAAAGTATTAATTCCTTTGACACGTACCCTGTGACAGGTTAAAGAATCAGCAGAAATGGAAAACACTTTGGAGTCTGGTATTGCTATGAACTAATAGTATTTATTAGTAACTATGCAATACAGTACTATAAATGCAGATATATTACACAGGTTAGCAATGATATATATGTACGTAAGTGTGGAAATAGGAAAAAAACTAGGCTTCTTCAAATGTAGTGGTGGATGGATATAGTCTGATGAAGATAAAGAGAGTTCAGTTCAGTTTGAGGTAGTTAGTTGAGTAACATTTAGGTTCAGATTCAGTTTATTGTCATTTCGAAACCACAAATGCAATGCAGTTAACAAATTCCCCCAGAATGATATCACAAAAGCATATGACAAAACAGACTACACCAGAAGATCCACATAACGTTTGACAATCCCCAGTCCAGGGTCCAGAGAGGTTGCTGCGTATTAATGTTGCGCTACCGTCTTAGCACTTTCCCCGGAAAGGAGCTCCAAATCTACCAGACAAACAAGACCAAAAACTAAAGCTACAAGACCTGCACAAAACCACATAGTTACAACAGTGCAAACAATAGCATAATTGTTAAAAAAAAACAGACTATGGGCACAGTAAAAATAGTCCAAAGATGATAAAGGACTATAAGTTCAAAAGAAATCACCACACAGTTTCCACAGATCCCGAGGGTCGCGACAGACTCGTCATCCCACGCCGGCGCAAAAGAGAATACCCCCGCTATGGACTTCCACAGCGCCGCCCGACTCAACCTCGCTGATACAGCACACACAGAAAGCGACCGGACCGCAGCGGACTCCAAGTCCGTCGAACCTCCGAGCCGACGAACAGCTTCTCCGAGCACCATCCTCTGCCGAGCGTATTAAGATGGCCCCGCCAGTGGCCATCGGCAATGCAACCCCGAGGACTGGGGGCCTGTTCTTCCCAGTGAGTTCCAGACCTCACAGCAACAGCAACGAAGAAGGTCTTTCTGGAGACTTCCCAGTGTTCCCCCGTGCTCCCACGCCCATTTTCAATCAATTATGACTGCGGACGGTACTCCACTTTACAAATAACAGATAATCAGCTCCGGAGTGGCCGCTGCATCGCTCTGCCATCTTGGAATCTTGGGAGGAATCATTGGAGAGAGAGAGAGAGAGAGAGGTGAGCTGATGCCATCCATTTTCCCATTGTCATCAGAAATCCTGTTGAAGTTACGGACTGTGACCATAATACATGCGACCATTCTTCAGTGATGGAATTATCACCCAGGCAAGGGTGGACACACAGAGGAGGTTTATGAGGATGATTCCAGGAATGAAAAGATTAACATATGAGGGGCAATTGGCATGTTGGGCCTTTGGTACTCCCTGGAATACAGAAGAATGCAGGGGGATATAATTGAAACCTACAGGGGGTTGATAGGACTACAAAAGTTGGACGTGGAGTTTCCTGACTTGTCAGAGCATCATAGTCTATGGTATGAAGACAGATGTAAAGAGTTGAATGGGATCTAGGATCAGCCATGATGAATGGCAGAACAGATTCAAAGGGGTGAATGGCCTAATCTGTCCCGATGGCTTATGGTCTAATTGTAGAGGTGACTGGCATCTTTCCCATCTCTGTCACATTTCAGCATCATCTGAGATCACTCAAGGTGGTGGTCTGGATTTGAGCACTGCACCAATAGCTGGAATTACTGGAAGGAATATTCCCTGTAAGTTCATTCTATCTCATGCTGAAGGCAGTGACAGCTGTTTAGGAGACCAATTTGGTCATGCAGGATTAACTGTCTTAGAGATTTCACCCGGGTAGGAATTCATGCTTATCTCCAAACCTCTGTCTCACCCTAATGATGTATTTCAGTGATTGCAACTTGTCAACCTCTTATGCTCTTTATTTTATTGTCTCCATCTGCTAATTTCCAAAGCTGAAGGAACAAGTGAGTCATCAACTAAAGGACCCATTCAGGGAACATCCTCTGCCCAAGAGGAAGAAACGTGCTCAGGTATTCCGTGTGTGCGCGTGTGCGTGCGTGCGTGTGTGTGTGTGTGCGTGCGTGTGCCTGCTGTGGGGACGCAACCTGGTGTAGTGTAAGGTCCTCAGTCAATGCTGCATCCTCAGTTAATGGTCATAAAGTGTGATCCACCCTCAGGAAGCAGGAACAAATACCATATCAGCACATTGTTGGAGGAATCCCTCTGAAAATATTGCATTTCTTGTTTCAACATCACAGCACACCCTGTGCTTACAGTTCCTCAGCACTTTTCTTCTATGCTCCACCCTCACCTTTGCTCTCTGACAGTCTCTGCATCTTATCTCTGTATGCCCCCACCCTTCACACCACACACCTCACACTATACAGTCCATACGTCTCATCTGTGAAGATCGCTTAATCCCATCAGTTGTATTCCGAATTAGATGCAGATCAGACCCATCCCTGTCACCTGTTTTTACTCCTCCTCAGGCATCCCAGTCCATCGAACCTTCTTTCCCTGCTGAGCCCTCTTTGTGCCACAGCTCAGATGGCACAGTGAAGATTTTCTGCATTCCCTGGTGACATAGTGTCTGATCTTACCTTCACTATCGCCAAACCCGTTGGAGTTGCTGTCTCTGGGTCGGGCCAGATTGAAATGTGACTCAAAACTGCATTAATCTTCCAGTCAAGGGGCTCCCAACAACGAAGGAGTGTGAGGAGATGATTAACACGGCCCTAGTGTTATACATTGGACGGAAAATCCCTGAAAACTCCGACAAGTTTCTCCAGCAGGTGAGACATTTATTCCTCATTTACTCCGGTTTGAAGAACCTGGCTAATGTAGCAGTGGTCGTGTCTCCCCATTTACCCGCCCATATCCGGTGACCACTGTTTCTCATTGAATGGTGGTTATCCATCCACTGTGAGGAACAGTGGCTGCTCCCAATTTGCCATTCATAGTTAACATTGTTTGCCAATTTAAACTCTTCATCAACACAAATTGAACATCCTACCTTTTCATAGTTTGCACTTCCCCATCGGCTTTGCTCCTTCATTCCCAGATGCCATTCATATTTCTGATGTAGGGAAAGGGATTTAACTGGTTTGAGGGGTTTAGTGCAATCATCTTTGGGTGGTGGGTCGGAGATGTGTCTCAGTCAAATGAGGTGGTGGGTTGCTCCTTTCCTCTGGTAACGTACAGCAATGGTCTGCAGACTGATACATTGCTGCGAAGAATGCAGCGGTAGCCAGAATAGTACTCAGCACATCTTTAAGAAAAAAGCCGAAATAAACAAGCTAATTAATAAGCTTGCCCAGCAATTCAAGCGGCAATCGCCTCTGATCTGTGCTGACATTTACGTGCCGGTAGGCACCTGATTAATTAGCATGTCTTTTTCTTAAATATGTGCTGGATGTGTTTCGGCTACCGCTGCATTCTTCGTGGAAATTTATTGGTCCGCAGCCTGGAGGTTGGGGAACACTGACGTATTGCACTGCACAGCCCCTAGATTAGGGTCATGTGAAACCATGGGTGCAGGTGGTGACTGGTCGTATGAACAGCTGGTGCAGATCACAAATCTTGATTGCATCCAGAATCTGAAGTTTATTGACTATGGATGGGATCACACATCTTGTAAAGACACAGTCCAGAAGAAGGCAATGGCAAATCACATTTGTAGAAAAGTTTGTATTGCTTGCATGGTGGGTGGTGGTGGGGGGCTGATGCTTTCCTTGGTTTATTAATGGGAGGGATTATCTGCGAAAAGTGCAGATTTCAGATAGTGTATTGTGTACCTTCTCAGATATTGAACCATTGCACATTCATGGGATAGACATGATGAAGATGATTGGAATCATGTAGCTCACGGTTTTCCAAATGTTTTATGCCATGGAACTTTACCATTAATTGAGGGACTGTGGACTGCAGGTTGGGAACCCCTGATCTGGATTGAGGGAGATGAAATGAATTCCCTGTTTTTTTTTGAGGTTGTGGGTAGTATTCCATTTTATTACGGGGGCTGGAATATGTGGCCTGAGATGAAAATGTTGTCCTGCCCATTTAAAGACAATGTAATCCTTATTTTGGAGGAAGGAGCTACATTTATTATGGAGCAGAGACTGTCATGGTTTGGAGGAGGGGAAAAGTCCTGCATGTGTGAAGTGTAGGGGGCTTCATTGTTTTGAAAGAGGAGATGGCCAGGTGTGATGGGAATGATCATTCCTCTCGTGTCCACACACACAGATTTCCATGAACTTTCAGCACAGGGTTTTCTCTAGTGTGTTGAAAGGTGATTTCCCCTGGTAGGTGTAGGGTTGCAGGGTGATTTATGAGGAATGCAAATAGTCTGATTCCAAAGGAATGGGTTTCTCTCAGTGTGTAGAAGGTGTGATTCTTGATGTGAAGGACAGTCAATCTCTTGATGTCCAGTGATGGATTCTGTAGGTGATGTAGGAGGTGTGCCAGTAGATCTGCTGTCCTGGTCTGAGTCATCATCCCCACACAGTGCTGTTTAGTGTTTCTTCAGTTGTCTCTCACCATCGACTGTCCATTCAATAGGTGTGAAGCCGAGAGAGCAGGTAAGGCTTGTTCAGGTGTTATGGGTACACATAACCAAGAATGCAGGAAGAAGGAAAGGAACTGATTCTCTGGATCCTGAATTACGATCATTCAATGTATCACTGCATAATGGGTGGGGTTCCTGGTGATGAGTTACTGTGATGGGGAATCTGGGATGATGGTCAAAAATCAAAGCTATAATTGTATGATTATACATGTTATACAAATTAGTGGAAAACCAGTTAATCTCTCATTCTGCCAATTAGAGAGAATGCCCAGTGACCAGTTAACCCCAGTTATTGTGGTTAACAATATTTCCCTTCCATAATCAATATTACTTCAGTTCTCCATCATCATCATCATCATCCCACATTTTCATAGTTTGTTCCACAGTCAGTAATGCTCCCTCCTTCCCAGATGTCAGTTTCCCATCACATTTCCCAATGACTGGCATCTCCACTCAGCTACAGTTGCCAGGGTTTCCTGGTGCTGATGATCACTTTCTGACTTTACTGGTGATTGATGAGATTGGTTATCCTTCACTTTGAGCTGTTCAGGCTCCCTTGATTTGTAGAATAGAAGGTTTTCCATGGTCCTAGTTGAAGTGCTTCCCTCAGGTTTGGAGAGAAGAGTATCTCCTAAGTTGTGTACAGGAAGTGGCAATCTCACTTGTTTTGTGAGATTGAATATGTGGTTGTGGCTGGGAGGTATGTGGGCATTCCACCGGTCTGAGGTTTGGGTTTCCAGTGGTGTAGAGGAGTGGGTGAAGAATGCACACACAAAAGTGGTTGTAAATGCCCTTCAGGACAGGCAGCACTGGGAAGGCGAACCAGACTTTGGTTTAGCTGAGAGAACCTTTGTTGGAACTAGATGGGGAAGAGGGTGGGGTATGGGGGAGAAAAGTGTTGCTCTGTTTAAGAGACAGGGATATATTGCACTGGGAAGGCAGTCTGTAAGATAGTTATTTTTTTCTGATGTAGGAAAAAGAAGTTAACTGTTATAAGGGGGCTTATGGAATACCCTAGACTGAGGGAGTTGGGAATGGTCCCTAGCTTTCTTTTTGGAAGTGCCGTATACAGCACAGTTGGGTTTCTTTTTCCTGTGGGGGAGGGTTGGGGTCTGAATAATTGGTTTTATCCACAACCAAGGAAACGGGAAATCCTTATTCTGTACGAAGGAGTTATTTCTGGTTCAGGCAGGAACCAGGGGAAATGGGTAGTCTTGCATGCAGAGTGGGTGATCTTTGTAGGTTTGGAAAAGATTCCCGGTGTGTTGTGAACGATGATTCCCCTGGTGTCCTCATGGGGAGATATCCTTGATCTGTATGTTTGAAGGTGATTTTCCCTGATGAGTTTAGGGTTGGTTGTTGATTAATGAGGAAAATTAATGATCTGTTTTGGAAGGGATTAAGTCTCCCTTGTTTTGGTGATGCACTTCCTGTTGCAAAGGAGAGGGATTCTTCTGCGTACACTGATAGATTTCTGTGGTTGATGCTGGGATGAGGCAAGTGTCCTGCTGTCCTGCTGGGGGTCATGAACCCAACATAGTGCAAATTCCACACAAATTACTGAGGGAACTCGGCAGGCCAGGCAGTCTCCATGCAAAAGACTATTATTAATGCTGTCAATTCTCACTGTTTTTGGGCTCCACTATGGAAAAAAGGAGCATGTGATTCACAAATAATAATGCTCAGTTTAATTGACCAAAATCGCTGGTTATAATATTTAGGGGAACAAAGTGTTGGAGGCTGAACACTTTAGGGGGCCATTGTAAATTGATTGATCAATATATAATAATGAGAACCTGAGCTGTAGACTCCATGAAACCGAGTCCATAGGTTGTGGCATCAGTTCAGTATGGCGGTGAGTGAAGTTATCCACGCTGCTTCAGCAGCCCAAAGGTTGCAGGGTAACAATTATCCTTGAACTGGTCATGTGAGACCTCAGACTCCTCTACCTTATGTTCAATGGCAGCAGTGAGAAGAGAGCATGGCTTGGATGGTGGGGATCCTAGATGTCCTATGTCTTGCTGAAGGGTTTCAGCCCAGAACATTTTCATTGGTGCTACCTGGACTGCTGAGATCCTCGAGGATCTTCTGTGATTTGCAGCATCTGCAGATTTCCTCTTGTTTGACATTGCAAATTGACCGTGTTTTTTCACCTATTCCTGATCATTGACTGTTCTATTCCACAGATACGTGAGTTACTGATAGACAAGACCCCCTGCAAGTATGTCCTGTCGAAGTACAGAAAACAAACAGAATAGAGAATGCAGGAGGAGTGTAAAGAATTGACACAGAAGATCCTGGATTATGGTCATTCAATGTATCACTGTATTTAATCTATTGGCAGAATGGCAATGGTGGTGGGGTGTTTTGGTGGGGAATCTGAGACAGTGGGGGTAGATCTAAGCAAAAACAAACACATATTTATCTGTATAGTCCGTCTTCTGCATTTCCTAAATATTATTGATAAACAAGTTACACTTTTCCATTTTCAAAGTTTAAAGTACACTTGATTTGTAAGGGGGTTTCTTCTTTTATTGTTACTGCCTACATTAATCAAAATGTCATCTTTGTTTTGTTAAAAAAAATAATGCTTCTTTGTTATGGACAAGAAAGGAATGGAGGATTATGGGCTGAGTGCAGGTCAGTGGGATTAGTTGAGAGTAAGTCTTCGGAACAGACGAGAAGGGCCGAGATGTCCGGTTTCCATGCTGTAATTGTTATATGTTTATATGGTTATGATAAGTGTTTTCTCTCACATCTTGTTTGGGTTAAAATTACTGATAACGAGAATTGTGTTCATTTGTTAACCAATTGGGATAGATGTTATTTTCTCTTCGGGATCTGTCAGCTATTGTTGGTGGGCTTTTGGGGATTCGGCGCGAGGGGGTGAGAGAGAGGGAGGACATGATGCTGTAAGCTGGGCAACGGAACAGACCCGAGCGGAGTCTGACGCCTGGGTTATTGGCGAGGAGAGGAGACAAAGACAGGGGTTGCTTACGGGTGGGCCTGTGCTACGAGTCGAGTAGGTCTGAGGGGATCGAATGGTGGCCAGAAGACTTCGTTAATTGAGCTTCAACAGTTGTGCACCAAGTGGTTTGGACTTTCATAAGTTTGGCGCCTTTTCCTTTTCCTTTTATATTGTATCTCTGTTAAGTACATAGCTCCAGTAAGATCTATGAAGTGAACTCATTTAAACTCATATGGTGTACTGTCTGTTATTTGGTGTGTTGGGGACATCACACATCATCCAACCAGATTACCCAGTATGGCTGCTCACCCTAGATGGAAGTGACCTGAGCGAGCCTGAGGCTAACCGGGGGTTACATATTATTAAAGCAATTATACATCACCATAAACAACCCTGAGATTAATTCTCTTGTCATCTATAGAAGAATAATCACAGCAGAATCAATGATAGATTGCCCAATAAGGCAGAGTGTAGAAGACAACGACCTGAGCAAATACAAAATGAAGAGATGATAATAAATAAATGTCCTACATATCAAAAACATGAGATGAAGAGTTCTTGAAAGTGAGTCCATTGGATCTGGAAACATTTCAATGATGGATGAAGTCAAGTCAAGTTATCCCCTTTGAGTTCAGAGCCTGATGTTTGAAGAGTGGTAACTGTACTTGAAACTAGTGGTGTTAGTCTGAGGGCTCCTGTACCACAAGCTTGATGGCAGCAGCGAGAAGATAGCGTGTCCTGGGTATTGGGGATTTCCTGATGATGCATTCTGCTTTCCTGCCACAGCTCTTCATGTAGATGTACAGAACAGTTGGGAGGCCTTTACCCCTGCTGAACCGGGCAGTAACCACTACTTTTGGTAGGATATTCTGTTCAATAGCATTGGTGTTTCCATTATGCCACTGCCAATTAATTGTCAATGATTGAATGCAGTGGCTAAATCTTATCAACGAAAGATACATTCATGATATTCTCATGTGTTTCTGTAATTGGTTCTGCATCTGATCATAGGTGGCATGTTTTCCCCTTTTATTTCAGTAGTGATATTATGCTCATTTATCTCTGTTGTGAACTTCAACACACTAAAGACACACAATAATGCACAAATATCCCTAGATGACTTTAGTTTTAGCTAGCGGCCCTGTTTAGCCTAGTATTTATTGTTTTCTTCTCCTTTTTATACTAATCACATTAATGTCTGTGAACTATCATCTTGTTGCACTGTCTGTCACTCTACACTTGGGCCATATTATTCGAACCACAGTGGCAGGCAGAGAGAATAAATCCAAACAGATTGTAGATAACACAAAATATGCTGGTGGTAGCCTTAGGATACAGGATAAAATTGATAACCGGGGAAAAACAACAGAGAAAACTTGCCCCACTCTCCATGAACTCTCATTTCCATCCCCCACAAGTCTACTCTCCCCTTGACAAATGATATTGGTCTTTTAGAATCAAGAAGTTTGGAAACCCCTGATCTGCAGTATCAATGCCCCATAATTTTACCATTCAATAAAGTTTCCCCTCAGCCCCTGACATCACAAAGGAAATGCATGATTGTTCAACCTAACAGAAGGAGGGAGGCGATGGTGGGAGGTGTTCCATAGTTATAATGTGCTTGGAGGTAGGTATGGAAGGGATGTCTTTCACACAGAAACTGGTGAGTGAGTGGACTGAACTGCCAGCGACGGTGGAAAAGGCGCATAAAATAGGGTCTCCTAAGAGAGTCTTAGATAGAAACATGGAGCTTAGAAAAAGATAGAAGGCTATATCGTAGGGAAATTCTAGTCATTTTCCAGAGGCGGTTACATGGTCGGCTCAGCATTGTGGGCCGAAGGACCTGTAATGTGCTGTAGATTTCTATGTTCTCTGTTCTCCAGTATCACTTCGTGTCCTAGCCCATCAAGAATCTATGAAACTCTGCCTTAAATAAACTTTGCCTTGGTCTCCACAGCCACCAGTGGCAAAGAATTCCACAGATTCACCACACTCTGGCGAAATGAATTCCTTCTCATCTCCATTCAGCACAGCTGCCTGAGGCAAAGAGTTCCATTGCCCCCGCTAATGACCGCTGGATTTAAATACAAGTGAAATGGGGCCTTGTCTATCCGCTGGGAATTCGAACGGAAATTTACCTGAGCTGCATCAGTCAGCATCCCCGATCTTGCAGGACGTTTCCAGCCGGGGACGATTCTGCAAGCGGGTTCTCTGGAAAGCGAGCGTTATTCAAAATAAAAAAATCCTAACGTGAAAGCATTTAGAATAAGCCTTGAGGAGCCTGGCAGTGAATGGGCTACAGCAGCAGAAGACCACGAGCACATACACTCAGTGACCACTTTATTAGCTGCAGGAGAAACCCAATATTGAATACCCATGGAGGCCGGCGAATATTTGAGAGACTCATGCCGCTGAGAAGCTACAGAGGCAACATCAGGCTCCCGACTGGAAGTGATCCGGCGAGAGGAGCAAATACCCAGCGAGCCACAAAAGCAACCTGCCCGATTCGTTGTATTGGACAGTTCCTCTTTCGTATGACTTATCTTACACGGGGGTGACTTAAGGGGCGGGGGTTCCGCGACCACTTTTACAGCAAAAAAAGCATGCAAAATAACATGAATTTTATAGCCAAACTTCTGTAATTAAACACAAAAAGAAACAGGGAAATTGATTTACAGATTAGTTTGTGCCTAATTCCCTGCAAATGGAATTGTTTAGCAAAGGGCTTGACATACCTTATTGACAGTTGAAGTGGGAGGGAGCTGGGGAAGGGCTTTGATTTCATTCCGAATGAGCAGGTGACTCTGTGCTGGGACGTTTAAGGTGAAACTCTTGCCCCGGGCAGGAAGGGACCTGCTGGGCGGAGCTTCGAATCCCGCAGAGCGTGGGCGGCTCGAATTCACAGCCTGGGATCTGCAGACTTTAACCAGAGGACGTCCACCCCACGTTTGGGGTCGAACAATCTTTCCCGACCGATTAGATGCGATGGACCCTTACCATTATCCGTGGGCGCCAGGTTGGGGACAGCTGGGATTGAATAATAAGGAGAGAACTTGTGAGATCTGCCCAGAAATCAACTGAGAAGATAAATGCGGACGTGAGGTAAGGTTAACGCAGCTTTTGATATTTCTGCATGTGTTTCACCTTGTTCCCCTCAGGGGTTCCCCTGTTCGCTGTACTCCTCCTCCTCAGCCCACGGTCCGACCCGCTCCGGTCGAAGATAAGAAGTAAGAACACAGGTAATAGGAGCAGAATTCGGCCATCTGCCCCGTCGAGCCTGCTCTGCCATTCAGTAAGGTCATGGCTGATCTGACCATGAACTCATCTCCACCTGCCTGCCTTTTCCCCATCACCCTGAATTCCCCTAGTATGCAAAAATCTATCAAAACCTTGTTTTCAGTATATTTACTGAGGTATGCTCAACTGCTTTATCGGGCGGAGAATTGCACAGACTCTCCCCTCTCTTGGAAAGAAGATCTCCACCCGAAATCCACTCCCCGAGTCTTGAGACAATGCACCCTCGTTCTAGTCTTTCCTACCACTGGGAAAAAAAACTCTCCTGCCTCTACTTTTCCATCCCTTTCATATTATGATATGTACCTATCAGATCTCTTCTCAATCTTCTGAATTCCAGCGAGTACAGTCCCAGGTGAATCAATAGTTCCCCGTAGTTTAACCCCCTCCCCTCCCCCCCCCCCATCTTAGGAATCAACCCGGTGAACCTCCTCTGCAGCGCCACCAAAGCCAGAGCCGACAGCTGTGTCAGGTGGGTGGAACCATGGCTGCGGTGTCCACCTCTTCCCCAGGCTGAGGATGTCAGTAGCGGGCTGCCCCGCTCCAGCGCACAATGAACAGCAAGGAGCAGCAGAGATCTATCTGGGAGTCTACCTGAGTACTTCTGGGGAGACCTGGCTGGCGAACTGGCAGGACCTGGAGATGAAAGTCATGGCCTGGCTGGGGCGCTGGTCAGGCCTTCTCAGGGTGCTTACCTATCGAGGCAGGGAGGTGGTCATAAACCAGCTGGTGGCCTCCATGTTGTGGTATCGGATGGTCACCTTGGCCCCTCCTGCCCCGTTTGTTGCAAGACTGCAGAGGAAATTAGTGGACTTCCTCTGGGGCAACAGGAAACACTGGGTCTCTGCAGCGGTCTTGAGTCTCCCAGTGGGAGCGGGCGGACAGTCGCTGGTGTGCGTCCGAACGCAGCTGGCGGCTCTCCGCCTCAGGACTCTGCAGAGATTCCTGTACGCCGAGCACCCTCCCAGGTGGCACGTGTTGGCGACTTTCTTCCTCTGGAGGGGCTGCTGTCTTCATGAAGACATGCGGCTACCACCGGCGGGTGTCAGCCGTACTGCTTTGCGGAGTCTGCCCGGCTTCTATCAGGACCTACTGAGAGTCTGGAACATGGTCGCCTCAGGCCGGGAATCCCCTCCTCAGGCGGAGGGCGGGGTCCTGGCCGGCCCTTGCCCTACCTCAGTGGCTGTCGGTGCAGCTCAGTTGTGTGGACTGACTCAGGCCGAGCTGCTGGTCGGGCCCAGACCCCGCAATCTTCTCCGGGAGCCGTGTCCACACAACTTGAGACGTCTCTCATCGATACCCACAGTCCCATTCAGGGATGCAAGTAGGAGGTATCTGTATGGGCTGCTACTCCACATCCTCCACTTCCTTGCCCTTGTACACCGTCCCGACACGCCATGGCGGTCAGTCCTTCCACCCAGAGGTGAGGAGGGTCCCCACTGGAAGGCCCTTTACGCCGGGGTTCTTCCCATGCACCTGGGGGATCTCGGCTGGAGGGTACTGCATAGGGCAGTGCCCTGCAATAAGATTTTCAGTTTGTACATGGACTTCCCACCACATGCCACTTCTGCGGGCTGGAGGAGACCGTGTACCACATGTACATGGAGTGTGTCAGGCTGCGGCCTCTTTTTGCATATTTGCGTGGGCTGCTTCTCGCCTTCTGGCTGCATTTTAGTCCCACCCCGTTTATATATGGTCATCCAGTAAGGAAGGGGGCATGGAGGGATGAGGATGTCCTAGTCAACTTGCTCCTGGGGCTGGCGAAATCCGCCATCCGTGGGTCTTGGAAACGGGTGGCGGGAGGATCTCCCCGGGCAGACTGCCTGGCAATGTTCAGGGGGTATGTTCGTGCCCGGGTAACTATTGAAAAGGAACACGCGCAGTCCACAACAGCCTTGGAGGAGTTTCGAGACCGTTGGGCTCCGCGGGGTGTAAATGCCATCGTGGATAGGGATGGCAACATTCTGGTGTAATGTCTATTGTCTATTTGTAGTGCAGTAATTGTGTTTGCCACTGTTTTGTATATATTGTATAGCACCGAAATTTGTAATAAAGGATTTTGTAATAAAAAAAAGAGATCCATACCGGCAGCGTCGCAGGAGTTGCCAGTCAGCGTTGAAGTCAACTTAGGAACTGCAGCTCCGGAGTTTTCCCTCTGTGTTTACTATCGAATCCTTTCTCATGAGTTGATGCAGCCATAAGGTAGCGGAGGTTTGAGATTAGAGAATTCCTTCCAGTCGAGCTGTCAACCGCGGCTGACGAGCCACATCTGCCCGAAACGGCAATTATTAAGACTCTTGCCCCGTCTCCTGTCAGTAGAAACTGTTCCGTCGGAGTCAGTAGCTAAGCCACACATGCAGGCCAGGAGCCGGACTTGGTTGTCAAAGGCTATTTAGGTGAACACTATTGGGAACATTTAATAGGCAGAGGGACCTTGTTCCAATTACTACCCTTGGATGTAACAACCTGAAGGAATTAGGGCAGTGCACCGACCACGAAAAAAAAAGAAAAAAAAGATTATAAACGCTCAGCATGTTGGGCAGCAACTCTAACGGTACTAATTCACTCTGGGATTCGATATCACATAAATGTTATCTCTGTATCTATTTTGTTTCCATTCCGTGGAGAAAGAATGGTTAAACAATATATTAAACCACGTCCTTCAGTATTGATTGACAGCAAGCTACCGAGCCGGCTGCTCCGATTTCAGCAGAGAGGCCGCTCCCTCTCCTGAGGAATGTGTGTGTTGGAATTCGCCCTGCGGGCAGGCAGCTGCTCGCTCAGAGATTCTGAGACCCACAGGATAATACCCGGCACCGCTCAGGTCAGCCAAAGGCCCCTCAGCTGGTTGGTTGCATGAATCAATTCGGAAAATACATCGAACAAGTGACAGAAATTTTAAGTGGGATCTCGGCGAGAATACTGCCGCTTCTGATGTTTGTTTCACGGTTTTCATTCAAGCAGCATTTTTGTTAAGGTGTCTTTGTTTTGGAGTCAGGGATCCAGGAGTCACCGGCTTTCTTCTGCCGACGATATGATGTGTTCGGCTGCTGTTTTTTTTTGTTTGAAATCATTGGCACGGTTAGGATTTCCCATTGGTTTATTCAAGATCAAAGGTACATTGTGGTGTTTCAGGGAGGTGTTAATATCATCCCGGGGAGAGAGTAGGAACACAAGTGGTTTGTTGTCTTTGAAGGACCGCGTGGAAACCACGAAAAGCTTTAGAAACAATTAAATTTACAAACAAGAGAAAATCTGCTCCTCCCCCTTTTTCCCTTGGCCTTCTGTCTCTTTCAACAACCAACTCTCCCAGCATCTGTACTTCATCCCTCCCACTTCAGGATTCACCTATCATCTGGATTTTCTCTCCTTCCTCACTCATCCTCCAATTTATAAATCTACTCCTCAGTTTTTTTTTCTCCGAAGGGTCCCGCCCGATCTGTCGACTATATATTTTTTTCCCACAGTTGCTGGCTGGCCTGCTGAGTTCCCCCAGCATTTTGTGTGTGAAACAATATACCCGTCAGTTCAGTGCTTTGGTGAACCCCTTTGGTCGCATCCACTAAAGGAAAGATTCATTTTTTATCAGAAACGCGAGAAAATCTGCAGATGCTGGAAATCCGCATGCAGCACGCCCAAATTGCAGTAGGAAATCAGGAAGCCAGGCAGCACCTTTGGAAATTCGTAAACAGTTAGCGATTCGGCCCGTAAACTTTCATCAGACTCATTTTCTTCTGTCTGGTCGCTTTCAAAACTTCTTGCTCAAATTTAAAACATGCATTCCTTTGGAAAACAGGAGGATAGTTGTTAGCCCATTGATACTCCATACCATGAATAACACAACAGGTGTCATAAGCAAATAGATTCCAAAAACATTAGAAAACTAAATAAGCGAGAAAGAGATGATAAATTTTACAACTGTAAGATCAAAACTACAGAACTGGACTCCTGAGAGCTGATAAATCCCAGGGACCTAATGGTCATCAGTCCACCGATATGTCGTGGAAATGTCTTTTATTTGAAAACTCACTCAATCACGTGCCTAGGCCCCCGCTGCTTTCCTGGGCTGCGTAAGTCCAGGGAAGACACACTCTGGTCCCGCCAAACCCGCGAGACTGATGCGGCGCACCCACCCCGGACCCGGTTTGTGTGAATGCTGTGTAATTTGCTACCCTGTTACAGCTCAATGCCCAGAGATAACAGACAGCACACTGAATACAATTAAAGAAATTATATTTGTGAGTCTTAACTGAAAGGTTAGTAAAGATAAGAAAGATTAAATAAAACTAAGGGCCGCTTATAATTAAACAGTCAATGTGCACACGTTGGAGCTGAGTTCATGGATCCTCCATTGATGTCGGCGCCTGTCTCCATCTAATTACAATTTCCCCAATGCGTCCACTCCTACCACCGCTTCTCTCCAGCGTCTTCCCTCTTCACCTCCCTCCATGCAAAGGAGCCAGCTCTCATTCCAAAGCACTTGTTATGTTTCCCTATAACTCAAACACTGCTTCTACAGAGAGAACATTATGTTAGCGGTGAAACATTTCCCGGGGTATTACACTATGGAGACAGAATCTGGACCATAGCCCTTCACAGTCTTAGATCCACGTGCCTATCTATAAGCCCACATGACACAGCAGCAAAATTTGGCCATCTAGTCCCATAAACTCTACTCCGGAATTCAATCCTGGCTGATCTTTCCCCCCTCTGCCTCAGCCCCAACTCCACGACCTTCCCCCCTTAACCTGTGAACAAGGAGAAGGAGCTAAGTTCGTGGCCTAAGGTAGAAGGAGATCAGTTATATGGCTCTCATTACATGCACATATAGTTCAACTCACATAACCACATATAGTGTTTATGCAGAATGATTGAAGTAAATAACCCATCTCTTTCTACTGTCACGTACCCAGTGACCGGTTAAAGAACCAGCAGAAATGGAAAACACTTTGGGGTCTGGTATTGCTATAAACTAATAGTGTTTATTAGTATATTATGCAATACAGTAATATAAATGCAAATATATCAAACAGGTTAGCAATGATATATATATATATATGTATGTGTGGAAATAGGAACAAAACTAGGCTCTTTCAAACCTGGGGTAATTGGATACAGTCTTACGATGATGAAGAGAGTTCAGTTCAGTTTGTGGTATTTAGTTGAGTAACATTGGAGAGAGAGAGAGGGAGGTGATGCTGTTGATATTCCCGTTGTCTTCCGAAGTCCTGTTGTGGTCACCAACTATGACCGTGCTTCGTACAACCGAGTTATCACACAGGCAAGAGTGCACACAAAAGTAATTCCCCACCAGTCGCACCTTTTCACACTGTGAGCCACTGATAAATTTCCCCGAAATGATCCTCCAAAACCTCACCTTCATGTGCGTGCACAAAGCTCGTCTAGTGTCTGACACTGTGTGTGTCTCGTGGTGTGTCTGTCTGTGGCCCAGTAGATCTGCTGCTTATCTCCACATGCTGGACACTAGCTGTCCTTCAAGGTGCTCCTCCCTGCACTTTCTGAAGAAAAGGTTGAAAGGTGAAAGGTGAACAAACAGCAGAGGAACCTTAACATCATCATTCTTTTGGGCAATTTCTGTCCCTCTCTCTCTCTCTGTCATTGCTCGGGATGCCTCCCCCTCTCTCTTAAAAGCAGCACAGTTCATAGGGTCTCTTCAGGACCCCTTTCCAAACCCCTAACACTAACTTCAATAATAAGTATACCGTCTTGGATACTTTTGCTGGGGACGGTTGCGTTTCCGGCACCGAGATTGGTCCCTCAGCTCAGAAGGGAAGGTGGGAAAGGACATAGTACATAGAGCATAGAGCATAGAACATAGAACATAGAACAGTACAGGACAATTGGCCAAAATGCTGTGCTGACGCTTAAACCCTACCTCCATATAACCCTCCACCTTAAATTCCTCAAAATACCTGTCTAGTGGTCTCTTAAATTTCACTAGTGTATGTACCTCCACCACTGACTCAGGTAGTGCATTCCACGCACCAACTACTCTCTCTGTAAAAACCTTTCATCTAATATCTCCCTTGAATGTTCATCCCTTTACCTTAAAGCCATATCCTCTTGTATTTTGCAGTGGTGCCCTGGGTAAGAGGGATTGGCTGTCCACTTTAACTATTCCTCTTAATATCTTGTATATCTTTATCATGTATCCTCTCATCCTCTTTCTCTCCAAAGAGTAAAACCCTAGCTCCCGTAATCTGTGATCATAATGCATACCCTCTAAAGCAGGCAGCACTCTGGTAAATCATACCTGTACCCTTTCCAATGCTTCCACATCTTTCCTATAGTGCAGAGACTAGATCTGGACACAATACTCCAACTGTGTTCCAACTAGAGTTTTATACAGCTGCATCATTACCCCGCGACTCCTGAGGTCTATCCCTCGGCTTACGAATGCTAACACTCCATACACTTTCTTAACTACCCGATCTACCTGTGAGTCAACTTTCAGGGATCTGTGGACATGTACCCCCAGATCCTTCTGCTCCTCCACACTCCCCTGTATCCTACCATTTACTTTGTACTCTGCCTTGGAGTTTATCTTTCCAAGGTGTATCACCTCAGACTTCTCCGGATTGAACCCCATCTGCCACTTCTCAGCCCTATTAATGTGTCTCTGCAATCGTCGACAATCCTCAATACTATCCACGACACCACCAACCTTTGTTTCGTCCGCAATCTTGCCAACCCAACCCATATATCCACGTCGGTAACAAACATCACAAAGGTAGAGGTCCCAGAATCGATCCTTGTGGGACACTACTTGTCACAACCCACCAATCTGAAAGTATTCCATCCGCCACTATACTCTGCTATCTGCAGGCAAGCCAACTCTGAATCCACCTGGCCAAACCTCCCTGGATCCCATGCTTTCTGACTTTCGAAATAAGCTACCATGTGGTATCTTGTCAAATGCCTCATTAAAACTATGTAAGTCACATCCACTGCGCTACCCTCATCTATGTGCCTGGTCACCTCCTCAAAAAACTCTATCACGCTTGTTAGCCACGATCTGCCCTTCACAAAGCCATGCTGACTGTCTCTGAGCAGAACATGATTCTTTAAATGCCCTTAGATTTTATCTCTAAGAATCTTTTACAGATGTAAGACTCACTGGTCTATAATTACCCAGACTATCTCTACTAACTTTTTTGAACAAGGGGACAACGAGAACATAAAAATCCAAGCCCAGAGGCTCAGCAATCTCTTCCCTCGCCACATGGAGCAGCCTGGGGAATATTCCGTCAGGCCCCAGGGACTTCTCCGTCCTAATGCATTTTAAAAACTCCAACACCACTTCTCCCTTGATATCAACATTCTCCAGAACATCAACCTATATTGTCCTCACCGTCATCAAATTCCCTCTCATTCGTGAAAACCGAAGAGAAGTATTCATTGAGGACATTGTTCACTTCCACAGCCTCCAGGCACATCTTCCCACCTTTATCTCTAGTCGGTCCTGTCATCACATAATTGAGGTTTAGAAGGGGCAGATTTTATTGGGTGTGTCCAGAATGGGTTCCTGTCACAGTATGTTGACAGGCCGACTAGAGGATATGCCATACTAGATCTAGTATTAGGAAACGAACCGGGACAGGTCACAGATCTTTCAGTGGATGAGCATCTGGGGGACATTGACCGCCACACCCTGGCCGTTAATATTATCATGGAAAAGGATAGAATCAGAAAGGACAGGGAAATTTTTAATTGGCAAATTATGTCTTTAAAGTTAGAACTTGCAGGTGTGAATTGGGATGATGTTTTTGCAGGGAAATGTACTATGGACATGTGGTCGATGGTTAGGGAGCTCTTGCAGGATGTTAGGGATTAATTTGTCCTGGTGAGGAAGTTAAAGAACTGTAGAGTGAAGGAACTACGGTTAACAAGTGAGGTGGAAAATCTAGTCAGTTGGAAGAAGGCAGCATACGTGAGGTTCAGGAAGCAAGGATCAGATGGGTCTATTGAGGAATATAGGGTAGCAAGAAAGGAGTTTATGAAGGGGCTGAGAAGAGCAAGAATGGTGTATGAAAAGACCTTGGCGAGTAGGCTAAAGGAAAACCCCAAGGCATTCTTCAATTATCCGAAGAAGAAAAGGTTTACAGGAGTGAAGATAGGACGGAATAGAGATAAAGTTGGGAAGATGTTACTGGAGGTTGTGGAAATGAGTGAGGTGCTCAATGAATACTTCTCTTCGGTATTCAACAATGAGAGGAAACTTGATGATGGTGAGGACAATATTAGTGAAGATGATGTTCTGGAGCATGTTGATATTAAGGGAGAAGAGCTGTTGGATTTCTCAGTCCCTGAGGTCTGAAGGTTTATTCCCCAGGCTGCTCCATGATGCAAGAGAAGAGATTGATGAGCCTGGATATTTATATCCTCGTTGTCCACTAGAATGGTACCGGAAGATTGGGTGGAGGGGTGAAGGTTGCCCCCATGTTCAAAAAGGTTTGTAGAAATAATCCTGGTAATTATAGACCAGTGAGCCTTACGCCTGTGGTGGGAAAGCTGTTGGTAAAGCTTCTTAGAGATAGTCTATGGGCATTTAGAGATTCATGGTCTGATCAAGGACAGTCAGCATGGCTTTGTGAAGGGGAGATCAATTCTAACAGGCCTGATAGAGTTCTTTGAGTAGGTGACCAGGCATATAGATGAGGGTAGTGCAGTGGATATTATCCACACGGATTTTAGTAAGGCATTTGGCAAGGTACCACATGGTAGGCTTATTCAGATATTCAGAAGGTATGGTAGCCAGTGAAGTTTGACCAGGTTTCAGAATTGGCTTGCCTACAGACAGGAGAGAGTCGGATTGGAGTATTGTGACTAGTGTTGTTCCACATTGATTTTTATTAACCACCTGGATGTTGGGGTGGTTAAGATACACAAAGGATGTGGTGTTGTGGATAGTGCTGAGGATTGTCAATGATTGCAGAGAGACATGGATAGGATGCAGAAGTGGGCTGAGAAGTGGTAGATGGATTTCAAACCAGAGAAGTGTGTGGTGGTACACTTCGCAAAGCCAAACTTCAAAGCAGAGTACAAAAGAAAAGGCAGGATTCCTGGGAGTTTGGAGGAGCACAGGTATCTGGGGTGCATGTCTACAGATCCCTGAAAGCTGTCTCACAGTTAGATAGGGTAGTAAAGAAAGCTTATGGGGTGTTAGCTTTCATAAGTCGAGGGATAGAGTTTAAGAGTCGCGAGGTAATGATGTAGCTCTATAAAAGTTTGGTTAGGCCACACTTGGAGTACTGTATCCAGTTTTGGTCGCCTCACTATAGGAAGGTATTGGAAGCATTGGAAAGGGTACAGAAGAGATTTACCAGGTTGCTGTCTGGTTTAGAGAGTATGCGTTATGATCAGAGATTAGGGGAGACTGGGCTTTACTCTCTGGAGAGATGGAGGATGAGAGGAGACATGATAGAGGTATACAAGATATTAAGAGGAATAGATATAGTGGACAACCAGCGCCTCTTCCCAAAGTACCACTGCTCGGTACAAGAGAACATGGCTTTAAGGTAAAGGGAGGGAAGTTCAAGGAGGATATTAGAGGATGGCTTTTTACTCAGAGAGTGGTTGGTGCGTGGAATGCACTGCCTGAGTCAGTGGTGGGGGCAGATACACGAGTGAAATTTAGGAGACTACTAGACAGGTATATGGAGGAATTTAATGTGTGGGTGTGTGCGGGGTGGGTTATATAGGAATCCGGGTTTATGGGTCGGCACAGCATTGTGGGCCAAAAGGCCTGTATTCTGCTGTATTGTTCTATGTTTCTTAGGCGAAAAACCTATCAATCACCCCTGCAGATCTGCAAGATCCGTATGCTCCACGGACGCTGGGCAAAGTGTGTAAATGTAGGATGGGGCTATGTTGAAAATTAAATGTGTTAGGTTCTCTAAAATTGACTCTTTCTACATCAGGCCAGGAACTTATCAATCACCCCCCCCCGCCCCCACCGTACAGAACATCGCCGGATAATGCTGCAAGTTAACTCAATCTGACAATTTAAATAGGTACAATTAAGTGGCGATTATCAATCATCAAAATATTGTTCTAGGAAATAACGTCATGTAAGTGTAACACCCTGAATTAGCAGTCTGTCTGCTATGCTGTAGGCATTTCATTTCATCAATTTTGTGAGTGAACTCTGTTTTATTATAAGCTTGTACGGTTTGATCAGAATATGGGGATTTACTGTACAACTTAAGAATGTAGTGTCATCCATTCAGGATGGTAGAATTGTTAAGGGTTCTACAGAATGCTGTGAGGGCAGCTCTTTGTTGGTGGGAGCTGGGACAATGCAGGAGGGAAGACGGATGAAGGTGCCGTCGCTCTTGCACAAGGTGCTTTATGCAAATGAATGTCTTCAGGAGGAAGAACCAATACTCTGGAGAGCACTTTTGTTTGTCGTGGATTTCAAGCAGAAACAAATGTTTCTGGATGATTTGATTTCCACTGTGCACAGGTGACTGCTTAAGTATAATAGGTCATTTTTTTCCAGCCTTCCTTTGGTAACTAGGTGCTTAATTTAACATTCGTAAATATACTTCTTTATAATTTGTATTCAGTGTGAGAAATGTTATATCTTGCCAAAGGACGATTGCCGGGGGTAGAAAATCACACAGCATTCACACAAACCGGGGTGTGGGTGGGCGAGCGAGCCATCCCAACCTCATGGACTTCACGGTACCACAGTTGTATCACAATAGACGTGTGAAGCCTGACAAAGGTGAGTTACTCCCCACAGTGTCCAGTGGTTGTGAGCAAGTATTTTAGTTGACAACCCAAATCTCCTCAAACTCGGAATGTAATAAAGTCCCTGAATTGCACTCTTTATACCTATACAATATTTTGTGTCCATGTTAGGGCGTCAGAGATATTGACACCCAGGAAATTTAAATTGCTCACTATTTCCACTCCTGAACTCTCGATGCTGTTTGATTTTGCTCCCTCGTCTTAGCCCTTCCTGAACTCCACAATCAGCTCTTTGGTCATGCTGAAGTTGAGTGCAAGGTAGTTGTTGCGGGAACACTCAACTAACTGGTATATCTTGCTCCTGTACGCCATTTCCTCACAGACCTAAATTCTGCCAACAATGATTACATTCACAGCAGTTTCTCGTTGATATTTGAGATGTCCCTGGATACATAGTCATGGGCATAGAGAAGGTAGAGCAGTGTTAAGCACACAAAATTGTGCTGTGCCGGCCATTACCCTATATTTTCCATAGGCATAGGATGATTCACAGTTTGTTGATCAAGCTCCCGTTCGGGCCACCAGACCTATTCTAGTACCCAACACCATTCTACTTACAAATACTTCATCCGCAGGCGGCAGTGCCAATGTTTCTGTATGTTCACCTGGATAATGGGGATGGACAGTCAGAATCACTGCATGCAACCACTATCAACGCCCCATGGTAGCGTATTCCTGGTTCCAACACCCCTCACCACCATACCACCACCTCTGGGTGACATTGCTCATAGTCCCTCTGAACCTCTTGCACGGCCATGTCAATCTGTCCTGTGTACTTGAGAACTGTGCTACAGGGGTGACCGTTCAGACTGTGTAACCCATCCATACACCTCCACACCGATCGGTCAGAACACCCCAGTTAGTCTATTCCAGACTACGAGGATCGATCCAGCCTGAGCAGACTGCCTTAAAGAGAAGGGAAATGGACGATCTCGAAAGAGGTTCTGGAGAGCAAGAGAAAGAGTGTGGAATGGGGAGAAGCTGATCGGGAGTAAAGGAGGTGGAGGGGAAAGAGCTGCTGGGAGCGACCGTGCAGGAAGGGGACCGTGTTTTGTACGGTATTCAAAACGAACTTTTCACTCACCCTCCGTACCGTGGGAACTGGACATGTGCCCCTCTCAGTTCAATGGCTGTCATCGCTGGGAACTAATCACAACCGCTGTGATTTCCCACTACTCTCAGCCTGTCACCTTTCCAGAAATTAAATTAATACCATTGTCTGCTGTGTAATCATTAACCTAGTGTCCGCTTTTAACCTCACCAACATCTCCATCAAATACTGAGTTGCTGTGGGTGACATGAAGGCTATGGGCAGAGCTTTTGCGAGAGATATCCAGAGAGAGAGAGAGGGAGAGAGAGAGAGAGAGAGAGAGAGAGAGAGAGAGAGAGAGGGAGAGAGAGAGAGAGAGAGAGAGAGAGAGAGAGAGAGAGAGAGAGAGAGAGAGAGAGAGAGAGAGAGAGAGAGAGAGAGAGAGAGAGAGAGAGAGAGAGAGAGAGAGAGAGAGAGGGAGAGAGAGAGAGAGAGAGAGAGAGAGAGAGAGAGAGAGAGAGAGAGAGAGAGAGGGAGAGAGAGAGGGAGGGAGGGAGGGAGGGAGGGAGAAAAGAAAAAAGAAAAAAGAAAAAACAAACCGGGATCTAAACTCTGTCAGGAGTAAGTGGATCATTGCTATTTTATTGTGTCATGTCATATGATGTGGCGATGACCCAGCAATAGAGTATAACTGCCACAGATAAAGTGCAGTAGAGTTAAACAATTACGAAGTTGTGATGAACCGCACGGCAACTTTGAAAGATTCAAAACTCTTTTTTTTAATATCAAAGCATACATCCTTATGCATAGCTGATTTCTTAAACATTTCTTAGAGAAGCAGGAGTCAAAGAAAGGACATGAAATTAATTCAAGGAAAAACATTCAGAGAAAACCCAAACCCTTCCTACTCAAAAGGAACAGCATCCTGATCACGTAATTCCCTGCACGTCCAACCCCCCTCCCCACCCCCGCAAACCACCGCACGAAACGACGAAACGGAGCAGGAGCATTTGCTTCATGTCCCGAACGAAAAAAAAGAAAACTTTTAGAATACTAACTGAGCATTAACCCCGAAACTTCTTCCCCTCACACAACAAAACCGAAAAGGAACCGACGATAAAAGCACAGAATATAAATAGCATAAATCTGAGAAAGTCCAGAGTCTATAAACGCAGCTTCATCCTCTGATATCAACGACATTCATCAAAAGAGGGAGACAAGACACAATCAAAGAGGCGTACCCGCCGTCTACAGAGACCCACACTGTGATCGGTCACTTATAGATTCCTACTCTGACAGGCAACCGGCGCTGAACTCTCGCTCGCTTTTCTCATTTACCTCGATATCTCGAACCTCCTCGGCAGATTAATGGACTCGTTAAGCGGCGAAACGGTGTCGAACAGAAATTCCCGCCACGCATCGAAATTTCTTCTCATTGTGGTCGTCTGATTACACACTCTTGTCACAGAATCTTCTCGGAGCTAGCAAAGCGCTGGAGCAGTCAAACCATCTCCAGGCTGTAAATGGCAGCCTTTAACTGTCCCAGGAACACGGTAAAGATGGACGAAAAAACAGACATAAAATAACTTAAAAAATGTATATATGTTAGTGTCCTATTAGAGAGATGTCGACTGAGAGAGCGTTTCTTTAGCACTTTTGTCTGTTTTGGAAGAGGCTGGTTGGGTTCTAATCCAGGATCACTCCCGTCGATGTCCAGTGCCGATGCCACTACATCACCGGCCAGATAGACAATAAGCTGCAAGATCCTATTCCACTAGAATGACGTCAAGTCCATCTGCTCATATTAGGGATATTCTTATCACGTAAAACAATGTTAGAACATATTCCTTGTCCTTATAACAGTGGCTAGAAACTGTCCTTGAGCCTGGCAGTGTTTGCTTTCATACTTTGGCATCCTCTGTCCGATTGGACGGGAGAGAGGATGTCTGGGATGGGTAGGACCCTGGAGTGCACTGGCAGTGGAAGTGAAGACAGAGGCCACGGAGGGGAGTCTGGCTTCCGTGACGTGTTGAGCTGCGTCCAGAACCCTCGGCAGTGTCTCTTGGTCACAGGAGGAGCGGTTTGCGGTACCAAGCCATGATGTGTCCAGTCAGGATGCTTTCTGCCAAGGTGGACGTGGCTGCAGAGGTGTGGACGGCCACAAGTAACTGGCTGGATAGGGGGAGGAATCGCGATGAGGTCCCACAAGATGTCTCCATGATCATTTGTGGAACTGGGCGATCTTCCGTCTGGCTTTGTGACTTCAATAGGGAAAGGACCTCTCCGACCCCGACGTAAGTCCAGCTTCTTGGGTTTGAAGTAGGAAGTGCTGTGACCGATCCTTTCTGTTGATAACGATACCCAGCTATCCGGGTGCAGAGAAAACAGCCACCAACAGTTGTCCAACCGACTGCTTCTCGGGACATCTCAGAACCAGCCTATTCCCATAGGTTCCTCTTCACCGGACAACTCTGGTCGGGTTGCATGTGGAGTATTGCATTTAGTTTCAGTCGTCTGATAGGAAGGGTGACGAGGATTTGGAAAGAGTATAGACGAGGTTATAAGGAGGACCTTCGGGAGGAGAACTAGGAGTTGCACAAACTTGGATTGTTCTTGTCCGAGTGGCGGAAGCCAAGGTGAGAACTGAGAGGATCATTATTCTCACAAAAGGAAGTGTTGTTGCCGCTTTTTCAAGCTCTGCATAAGTTCCATCCGGAATTTAAAATTAGTTTCGGACGCTCCATTATAGAAAAGAGGACAAGGCTTCGGAAAAAGTTTCGAAGAGATTTATAGGCACGAGATCTATGAGGAAGATTTGCACGAACTCCTGCTATCCTTTCCAGAATGGCAGACACCAACGGGAGATAGAGAGGCTTATAAGAGTCATAAATACAGTCAGCAACTGTAACCTTTCTCACAGCATTAAAGTACCAGATAACAGAGGACATGCCGTTGATGTGAGAGCGAAAAATGTTCAAAGCAGATGTGTGGCGAAATGTTTAAAATAAAACAGAGAGTTGCGAGTGTCTGGAAATCATTTCTAGCGTGTTGGTGAAGGCAATGGTATTTATGAGATTCTGCGATAGGCAAACAAATTCACAGAGAAGGGACGGGTATAGACAACACGGAGACAACGTGATTAGTTTAATTAGGTATCACAGGCTTAACCATATCAGCCGAACATCACTGAGTAAATGTTTTCTTCCTGCCCCACACTGTCTAACTGAAGAGATAATCACTGAAAGAAGAAATTTATTTTCCCCTCCATCGTGAATATGACGTCGTTCATTCTGAGTCTGTGACCCATGGTAATAAAATCTCATTCAACGGAATGATCCTCCCAGCAATCGCGCTGAATTACCTGAAAGAACCGATTAATTCTTCTCATAATTCCAGAGAAAACAGACCCAGCTTATTCACTTTCCCCTTACACATACAGCCTACCATCTCTTGAAGCATTCAAGTCAGTGTGAGGAAAAGTCCCTTTACTCTCTCTGTTGCGGGGATAACTTTCCTGAGGAACTGTAAATAGAAATGGAAAAAAAAACATTTCATGTGCATTCAAGCAGAGGGATTCCTTTAGTGAGGCATCAATGGCTTAATCTGGTCAGTCCACCGTCGCAGACAAAATGTCCTCCTCCTGTCCTGCAGCTTTGTATGGTTTAACTGAAGAAGGGATCACTGACTGAGGACATTAGTTTCCCGCGCATTCCTGATTGTTCCTTCAATCTGGAACAATGACACACGGTAATAAAATTCTCATTCAGGGGAGAAATCCTTCCTGCAATTGGTCTGAATGGTCTGAAAGAATCCAGTATTTCTCCTCACAATTCCAGAGAATACAGACTCACTCTCCCCACAAGCAGCAAGCGGGCCATCCCTGGACTTAGACCTGTCAGTGTAAGCAATAGTCTCGCACCCTCTCTTTAATCGGTAGAACTTTCCCAAGGAAATGTGACAAGACCTGGAACTAATATTCAAGGTTACTTCTCACCACAAATTGTAGGACACGTCCCAGTAAGACATCTCTATACCTCTTCTCCAATACTCCTGCATCACAGCACAAGATACTGCTTTTTCCTTCCTAATTATTTGCGGTACCTGTATGTTAACTCTTAGTGACATGTTGACAAGGACCGTGAGGTCCCTCTGTACCATTCAATCTGTCCCCATATACATATGGATATTCTAGTTTGTTCCACTAGGATTGGATGGCCTCAGATCTCCCACTTCCGTCCACCACTTCTTCATTCCATCACTTCTGTCTGCATCCTCAAACCATGGCTGCACCCTTCTCACCACTAACCCAGCCATTCAGATCTGTGCAACAGCGACATGGATATAATAAAGTTGGTCCTCACATTGAAATCTTCAATGTAGACTGTGAACAGCTGGGGTCTCACACAGAATCCCTGAGTTACCTAAATGTTTCAACGTGGTCCATTTATTTCCTGTACCTGACATTGACCTGCTGAATAATTCTCACCCAGGCATATTATCAAGAATCCTGCGTGCTTATCCAAACCTTTTTTTAAGTTCATCCAATACCACATTCATCAGTTCCCAATTTTCCATCTGTCTGTCCAATCCTGAGCCCACACTGTCTCTGCCAGCCCCGTGGGTGAGGATCTGGGACTTGGTCTGTATCTCTACCTGTTGGATACTTGTTCAGAATTCAATGTAAATATTGACCAAGTAAATATTGACGGTGCAGTGTAAACCGTTGTATTGGTAATCTGTGTCTCGGTCTTGGGTTCAGTGTGGGACTGAGTCTTAATTTCTCTGTTGTCTGAAACTGTGGAACTGATGAGCTGTCGGTGTCTCAGTGCTCTCTAATACAGCTTGTGTGTGAGAGCGGAGCGGCTGCTTTGGTTCCTCGGCAGGAGGGAATATCAGAGTTGATTGAATTTTTTCCCTATGGGTAGGAAAAGGAAACAGGGTCAATGCCTAAATCGGCTGTTGCACCCTGTACCATTGTCAATCTGTCGGTATGACTCTCTCTTTCTTTGGCACATATATAACATTGCATGTGACACTTGTCTTTCTTTCCTTCACTTTCAGCTATCCTGCGTTATTGACCATCCTATCTAAATCTCCCAATTTAGAGACAAAAAATTAATATTCTATATTTAATATTTCCTTTGCAGATCGAAGCGTTTCTTCGTAATTTTCGTTTGAGCTCTAACAGCTTTGAGATGCTCTAAAACGCCTCCTACATGAGCAACATCTCAAAATGTTTGAGGAACTCCGCAGCGCTTTGTCAACACATTGTGTGTTGTGCCTTGGATTTCAAGAATCTGCGAGTGATCTCATGTTTTGTACATCAGCATCGTCGTCGTGAGAACACTGCCATCACGTGTGTGTGTGTGTGTGTGTGTGTGTGTGTGTGTGTGTGTGTGTGTGTGTGTGTGTGTGTGTGTGTGTGTGTGTGTGTGTGTGTGTGTCCTTGTGTGTGTGTGAGTGTGTGTGTGTGTGTGTATTTTTGTCTGTCTGTGTGTGTGAATGTGTGAGGAGGGGGGGCAGGATGAATCTGAAAATAGAAAACCACAGGGACGGAAGTTAGGGATCGGACGTGTCGTTGAACTGTGCTTACAAGTGGATAATTAGTCATCAAAACACTGAAATCTGTAAATGTGGCTGTTTCGGGTCTTTGTCATTAGAGCTCTGACATTCTTTTCACTGGATGAGTCACCGCAGAGGTAATGCGTAGGAATTTATAAGTACTAATCTTCATTCGGTCCAATATTTACATCTTTTCTCCAGAGAAAAGGAGTTGAAATACCATGTTTGTTTAAGTGACTGTGGTCAGTCAGTCAGCGCAGTATCCGTATCTCTGGAGACTGATGATTTTTATAAATCAGCGCCGTTCTGAATACATTAGCTCAGAGTTTCTGACGAAGCTGTGAATTCAGGAGCAAAACAATTGGCGGATTAACACCGAAATGGCGTATCCTGTCCTCGGATAGGAGAAGTTTACTATCCTTTTATTTCAGTCTTTGGAATTCCCGGTAATCCGCCGTATCAGCTGCCGTTGGTGGGAATTGAATTTGCATATCAATGTAGTGATTGTTTCTGTCGCTGGTTTCCATTGCCAGATGTCCAGTCCAAGTATTCGGCATTCTAGGGATGGAATTGAAACCAGCGACTGTGGATTCTGATATCTGGATCCAAAAATAAACCACTGTAAGAACTCAGCGAATCCGCCAACATCGGAAGAACTCAGTGGGACAGGCAGATATCTTCCAGCGGTTTGTGTTCAATAATGTGATGTTCGGGTCTCTGTGCTTCTGGTCTCGAAGCAGTTAACCTACACTTGAAAATATTGTGTTTATACTGCCGCGGAGATGATACTAATTGATTGTCTGCAGTGGTATGTGAGCGGTTGTGTGAGGTACGAGTAAAGGTAACGATTCAGCAAATGTGAGGGGCTTCATGTTGCACCATAAAACTTGAGGATTTTTAGTAATTGTGTGCGGTGTAACAGAAAGTGAGGGAGTTGTTGGATAACGCAATGACGTCGTTGCTGATCAATCAACAAAACCGAAGTGGTCATTCATAACTATCAATGCTGTGAAATGTATTCTATTGTCCACATCTGACACCGCTACAGACAACTGACTGCGCCACTGACTCTGCTACTGGTCGTTGAATTCCTCTCCCCGGCTTCCCTGTGATGGATAATCAGTTGGAGGCTTCAGGTAACAACACACACAAAAGTTCTGTCGACGTTTCGGGCCATTTTCTCCCTATAGATGCTGCCTGGCCTGCTGCGTTCCACTAGCATTTTGTGTGTGTTGCTTGAACTTCCAGCATCTGCACATTTCCTAGTTTTTGAGTATATCTGTGTTGCTGTATCAGACTAGGCTGTGACTGCTGCCACAGTCAAAGATCTGCTGTAACGTCAGCGAGGTGGCAAATGCTGGGACAGGAAACAAACACGGGAAATGCTGGAAGCACAAAGCCCCAAACGGCATACAGAGAAAAAGAAAGCAGCAGTATAGACAACTGCATGTGTAGTTGTGCTTGACCGCGACTGGTAGATGTTGGTACTTTGGCTTGTGAGGCCTTACTCGAGAGGCAGAAGTGCAGATGTTATTACCCCACGCATCTGCGCGAGCTTGTAAAGGTGTCATCATTCAACATTTTATGAGAACTCCGTTCAACCTTCTGTATCTACCGATAACAGAACTATGTCAAGATTCTGTAGGTACGGAGACATTACAAGGGTTGAGAAAACAGGCGCGTCCCAGGTCACTGCAAACCAGGACGGCCGAGGGTGCGGTTTCTCAAAAGATGACGGAGACTGATCTTCAGAGGGCAAATCGTTGCAAGTCTTCGATATACCAAGTTGTCCATGCCAACCAAATCGATCCAGCCCCCACTGGTGCTATAGCATCTCTTGAATCTCGAGTAGGAAATGTCTTGGTAAATGGCTGCGGTAACCATGGGAATGCATTTGGTCTCATGCAGGTTGACAAACACTGGCATTCACTTCGTGGGTCTTATGACAACAGAGAACATCTTACGCAAGGAACAGAGACATGAGCAAGGAATGTTTGAAGCCATTAAACAAAAGTTTCCAACCTGGAACAAAGAGCAGCAGCTTAAAGATGCGCTTGCTGCTTACAACATGGGTCAGATAATGTCCAGGACTACCAGAATGTGGGATATTTATACAACAGGCCGTGACGTCTCTAATACTCAGAAAGAGATAGTCGTGTCATTTTTAGGCTCTCTGAAACAGATCAAAGAAAATACATGTTATCATCTTTCCCACATGTTTTATTTTATCTAGATGAGTGGTTCCAGGATTCGCTGTTTCTGTTCTGTCCTGTTCTGTGGCTGACAGAGAGTCGATTGGAAGTTGATAATTGTCTAATGCAAGAATCCTGGAATTAGCGTCGAGTTTTATTCATTTCATTCATTTCAGGCACGGATGACGCCGACAGAAAATGTTCCAATCTTTAATTGACTCTGCGGTTACCTAGTTTTACCTTGTGGTTGCCTTTTCACATTTTGGTCATCAGAAGGGAATCCGAATTCGAGTCATTTGACTTTATTTTAATGTGTAAACTCAGCCAAATCTTGACTCTCTCTTCACCCTTCTACCGCTGAATGTAGTAAAACAGTGGAAATATTTCATGATCCCCGAAAACTGCTGCATTGGGTTCTGTTCAATATTTTCTCAGTTTGCTCATTCCCGTCTCTCTTCCAGCGGACCTGGTGGCGACCGTAAGCTGCGGAAACAACCGGATCCCTACCCAGCTCGGCGTGGCTGACGGCCACCCAGCTGGCCCGGGAAACAGCTGAATCCACACTGCAATGGCAGCACCGACTACCACCCGCAAGGCTTCCAGTAGCCATGTTTCTCCAGCGCAGCCCCAAGGATGTCAAGAGTCCGTTCCAATCTTCCACCAGCCATCTGTGACATGAGAATCTTGACAGGACGACCCCCCAACCACACTCAGTACCAGAGCCACTTATATTCCCAGTTCCACCATGAGCCTCAGGTGTTTCTGGTTAAGTCCAGCCGAAGCAAGAGACCGCCGGAGAACCCAGAGTCTGGAGACCGTGGACCAGACCACGGACTTCCGACAGGGCCATAACAAAGGCCTTATCATGCCCCCTTCGAGCTCTCCTAAGTCCTTTCTTTAGCTCCTTCCTGGCTACCCTATATTTCTCATTAGCCCCTCTTATTTCATGTTTCTTATTTCTAACATATGCTTTCTTTTTTCGTCCTGACGAGCTGCCTCTTCATCTCACCATCATCAAGGTGAGATTCCTTTTCATCTCACCTTCTCCCGGCCTAAATTGAATCTTGAGGGAAACCTGTCACTCCTTCGTCCCGATTCTGACAGAACTGCCTCATATGGAGTATACTTTCGTCTGCATCACCATTCCTGGTCCCATCATTATCCGTTATTTCCTTTACGCTCCAATTCTCCTCTGTCTCTACCTGTGGCTTTTCCTTCTGTTTTCCCGTTTGAGATAATTTCCAGTAACAGAAATTTAGCCCTCAGTGAAAGAGTTGGGGGGAGGGGATCTGGAGTTGTTTCGGTGGAAGAGCAGATGTTGTGAACCCAAGAAATGGGAACTGACATGGTCTAGTCCTAGGCAAAGTGCTGGAGAAATTTTTTAGCTCAGGCAGCAGGACTGGGGAGTGATAGAGAAAAAAGATCCGATTCAGCTGTAGTGTCTCTTCCCAAAACGTCCGTAGTTTACTCTTTTACTCTGGCCTTCAGAGCTCCTCCAGCATTTTGGATTTGCAGAACCTGCAGATTTTCTCTTGTTTATGATTGGTCTACACCTGGACAATTTCAACGAGATATTCTGACTGACCCTGGACAAAGAACAAGCGAATAATGGTTGAAAAGGACATTGATATAGAAACAGACAGTTGATAATTAATGGAGGAAAGGCTCAATTAATTTTGTATTTCAAGCAACTGGGAAATTGGACGGTCTCTAAACAAACACGAATGGGGATATTATTATTTACAAAATTAGAAGGCTGATGGGTGTAGCAGCAGTTTGCGTTTGGGTATTACATGCTCGAGATGAAGCTGAATTGAGGAATCAAACTGAGTCCTTCGGTAGTTGGGTCGGTGAATTTAATTAATGTTAAACGTGAGCGGGTAATTTCATAATGTGAGCGTTAAGTATAACCTTGGTTGAGACGGATAATGGGTAGCAGGGATAAACCTGGGAATTGTGAAACAGTGACTCCTGGCATTAATGGAGGCTCAAACTTTGAAATGGGTTTCCTTGCCGGAGTATTGACAAATATTTGGTGAAGCAGCATTCGAGACAGTCAAATCACGTTGTAGGGGAAGGTCATGAATTGCGCACCTGAATAAATTTATGTTATTATTTATTGTAATGCCGGTACTGTTTTGTGCACTTTATGCAGTCCAATGCAGGTCTGTAGTCCAGGATAACTTTCTCTGTGTTTGTTTTTTTTTAATTACTTAGTTCAGTCTAGTTTTGTGTACTGTGTCATGTAAACCATGGTCCTGAAAAACGTTGTCTCATTTTAACTATGCACTGTACTAGCAGTTATGTTCGAAATTACAATAAATGTTGACTTGACTTGACTTGACGTGAAAGGGTGACAAAACAAGTTAATGTGGTTAGAGTGGTGGACGTTCAGTGCATGGAATTGAGTGAGGCGTTTTACAGGAGCCGCCACAATAGACACACCCAAACGTCAGGAGTCATGGGACTGATGGAAACTCAGCTGCCAGGATTTTGAATAATCTTCCCTTGTGAATATGGGACTGGCAGTAGATGGGACATTTCCAAGTGATCGGTTATGTATCCCGTCCTTTTTTTTTGATATTTTAAGTGACTTGAAAGAGGAAGTGGATACGTTAGTTGGTAACTTAAAATTTGAAGCTCCAAAATGCGTAATGTTTAGAATCAAAGCATTCAAGCTCGGGGCAATGGAGTCGGAGTTCAAATCCGGTGCTTTCTGACGTCCTCCCCGTGATACTAATGGGCTTTCTCCCAAGTTAAACCAAGAAAAAGAGAAACAACACTTAGCGATCAGGCTCGGGTAAAATTGATGTGCTGGTCACTGCTGCTCATTGTTATCTGCTTCATCTCTAAATGCATAAATAACACCTGTGTGGTGTTTTCTCATGTTATTACAATGGGACATCGACACGGTGTAGAGCTGTGATGTCATGTGACGGGCGGAGTTCCATCTGTATGAGCTGATACATAATTAAAATTCAAGCTGGATTACAGAGCACAAATGCCAGATTTTATCGCAGTGAGGAGGAACGGGGGAGTCGTGCTATGAAAGCCTGTAGATCCCTCAAAATGTCCGAACAAATTAATTTACTGGTTAAGAAGGCTGATGGCTTAAGAACTTGCAACTCCGGATTCGTGATGTCACACTTACTTCCGGCGTCACAGACCTACAAGGAAATAGATGCTAAGGAAATACAGGCAAATATGTGGTTAACGATTTGGGCAGGCCGGCTTCGAGCTCTCAACCAGGTTTAGTGCGATTGGTATAAGGAGCATGGTTTTTAAACCTGTACTGAAAGGGTGTTTATATTCTAACCTGCACGCTTGATGAAAAAGTGTGCAATTTCTTCTCTTTCTCCGTGTTCCACGCGATCGCCGTATTCGTACCTGATGTCTGCTGTAACATGGATCTTTCCACTTCTATTTTCCACAATAAGCTTTTTATCTCTCTATTCTACGCTGTACAAGAACTGATAACCTACCTTCAGCAATCATCCCTCGGGTCTGAGTCCCGTTATCATCATACCTCAACATGCTATCCACGGCTTTCGGTCACGCTCTTGGGGTCTTCCGCATATATTCAGAGGAATATAGTCGACCTCTCTGACGAGGCACTTCCATTACAAAATTGACACTGTACCTTCTGCACCCCTCGTGCATTGAGACCAGGGGACAACCAACATATTCCCAACTGCCTGCCTTTGTTCCGACGCCTCTGGCAGAGAAATTACCCTGAATGTTCATCTCAATAGCAAAGTCTGAAGGAACTTTTTTTTTCCTTTCTGTATGAGTCTCTGATTAAACTTTCCCTGTACTGTATTTGCCGACAGTGTCTTGTACATTTGTTTACATACAGGACACCGAGGCGGTTGTTTTTCATCTCTTGAATGTTGTATTAAAGTGGATAATTTTCCAGGGACAGGCGTGATACACTGCAGCCTACTGAGAGGCATCACATTAGATTACTGCGGACAGAACCAACATACTTGTGTTCTCCATAGCCACAAAGAAGGGACCAGGAAAGCAATGATAAATGATACTCTATTATTCGTGAAAGGGGAAGGATATGGATAATCCAGGAAAATATTGACTTCTCAATCACATTTCAAGGGGAGGAAATTACTGGAGAGTATTTTTAGGCCTATTTTTTCCAAGTTTTGCTAAAACTTTTCATATCCTGCCACGCTCTCCACCCATGTTTTGAATCTAGGTGTCATCTGTTTACCAGTTCACCATGTTACAATTGAAATCCAAATGTTTATATGTCCTGACCATTAGAAAGTTATTAAAAAAGTTTGGGGTGCACATGTATGTCAGGTTGTTGGTGGTTTGGGGAGCACTGTGTTTTGCTGGCTGTAAACAGATTTGCGGTGTTCACAGATTTTGTCATCTTTATCAGCAGTCGGAGTGATTCTTGTTTTCGGATAATCTAGTGTGCATGTGGTTTTCAAGTTGTACATAGATATGGGGGTACATACAGATTGGGAGTGGCGCAAGGGTTTCGGAGTTCGCATGTATTTGGGGTGTCTGCAGGTTTGGAGGTGTGACGAATCTATGTTCTTTCATTTATAGATACGTTAGTAATAAATTTAATTTGAGCTTGATTTCTATTTATGTGTTTTATTTCCGGTATACGCAGCAAGAGTCTTACACTGGGATGCATGTGGGGTTTGATACACACATGGATATTGTGCTGCCTTCTGATCTGAGGACGTGCGCATATTTCAGGATGTGCATGGTTTTGGGAATACTCACAGATGCGTACGTTCTCGAATATGGGGTGTGAACGGAATTTGGGTTAGACAACGATTTGGGTGTTTTCGGCGGATCTGGAGTTCCACACGAATTTTGGGCTGCCTGCGAATGTTAGTGACGGGACATTAATTTTCTGAACTGTTTAACATGGTTCTTGCTCCTGGATAAGCAAAAGTGCATGTGAGGTTGTCAGCGAGTATGGGCAGTGCACTGGATTGGGATTCCTTAGAATTAGGGTAGAATTAGTGTAATATTGGGGTCCACACTGCTTTGCAGGAGAACATGAATTCGGAGAGGTGTTATGGAATTTGGGGTTGCACACGGATTTGCGGTTACATCTAGAGTAATATTAGTGTAATATTGGGGTCCACACTGCTTTGCAGGAGAACATGAATTCGGAGAGGTGTTATGGAATTTGGGGTTGCACACGGATTTGCGGTTACATCTAGAGTTTTGGAAAAGTGTATTCTGAATGTGGGATGAAAATCGATTTGCATGCGCACTAAATTGAGGATTGCGCAAATTCAGGGCGGGTTCAGCACATGTTCATTTTCGCGGTTTCGGGAGTGAACATGGAATAGGGGATGTGCGCAGTTTCAGGGCTGTGGAACAAATATGAGTCTGCCGGCAAACATGTTCTCGGGGATTTAGGGTTTTATTGACAATTATTGCGGCGTACACTGATATTTAGAGGTGTGGGGGTGGACGGGGAATTGCGATTGCTCCCAGATTTGACGTTCCCGAACGATGTGGGATGCGTGCGAACTTTTAATGCCAAAATAGCCAGTTTGAAAAATTTTGAAAAATTTTGAAAAATAGGTTTGAAATGATTCCTGCTATTATGTATGTGGGGTATTCGCGTGTTTTGGGTGCAAACTAATTTTTGATGTGCTGAGATTGAGGGATGGGTGATGTGCACTGAATTTCGAACATGGGCATCAACAGGCATGTGGGGATGCATATAGATTTGTTTGAATTTGCGGATCAGGATTTGCGCACGAATGAATGATTGCGTTCGGAGTCGATACTGCCATGTTCTGATGTGCATGTGGGGAGGGGGTCAAGAGTTTGGGGTGCTCAAGAGTTTTGTGAGCGATATGGGTTGCATATGGTCTTGGATCTGGGGATGCGCTCCGATTTAGGGGTTACACATGGAATTAGCGGTCTGCTGGGATATGGGGTGCACACCTATTTGGGGATAGCATATTTAGGGGTGTGTTGGCGAATATGGGAATCGACACGTTTTTGTGGGTGCATATCGGGGTTTTGCCTGTGTCGGCGTATTTGGTGACGTGCGCACGGACTTTTTGGGATGCGTGTGGGTTTTTAATGTGAAAGCAGACATTTTGTGCTTAGAATGATTATTCCTCAAGTATAATATAAGCTTGTGGGGTTGCCAGCGGGTTTGGGGTGCACATGCATTTTGGGGTGCGCTCTTATTTGGTAATGGCGCAGATTTGGGATTACAGACAAATTTTAGTGATGTGAACGAATGTATATTTGAATATGGCAGTGCACATCGATTTGGGGCACACACTGATTTTGGTATGGAGCCATCTGCGGTATTTTAATCTTTAATGCAGATGCAAATATTTTCTAAATTGTATGAAATAATTCTTGCTTTATTTGTCAGTCTGTTATGGGTGCGGACATATTTAGGGATTGTGCAGATTTAGTGTTGTTTTGACAAACATGGGGTGCACACTGGTTTAGGTGTGTGTAAGGCGATGAGGCGATTCTTACGGATTTCGGGTTCTACGGGTTGGTCTACGGGTTTGGAGGTGTGACGTATCTGAATATGGATAAATTTCATATAAATACATAATAAATAATTTTATTACTTTCATAATAAATACACTTTGATCTTTCCGCAGTATTCTTGTTAAATTATGGTGGCAGCAGTTATTGGTGAAGTGCTTAAAATAATTGCAGCTCTGAGATAATCAATTATGCAGCGGTGCTGTCAGACGGCTTGAGGATCGCACTGCTTTGGGGATTGCGCAGATTTAGGGCAGTGTCGGTAAAACTGCGATGCACATTCATTTGCCCATGTGAATAGATTTAGGATGAACGGGTTCAAGATGCGAATTAATTTGTTTTGGCTTATATTCTGATGTTCACTGATTTAGCGGTTCTCAGAGATCTGTGGTATCTGCGGATATGGAGCTATTTTGTATTTGAAGACAGTTTCATTTACAAATACTTATATTATAAATGCAGCTTTAACTGGAGACAGTATTCGTATTATTTTGTGGTGGAGGCAGCCATTTTTAGAACTTTTTGAAATTATTCATTCTCTGGAATGCTCTGCTGTACATCTGGGGGTGTCAGCGAGTCTGGAGGGCTCATCGATTTGGGGGTGCGCACTTAGGATGTGCGCCGATTTATGAGTAAACATGGATTTGGGACTTCACACGGATTAATGGACAAAGACAGATTTGAGTGTCTCGAAGGGTCGGGGGCTGCACGCGAATTTGGTGTGCATGGCGATTTCGTGTGTCAGGGATTTTTTGCGACAATTTATCAATAAAAGCATTTTCACTGTTATACTTTGCTTTGATGATTGTTTAAGTTTGATTTTGTCAACTGTTCGATTTTTTTTCTTGCTCAAAGATTACCTTAAATTCTTGTGGGATTGTCAGCGAGTTTGTGGGCGCACACGGATTTGTGGCTGTCGATGGATGTGGATGCATGACAAATCAAATTTACAGAACCCTGAACTAAATGTACGTTAAACTTTGTTCTTGCTATTACTTAAGTATCAGCCAGCTAGTTTGTGAACTGTTGGAGGTGATCCTTGCTCTGGAATAAATTAATGTTCATGCGTTGTGTCATTGGAACTGTGGTGGTACGCACAGATTTAGGAGAGTTTCGGCCAGTATGAGCATACAAGGATTTTTTGGGTGCGTGTGGATTTGGGAACGCACCCGGATTTGACGGTTTTGACTTTGGGAGTTGTGCAGATTTATTAACGTATCGGTAAATATGGGTGCACAGAGATTTAGGCTTGGTGAGGGTTTCGGCTGCACGCAGACATGGGTTTGCTTGAGGATTTGGGGATATGGTCAAATTTATGTGTGTCTCGGCGCGTACTGGTACTCATGTACTTATGGGTGCCGATTGGTTTGGTTTTCTGACGAATTTCGAAGTCGATTATCGAACATTTAATCGTAATTGCACCTTAAACTCAGAACATGGTTCTCGCTATTTCTTTAAGGACAATGCTGCTAATGTGTGCACGTTTTGAAATGGTTGTTCGTTTGGAAAGACCTAATGTGCATATGTGGGTGTCAGTAGATTTGTCGATGTGCACGTCTTCGAGTGTTCATAGATTTGGGGATGCGGTGGATGTTGGGTCGTGAAGAATGTCAAGGTTGTTTCATTAATAGGTGCTTTATTAATAAGGGCACTTTCTCTGGGATAAAATAAAGTGTATGTGGAGGTGTTGGCAGGTTGGGAGTGCACAGCGACGAAGTGTGCATACTGATATGTGCGTGCATGTAGAGTTGCGCGATTTGCTAGATTTGGGTTAATTACACATATCAAGTTTATTGCGATTACTGATACAGTAATAAATAATACATTTTAGCGTTAAACTTCGTTGTTGCTATTTTTACGGTGCATTAAGCCATCTTGTGCAAAGTTTGAAATGATTCTTGCTCTGGGAGAAACGATGGTACATGTAGGGACGCACTCAAATTTGAGGATACACAGCGATTTGTGGATGTGCATGGCGAGTATGGATACACAGGGAGTTGGTTGTGTCGGTGGATTAGGGTGTGTGACGAATCACAATGTTGTTTCGGTTATAAATAATTTGAGAATAAATGTACACCGAACTATGAACTTTATTCACCTTTTTCAAGGAGAATTGTGAAAAGTTTAAAACGACTCCTGCTTTTGAATAATCTAGTGTGCAGGTGGGTTTGTCAACGTGTCTGGGGTACACATGGATTTTGGGGTGCGCCCTTATTTCTTATGTGCCCAGATTTTGGGGGTGCACACGGATTTGATTATTCGCGCATATTTAGGCGTATGTCTTCGAATATGGAGGTGCATTCGGATTTTGGGTTACATCAGATTTAGGCGTGTCGGCCGATTTGTTGTAGACGAATTTTGGGATGTGTGAGAATTTTTCATGTGGAAATAGCACTTTGTGAACTGCTTGAAATGATTTCTGCTCTGTGTAAAATCTGTTATGCATGTTGGCGTGTCAGAGTGTTTGTGCATCGATTGGGGATTGCGCTGATTTAGTGCGCTCTCAGCAAATATGGGGATGCACTCCTTTGAGGATGCGAACAGATTTAGTGATGTAACCGCCAGTATTGAGGTACATATTGATTTGGGAATACTTATTTATTTAGGATCATGTCGTCCAATGGGTGACTGTTTACGGATATCAGGCTTCTCACTGAGATTTGGTGCCTGCGGATTTAAAGTTGTGACGTATCTGAATTTTACTTCATTTACAAATACTTTTAGAATCAATGCAAAAATTTCAACATTATTCTTGTTACTTTAAGGTGGAGGTAGACATTTTCTGAACGGTTTACAATATGTTTTGTTCTGGAATAATGTACGGTGCATGTGGGGATGCTAGCATTCTTTAGGATACGCACTGAATTGGGAATTGCGTAGAGCTAAGATAAAGTCGGTAACTGTAGTGTACACACTGTTTTATGGGCTGCGCATTGAATTCGGCATGCGTGAATATTTAGGGCTGTGTACTGGAATACGGGGGTGAATACGGATTTGGGGGTGTATCTGGATTTGGTGATGTGCGACATTTTAGGGCGTGTTGTTTTTTATCCGGATGCTTACGGATTTGGAAATACAGCAAGATTTGGGTTTGACAGCTCACATGCCTTTCCAATCAAATTTTGGATTGCGTGCGTATTTTTAATGAAGCTACAGCCATTTTCTGAAATTTGTTGAAATGATTCCTCCTCTGATATAATTTATTTTGCATGAGGGATGAGAGCGGGTCTGCAGTGTACACAAATTTGTGGATTGCACAGATTTAGTGCAGTGTCGGCTATTATAGAGGTACACACCGATTTGGGAGCGCCTATTGATTTAGGGTTGTCTCGCTCAATATAGGGAGGTTTACGGAATTCGGGGATCCCATAGATTTGTGGTGCCTGCGGATTTGCAGTTGTAAGGTATTTCAAGGTTGCATCATTTATAGATACTCCCATTATCAAAACACTTTGAATTTCAACGGTACTCTTGTGCCTTTATTGTGGAGACAGCCATTTTGGGAAGTTCGAAAAGATTCCTCCTCTGGGATACTATACTGCGAAAGTAGGGATGTCAACGTGTTTGTGCTGTACATGGATTTGTGACTGCGCATTTACTTCGGGATATGCGCAGATTTGGGCGTATTCTTGGATTTGGGGATGCACACGGGTTAGTAGATATGCACAGCTTTGGGTGTCTCCGCAGATATAGGATTGCATACGAATTTGGGTGTATATGCGGATTTGTGGCGTCTTTGTATTAGGAAATGTGACGAATATCAAGGTACACACATGTTTGCGGTATCTGCAGTTCTGAATGTATGACGAATTTCGAGGTTGTTTCATTGAAGCAGACGTCCTCTGAAGTGATTCTTGCTCACGGATAATGTAACATGCATAGGGAGGTGTCAGAGGGCGGACGGATTTCTGGATGGGTGTCGATGTAGGGGAGAACACGGATTTGTGCCGCTCACAGTCTTTGGGGCGTGCTGTCGAATATTGTGTTCGGTTCCGATTGAGGTGCACACGGATTGGGGTGCGTCGGCTGGCTTAATGATGTCGGTCGATCAGCGGGTGTGATGAATCACAGGGCAATTTGAACATTGAACATATCTCTCGCTATTATTTATAGTGGAGACAGCTAATATATGAACTATTCTTGCTCTGGGATAATCTGATGTGCATATCGCAGTGTCAGTAGATTTTGGTGTGCGCGCGGATGTGGTGATGTGTTCAGATTTTGTAGTGTGACGGCAAATATGAAGTAGCACATGAAGTTGGTGATGTGCTCCGATTTGCCCATGCCGGAAAATTCGGGGTGCACACAGATTTGCGGGTGTCGTTGTATTAGGAGGTGCAGAGTAATTTCTGGTTTGAATATGTAATGGTGGTACACATGGATTAGGGGTTGCGCATATGATGTGAGGGTGGTGTGGATTCGGGGATGTGCGCACATTGAGGGCTGTTGTGGTGAAAATGGGTGAAAACGGAAAAGAGTGTGGGAGTTGATTCAGAGATGTGATAACTCAAGGATGTTTTATTTACAGATATATCCGTAATGAATACACTTTGAATATTGAAATCTGTTCTTCCAGTGCTTTTAAAAGTGGAGAACTGTTTGAAAGGATTCTTGATCGGCGATAATCAATTCTGCATGTAGAGCTGTCCGAAGATTTTATACTGCATGAAGATTTGGTGGTGAACACGGATTCGGGTGTACGCGTGGAAGTGGGAATAGGTGCAGATTTAGGGGTGTGTTGGCGCACATAGGTGCACATGGACTTGTGGATGTCAGTTGATTTGCGGTTGTGACGAATCTCAAAGTTGTTTCTGTTAACTGGGCGGAAAAGTGGCAGATGGAGTGTAACTGTAGCCGCATAAATGACAGAAAACAGTGCGTTGGGAGATCAAAGAGTACATTTCAATCCGGAAATGAAGAGCGAGTTGATTTGCAATTCAATTGACATACACATTAGTGAGTGGGAACGACAGCAGTGCATCGACAATCAACAAACGGGAGCCATTCCGTTGGATAATATGAGAGTGTGTGTTTCATTCTCCATCTGCCTGTCTTGGGTAGAGTGTGGAGAGGGGCGGTTCATTCTGCATCCACCGGTCTCCGGTGCAAAGTGAGAGTGTGCGGTTCATTTTGTAGACATCAGCCCCTGGTATAAACTGAGAGTGTGCGGTTCTGTAGGTGTCACTCTCTGGTTCAGTGAATTCATTCTGTAAATACCAGTCTCTGTTACAGTGTGAGAGTGCGGGTTTCATTCTGTATCTGTCAGTCTCTGTTACAGTGTGAGAGTGTGGGTTTCATTCTGTAAATACCAATCTCTGTTACAGTGTGAGAGTGTGGGTTTCATTCTGTAAATGCCACTCTCTGTTACAGTGTGAGAGTGTGGGTTTCATTCTGTACCTGTCAGTCTCTGTTACAGTGTGAGAGTGTGGATTTCATTTTCTGTATCATCAGTCTCTGTTACAGTGTGAGAGTGTGGGTTTAATTCTGTATCATCAGTCTCTGTTACAGTGTGAGAGTGTGGGTTCCATTCTGTATCTGTCACTCTCTGTTACAATGTGAGAGTGTGGGTTTCATTCTGTAAATGCCACTCTCTGTTACAGATACAGAATGAAACCCACACTCTCACACTGTAACTGAGACTGGCAGATACAGAATGAAACCCACACTCTCACACTGTAACAGAGACTGAGACTGTGAGAGTGTGGGTTTCATTCTGTACCTGTCAGTCTCTGTTATAGTGTGAGAGTGTGGATTTCATTTTCTGTATCATCAGTCTCTGTTACAGTGTGAGAGTGTGGGTTTCATTCTGTATTTGTCAGTCTCTGTTACAGTGTGAGAGTGTGGGTTTCATTCTGTATCTGTCAGTCTCTGTTACAGTGTGAGAGTGTGGGATCCATTCTGTATCTGTCAGTCTCTGTTACAGTGTGAGAGTGTGGGTTTCATTCTGTATCAGTCAGTCTCTGTTACAGTGTGAGAGTGTGGGCTTCATTCTGTATCTGTCAGTCTCTGTTACAGTGTGAGAGTGTGGGTTTCATTCTGTATCTGTCAGTCTCTGCTACAGTGTGAGACTGTGTCTTTCATTCTGTATCTGTCAGTTTCTGCTACGGTGCGAGAATGTGGGTTTCATTTTGTGTTTTTCTGTCTCTGTTCGAGCAGAAAGCGTGTCCTCTCCGTCCAGATACAGTGTGATACAGCTGATACCGTGTGAGCGAGCGTATAATTTTCTCCATCTTTCCCGCTCTTCCTCAAATCAATTAAATATACTCAATCTAGTAAACAAAGAAGTAAAACAGATTCTGTATTCCCAGAACTGTTTGTTACGACAAGCGTCTTCTGAAAGCGTTTATGTTAAACCTGTGAGATGGACAGTACATTTCTGAATGATGACGTGTTACGCCCTGTGTAATAGAGTCATATGGCAAAAATGGAGCGTTGGTGTTCGACGAAATGAAGTTCGGCCCAACTTCGTTGCTCAACCCCAGAGGCCCAAGTGAACAGCGCCTGATCTGAAACTTTCTATGGCTTGGCAACGCAACTGCTTATATGTTGAATGAAAATAAACAGAGTATTAAAATATATTAATTTTAGTAAATAACTGTATAAGTACGTTCAGAATTTGATAGGAACAGACCTCTGGCAAGTAAGCAGGGAGAAGCCAGATTAAATGGCGTGGGGAGGAAAAAGCAGTAGTTAAATGCGTATAAAAGAAAAATCGTTGGAGCGGTAGCAATCTGGAAAGGGAGGACAGAGGAGCACAGGGAAAACAGAGCAGGACGGGGACGACGTGTGAGGTGATAGGCCGATGGGAATAAACATGAGGACATAACGGTGAATAGAAGTAGAGGGGTGGAGGGATGTTTTTAACCGACTTAAAGACATCAGGTTGTTGCTCCTACGTCAGGAGTTTATCCTCACCGTGGCACAAGAATAAGCGATGGACAGAAAATATCGGGTCGGGATTGGGAAGCAGAATTTAAATGTTTGGACACCAGAAAGTTCCGCCTTTCGCCGCTGGAGCGTTGGTGTTCAAAGAAATGAAGCCCAGTTCATCACGGGCCTCACCAGCGTGGAGAAGGCTGCAACAGATCAGGAGAAGTGTTAACTCGCCTTGAAGACCTGTCCGGGGGAGCTGAATAGGAGGAGGTGAATGGCAGGTGTAGTCGGCTGGCCGCTTTCAGGGAAAAGTACCGTGAGTGAGATCAGTCGAGAGGGAGAGATGACAAAGGGAAATCACTCCCGAACGATCCCTCCCCAAAGCGGAGTGATGGGTATGGGAGGTAGTGGTTTGTTTCTTTGAGCTACCGCTTTTAAAATATGGTCGGCCTATCCGCGCTCACCTACTCTCCCGCCGCCTTAACAGCGACAGTGTTCCCCTTGTCCATATCTACCACACAATGTCACCCAGAATTCAACATATTCTACACTGCAAATTCCACCATCATACAAAGAAACTTATGTTTATCTCTCCCCACCCTCGACTCTCTGTTATCCGCACGGTTCAGGCGCCTTTTAATTCTGTCTGGGAAGCCTCCAACCTAAAGGCAGCTACAACAATTTGGAACTAGTTACTGTCATGAACACCAGGTTGTCATTGTTCTCACTATGTGATTTTGAGATGGTCATGTGTCTAATATTACATTAGTTTTACGGCTCCGAGTTGTGACACGGAAAGGAAAGGCTGCACCTGCTTGAAAAAATTCGGCTGCTTAAGGTATTGAAACCGAATGAACAGAGTGGCAGATGACAACAGATGAGAGTGTATCAGGGCAGCGTGAGTGTTAGGAAGTGTTGAAACAAGAGAGTCGTGTCCGTCCATGCAGGGAGAACCTGGAGCAACACGGATAATCAAAGGACAATATTCTGACCTCCTTCTTCAAAGTAGAGAGAAGGACGCTGGTCAGATGGACCCTCAGTATCGGATCTGTTTCCAAATGAGAGTGAGAGGGGAAATCAGCACCTCCTTCAGCTGCTGCCTGAACTTAGTCTGGCTGACGGCGTAAAGAGCGGTGTTCGTGCAGCAGCTCAGGAGTTGCAGCATGTAGCTCAGTTCGTTGAAAAATGAAGGTATCCTCAACCAATATGGGACGTCCACTGCATAAAGCATTCTGTTCCATATTGCCATCACCCCGTACAACGCCCATAACAGGATGAAATTTCCAGAGACGACCAACAGTAAAACGAGGGATTTTCTGCGGCTCTGCATCTCCGGGTCTCCGGAACTCTGACCACGGCTGGAAGCCCGGAGTCTGCCGCGGGCTCTACTGGACACTACAACGTTCGTGATGGTGAAAGCATTGAGCAGGATAACAACGAGGAATGGGATCACAGTCGAAAAGGCAATGCGACCGACATCAATTACTGACCAGAAGAATGACCCTAGTACTCCCCATCTCTGCATGCAAGGCCACTTTAGGTTAGAGGAAGCATATATATCTTGGACCATGAAGAACCAGAAAACGTTCTTTAAACAGCTCAGTGCAGTCACTGTACTCAGAACCACAGCGACCGTTCTCCCAGGGCAATAGTTAGCGTTCAGATCCTGGAAGCAAATGGCCACAAATCGATCAAAGGTGAAGGCGACCGTGAACCAAACAGAGCAATCTGTGGCGGCCTGCATTAAGAAGACGTGGGTTCTACACACGCGGACATAAAACAGGAAGGAGAACTCATCCGGAAAAGCCTTCGGTATTTTCATCAATATAACGTCCAGGAAAACGACCGCTAGGTCAGCCGCCGACATGGCCATCAGATAGCGGGTGACTGTTTTAGAAAGTCCGCACCTTCCCCGTGATAGTATGACAATCGTCAGCACGTTCACTGTGAAAAGCAGATGTACAGAAATTATACATCAGATTGAGAGCATCATTATAAAATTTGCTAAGGACAAAATCAAATACTTGTACGATTCAGAGGTAGCCGAATGATTCGCTGATTGGGGACGGGTTTTGTGTCAGTCAGGAATTTATATTCAATACGAATGCTAATTAGTGAATCTGATGTCACCAACTGTACAGAAGACGCTTTGAAATCCTGTATCCGAGTGAGGACAAAAATGAGCGAATGTCATTTGCATCATTTCTCTCCCCAAATAAAATATGTAATCTGAGAGAAGCAGCAAATATTAAGTTCAACAATGAGCCCAATTCAGTCGAACAAATCGAGCTGACATTTGTCCCGGTTCAGTGCAGTATCACCGATCTCTGTACATCATTGGAAACAAAGTCAATAATGCAGAAGATGTCCGTTCTGATCGAATACCGTGACTGCATGCAATATGGAATTAAGTTCAATAAAACTCATAGCATTTCAGCTGGTCGCGGTGCGGGGAAACGCCGTAGCCTTAAAATCCTGCATTGCTTTTGCTCCTGCGTTATCAAATCAGGAATTTCACAAAAAGGCACTGATCTGATCAGTAAGTGACCATTCACCGGTCCCTTTGTGTTTCGGGAAGTGTTTCGGGTGCATCGAGAAGGTGAAAACAGAAGAGTACTGCGGTCTGATGTTTTAGCTGGGAGTAATGCTGAGAAACACCCTGATACAGATGCTGTGGAAACTGTCGGACGCTCATTTAGCGCATCCGCCATTAGACCACAGGTGGAGAATATTTGGAGATGGGTGGAAAGCATTGATACCCAATGAACACACGGGTGCACAGTGAGAGTGTGAGAAGGCTGCATGGACTCGAAACTGGCGGCATAAACAAAAGCAAGAGTGTTTAGGTCACCCCGAAGTGTAAAATAAAATAATCAGGTGGAGGTACAGTGGAGAGAGGAGAGCAATGTGACCAATAGTAAGTCAGGTGCAGTTAGATTCAACGTGCAGTGAACGCATTGTGAATGGCTGGGGTGGTCAATTTCAATTTCCTCAAAGCCACCGGGTCAAGGCAAGAAGCTGTCTTGACAACATTAGTGAACCAACAAGAACGAACTTTAATGGGGATGGATACAGATTACGTAGAAACTTCACACACTGAATAGATGGTCTTCAAGTTTTTAGTAATTCTAAAGCCACTGATTTTCAGTCTCGCCCATTGTCCTCTTGCATTCAGTTGCAGAACAGCCCCTAATGTCCCAAACTCTCTAAAGCCCCACACCACCCACTCGGGACGGATAGAGCTGTTATTTCTCTGTCATATTATTTCTTTCGTTAAGGTCATTAATCTGTGTACACTAGTCTTTCTGATTTGTTCCACATTTACTCTTTCTGCGTATAGAAAATGTTCGACTGTCTGTCAGAGGTGCAGATGCCATATACTGTGTGTTGGTTAACCCTAACATAGTTTGCAAACTGCGTTTTGGACTAAACAACCATAGAAATGCAGAAGGTACTATTTTTTTTCTTCTTCAAGAATCACTATTTGGCCGCGCTGAATACATTGTGTGCCAGACCGGCCTTTAGCGAGAGAGTCAGATATGGTCCAAGTCTTCGTGAGGGGCAGAGCCTGAGGTGCAGCACAGTTAATGATTAGAGATTCAGTAGGGAGACAGAGTGCAGATGAGACTTCTCTCCCTCTACTAAGCCAGGAATTGAATAGGTAATTATGGGTTCATCATGCCCGGTGACAGAGAGAATCAAAGTCTTTATCAGCCGAAGAACTTTGATTCTACAGAGGAGGCGCTGATCTGTGGTGTTTACTTTGAATGTTGAGTAATGGAGAGGACACAGGCTTTCACTGTGCTCAGAGTCAAAAACAAACAGGCGAATGAAAATGTCCATTGCAGCCGCCGTATCATATTTATGGAAGTTTGGTGCAGCGGGCAGGGACAGATTTTGGAATCGGCGCAAATTTAAGTTTACATTCCCGATAGGTAAACAGCAACACAAGGAAAGAGATCTTTGAAAATCCGCGGTGGTTGGTGCAGTCTACACGATGCACTGGAACAACTCAACAAGGCTCATGGACAACTTCCTAACCTACGACTGCAACCATCTAGAAGTTCAGGAGCAGCAAAGCATGGCGATTCCGCTGCCTGGACATTTCCCTCTAAAATACGCCATTGTAACGCGGAAAGGAATATCGCAATTCCATTACAGTCTCTGAGTCAAGACCCTGGTTCTGTCCCCCCAACAGCCATGTGGGATACCCAGTCCTCAAGTACATCAGCTGTTCCATAAGACAACTAACACATCCGTTCGCAAAGACAGGCGGAGATGGACAATACAATGCTAGGTCAGCTTGAGAAATTCACGGCTCTTGAGCAAGTAAAACAGAAATTGAATATCGGGATTTGACAGCATCCCTAACTATCGGAAAATAGAATAAGTCGTCAGTCGGACCGGGCGTTTTCAACCTTTACCGAATATAAACGTGGAGTTACGAATATATATCAAGCAAACAAAAAGGACAGACTGTATTTGTGGGTAACATGGGGAGCAGTGGACGTGACATGCGTGTTGTGTGCGATAACAAAACTATGGTATAGCTACCTCTAGAAATAGTTTCAGCATCAGAACTCGACTTACCAGAGATGGCAACAACAGCAAGAATTGGGTAGTAAATCGGAGCAAAGTTCCAGAGCGCGATTTGGATCCGCTGTGATAATGTCAGTTCATCTGAATGAGTTTTGAAGTGAGCATCCCCATTGAAACGTTCTGATCCATTGGTGTAACTTTCCACTGAACTGATCCCAGATTCAGACCCGGTCCTGAACTGTCCCACTCCACTCTCCAGAGCTTGTGCGTCGGAACTCCGATTCCCGGGTCTGTTGAACAATGTCATTACCGGAGGCGATGCTCGTACTGACAATCATTGGAGGCAAACCCTATTTGTAATACAGAAGCACGCTCCAATGACTTAATCAGACCTCATGGGTGTTCACTTAATTAAACCCAGTGGATGAACAGGTGCAGTTAACCCCTACATTGACAGTGAAATAAAGTGGCAAGGATAGAGTGGAGGGAACAATATGAAAGGATCGGGGTTTAAACTTATTTGTCATGAGCTTGCAGTAGAGAAACTATCACCGAACATTTCCTCCAGACGGCTGGCACATTAGACAGCTGATTGTTTGTTTGTTTGTTTATTTTTTAAGTACACGGTCTGTTGTTCACTTGAATGAGCGAACGGTGATAAACTTTCTAAGTCTCAAAGACAGGATTAAAACCTCAACTATCCAAACGTGGAAACCGATAAAAAAAGACAAGTTATAAAACAAGAAAGCTTAGAAACCACAAGGACCCTGTGAAATTTCGATGTCGAAACATGATAGAGCGTATGGCGGATAGTGATGCTCCACCAAGAATATTGCAATCTCCGGTTATACTTTATCTTGTACACTCGGATCTATACTCAGCATCATCCCCCACCACACTACGCTCGCTTTCCATAAATTAGAATTCCATGTAATGACTCCTTTAATCACTGAGCGAGGGACAAGTAACCATTTCTTCTCAATTACTTTGCACCGACAGAAGCTTCTGATGATATTTCTCCCCCACCCCCACCGAATCCGCATTATTTGCAATGATGAGAAAATCTGCAGATGCTGGATATCCAAGCAACACACGCAAAATCTGGCGGAACAGCAGAACAGGCAGCATCTATGGAAAAGTGTGTATAGTGGATGGTTCACGTTGAGGCCATTCATTAGTACTAGCAATAGAAAATTGAAGTCCTACAACCGCCGTCTCAAGAACAACTTCTTCACTTTAGACCAGCAGAGTGAAGCTCCGCACGACATTCCTCCAGTTTCCGACAGTCGGCAGTGTAAATCGACGTTGATTGGATGAGCAAAAGTCGAGTTCACCAAGGGGATAACAGTTATGATCATCTAAATCCGAAGAAGAACAAAGATGAGCAAATAAAAAGACTCAAATTTAACGGGGAGAGAAACCCTGTCCGCCACGGAGTTAACCCCAGTGAACTGTACACCCGGATGTCTTCTACTCCATATTCTTTTCGCGGACAATTATAAGATTCATCTCGAAAACTCGGCTCCCTATCTCTGCAGTGCCTTGAATGTCTCCTGGTAAAATGAAATATCTTTATTGTCATTGCATAGTACAATTTGTCACGCACCGATACAGCGGAAATGAATTTGCAGCTCTCGTACTCAATGCTATAAAACAACAAATAAAATAAATAAACAATAAATTTAAAAAAGTAAACAGCCAGTACAATCAATGTCCAGCAGTACAAAAACACAACTCAGATGATAAATACTGATTGTTTTCTCTCAACTTTTTCGGTTGGCTTACTATCCAGATATAAAACTGTTTGCATAAATACTCCGCTTTCGCATAATTCTGCTTCGAGTTTCCATGCCTCTCCTCGCTTGCTCGCTTGCCTCTACTTGCTTTAATGTAGTTGCAGGGCACTGTGCTGTCGTGCTCGCTTATCTGCCTCGTATTTCATAATCCGAATTCTCACCACAAATCTCTACCGGGTAAAAATGCAGGAATAAGGGGTTTCACAGTTCAAAGTATCTCAGTGCTTAAAAAGATGAGGCAGTAGTTGAAATAGATCCGCTAAAAAGTTGGAAGTAAATACATTTAATTTCAGCAACTTGGTCCGAGATCGTGCTGAGTAGAGATGCCTGCCTGTTTGCTGGAATAATAGAGACATAAAACGCTGCGCTAAAAATCGACCCTACGGCTCAACTAATGGTGCTGAAGCATTATTCTGCCGTGTCCCGTTGACCCGGAACCGGACCATTCCTGTCCATAACCTTCCCATCCATGTATTGGTACACGTTGAAGTAGAATCTCAGCCCTCCTGTAACTCATTGCACACTCCCACAACCATCGAGAGAAGAACTTCCCCTTGATGTCCCCTTAAACATTACAGCTTTCACATTTAGCCTCACGTAAATTCAGTGTAAAGAAAGCCTGCTTGCGTTGACCCCATCTATATCCTTCATAAATGTACAGTATATATCTTACTCAAATCTCCCCTCATTCTCCTACACTGTGGGGAATATATTCACAACTTATTAAACTTATCCCTTAAGCGGCAGAGTCAAGTTCCAGCACATTCCGGCAATGTTTTTTTCTGCACACCATTGTATGCCTGTGTCTTCTGTAGGTAGTAGTACCATCTTGTTCCCTTGGTGTCACGTGGCTCGGCGCCGTGTCCACGGGGGCATTAGACGAGGACTGGACGCTCGGGGCCTTATGACAACATGTCGTATGAGAGCAGTTGCTGTGTATCAGAAATCCTGGTTATGTGAACACTAACGTCCGGTAGAACAACTCTGAAAAGTATTGACTGCGGCCGGGATTACCCATCTTCTAAAAACACTGCCCAGAGGAAGGTGATGGCAAACGATTACTGCACAAAAAATGCCGCAAACTATTATGGTCATGGAAAGGGTATGACCGCTTAAGTCTGATAGGCACCAATCGCATCCAGCAGCACGTGGTCGCGGAACTCTTATTGAAATGCACTCGCATTCTCTGAGGTTCACACTCCCTAATACTGGCCAAACTGGTGTGGTCTTCGCCATTCCCAGTCTCCAACTTCGCTCTATTTCGTAGTAATGTGCTTTGTGTGTGTGTATGATCCTGAACTGCTCGCCGCTCCAATCATTTCATCTGTGGTGCCGAGGACTGTGGCCACAAATGACTTAGGATTTTATTTTTTATCTCAATAATATCCTGCTATCTGTCGAGAATGATGTTAATTTGAGCCATTTTCATTCGTAAAACCACTGAAATAATTTAATATAATTTACATAGAGATACTACGCAGAATAGACCCTTCCAAACCCCTGAGCCGCGCCTCCAGCAATCCATTGATTTAACACGGTATAGTTTACAACGAAACATTATCCTCATAAAAGGCACATCTTTGGACTGTGGTAGGAAACTGGATCAATCGGAGTAAACCCACGCATTCACAGAAGATTCTGACGAACCGAGTTGTAACGGAATGGCGCTAGTCGCTACCCTGAAACATTTCACCATTCACACAGCCTCTCCCACGATCAGTGGAATGCAGATTGCTTGCATTTACCACATCTCTACCCTCTTTGAATTTCTATATCTCCACCAAATCTTCTGCCATTCTCCTGCGTTTTCAAGAATGTACCCATTCCCTGTAGGTCAGGTCCTCAGGTCCCGGTAACAATCCTGTAACTATTTTCTTTACTCTTTCAATCCTACTGCAATGTCGTTTGTAGGCAGGTGGCCAGAACTGCACACAATACTCCATATTAGACCTCAACGACATCTTTGATGTATGAAGGGCAATCTGCCAAATGATCATGTTATCTCCTTACGACTTTCAAGCGAATATGGTTCAGTGATCCTACATTCTACGGCACTCCTCAATGCCCTGCCGTTTAGTAAGTGTGTGTGTGTGTGTGTGTGTGTGTGTGTGTGTGTGTGTGTGTGTGTGTGCGCGCGCGCGCCCGCGCATTAACGAAAGTATTCAATGTAATTACAAATGGAGCCGGGGTGTGCCGCAGCATGTAAAATGCAACTACGTAGTTTCAAAGATCATATTAGATGTTAATCACGGTCTTTCCCCGAGAGAAGGAGAGGGAGACTGAGATAAACAGAGAGAGAGACAGAGACAGATAGATGGGGGAGAGCTTCTGTCTACTTCTTCCTGTGTTACATGTCGAATGATGGGTGCTTGTTGATTATAGAGGGTGGTAAAAGAGAGAGAGGGGGATAGAGAGAGAGGGGGCGAGAGAGAGAGAGAGAGAGAGAGAGAGAGAGATGAATACATGAATTTGAGATAAAGTCGGAATGACGTCGAAAAATAAAACAGAAGTCCTACATTGAGTAAAATGCGGGAAGCTTGGAAGAAGTGGTTCACTGTGAAACATGACGAATTTAGTTTGTGATGTACAGTAGGATATATAAATATGTGGTATATCATAAAATACCCCAGAAGTCAGTTTAAACATAGTAACTCTATGGAAAATACTTTATACGTTATACTTTACTGTCACGAAACAATTGATGTTAGAGAGTACAATCATCACAGTGATATTTATTTCTTTGCTTCGCGCTCCCTGGAGTACAAGTCGAAGTAAATACAATAAAATTTTAAATTATCAATCGTAATTAGAAAATAGAAAATGGAAAGTAAGATAGTGCAAGTCAGGTCCGGATATTTTGAAGGTACGGCCCAGATCCCGGTCAGGATCCATTCAGCAGTCTTATCACAGTTGGAAAGAATCTGATCCCATATCTGGTCGAACGAATCTTCATGCTCCTGCACCTTCTCCCGGAGGGAAGTGGGACAGAAAATGTGTTGGCTGGGTGGGTCATGTCCTTGATAATCCTGGCAGCACTGCTCCGGCAGCGTGTGGTGTAAAGTGTGGTGAGGTGTAAATGACAGCAGCATCGAATATCATGTAAATTTAGACTGATCTTAAATGTGTTTAAAAATGTATCTGACATTTACGGTATACATTTCACACAGACAAACTTTAAACACACCCGCCCAGCATTGCGGGAGAAGCATTTCACACTTCAAACCAACAAGTGACCAACTGCATTAACGATTTGTTCAGTTTAATATCCGCACGAAATCATTGAGAATTTGATGTAACCGCCGGCTGCAACTCTCCAGTTCACCACTTCTCTCAGCATTATGAAGGGATCATTTTCTCCGTAAATGCCAGGGAAGTCTCGACCCATACGCTGCATTTTCCTCGTGAGCCCGCACTGTTTACATATCTACACACTGCCATTTGTTACCCAAACAAGGAACAAATTCCGCATGAATTGAGCTGAGAAATTCTCAGTTCAGGTGGACTGTATGCCCAAGCTTCAATAAATAAAAAGAAAGAAAGAAAAAAAGATGCGAGAAGAATTTATGTGATCAAATGGCTTCTTCCGGAGTTCGGACACTCCCGGAACATAGGACAGTCCATCACATGAACTTCCGGCCCATGATATCGGTGCCTTCCATGATGCCAAATACAACCAATCCGTGCAGTCCATCTGCTTCGTTTCATGTACCTCCCGAAAAGCAACCGAATGTCGCTGTCACATTCGGTCTCGTGCATTTGTCCAACTTGATTCTTTTAAACGTATCCCCTCTCATCAATGACCGTGTCCTCGACAATTTGTCATTTCGAACACGAGAAATTTATTCTGGTGGCCGACGGTAATTTGCTTTCCTGATTTTGTAACCTTCAGTCAGGTCCAAGGGAAAATAATTAGTTAATCTAAACCTTCATTTGCCGGCACGCAGTGGTAGTCTTCACTGCTTCTAAACGTTTGCCAGATTCTACCCTTCCCAAACTACAGTAATTCCGAATGGCAGTCACCGACGGTTTGAATAAACTTTTTTCCTCCTGTGCTTCACAATAAACCAAAGCGTTGACACACCTGTTGTTGGAACAGATTGCTCCCGCTTGAACCCATTTATGCTTCTCATCATTTGAATTACACTGTTACGTCTGTTCAGATTGTTCTACGTCCCAGAAATGAAACACTGCCTTTTCAAAGGCTCCTCATTGGTGAAATATTAGATCCCACGTAATATTCACCCATGTCCCACTTCTGGACATTCATGTAGTGCAATCACATCTGTATCAAACTGTGACCATCAGAACTACACATTTTATAGCATACGTGAAACCACTTACTGTATGTTTCATAACGCAGGCAACACAACTTCGCTACTTTCATAAAGTGGGTGATAATGCTAAGTAACCTTTTTGAATTATTCACCTTTAACTGAAACTACAGACGTGCAGAAATATTCAATAGGTTCGTCTTTATCCTAGGTGGAAGAAGATCGAATGGTAACATGATCGAGACTTATTAATTCACAAGAGGTGCAGTAGGGTTAGACAGCTAAAGTGATTCTCCTGTAATAAAGGGAGCAGAGAAAGAGTTTAAAATATATGACAGCAGAAAAATCGCAGACTCGTCACTGAGTTTCTATTTGGGTTCACTGATATACGGTCGGACAGATGTATTAAAAACGGAATGCAATAGACGAGTCTGTCAGAAATGGAGGTGTGATGCTTCTGCAGTCAGATAGCAATAGGAAATATACAACATATGAATGAGGCCTAGCAAAGTGTCATACACAGTTGAAAGCACCGGTCTTTATATCACAGATTGTAAGGGCAAGTTTATAATTCTCTCTCCCTCTCTCCTGCACTCTCTCCCAGTTTCTCATTCCCTCTACTGATTTTTCTCTCATAGTCTTCTCCTCCTTCTCTGTCTCCCCGGCTTTTCTCTCGCATTTATCTCCCCCTTCTTTCTCTCTTCAGACTCCCGGACACCTGTCTCTCCATATCCCCCGATCTCTTTCTCCTCCCTCCTGTCTTTTACAGTCTCTGCCCCCCCCCCCCCCGCCTCCAGTTTCTCTCCAACTCCGGTTCGTTAGCCCAACCCCGAACTCTATCCCACATTCACGCTCCCTTCCCAACCCCATACGTCTGCGCTCCTCTGAGCTCTCTATCGGCCATTCTCTTTCTCCTACATTCACTTTCTAGAACCTGAGGCTCTCTTTCTCAGATTAAACTCTCCCCTCCCTTCTCTTGCTCCCTGACCCGGTTTAACTCTTTTCCTCAGTGTCTTTCTTCCTCCGGGCCATCCCACTCGCGGTTTCTCCCCACTCCAAATCTCTCTACTGCAGATCGTTCTCCTCACCGCGGTCGCACTTTTCATCCAAGAACACATCACACTACTGGGCTCTCTATAATCCAACCACCCCGCGGAATCTCTACAGAGGGCTCCCTCCCTGTCTCATTCTCCACACCAAATGCCAAGTCTCATTCTCCCAAGTCTTCCACACTCTGTTACAGATTGTTTCTCTCCCGTCTCTTTCTGTCCAGTTCCTTCCCCTCTCCACGCACACTCTCTCTACGCCGTCTCCTGTCCGGTCCCATACTCTCTTCACTTCCAGACCTACCTGTCCCCGAACGTCTCTCTTTGACCAATCTCTCTCGCCCTCTCTCTCCCCTCGTCCCCGTCTCTTTCTTTCGCTGTCTCTTCCCTCGTCTACATTCTCTCCCATGTCTCTCTCCCTCCACCTCTCTCCCACCGTTTCTCTTACTTCGATTCTCTCTCCACCATCTGTCAACGCATCACTTTTATCTCCGTTCCCTCCCCCCCCCCGCTGTCTCTGAAATTTTACCAGCTTTCACATAAAAACTAAAATTATAATGAACATGCGATTGTACTGGAGTGAATGCAGAGGATGCAGTTTGCTCGGATGGAAATTTATTACAAATCAGGAAACGACGTTCCTTTCTTGAAGCAGACTATGAAATGGGAATTTCCATAGAAACCTGTGCAATTATGAATAGCATGCACGAGTTCTGTAGTGCTAACACATCTCATTAACAGATTTATATAATATCAAGAACATGTAATGGTTACTGTAAGTTCCTGTAGATTATTTGACTTTCCTTTTCATTTCATCGTCTGCAAAAGTCTAAGGAAACGAATGGAATTAATTTCTACTGTTCAGGTGTTGAATATGTTGAGTGGGGATATGATGCTGCAGAATTAAAAACAAATACAAAAGCGGGAATGTTTAAAAGCGGCCGAAGAATCTATTCCTGTGCGGTGTCTCTCTCGGGCTCTAAGCCTGTTTTATTATCGCCGCTTCTACGTTCTCATAAAACGGCAGGTTCTGTTGTGTGAAGATAGAAAATACTAATACCTTGTCTTGCTGGAATTAGATATTGTGTTTATTAATTAGTTGAATTATTGACGACAACGGATATTTCGCTGCGCTGATGAACTGCTCTCTGAACTTGGACTGAATTGAACGTGTTTGTGCAGCAACTTTATATCATCAGCATGTATCCGGTGTGTTGAAATATGTACTCCGAGTCATTGTAATTATTTTGATCTAGCCCGGCAATGGGATGGTAAAGAAATTCGGCAACATATACTGACCAGAGGATGATGTAGCTTCCGGAGATGGTGAGAAGTAAAATCACAGACCTCCTCCTGCTCTCCATCTCCAGGTCACTGCGGCTCTCCGTCTTGCTTAGACCCTTCAACGTCTTACGGACGCGACTATTCACTATAATGTGTCTGACTGTCAGAGCGTTAAACAGCAGTATTAAAACAAATGGCAGTAACGGCGTGATAACGACGAAATACGATCGATATCCTACCCACCCAGCTTCAGTATAGGAGCTCGGTTTTGGAAAACACTCCCAGGGTTTATTGTCAATCACTTTCGCAGGCTTGCTAACAAAGAAGTAAGGCACATTTTTACAAAAGAGCAGAACACCACTAGTTGTCAGAACCACAGCCGCAGTTTTCCCGGTGCAACATTTTGCTTTTAGCTTCTGGCAACAAAAAGCGACAAACCAATCAAACGTGAAAGTGACAATGAACCAGACAGACATTTATGTGGCTGTCTCTTTCAGGAGGAAGATCATACTGCATATTGGAGTGACGTCCAGGAATGTCCCGGGAAAGTAGTAATAACTGACCCGCCACGGAATGATCTCAAAGACGATAGATGCAGATCCGCCGTAGCCATGGCCACCAAGTATCGAGTGGTACAGATGGAGAGACCACACTTCTCGCGGGACAAGATCACAATCGCCACTAAACTCACTGGGAGAAAAAAAAGAAAGAATGCGTGAATTTATTTCTCGCCACTAGCTGTGTCTGAAGGCAGGGATTAACTGGAAATTCAGAACAGTCGAACTTTAAGTATATGGTAGTTCATTTCTGGAAGTTTAAACAGTTTAAATTGGGCGTGGCAGACACCACAAACGAGTTCATGCTTGGTGAAAGGGTATTGTACTCGGTACTGGAAGAGGAGTAACGTTTGGGAAGGAACATTTTCAATTGATCGTCGAGGGCATTTGGAGAATTCAACTTAAATCTTCCAGCATTGGTTTGTTTCTTTTTTTTTCCCCCCATGTGTAGTCTGGGCACTTTAGCAACTTTCTTAGCGATGCTGACTGCCGCGTTCCCGTTACCAATCTTCTGGCACTATCCCCATACGGCGAAGCCCTGCTCCCTCCGGCTCTGCCCATTCACAGAACGGAAAGTTGAAGGCAAATTAATTGCCCCGGTTCGCATGTCTTTGTCTCCGCCTCGACTCCCGGCTTGTCCCGCGCCCACAGGAGACCCGTTTGCCTCGCTTATTTTAAATTCTGCAACTACTGGTGATCGGGGTTCTTTCACGGAATGTTTTCGTATCCGATCAGAAATTTCTAATTTTCACTTTTAATCGTTTTTTCTGACCCGCTGAATGTTTCAGGAATCTTGTGCGCCCTTGCTTATTCCACCCAACGTCCAAAGAAAAGATAATGTAGGTACTTGTAAACATCTGATTTTTTAGCGTTTGCTGCAAATTACTGCAGCATTATTCCAAATGCTTCGACGTTCATGGACCCACAGCGGCCTTTTGCATGAGCCTTACCCCGTCTGGCTCTAACGGGCACTGATGGGTTTCCTCCTAACCCATGGACGTACGTAGCAAGCTATCTAGCCTTCTGGTTGAGAGCACTACCTGAGAGAATTCCAGATCTAAACGAGATAGTTATTTCGATTCACTATAAAGAAGACTTTGGAGAGCATCACTGGGCCGAAAGGGCTGTTAATGTCAAAAAAGTTCTAATATTCTCTTCAATATCACTGACGAGTCGATTCCCGTCATGATTCCTCTTCAGATTTGCAGCAATATCTTAAAATCTGAATGTAAAGCCTGTCGCGTTATTGGTGCAACTCCAAGTAGCCCGTAAAGGTGACGAGTGCGCTGGATTATTGGCGTTTACTTCGACAAGTGACCAGGCATTGATAAATCACAAATACCTGCCATGAGTCCATCTCCCTGATCTTCTACTCTTCATCACTTTCACCTGCCGGGATATTTTCAGCCAACTCGGTTTTGACACGGCAAACACGTGGAAATCTGCAGCTGCGGAAAATTCAAGCAAGACACTCAAAATTCTGGTGGAGCGCAGAGGGCCAGGCAGCATCTATCGGAAGAAGCACTGCCGACGTTTCGGGCCGAGACCCTTCGTCAGTTATAGATGCTGCCCGCTGCGTTCCACCGGCATTTTGTGTGTGTTGCTCCGTTTTATCACAATGTCGGCTCCTCTCTCACTGATGCAACCCCATCAGAACACTGTTGATAACTGAATCAATCCAAATACCGCTCACACAGAAAAGCAGTTGTTAGTTTGCCTCTGTTCGTACCAGGAAACCAATAATGGCAATGATCAAATAATATATCTTTCCCACAAGGTCCAATGCTTCAAATATTCTGTGTGAGATCCAGCCTGTCTTCCGGCTACCTATAATCCAGACGAAGGAACTCTGATCTGATAAATCTCGATGGTCATTCATTTATACTTGACCCACCATGCTGAATATCCAATACTGCACAAGGATGACGTGTCTTCCAACATCTGGGGTAAGAAATAATCATGATGTTACTGAAATATAATCCCAGCTGTGATGAGGAAGATTGACAAGAAGTTGCAAAATCTCAAATAAGAAGAAATGACGATTTGAGAATTCAGTGAATGCTGTTACTCAATACTCTTAGGCTCACCTCTCGGTTTCAGAATTATTATTCATGGTCCTGTCAATTCCGAGATTCCATAGACTTTGTTATGATAGACCAATGAGCTAACGCCATTCAGCTGCTTTGTTTCATTCTGGGAATGTTCTCTGTTATAGAGCTTGCAACAGAAATCCCTGGCAATCCCTGGCAAGTCATTCCAGGCACTTACAACCCTCTGTGTAAAAGAAAATACCCCTCATGTCTCCCATAAACTGCTCCCCCTTAGCTTAATTGTGTAGGTAGGCCCTCTGGTGCTTACTATCTGTGCCGTGGGAAACAGGTACTGGATAGAGCCTTATCTATACCTCTCATAATCATGTAGATCTCCAATAAAGAGCCCTCTCATCCTTCTATTCTCCAAAGAAAAAAGTCCCAGCTCTGCTAACAATGCCTCAAAACACTTGTTTTCCCATCCAGACAATTTCCCTGTAAATCTCCTCTGCACCGTCTCCATAACTTCCACATCCTTCCTATAATGAGTTGACCAGAATGGAATACAATACCCTAAGTGTAGTCTCACCAAAGTTTAGTAGATTTGCAACATGACCTCTCTACTCTTGAACTCAATCCCCGTATTAAAGAAGCCTAGCATCCCCTAGGCCTTCTTAACCGTTATATTAATCTGTGCAGCGACCGTGAGGGACGTATGGATTTGAACCCCAATGTCCCTCTGTTCATCCACACACTTAAGTAACTGACCATTAACCCTGTACTCAGCCTTCTGGTTTATCCTTCTAAAATGGATCACCGCACAGTTAATCAGATTGAACTCCATCTGCCACTATTCTGGCCAACGCTGCAATCTGTACATACCCTCTTGTAACCTTCGACAACCTACAGCTCCATCCACAACTCCTCCAATCATCGTCTCATCCGCAAACTTACAGATCCATCCTCCTGCGTCTTCATCCAGGTCATTTATAAACATCATGAACAGCAGGGGTCCCAGGACTGATCCTTGCAGCACTCCACTAGTCACCGACCTCCATGCAGAATACTTTCCTTCCACAACTAACGCCTGCTTTCCTCCAGTAACCATTTTTTTATCCAAACAGCAAGGATTCACTGATCCCATGCCTCATGACTTTCTGGATGAGTCTCTCGTGGGGGACCTTGTCAAATGCCTTGTTAGAATCGATGTAGACATCTACCGTCCTACCCTCATCAATTTATTTTTTTATCTCTTCAAAAAACTCAATTGGGCTCATGAGGCACTATGTTCCCTTCAGAAAGCCATGTTGACTATCCTTGAGTAGACTGTACTTCTGCAAATGCTCGTAGATCGTATCCTTAAGAATCCTTTCCAATGGTTTGCAGACCACCGACGTAAGACTCACCGGGCTATAGAAGGTCTCACCAGGTTTCTCTGTTACCTTTTTAACAAGGAAACTACATTAGCCGTTTTCCAATCCTCCGGCACCTCCCCTGCAGCCAAAGAGGAATCAAAGATCATAGCTGCTGCTCCAGCGATCTCTTCTCTCACTTGGCACAGCAACCAGGGGTATATCTCGTCCAGACCTGGGGATTTGTGGTTTTTAAGAAAATCCAACACCTTCTTCCTTAATCTCCACATTCTCCAGCACACAGGCCTATTCTATTTCGACCTCACCCTGATCAAGATCCTTTTCACTTATGAACACTGAAGCAAAGTATCCATTTATTACCGTCCCAACCGCCTGCGCTTCCTGGTACATGTTGACCTCCTTATCCTTTTGCGGCCCCATCTTCATTCTTGTCATCGTTGCTCTTCACATACGCATAGAACACCTTGGGGTTTTCCTTAATCCGAGATGCCAAGGCCTTCTTATGCCGCCTTCAAGCTCTCCTAAATCCTTTCTTAAGCTCCTTCCTCGCTAACCTATATTTCTCATGAGCCTCTCCTGCTTCCTGCTTCTTATATCTAACATATGCTTTCTTCTTTCGCTTGACGAGTTGCCTCATGTGTTTTCTCAGCCACGGTTCCGTTTTCCTACCACTTTTTCCTTGCCTCAGTGCGACAAACCTATCCTGAACCCAGCGCAGGTGTTCCCTAAACCTCCTTCACGTTACTTATGTGCTTTCACCTTTGAACATCTGTTTCCAATTTACTCCTGCTAGTTCCTGCCTCATCCCTTCAGTTAGCCATTCCCCAGTTAAACACTTTCCCATTGCCTGTTTATCCTTTTCCGTAGCAATACTGAAGCTAAGGGAGTTGAGGTCACTCTCAACAAAATGCTCTGCCACCTGATCAGGTTCATTACCTAGAACTAGATCCAGTATGGCTTCTCATCTCATCGGCCGGTCCACATACTGTATCAGGAATCCTTCTTGAACACACCTGACAAATTCAGCCCCTTGCAGTCAGGTGGTGTCAGTCAATATGAGGGAAGGTGAAATCACCAATAACTACAACCCTGTATTTCCTTCACCATTCTAAAATCTGTCTTCTTATCTCCTCCTCGGTGTCCCGAGGGCTCCTTGGGGGCATATAGACTACTCCCAGCACACGTGATTGTTCTCTTCCTTTTTCTGACTTCCACCCACACCGACTCAATGGATACGCCCTCTGCAGCATCCTCCCTTTTCTATAGACGTGAAACTTTCCCTGACCAGTACTGCTACTCCCCCCCCCCCACCTTTCTACCTCCCATCCTATTCCTTTTAAAACACCTCAACCTCGGTACCTCCATCAGCCAATGCTGTCCTTCCTCCAGCCAGGTTTCAGTAACGGCCAGTGTCATAACTCCACATACTGATCCATGCTCGAAGTTCATGCATTTTATTCCTAATACTCTTAGCATTGAAATAGAAACATTTCAACCCCTCTGTGGCGACATTTATGTTTTATCTCCTGCCTGTCCTTCCTCACCAACTTAGAACACATAGCATCATGCCCTTGTCCTTGTATCCTAATCTCTGCACTCACATTCTGATTCCCACCCCCTGCCAAACAAGTTTAAACCCTCTCCAACAGCTCTAACAAACCTGGCAGCCAGGATATTGGTCCCTTTCCAGTTCATGTGCAGCCAGTCCACTGTGTACGGGTCAGACCTTTCCCGGAAGAGATCCCAATGTTCCAGAAATCTGAACCCATTTCCCCTGCACCAACTCTTCAGCCAACCATTCAACTGCCATGACTTCCCTCTCTGCCAGCAATCCTGAGGTTACCACCCTTGCTTTTTAACTTTTATATTAACTCTCTATATTCCTTCTTCAGGACCTCATCCCTACTCCTATCTATGTCATTGGTCCCCAATCGGACCACAGCTGACTGCTCACCCTCTTTCCCGAGAATACCGAGAACTCGATCCAAGAAATCACGGACCCTAGCACCAGGGAGGCAACACACCATCCAGGATTCTCGATCTTTCCCACAGAACCTTTTATCAGTCCCCCTAACTATCGAATCCCCAATCACTACTGCTCTCCTCTTTTCCCTCCTTCCTTTCTCAGCAAATGGGCCAGTCACTGTGCCAGAGACACGACCAGTACAACTTGTCCCTGGTAGGTCATCTCCATGAACAATATCCAAAACAGTAAATTTATTGTTGATGGGAACGGCCACTGGGGTGCTCTGCTCTCTCTGTCTATTCCCCCTCCCTCTCCGGACAGTCACCCAGTTAGTTACCTGTCTCCTGATTTTTAAGGGAAACTGTCTCCTTGAAACTTCTACCTATTACTGCCTCTGCCTCCCGAATGATCCGAAGTTCATCCAGCTCCAGTTTCCTAACTCGGTTTGACAAGAGCTGAAACTGGATGCTTCCCATGCTGGTATAGTCATCAGAGGCAACTGTGTTGTCCCTGACTCCTACATCCTACAATCGGAGCACTGGACTGCCCTACCTACTACCTCCATCACCAAGTCCTAAGTTAATTAAATTAATTAAAGAACCTTACCCGGCCTTACCCACTGGGAGCAAGTTCGTCCTCCGCCTCTGCTCGCCAAAACCTCTCGAATCAAAGCCTCAAAGCTGCACTGCTGCTCTGGCCCCACTCATTCACTGGCCACTCTACTTGATCTACCCCTCTTTTTATTTGTTTGTTGAGCTATTCAATTTACGATTACCCAATCAGACTGCTTGGTCACCTGCCCTCGATTGCCCAGTCAGCTGCTTTCTGCTGAGTCTGAACTATTCAAATCTTTTCATTATTATTGTCCAAAATAACAAGAGTACATCGAAGTAAATAATACTTACGATGTGTAAAGGAAAAAAAAAACATTGTTTTAAAGATTGAAAAATATGGTGACACAAAAAAAAGAAAAGAAAAGAAAAACACTAAAGCAGAGAAAAGTGAGGAAAAAACATATTAAGCGTTCAACTCCGGAGTCATGCGCCATGCAAAAAGCTTCTGAAGATAACCAGCAAACCGCCAGCAAGAAAAAAAATACAATTAGATCATGGAGAAAATTATCAATTAACTTCAATGGTAATAATGAGCAAATGAAACCCTTCTTTTATCAAAATCAAACACAGGTTCAAAGGCTCGACTTCTAATTTTCTCCAAACTAAGACGTAGCATCGCTTGAGAGAACCATTGTAACAGAGTAAGAGCCGACATACCTTTCCACTTCAACAGAATGGCTCTCCTAACTATCATTGTAACAAAGGCAATAACATTTTTGTCAGACAAAGAAATAGCTTGGATATTTTAAAGAATTATTCCAAAAAGTACAGTTAATTTGTTAGGTTGTAAATTAATTTTAAGCGTTTTAGAAATTGTAGAAAAAAACTGACTTCCAGAACCGTTTCAGTGTAGAACAAGACCAAAACATCTGTGTCAGTGTAGCTGGCTCACTTTTACATCTATCACAATAACTGTCAAAATTAGGAAATATTTTAGACAATCTCTCCTTCGTCAAATAGTAATGAGTACAACTTTAAACTGAATCACTGCATGACTAGCACAAATCAAAGAAGAGTTAACCAACTTCAGAATCCGTGTCCAGTCCTCCATCATTAAAGACAAATTAAGTTCCAATCTTGTTTAATCTTAAATAAAGGACACTTATCCCATTGTAATAGTAAATTATGAATTCTTCCAATGGAACCCTTCATCAGTGGGTTCATACTCGTAATAGTACCTAACAAGCCGGCATTCAATATGTAAGGAAAATTAGTTAAATGTTTTTGTAAGAACTGTCTAACTTTAAGGTATTGTAAAAATTATGAGTAAGAATGAGAATATTTATCAACTAATTGTTCAAAAGACATCAGTCTATCTTCTTTAAATAGATTCAAAAAAGAATTAATGCCTTTATTTTGCCAAAGTAAAAAAATTGGATCACTCAAAGAATGCTTAAAAAAATTCAATAAATTAAACTAGAAAGTTTAAATTTTTTTAAGATTAAATAATTACGGAATTGGAGCCAAATTTGTAAAGAATATTTAATCAAAGGGCATAAATTTAAATTAGCAACTTTAGCTAATTGTATAGGTAAAGCAGCTCCCAATAAAGAGGTTAAATAAAACTGTTTCACAACTTTCAATTCCAAATCTACCCAAACTGGCGATTTGTTCTTGTCAACCCCGTGTAACTAAAAGGACATATATTGCACATTAACAGCCCAGGAATACATTCTTAAGTTAGGCGAAGTAAGACCTCCATCCTTTTCAATTTTTGTAAGTGACGTTTACTAATTCTTGGTCTTTTATCATTCCAAATAAAAGATGAGATAATAGAATCAATCAGATCAAAAAAAAAAAAACAGGGATATTCTGAAATAAATATAACAATTTTGGTAAAATCATCATTTTGACTATATGGATGTGACCAACAAGTGAAGATGTACGTGGGTTCCATCCACTAAATAAATACTTCATAGAATCTACTCAGGGAACAAAATTAGCTTTGTAAAGATCCTTTTTTTTAAACAGATTATAACGCATAAATATCTAAAAGAATCCATAATGTTGAAAGGAGTATTACATATATGGAAACAGATTAATTTAAAGGAAACAGTTCATTTTTATTAAAATTTATTTTATATCCTGAAAAATCTCCAAATTCATTAAATAATTTTAGCAAGGCAGGGAGATTCTTTGGGATTAGATATATAAACCAGAAAATCGTCAGCTTAGAGAAATCTCATTCACAAGAATCCCAAAAATATCTTTAGCTTCAGGAAGAGTGATACCAAGGGATTCTAGTTTTAAGTTAAATAACAAAGGACTTAATAGACAACCTTGTCTTGTCCTCCGTGAAAGCTGAAAAAAGAGATCTACAATTATTAGTAATAGCAGAGGCAATAGGAGTTTTATATATCATTCTAATCCAATTTTTTTACATTAACGCCAGCACAAGTGATGAATGTGAGCTCGGTTTCACCATTTAAAAGAGGTTTGGATGGGAGCCTGGATGGTAGGGGTATGGAGGGCAATGGTCCCGGTGCAGGTAGATGTATTAGACAGCTTAAATGTTTTTTTGGCATTGACTATATGGGCCAAATAGCCTGTTTCTGTGCTGAACTTTTCCATGTTTCTGTGATGGAGAAGCAGGGCTAACTTGCTTCAAAGGGAAAACAAGTTGGAGTGACAATGGAACAGCAATGGCTGAAGTTTCTGGCAGCAACTCGGGAGTTGAATGATCGATACTTACGAAAGAAGTGGAAGCATTGGAAAGTCAGGAGGACACAACAATGGCTGAAATGAGAAGCCAACCAGAAGGCAAACAAAAGAGCAAAAACTATTGGGAAGCTTTTAGGAACCAACAGAAGACGACTAAAAAAAATGTCAGATGAGCTCAGGAATTGGAATGATGATTAATGAGTCATCGTTAATGAGTCTTGGCAGCACCCAACAGTCTGAGGCATTTAGAGGAACAAAATATCCGGGGCCTCAATATCTCTTGAGAACCAAGGTTCCCTGCACCAGTTACCTTTCAGCTTTTATTTTGACAGGCACATAAAAACCCCACACCCTTAAAATTTCACTTCTGAAGGCCTCCCACTTACAACTACTCCTTTGCCAGAACACAGGCTGTCCCAAACCACACTTGTCAGATCCTTTCTGATACCATCAAAATTGACCTTTCCCCAGTTTAGATTCTCAACCCATGGTCCAGAACTCTTTTTCCAATATTTACTTTCAATTTCATGGCATTATGATCACTAATTCCTGTTAACAGCCCTGGGTCATTTCCTAACAGCTTATTGCACAATTTACGTCAGGAATTCTACGTCCTGATTAAGGGCACATTTGACAAACTCTGCCCCTTCTAGTCCTTTCACAGTATGGGAATCCCAGTCAATATCTGGGAAGTTAAAATCACCAACTGAATCAACCTTTGTTTCTTGGCATGGTCTGTGATCTCTCTACAAATTTGTTTCTCTAAATCTCTCAGACTGTTGGGTGTAACCAAGTCCCAGTAATGGCTACAATATCATATTTCCCTGCCCTGAGCTCATCTGGCTTTCCTACGATGCTTCTTGCATTGTGATATACACAGCTCAGCACATTCATCGCACCATGCTCAACCATTTGATTGCTGACTCTGTCTTTTGTCTGAACAACATCTGACTGGTGTCAAGAAAACAACCTCTCAATCATTGTCACAAACCCAAAGGAGCTAATTGTGGATGACAAAAGGAATGGGGACAGGCTAACCCCTATTGGCATCAATGGATCTGGGGTTGAGAGGGTCACCAAGGATCTGACATGGTCTGTATATACTAGCAGTGTTGTGATAAAAATACAACAGTACCTCTTTCACCTCAGACGGTTGAAGTTTGGGATGGGGACCCAAATCCTTAGACCTTTCTACAGGAACACAAATGAGAGCATCCTGACTGGCTGAATGACTGCCTGGTCAACTGCACTTTCCTTAATTGCAAGAACCTACAGAGAGGGGTGCGCATAGCCTAGCACATCTCTAGATGTGAACTTCCCACTATTCAGGACATTTGCAGAGTCAGGTGTGTTAAAAGGGCCCGAAGGATAATGAGGACCCAATTCACCACAACCACAAACTGATCCTGCTGCGACCATCCCGGAAACGGTACCACAATAAAAGGACCAACGGGCTCCGGGAGAACATCTTCCACCAGGACATCAGACTGATTAATTGATTTCTATGTCATATTGACTGCCCTATCTACATACTATTTGTTATATATTACTATAATTGACACATTTAGACAGAGACGTAAATTGAAGATTTTTACTACTCATGTAGATGCAGAATGTATGTAATAAATTCAATTCAATTAACCCTCTCCACTATCTGTTCTGTCATTCTGGTTACCGTTCCCCCGACAAATTACTTTAATCACATCACCCCTCCCCCCACACTATCATTAGAAAGCCTTACCACGAGGATATTCATTCCTTCTTGTTCTGTTCCCCTAACTAACGAATCCCATATCACCCCTTTGACTTTCCTCTGCTAATAATCCCCAACAGTTTCTAAAGTGGTCCACCTGTTGTTGTGTGGGATGGTCACAGGAGTATTATGTGAGGGATGTTTAACCTCATCCCTTTCCTCACTTTCACCCAGTTTCTGGTGTCCTGTACCTTGGGTATAACTCACCTCACTTCATGTCATAGCTATCACCCCCTCTAACTCCTGGATGATCCAGAATTCATCCATTTCAAGTTCCAACTCCTTAAAGTGCATGGTTACAAGCTGCAGTAGGATGCACATCTTGTAGGTGAGGGCATCAAGGACACTGGAGGACTCCCCACCTTCCCACCAATGTCCCCCTCTAACTTGTAATGACCAGTGGACACATAAATCTCGTAATGTGCATTTTTTTACCCAGTGACAACATGTGCACAGTGCATTTCATATAGAGAGGTATTCATTTTAACAGCTTGCAAAGCATTGTCCATAAACACTTTGATCTCTGAGTTAGATCAAGTTCATCTGCACTCTCACACAACCTATGTAGTAGACTTGTAACGGGTATTGAAAACTTTTCTCACCAGGGCTTTTGCACTTTGTCCATATGCGATTTGCTTGCTAAATTACACTTTAAAATGTCAGATTTCCAAATATCACTACACTTCTTCGCACTTGTAAATTCTCCAGCAACTACTGCATCGCCACAATAACTACAGGTAACATGGGTATTTCCCCTGAGCACTCCTGAGGAATTGAGGATATATAACAAAATCATTTTGATCCTTTGTAACCTCTGGCTAAAAGAATAATTGGGACTGAATAGGAATTTTTGAACTTAAGAGAACTCTGTCTTCAGCGGTTAACTAAGGCAGACACATTCCCATTTTCTCTCTGGCTTACAGAGAGACACACTGAGAGCTGATAACATTATACATTATACCCTCGTTAGTTGATAACATTATACATTGTACCCTTATTTGAGTAAAGGGAGGAGGACTCACTGAAAAGGACAGGAATGAACATCTGTCTGTAACTAAGTCAGGGCCTTGCAAAGGGAATAACTGATAAGGACAGAACAGCACGTGCATCTGCAATTAAAACCTTCATTTAATGAACTCTCTTATCTAAGTAATTAAGTTTTGCACCAACAGACTTGATGAGCATACCAGTTCAAATAACATCTTACAAATAGTAATGTATGGGGCTTAGTATGTATAAATACATGACTGTAACCTGACTGCTTACGTGCCTTCCCTTTGACAACTGGGTCTCCAACTCCTACAGGAGAATGCGCAATAAACTGTGGTGATGATAGCTGGTCTCTCATGTTTTATTCAGATTCAACTTTAACATTTGGTGTCACGAACAGGATCCCAATATAGGGAGTGCCAAGCAGACGGGCTGAGTAAGTGGCTGGACCACTCTGGGGACTGCGGAGACTGACCGGGCGCCCAATAGGTATTTTGTCATTCTCCGTTAGTTCCTTTCGAGGTACGGTCCCTCGCCCAAGCTGATCGCATACCTTGACGGAATCGGGAAAGAATCTGTTGGGAGACTTGTATAAGGTGGGCAAAATTTTACTGAGGAGGCAGATGGGCCGGGTAAATTTTAGTAAGTGGGCAGGAGGTGGTCCCAAATAAATTTATCAATTTAACAGGAGGTGCCAGCCATGTAAATTTATCTGCTTGTTAATTGAACAGAAGGCTTTGTGCTGGGTAAAGAACATGGGTCAATTGCAGTCGAGTGATATGGGTGGGACAACAGCAGCCCAACACAATATGTGTGAGAGTTTTCCAGACAAGGGAAAAGATTTGCGAATGTTGAGTGCAGCATTGAATAAGAAATTGGGGAACAAAATCTGGCCACTGGGGGGGAGCCTGGGATATTACCTCATGAGAACAAGCAGTAAATTTGATATGGAAAAAGAACTGTGGAAAGAAGTGGAAATTACTGAAAAGGGAATGGAAGGATAAGGCAGATGAAAAGTGGAACAGTACATTATTAGCAAGTTTGAGGAATAATGCATGTGACAAAGGGATCGAGGTATGCACTGCAGAAGGAACACCAAAGGTTGGGAGAGGCTGAAAGCGGAGCATGAATGGGTGGATGGGCACCGAAAACGAGAGTAGGGAAAACAACGTAAGCAAATCAAGGCCGGCCTACATAGGAACATCAGTATGAAGTTCTAACTGATAAGTGAAACAAGGGATACCAAACATATGACTGGCATACCGACCCTGTTTGAGGACAGTGAATTTGATGCTGAGTGCATAATGCGACTCCGCAAGATTTATTCGCTCTGCTGCATGATTCTCTCAGCTGATGAGGGGCGGAAACGGAAGGCAGAACTGAGATACCAAAGCTACCTGGAGTTACAGTTGGGAAACCATAATGAGAATGAACAGACAGACCGGATTATTCAACCCTTGGAAAGGGCTCTCCAGCAACCTGCATACATCACTAAAGTACATCAAAGCAAACCTAAGCCTGCAGAATCTATGACCCTCCAGGGTGCTCAACTGAGGAAAGCCAATATTATGCACCCCTCGAGGGACAGAAGTTCCCAGTCACGGTGATTGGAGAGGTTAAAGGAAAAGAGGTCAGCGCATTTCTCCCTATAGTTCTGGATTTCCTTTGGCGACAGACAGAACTGATGCTTCCCTATATCACTGTCTGGGTTTGCCCTGGGTGAAAGCCAAAGAGCCCAGAGTTCAATTCAGAAGTTTCAAAGAACATCTAAACAAGTCTGATGCATTTTGGAAACAAGTCCTCTGGACTGATGAAGTTAAAATAGAACTCTTTAATGGCAATGAGCAAAGATATCTTTGGGGAAAAAAGGGTGCAGAATTTCATGAGAAGAATACCTCTCCATCTGTTAAGCACGGGGGTGGATCGATCATGCTTTTAGCTTGTGTTGCAGCCAGTGACACAGGGAACATTTCCTGGTAGAGGAAAGAATTTATTCAATTAAATACCAGCAAATTCTGGAAGCAAACATCACACTGTCTGTATAAAAGCCAAAGATGAAAAGAGGATGGCTTCTACAACAGGATAATGATCCTACACATAACTCAAAATCCACAATGGACAACCTCAATAGGTGCAAGCTGAAGGTTTTGCCATGGCCCTCACAGTTCCCCAACCTAAACATCATTGAGAATCGGGGGATAGACCTCAAAAGAGCAGTGCATGCAAGATGGCTCAAGAGTCTCACAGAACTAGAAGCCTTTTACAAGGAAGAATGGGCAAAACTGCCCCAAACAAGAATTGAAAGACCATTAGCTGGCTACAAAAAGCATTTACAAGCTGTGATACTTGCCAAAAGGGGGTGTTACTAGGTGTTGACAATGGAGGGTGCCCAAACTTTTGCTTCAGGCCCTTTGCCTTTTTTGTTATTTTGGAACTGTAAAAGATGGAAATTAAAAAAAAAAAAAATTCCTTGCTTAAAATGTGTGATCTTTAACTTACGTCTTTTGGAAATCAGTTCAACTTTTACTCGTTTAACAGTAACAGAAATTTTGACCGGGGTAACCAAGCTTTTGCATGCCATTGTAATTGAGCAGGCCTCTTTTGAATCAGCTGTCTCTGCCCAGAAAGCTGAGCTGTTTGCTCTGACTCCTGCCTGTGTCCTAGCAACACACTGAAGTGCGGACTTTTACATGGACTCCCGTTAGGAACTGACTACGGGGCTTTAGGGATTCCTGACATCCTCTGGCCACCCCATTAGTAATGCTACCTTTGTAAACAACTACAGCTACCTCGAGTTTTCACTATTATTAAATGTGCAGCCCATACTGGGGAGTTTGATGAGATGTTCCAGGGTAATGTTCGGGCTGATGCAGCGGCCAAACAGACAGCCTTGAATCTCACACTTTTAGTCCCCTGGGGAACCCAGCAAGCTCCTATTAGTCAAAATCTAAGCACGGGTATGCCAGACATGGGGGAAATACGTAACTAACAGGGGGACCCCCCTGAAGGAGAGCGCAAACTATGGTCCCAAATGGGTTTCCACCTGGAACCTCAGACCAATTTATGGGTGACCCCTGCGGGACAGCTCCGTGTTCCCTCTGTGTTCGTACCTATTTTGATAGATTATGTACATAATTGTACACGCTTGTGCAAGGAGGGAATGGTTAATACATTATTACAATCTTGACTTCCAGAGAGCAGCTGAAAAACCAGCCAAAGCATGCTTAAATTGTAAAAAAAAAACAGATGCTGGAAAGGGGATGCCTTGTGGTTCGGGAACTACCCCCTTGCCTGGTGGACCTTTTCCTTGCTTGTAACTTCAGTTTATAGAATCACCTGAGTACATTGTTATAGGTGTTGCTCAGTGATAGTAGATGCATTTAGCAGATGGATTGAAGCTGTTCCTACAACTAATGATACCACTATGACTGTTGTGAACATATTGCTAAAAGAAATAACTCCTCGCTATTGTTATATACTTGTGCCATGACAGTGGTACCCTTGTCACGTGACTGGGGTTGAAGCTATACTGGAGGTAATGGTCTTGTGACGGTGGAGTGATGTCATTTTCCCGCCAGTAGAGATCATGTGACAGGTTTTTTTTATTAACAGGTTATAAAAGGAAGACCCCACCCTGTGAGGAGGGGCAGTTCATGGCTGGATTTGCCAAGTTGACTTCATGCCACTGCGTGATTTAATGTGATGACGCAGTTTAGTTGAAGGATGAAGTTTTTATCTAATGCCTAAAGTTTAAAAGGTCATTGCCAGCTGTTTCTTTACAATACTACTAGCTGAGAATCAGTGGAGAGTGAGGATCGGAGTTCGGGAGTTAAAGATCGAGGAGAATCTATTTCGACGGTGAAACAGGTTCGACCTTATTTAATCCTTATTTGGAAGGAATTCGTTGACTGTTCTCGTGTTAATCTCTGCTAGATAGCAGAAGATTGTGATAAAGGAAAGGTCAGTGCCTTTAAGCCGTTTCATTTCGTAAACTCTTTGTGGGAAAAGTTTGACGTCGGGGATCGAAGCAGAGCAACGTGAAAGAGAATTTAAATCGTCTGATAAAGTCTCTCCTTTTAATTGGACTGTGAGCATTTCTGAACTTTTGGCAATACTACTTTAAAGAACTGTTTTTGCAACATCGCTTTAAGAACTGTTTAAGCTGCCGCACAGCAGCTGTTTCCGGTTACGTTAGTGTTTGTTTACTTTTGGGGGGTTTGTTTACAGTGTTTAATAAAAGTGTTGTTTGTTATATAATCCGTTGCCTAACTCATATATTTATTGTTGCCTGAATACGTAACATAAATATGGGGGCTGCGTCCGAATTGGATCGTTTGAGTTTAGATGGTTGCTAACTTTTGAATCGGTGTTTTGGAAAAGGAGAATACTAGATTCTTTTGTTTGATTGGCTTGTGAGTGGTATTCGGCAACAATGAATATTGATGAGTTTCTGGTTTCGCCAGTCGCGGGGTTCTTAGTGAAGGCAAAAAAAACTGAGGTCTCTGAGATAGCTCGTAGATTGCAACTTAAAAGTATTTTGACGACTACATCTATGGCTGTCATACAGAGAAAAATCGCGTCACACTATGTGGATTCGGGTGTTTTTGATGTATCTATTTTAGAGTCGTTTCCAATAAGTGCTCTGGAGATGCAGTTACAAATCGAACAAATGATGTTAGAGCGTTGTAAATTAGAGGCTGAACAAAAGCAGAGAGCATTTGCATATGCAATGGAGGAATTAAGGTCTGGGAAACAGTCTTCTGCTTCTAGAAAACCATTTGTTGCTAGTCAAGAAATTAAATTGGTCCCTCCATTTAGTGAAACAGAAGTGGAGAGATATTTTCAACATTTTGAAACTATTGCTCGGATGTCAGAGTGGCCGAAAGATAAACGGTCAGTGTTGTTACAGAGTGTAATTAAAGGCAAAGCACAACAAGTTTACACAGCTTTAACTGCTGCACAAGAACTTGATTATGATATTGTGAAAATGCATATTCTAAAAGCATATGAATTAGTCCCAGAAGCTTATAGGGAAAGATTCAGAACTCTGAAAAAGTCTGGGGATAAAACCAATGTGGAATTTGCCTACGATAAAGCTATGTGTTTTGAGAGATGGGTTTCTTCTATAAATGTAAATGGGGACTATGATAAATTGAGAGAGCTGTTTTTAATGGAGGAATTTAAAAGAAGCATTCCCGTTGAAGTAAGGACCTACTTAAATGAGAAGGATACTGATAAATTGCAAGACTGTACTAGATTAGCTGATGAGTATGTTTTAATCCATACGAATAAATTTCCTCAGGGCTTAATTTTTAAGAGGAAAAATAACATGGAGACTCAAGGTAAATCAGAAATTAAATCAGAAGTTAATGAGAAAGGTAAGGAGGAAGGAAAACCAGTTTGTTTCTGGAACACCAGAAAGTCAGTTTGGTTTTATTTGTAACTAGTGTAAGAAGCCTGGCCATGTCATAGCTAACTGTTTCAGCTTGAAAAAGAAAGAGAAGGAAGCAGTTCCAGATGCTTGTGTGCAACATACTGAAGCACCTGTAAAGTTACAGGGTTTGATAAACACAAATGAGGTTTTGTTACAGGCTGACCAAGTTAGGAAGGGATATGATCATTTTATAACTGAAGCTTTTGTATCTTTGAAAGAAGGATCTACTCTGGTGCCAATAAGAATCCTTAGGGATACTGGAGCTTCTCAATCACTGATGTTAGACAGTGTGTTTAAGTTTAAAGAGTCTGATACTGGTGAGGTAAATTACATAAGAGGTTGGGAGTGATTTTATGCCTGTACATTTACATAAAGTAAATTTAAAGTCAGGGTTCGTTACAGGATTTGTTAAAGTACGTTTACAGCATAGCTTACCTGTGAAGGGTATTTCTTTATTGTTAGGTAATGACCTGGCAGGTGGACAAGTTTTTCCTGAAGTGCATTTGACAATGGAGTCAGAGGAACCAGAGTTGAATTCCAACACAGATTCTTCCTGTATTGTGACTAGAGCTATGGCTAAAAAGATTGACGTGCAAAATGAGGTTGTTACTCAGGACTGTTCAACTTAGGATTTGAGTTTTGCGGATGTGTCAGAGACTTTCTTATCTTCGTTGATTGATCAAGATTCTTGGGGGAAGTCTGACTATGAAGATTTATCTCTGTCTCGGAAGGAGATGATAGCAGAGCAGAATAGAGACTCTGAGATTATAAAATTAAGAGAGCAAGCTTTACTAGGTAGTGAAATTGAGAAGGTGCCATTAGGATATTACTTGGAAAAAGGGGGGTTGATGAGGAAGTGGAGATCACCTACAATTCCTGCAAGTGAGAATTGGAATGTTGTTTACCAGGTAGTTGTACCGAAAGATTATTGAAATGAGATTTTGACTTTAGCTCATAGTGTGCCTTTAGGTGGACATCAAGGGGTAAGGAAAACTGTGGACAACATTTTAAAACATTTTTACTGGCCTGGTCTAAGAAAAGATGTGGCGATGTTTTGCAAAATGTGCCATACTTGTCAAATTGTGGGTAAACCAAATCAGGTTACACCAGGAGCTCCATTACAACCTATTCCAGCACTTGGTGAACCATTTTCTTAAGTTATTATAGATTGTGTTGGTCCATTACCAAAGACAAAAACTGGTTATCAGTATTTGTTGACTATTATGTGTACTTTGTCTAGGTTTCCAGAGGCAGTACCACTTAGCCAATATAAGCCACTTAGCCAGTACCACTTAGCCACTTAGCCACACCACTTAGCCACTTAGCCACTTAAGTTAGTACCACTTACCAATATAAAAGCTAAAACAATGACAAATTGAAAAATATAAATTATAAGAATTATAAAATTCTTCACTTATTTTGGATTACCTAAGGAGATACAAACTCATCAAGTTTGTTTACTTTTGGGGGGTTTGTTTTCAGTGTTTAATAAAAGTTTTGTTTGTTATATAATCCCTTGCTGAACTCACATATATATTGTTGCCTGAATACGTAACACTATGGACTTTCAGAAATGATAAGTTCGGACAATGGGCCAAAATAAATGAGGAAATCTGTAAAGAACTTGCTATAAAACAGCAGTTCCACTGCACCCATCATCTGAACGCAGCGACATTGGAACGAACCAATGGTACTTTGAAAGATAAGTTGGCAAAACTTACACAAGAAACTGGATTGACCTGATTGAAGGTTTTACCCTTAGTCCTATTCCAGATGAGAATCACGCCATCAAGTTAGACAGGGCTATCACTGGCAGAAATTATCTACAGGAAGCCCATGAGAACCCCATGGGGACCCCGACCTTGTCTGCCGCTCCTCCCTGAGAGCTTACCCGCAACATTGGATATGCATACCTTGGGGGAGGAGATGGGAAAATACTTATGGAAATTAACTAACACTCTCCAAAGCTTGCATTCACAGGTACGACAAGCCTATCGAGAGGATGAACCCCAAACTACAGGTGACTACTCCACCATCCAGCCTAGAGAATTGTCCTGCTCAAGAACTGGGATGATAAGAAGTTGGGACCGAGGAGGAGAGGACTGTACCAAGTGCTACTGACAACACCTCCTGCAGTGATGGTGGAAGGGCAGCTCCGGCGGATACATCGAACGGACTGTAAACAAGTTACTGGCAGAACTGATAAGACAGAATAATGTACTGGTTAATGCTGATTTTAATGACCCTAAGGGAACCTGCCCCTGTCTTGGGAGGCCCCCAGTTTAACAGTTTCCTGTCCCTCTACCACACCTATGCTAAGCAAGTTGAGCGGGGAGCATGTTGGGTATGTGCCAGAATTCTCCAACAGGGTAAGACTATGTCAGTGGTGCCCCTGAATACTAGCGCAGTCAATTCAGTTCTGGTGTTTTCTGATAGCCGTAATGGTAGCATTGTCAATTGCACCATATCCAGGTCTGGAAGGCGAGACTGGGGATGGTGTTGCTTTGAGTGTTGGAGTCGTAGACCTCCTCCACAAGACCCCTCCAAGCTATGGCCGGGGGTAGGAGTTACGTCTCCAGCAGTGGCTAGTGTTAAGTGCTTGTGACACATGACAGTGGTACACTTGTCACATGACTGGGGTTGAAGCTATACTGGACTTGAGGTATGGTCTTGTGATGGTGGAATGACATAATTTTCCCGCCAGTAGAGATCATGTGACAGGTTTTTTTTTTACAGGTTATAAAAGGAAGACCCCACCCTGTGAGGAGGGGCAGTTCGTGGCTGGATTTGCCAAGTTGACTTCATGCCACTGCGTGTTTTAGGTGATGACGCAGTTTAGTTGAAGGATGAAGCTTTTATCTAATGCCTAAAGTTTAAAAGGTCATTGCCAACAGGTTCTTTACGATTCTGCTAGAGACAGTGGAGAGTGAAGATCGAAGTTCGAGAGTTAAAGGTCGAGGAGAATCGCTTTCTACGGTGAAACGGGTTTCAACGTTTGTTTGATCCTTATACGGAAGGATTTTGTTGACTATCTTCGTGTTAATCCCTGGGTTTTACCAGAAAGGATTGAAGGTAGTGAAGAAGGAAAGGTCAGTGCCTTTAAGCCGTTTCGTTTCGTAAATTCTTCATGGGAAGTTCGACGTCGGGGATCGAAGCCAAGCGACGTGAAAGAGAATTTAAATCGTCTTATAAAGTCTCTCCTTTTAAATGGACTGTGAGCATATCGAACTTTTGGCAATACCACTTTAAAGAACTGTTTTTGCAATATCACTTTAAGAACTGTTTGGGCTGCCGCACAGCAGCTGTTTCCGGTTACGGTAGTGTTTGTTTACTTTTGGGGGGGTTTGTTTTCTGTGCTTAATAAACGTGTTGTTTGTTATAAGAAACCCTTGCCGAACTCATATATTTATTGTTGCCTGAATACGTAACACTAGTACAACTTGCTGGTGTAACCAGAATGAGAGTTCACCCTATCAAGTGGGAAGTAGTAACTGTACCAAGAGTCAAACTAATGATACCCCTGAACCACTAAATGGAGCTTATTGGCTTTGTGGAAATAGGGCCGACCCCTGGCTGCCGGGAGAAAGAACAGGGCAGCGGCATGGAACCACACCCAAATTCGCCAAACAGTGCGACAGAATCGGGTGGTCCATGACTTTATATTAGCAGAAAAAGGAGGGACCTGTGCTATCACAGGTAATGAATGCTGTACTTAAATCCATGATAGATCTTCCAATATTACTGACTTGTCTAAACACATAACCCAAGAGATTCAGAAAATTCAAGATGTTGGCAGTAAGCTACATAATTTTGGGACCAGTAAGGCAGGGGGGTGGCCCTGGCCCTTCAACATATTCGAGGGCTTCTGGAGGTTGTTTTTGCATTTCGGAAGTCTGATTGTATTAATTTTGATTATTGTCTGTGTCCTACAGTGCCTTTGGCCATGTTTTGTATCATGTTGTAGAAGCAGAACCCCATAACCATATGCCCTCTGCTTTGCTTTTACTTTGGCTTTGACTTCTCTTGTCAGCCACTGACGCATCCTTTTTCCATTCAAAAATGTCTTCTTCTTTGCAAAATATCTGTCTTGCACCTTCCTCACTTCTCGCATAAACTCCAGCCACTGCTACACTGCCGTCCTTCCCGCTAGTGTCTCTTTCCAATCAACCTTGGCCAGTTCTTGTCCAATGCCACTGTAATTTCCTTTACTCCACTGAAATACCGACACATCGGATTTTGGCTTCTCTTTCTCAAATTTCACAGTGAACTCAATCATGTTGTTATCACTACCTTCACTTCCATCTCTCAAATCACCTCTGGTTCATTACACAATACCCAATCCGGTACAGCCGATTTCCTGTTGTAATTTGCAGTCCACATCACTGCAGCTGTTTAGAGGCCTGTAGATAACTGCCATCATGGTCCTTTTACCCCTGCGATTTCTTAGCTCAACCCATAAAGATTTCAGAAATGTCACTCCACTCTTCAAGAAGGGAGAGAGGCAGAAGAAAGGAAACTATAGGCTACTTAGTCTGAGAGTGGTAAGAAAGATGTTGGAGTCGATGTTGTTAAGGATGTGAGTTTGGGAGACTTGGAGGCACAAGATAAAATAGGCTGGACTGAACATTGTTTCTGCAAGGGAAAATCTTGCCTGATGAATTTGTTGGAATGCTTTGAGAAATAATAAGCAGAGTAGACAAAGGAGAATTGGTTGATGTTGTGTACTTGGATTTTCAGACCTTTGACAAGGTGCCACACATGAGGCTCCTTAACAAGTTCTGAGCCTGGTTGGGCAGCGATGAGGAAGGATCTGATTTCAAGTTTGTATAAATCGAAAGGCGATTGCAGTGGGAAAGGGCCGGGACCCACCCAGACGGCTGGACAGTCTGGGCCAGGAATGTAGGATCAGTTAGTTCTGGTTCCCCAAGCAGTGAGAGTGGATGTCGGTAACGAGGATCTGTTTACGTGTATGGGTGTGGGGTAAATGGTGGGAAAGTTGTGGGGTAAATGGTGGGAAAGTTGTGGGGTTACTGGCAGGGTGGAGGGAGGTTGGGGATGTGGGTTATCGGACACAGTGTGACCCGGGAGGAAGAGTCCTAGGGCAGATCATGTTGTGAGCAAAGGAGGATCAGGTCCATTGCATCAGACAGCTTTCAGGAAGCAACAAATATCTCTTTATATTACTCACAGTCTAATCTTTCTACTAACATTGTGTTTGTCACAGAGCCCAGAGTCTGGGAACAGCTCGATGGTAGGAAGCAGATGGTGATGATGGGAGGCTGTTTATTGGAGTCAAGGCCCGTGCCTCCTGGAGCTCCCCAGGGTGACACCCATTGCTACTTGTCATCGATGTCAATAATCTGGTTGAGAATGTACAGGGTATGGGTAGTGAGTCTGCAGCAAGTAATTGTAAACAATTACCTCCTTTTGCAGGATAGTAAATATAAACACCCCTCTTTCCCTCCCCACACTCAGAACCGACCAAAAGCTACTTCAGAAGATACAAGTTCTTCAAATGAGCAAACACTGAGGGAATGTGAGAGACTTTAAAGAGCTGGGATACTGATAGCACATTACCAGACCTGGAATGATTGCAACTGGTCTGATAGTATTTCTGGTCACATTCAGCTCACTCCAACTATTCCCTACCTTCCTTTTATAAGTATGTAATGTCTAAAGGACCAGTGTTTGAGTAAATGAGACTCACCAGACTTGCTCCTGACTGAATCAATGGAAATCCTGAGTCAGATGGGTTTCTCTCCAGTCGGTGCTCTCAGTCCTCGGGCTGGTTCACTCGCTGCTGTTCCCTCGTCTTCAGTCGTGGTTTGCTTCCAGCTGAGGGCTTTTCTTCCAATAAATCTCTCACCGCAGGTCTAACATTAACATGAAAGATAATGAAGCATGTTAACAATACAAAGGACAACAAAATATTTCTGCTCACTGAAATCTAAATATTGAAGACAAATATAATGATCTCAGTGAACAAATCTCTAATTGTCCCTGACACGTCACAAAACCTGATGTGGGATAGGAAGGAGTCATCGTTCTGTCATGGTAAGATGTAAGATGCAGGAACAGAATTAGGTGATTCCATCCATCAAATCTGCTCCACCACTCAACCATGGCTGAGATTTATTCCAACACCATATCCCTGCCTTCCAGCTGTAACCCTGAAGCTACTTAGCAATCATGAGTATATTAATCTCTGCCATAAATATACCCAAATGGCAGCCTCAACCAACCTCTGCGGCAACAAATTCCACAGTTCAGTCATCTTTTGGATGAAGAAATTTTTCTCAACTCAATTTTAAAGGTAAGCATCTTTATTCTGAGCCTGTGCTGTCAGGTCACAGATTCTCTGTCTAATGGAAACATCCTCTCCATGTCCACTGTATCCAGGCTTTCCAGCATTCGGTAGGTTTACTTAACCATACATCCCTCCACCAACCCCACCGTTCCTCTGAACCCCATTGAGCACAGGTCCACAACCATCAAATGCTCCTCAAACATAAAGCCGATCATCCCTGAGATTATTCAGGTGAAACTTGTTAGTAACAACTGCATAACAGACAATCACGAAATTTAAACCATTCCAGAGTGAATGGAATAAAAAGAAACTGGATTCACCAGAATCGCTCAAAAGTTAAGGAACTGCTGTGGGGAGAGCAACAAATTTAACAATTCAGGTTCACAATCTTTTGTCAGAATGGATTCAGAACTTTTCATTTTTAGTGCAGATTTCCAGCAACTTGAGTTTCTGTTTGATTTCTACTGTCTAACAGACAGGAGACAGTGAGGAGGAATTTCCAAACACAGTTCGAACACTGAACCCCCATGTCTATTTCTACTGGTTCAAACACAGAACAGGATGGAATTCAAACTCATTCTCTCCTCAGATTAGCAGCAACACTTCCAAAGGAACTCCAGAAAAAAAAACACTAGATCCCAGACCAGAAATACTCGCTCAACACCTCATAAACCGGGGCAGCTTGATCCCCGGGTCCATGTTACTTGGATCTAAACAGGGGTGCAGAGCACCTCCGGAGCTCACCGGAGCGCCACTCCAGCACCTCTGTAAAAAACACTAGATCCCAGACCAGAAATACTCGCTCAACACCTCATAAACCGGGGCAGCTTGATCCCCGGGTCCAGTTTACTTGGATCTAAACAGGGGTGCAGAGCACCTCCGGACCTCACCGGAGCACCACTCCAGCACCTCTGTAAAAAACACTAGATCCCAGACCAGAAATACTCGCTCAACAGCTCATAAACCGGGGCAGCTTGATCCCCGGGGCCATGTTACTTGGATCTAAACAGGGGTGCAGAGCACCTCCGGACCTCACCGGAGCACCACTCCAGCACCTCTGTAAAAAAAAAGTCAAATTAAACAAGCGGGGATTTTAACAGCGGCCGCATATTAAATAGAGGGAATTTTAAGGAAACTGGGGTTAGGGAGAGGGGTTGGTGGCTGGTGAGGAAAATACTACCAATAACATTAGAATAGGATATTCGATAGTTTTTGGTGAAATCCTGGAGCTGTGACTGTGGTGGTCCGTGGATTACTCGCTAATACAAAAGTAAATTTTTCTCACTAACAACCTTATGGCTTCTAAGCAAACAACTTTATTTCACTTGGTTGATCATTATATTTTATGATAATTAGTGAATGCAACCATGCAAAACTTTGTCTAGTTATTAAATTAAGTATTATTTGTTTTATTGTACCAGTTATATACCGAAATGCAGTGATGGCCTGTAATCTTGTTAATGCCTTATTCATCACTGGATTTCTGTGGAGCTCTGGAAATCATATATATTTCTTTCATCTTGGTTTAGTGCTTGGCATTATAAAAAACTCTATATACACACACAACCCCCCCCCCCCCTCCAATTTGTGTACCTGCTCACGACATCAATGGGACGAGGAAGTTGCCCGGTACATGAAAGGAGCAGGTACACAAATACACAAATTGGGTGTGACATACCAGGGGTGACTGATACGTTCGCGGCCTAAGGTGAAAGGAGTTAATTTTACAAAACCTAGCAATTTTCAATTATCTGTAACAGAAACAGCACAAAACTGATTAACTTCAAACTTTCTGTATAATCACTCAAAGAGTTGAACTGCATGTTCAGGTACCGAGTGCTGTATTACATTAGGCCGCGAACTTATCAATCACCCCTCGTACAGCTCTGGCACTGCACCCCTGCTCCAGCCGTCCGATAGAGCTCGGGCCCGGCCCTTTCCCAATCCAAGCGGCTCAGATTTACACAAACCCGCCGGGATCAAACCCCACTCACCCCCGCTCGAGTCGGTGAACCGCCAACGACCGCTGCTTTCGGTAGTCCGCATGCGTTTATCAGGATGTTCTCCACAGCACCACCAGTGGTCGGAGGTACACATGGCCACCAGTGGCCTGAGGTTCATACAGCGCCCCCAGTGCCCGGAGGCGGGAGGAACAACAGAGAGGTAAATCACAAAGTCTGCAGATGCAGGAAATCCAGCTCAACGCAAACAAAATGCTGGCGGAGCTCAGCAGGCCCGGCAGCATCTATCGAAAAGAGTCGACAATCGACGTTTCCAGCTGAACCTTCCTTCAAGATTGAGATGGAATGGGGGAAATAGCTAAATAAAATCGAGGCGGGCGAGAAAATGGTTGGCTAGAAGGTGACAGGTTGAAGCCAGGTAGGTGGGAAAGCTCAAAGTCAAAAGAAAATAGAATCTAATAGGAGGAGTGGAGAATCCGAGCAGTGGACCCAGAGAGATGTGATAAGCACGTGAGAGGACGTGAAAGTGAGGGAGTGGGAGGGAGGGCGATCTGTTCACCGGAAGGAGAAATCGATACTCATGCCCACAGGTTGGGGGGAGGAGCAACCCAGAAGGAATACAAGGTGTATATCCTGGACACTGAGGCAGAACTTAACTCGGCAGAAGAGGAGGCGATGGGTTGACTCGTCGAAACGGGAATAGGAATAGGAATCGGAATGAAAATGTTTGGACACCGGGAGGTCCTGCTGGAAGCGGATAGTTGAAAGGTCAGTTTATTAACAAAGCAGGTATCCATAAACTACTCTTACGTTTTTTTTTCAGAGAACCACAAACCAAAGAAAGAGCATGAAAGTCGTTCAGAGAGAAAAATATAACTCCCACCCTACCCCCCGCATCAAAAAGAATGACATCCCGATCATGAACCCCCAAAGCCCACCGCACAAAAGGGAACAATAACATCGAACCGCCCCCCCAAAAAACAACCCTGCCCCGCACATCTGCGGAGGAGCTGGTGTCACCAATGTAGAGGCGGCCACATCGGGAGCAGCGGACGCAATAGGCGTCCCCGGAAGATGCACAGGAAAACTGTCGCCTCACCTGGAAGGATGTTTGGACAACGGAGAGAGTTCGGCCGTCCGGCCCTTTCACTGTGACACCCCGAACTCCACTTCGTATCCGTCCAAACTAGACTGGGGAACTTTAATGACCAATAAATATAATTCCTCTCAGCGATCAACTGTCTGAATGAATAACTGACTTTAAAGAGGAAGGGGTGTCTATGGTCCACATTGTCAGGGTGTTGAGTTTACCAGCAGACAAAGACTGCAGGGACGAGAGGTTTTTGACTAATACAGTGTGTGTTCTGGTGTTGTGACCCGAATCGAGACAAACACCACGCTGCCCACTCCACCAACAACACGGCACAGCCGGTCACATAACAGGGGACTTTACATGTCACAACACTGGATTCAGTGATGAAACCCGTGATAAATGTTGTTGTCCCACTGGAATCATCAGAAACGTCCATTCAGGTGTTTTTAAATACCAGCGCTCCGCCATGAGTGACGTCACACAGTTCCGCCTCCCCCCACGCGACTGACGTCACATATGAGCTCCCCACACCGGGACCTGCCCTCGCGTGCGCGGTGTCTATGTCACGCACGCGCTGAAGAGCTCGAGCTTTATCGGTTTAACGGCTGAGCCACCAATCACGTGACCACACCCCCCTCCACCACAACTGAAATACAAAGCTTCAAGAGCTGCGCTATTGCCATTGGTGCGCAGGAATGTCAATCACTGGTTACAGCCAGTAGTAGAAGCGGACCAGCGGAGTGGGCGTTTCCCGCTCAGGAGTCGATCTCCCGTCGGGGCGGAACAAATCCCAAAGTGAATGTCCGCTTTCTGATTTATTTCCATTTCCCTCCGAGGGAAGTCGGGGCGTTTGTGAAGCGTCTCCTGCGGCCGGAGTCTGATGTATCACTGAGAGGTAGGAGGAGACCGCTCGGCCCGTCGGTTTGATGCCGGTTCCCCGGGGAGGGAGGGAGAGGGTGATTTTATTGAAAGGATGAAGATGGTGAGAGACGGGGCGGACAGGATGTTTGTCCCGGTGGGGACAGGAGGGGCTCATCTGTGGAAATGTCTGAGCCCACGGTGGTGGCGAGCAGAGGGATTCACCACATTGGGGGGCAAACACCGGCAGACTGTTGCCCTGCAAGCGGGGCCAATGATCCGGGCAAAGTGACAATTATTTGTGTTTTGTTGAGACTGTACCTGGAATATGGTGTAAAATCCCGCTCCCCATACTAACACGGGTTATACAGACCAAAGAACTCAGCGGGTCGGGCAGCATCTGTGGAGGGAAATGGACCGTCAACATTTCGGGCCGAGACCCTCCGTCTGGACTGAGAGTGGACGGGAAATAGTCAGAGTAAAGAGGTGAGGGGTGGGGATGGGGCAAGAGCTGAGGAGTGAGAGGTAAATCCAGGTGAGTGGGAGGTGGGAAGGTGGAGATACTGACAGGGGTGGGAAGTGAGGGGTTGGGGCAACACGGGGCTTCAGAAGATAGAAGTTAATTCCATAGAGGATGAACAAAATGGTTAGAGAGTATCTGTTATAGAGAGTGCAATGAAATGAAAGCCGCCATCTTGTTAATGGTTAGAGGGGCTGAATGGCCACAGATAGTAAAGAGCAGACAGATGGAATAGACCTGCGAGGTAATCTCAATACACAGAGGCAGTTAGTACCTGGAATGAGCTGTTCAGTGTTTGCATCGTTGGTTATCTACCTCGGGTTCAGTGTCCTCACCATGTTTGGAAATTCCCACTCACTGTCGTCTGTCTGTGAGCAGCTGGAAATTAAATAAACACTCGGGATGCTGGAGACCTGAAATCACATCAGAAATTGTTTGAAGCCATTCCGACACAAGGTGTTGAAGCTGAAGCACTAACTTCGTTCGTCTCCACCGATGTTCTTCATCCATTGAGTGTTTCTTGTATTTTTTAGAACATTTCATTGGAATAATTTAAATCTGCGAAATGCACTTGTGTAGGACGCGCAATGTAATTAATTCTCTTACAGCACAGAATCAGGGCTTTCGGCCTATCTAGTCTGTGCCATTTTCTGCCTGGACCCGTCCACATGCACACAGACTCTAGATGTCAATACTTCCCTCATCCATGTACCCACACAAACGTCACTTCAATGCTGCAAATGAACCCGCATCCACATACGCATCACTTTCCGAGTGAATTAAAAATCACAACGAACAGGGTTGTCGGAACAGATCTGTTCAGAACAGTCCTGGGTACCGGCTTCCAGAGAGAATACGCTTCTCACTCTACCAGCACCCTCTGCCTCTGTGGTCAGGTCATCTCAGTATCCAGAAAGCCAAGTTCCCCTGGATCTCTGCTTCCTGCCACCCTGACCCGGCCTAATCTGGGGAACATTATCAAAATTCTCACTAAAATCCAGTTGGTGCTTCTGCATGAATTTCAGTAAATACTCCTGAGTACCTGAAGTGCGGTGAGCAGTGAAAAGTTAAGCACAGAATATATCAAAAAGACCAAAAAAATGAAGTTCCACTGGGACAAAGAAATTGAAATTCCGTGGTGTGTGTGTGTGTGTGTGTGTGTGTGTGTGTGTTGACATTGACAGATGTCAATGGAGAATGGAGATGTCAATGGAGAAATTGGCAGAAACTTAGATGGAAGATAGAAAAATAGATAGATGGAGAGAAGCACAGATAGACAGAGATATTTCCCCATCACAGGAAAATTCATTGCTGTAGCATGAGAGAATTAAAGAGATTGGCGTGGACAGAAACGGCGGCATCGGACATCGTGGACCTCACTACACACACCGATGCTGTGAAACTCCATGGACAAGGTGGAGCGAACTGCCCAATTATATCAGCAGAGTATGTTGATTGCAGAGTGTCATTGTCTGGTAGGGCAGGACAAGAGGAACTCTATCGCTATTGCTCCACTGCCACTTCTTACCAGATTGCTTCCTCTCCAGCCCGTTACCTTTCATACTCACTTTCATAAATGCTGCTCGACCTGAGTTCCTCCAGCATTTTCTGTGTGTGTTTCATTGGATTTCCAGCATCTACAGGAATCCATGTGTTTAAGATATTGAAATGTAAATACATTTTGAAAATCGGAAAAAGATGGAGACACATGGATGAGTGAATCCATAAGACCATCAGATATAGGAGCAGAAGTAGGCCATTTGAGCCATCCAGTCTGCTCCAACATTCAACAGTGGGCTGATCAAATTCTTCTAGTCATCTCCACTCCCCTGAATCACCCCATACCCTTTGATGCCCTGACAAATCAAGAACCTTTCTATCTCTTCCTTAAATACAAGCACTGACTTGGCCTCCATGGCTGCCCGTAGCAACAAATTCCAGAGATTTACCATCCTCTGACGAGGGTGATTTGTCCGCATCTCAGTTCTACATGGACGTCCTCAAATTCTGAAGTCGTGCTCTCTTATCCAAGAATCCCCTACCATGGGAAATTAATTAATCCCCTACCATGCAGATGAATACTAAGGTAGGTGGCGTTGTGGATAATGAAGTAGGTTTTCAAAGCTTGCAGAGAGATTTAGGCCAGTTATAAGAGTGGGCTGAACGATGGTGGATGGAGTTTAATGCTGATAATTGCGAAGTGCTATATTTTGGTAGGGATAATCCAAATAGGACATACATGGTAAATGGTAGAGCTTTGAAGAATGCAGTAGAACAGAGTGATCTAGGAATAATGGTGCATAGTTCCCTGACGGTGATATCTCATGTGGATAGGGTGGTGAAGAAAGCTTTTGGTATGCTAGCCTTTATAAATCAGAGCATTGAGTATAGGAGTTGTGATGTAATGTTAAAATTGTACAAGGCATTGGTAAGGCCGAATTCGGAGTATTGTGTACCGTTCTGGTCAACGAATTATAGGAAAGATGTCAGCAAAATAGACAGAGTACTGAGAAGATTTACTAGAATGTTCCCTGGGTTTCAGCACCTAAGATACAGAGAAAGGTTGAACAAGTTAGGTCTTTATTCTTTGGAGCGCAGAAGGTTGAGGGGAACTTGATAGAGGTATTTAAAATTATGAAGGGAATAAATCGACTTGACATGGATAGGCGTTTTCCATTGAGAGTAGGGGAGATTCAAATAAGAGGACATGATTTGAAAAGTTTAAGGGTAACAGTAGGGGAATTTCTTTTCTCAGAAAGTGGTAGCTGTGCGGAACACGCTTCCAGTAGAAGTGGTAGAGGCAGGTTCGATATTGACATTTAAAGTTAAATTGGATAGGTGTATGGACAGGAAAGGAATGGAGGGTTATGGGCTGAGTGCGGGTCGGTGGGACTAGGTGCGAGTATGCGTTCGGCACGGACTTGAAGGACAGAGATGGCCTGCTTTCGTGCCGTAATTGTTATAAGGTTTTGGTTATTAACTTTACCATATCTAATCTGTTCAGGACTTTTAACATTCTGAATGCCTCTATGAGACTCCCCCTCATTCTCTTGAACTCCAGAGAATACAGTCCAAGAGCTGTCAGACTCTCCTCATACGGTAACCCTTTCATTCCTGGAATCATTCTCGTGAATCTTCTCTGAACCTCTCCAATATCAGTGTATCGTTTCTAAAATAAGGATCCCAAAACTGCACACAATTCTCGAAGTGTGGTCTCCCGAGTGTCTTGTAGAGCCTCAACATCACATCCCTGCTCTTATAGCCTGTACGTCGGGTAATGAATGCCAACATAGCATTTGCTGCCTTCACCACTGACTCAAAGTGGAAATTAACTTTAAGGGTACCCTGTACAAGGACTCCCAAGTCCATTTGCCTCTCTGTATTTTGAAGAATCTCCCCATCTAAATAATACTCTGCCCGTTTATTTCTTCCACCAGAGTGCATGACCATCCACTTTCCAACTTTATATTTCTCTGCCATTTCTTTGCTCGATCCCCTAAACTATCTGAGTCTCTCTGCAATCTTTCTGTTTCCTCAACACTACCCGATCCTCCACCTATCTTTGTATCATTGGCAATTTTATCCACAAATCCATTAATACTGTAGTCCAAGTCATAGACATACATCGTAAAAAGCAGCGATCCCAAAATTGACCCCTGTCGAACTCCACTGGTAACTGGCAGCCAGTCAGAAAACGATATATTTATTCCCACTCTTCTGCTGACCTAGCAATGTTCAACCACGCCAGTAACTTCCCTGTAATTCCATGACCTCTTATTGCTAAGCGGCCTCATGTGCAGCAACTTGTCAAAGGATTTCTGAAAATCCAAGTACACTATATCTATTTCATGTCCTTTGTCTACCTGCCTTGTAATTTCCTGGAAAAATTGCAGTAGGTTTCTCAGGCAGGGTTTTCCTTTCAGGAATCCATGCTGGCTTTGGCATCTCTTGTCATGTGTCTCAGATACTCCATAATCTCATCCCTAAAAATCGCTTCCAACAACTTCCCAACCACTGATGCCAGGCTAACAGGACTATAGGTTCCTTTCTTCTGCCTCCCTCTCTTCTGAAATTGCGGATAACATTTGCAATTTACCAGTCATCCGGTACAATGCCAGAATCTGTCGTTTCTTGAAAGATCATCGTTAAGGCCTCTGCAGTCTCTCCAGTTACATCCTTCAGAACCTGAGGGAGCATTCCATCACGTCCAGGGGATTTATCTACACTCAGACCATTATCTTCCTCAGCAGCTTCTCAGTCGTAATTGTTACTGCACAGACTTCACTTCCCTAATACTCTTGAATATCTGATATACTGTAGAAATCTTCCACTGTGAAGACTGATGCAAACTGCTCAATCAGTTCCACTGCCATCTCTGCATTTCTCATTACAATATCTCCAGCATCATTCTGTATTGGTCCTATATCTACCCTTGACTCTCTTTTACCTTTTATATACTTAAAAAAAGCTTTCAGTATCCTCTTTGATATTAGTCCCATGCTTCCTCGCATCATTCATCAGTTCTTTCTGAATGACCTTCCTGGATGTCTTCTGCAAGTTTTTAAAAGCCTCCAATCCTCTATCTTCCCACTAGCTCTGGCTTCCTTGTACACCGTCTTTTGTTTTTACTTTGGCTCTGACTTCACTTGTCAGCCTTGCTCTTTTCAACGTTTTGGGTGATTTTCACTAACTTCAAAGGACTGTGTCTTAGACAGCTGGGTTGGTGCAATTCACCTCTCAAGTCTGATAGCGGAGTAAGGAGTGAATCTTCGATGGAGCAAAATCAGAAACCAAAGAGTTGCCAGCCTGAGTCATGGCTTTCTGGCTCAAGAAAGAGATGGGGCCTGGAGTTTACAAAGAGGAGGAAGACGAGGAATCAGACCAACAGGATGTGGCTACAAATGATAGATCAGAAACATTTAGAAACTGGTTGATTGAAAAAAAAGGTGGTTTATTTCTGCAAAATACTGGTGGAACTCAACAAATCAGGAAGCAAATGTGGAGAGGAATAAATAGACAACATTTTGGACAAGTCCCTTCAGCATGCCTGGACTATGCTTAGCTGCTGCACGAATTGCAGATTTCCTCCTGCATTTTATGTGTATGTGTCTACATTTCCAGCAACAGCAGAATGTCTTGTGTTTCATATCTGCATTTTTAAGAAGGTTGTACTTTGGCATTAAACACGCGGAAAGTTTGCTGATATTAATTGTATTCTTTATGGGAGCTGTTTTCTGTGTTAAAAGAGCTGCTGAGTTTTCTACACCAAAAAAAAATGATATGGACATGTAACTTGTGTCTGCAGAAACTTTTAATGGCACCGTGATTACCCAGAAAGCGCTGCGATAATAAATTCGCCGGCTCTGAAGCCCCGATTAAATGCGCAGGCGTCAAAGATGCGAATGTTGCGCATGCGCAGTTCACAAAAGGCCTCGGGAACTCGGCGCAGGTAAGAACGATTCTCCGGTTCAGCCTTAAAAACACCAACTGAGGGACAATTGTAGTGAGTCTAGTCACTCTAACCCTCATTCCCGGCACAGTCCTGCTCTCGTCCCTCTTTCTCAGCCCCACGAGCCGTACACGGGTCCCGGGGAGCTTCCGGCTGATGAGGGAATGGAAACCGATGGATCTCTCAGACAGAGCTCCAGCTATCTGAATGTGAGGATTGGGAACTCGGAGATAGGGCACAACAATCTTTTACATCAGCTGTTGATAAAATCACATTTGTTTTACCTCCAATCCCAAACAGGAGAAAATCTGCAGATGCTCGAAATCCAAGCAACACGCACAAAATGCCGGAGGAACTCAGCATTAGTACTCTTTTCCATAGATGATGCCAGGCCTGCTGAGTTCCTCCGGCATTTTGTGTGTGTTGCTTTGTTCCACCTCCTCCTGGTCTGAACTTTTCTACCCGTGAGAACATGTTTTGACTCATTCTCTCTGGTAAGGTAATTATATCAAACAGCTTTTTGCCCTTCATCACAAATGTGCCAGATGTCTCCAATGAGACAGTCTACTCCCCTTCCCTTCAGATTCATAGGCATTGCCATCAATGAGTTCACCTAGGGGAGGGTTCCGGGAAATATTTATGTACAATACATAAACTGGTATTATCTGTGTCTATTGTGGAGATGCAAAAGTTGCTGGAGAATTTACAAGTGGGAAAAAGTGGAGTGATACATGGAAATGTTACTTTTTGAAGTGTAATTTAGCAAGCAATCCACATATGGACAAAGTGCAAAAGCTCTGGTGAGAAAATCCTTCATTACCTGTTACAGGCCTGTTACATAGGTTGTGTGACAGTGCAGCTGAACTTGATTAGACCCAGAGGAGATCAAACTTGTTACCGACAGTGATTTGCTAGCTGTTAAAATGAATACCTCTCTATATGAAATTCACTGTGCACATGTTGACACTGGATTAACAAAAATGCACAATACAGGCTTCATGTGCACACTGGTCATTACAATTTAGAGGGGACATTGGTGGGAAGGTGGGGAGACCTCCAGTGTCCCTGACACCCTCACCTACAAGATGCACATCCAGCTGCAGCTTGTAACCCTGCACTTAAGGAGTTGGAGCCGGAAATGGATGAATTCCGGATCATCCAGGAATTGGAGGAGGTGATAAATATGACATTAAGAGAGGTGATACATCCAAGGTGCAGGACACAGGAAACTGGGTGAGAGTCAGGAAGGGAAATGAGGTTAAACAGCCCTCACAGAGTACGCTTGTGGTCAACCCCACAACAACAGGTAGACCACTTTAGAAACTGTTTGGGGGGGGGGGTGGATTACCTGGCAGAGGTAATTCAAAGGGTTGATAGAGGATTCGTTAGTTAGGGGAACAGAACAAGAAGGGGACTAATATCCTTGTGGTAAGGCTTACTACAGCTAGTGTCGGGGGGTGGGGATGATGTGTTTAAAATAAGTTGTAGGGGAAATGGGAGCCAGAATGAGAGAGCAGATAGTGGAAAGGGTAAATTGAATTGATTTTATTACATACATTCTTCATATACATGAGAAGTAGAAATCTTTTGGTTACTTCTCCAACTAAATGTGCAATCTGTAATTCATATAAATAGTTTGCACTTAGGACAGTTTATATAACATAGAAATCAATTAATCAGTCTGATGGCCTGGTGGAAGATGATGTCCTGGAGCCTGCTGGTCCTTTTGCTGTGGTACCGTTTCCTGGATGGTAGCAGCAGGAACAGTTTGTGGTTGTGGTGAATTGGGTCCTCAATATCCTTTGGGCCCATCTTCGTCGGTACAGCTGTTCACCCTCTCAACAGCAAAGGGGATTACCCTGTCTCCATTCCTTCTGTAATCCACAACTAGCTCTTTTATTTTTGCAACATTGAGGAAGAGGTTGTTTTCTTGACACCAGACAGATGTTGTTCAGACCTGTTAGTTTGTAAAAGCTTCCCAATATTTTTCGCTCTATTATATACCCTCTCTTTGGCTTTCATGTTGGCTTTGGCTTCTCATTTCAGCCATTGTTCTGTCCTCCTGCCATTCCAATGCTTCATTGGGATGCATCTACCATGCACCTCCCGAATTGTTCCCGGAAACTCCAGCCATTGCTGCTCCATCGACATTCCTACCAGTTTCCCCTTCCAATTAATTTTGTCCAGCTTCTCTGTCATAGAAACCTGGAGAAGTTCAGTGCAGAAACAGACCATATGTCCCATCTAGACAATGCTGAAAACATTTAAGCTGTCTGATGCAATGACCTGCACTGGGATGATAGCCCCCCACACCCCTACCATCCAGGTTCCTATCCAAACTTCTCTTAAATAGTGAAATCGAGCTCACTTGCACCAGTGTGCTGACATCCCATTCCACACTCTCACAATCGATTCAGTGAAGAGGTTTTCCACATGTTCCCATTAAATTTTCACCTTCCCCACTCACCCATCACCTCTGGTTGTCGTCCCACCCAACCTCAGTGGAAAAAACCTCCTTGCATTTACCCTATCTGTACCCTCATTATTTTGCATACTTCCAACAAATCCTCAAAACAATGTATAGTTTGTTTGTTTATGCTTAGAGCCTTGTTTAGTTGAATAAGATGATGAGGGCCATTGATTGTGTGGATAGTCAGAGGCTTTTCCCAGGGCTGAAATGGCATAGTTTTAAGGAGCTTGGAAATAGATACCGAGGGAAAGTCTGGGGTAAGTCTTTACACAGAGAGTGGTGGGTGTGTGGAATGCACTGCCAGCAGCAGTGGTCGAGGCAGATACAGTAGGGTCTTTTAACATCCTCTTAGACAGGTACATGGAGCATAGAAAAATAGAGGGCTATGCGCTAGGGAAACTCTCGGCAGTTTCTAGAGTAAATTACGTCATTGGCATAACATTGTGGGCTGAATGGCTTGGAATATGCTGTGGATTTCAATGTTTTATGTTGAACAGTGAAATAACTTTGGCTATCTTACAATCCTCTGATAACCATCCCCCGTTCACCAAGGATGATTTGGTTATTTCTGCTAGGGGCCCGGCAACTTCTGCACTTTAGTCCTGTAGGGTCCGAGGGAGCACCATGTGATGTCTTTTTCCACACTCCCATAGACCCTGTGTCCATCTCCTGAGTAAATAGAGATGAAAAAATATTCAACATCTCCCCATCTGCTTTGGTTCCACATGTCGATTGCCATTCTGGTCTTCCAGAGGACCAACTTTGCGCCTTGAAATACTTTTGCTCTTAATCTATCTCCAGAATCCCTGAGGATTATCCTTCATTTTTTCTGCAATGGCAACCTCATGCCTTCTTTTAGCCATCCTGATTTATTTCTTATTTGTTCTCTTGCATTGCTTATACTCCATAAGAACCTACCTGCCTATCCCTGTTATATAACTCCATTTTGTGCTTCACCAGGGTCTCAATATTTCTTGAAATCCAAGGTTCTCTACAGTTTCTATCTGTACCTTTTATTCTAAGAAGCACATACCCGTTTTGTACTTCCAAAATTTCACTCCGAAGGCACCCCACTTACCAAGCACACCTTTGCCATAAAGCAGCCTGTCCCGGTCCACAGGTGCCAGATACTGGTGTCAGAATTCCAGTTGTTGATCCATCCCTGAACACATCAGCCTTTCCTACGATGCACCTTGTATTGAAGTATACAGTGTTCAGCATATTCACTACACCATGTTCAACTTTTTTCATTCCTGACTTTGTCTGAGGTCTGAACAACATCTGTATCCAGAACCCCTCCACTATCTGTTCTGTTATTCAGGCTCCCATTCCCCCTGCAACTTTAGTTTAAACACTCCCCTTACCCCCATCTCCCACCATGCAGCTCTGTCACCCCTTTGGCTTTCCTCTCCCAGATCAATAAAAAGGAGGTGCATACCAGGTACAGGCAGATAGGAACAAATGGGCTACTTATGAAATACAGGAAATTCAACTGAACACTTATGAAAGAAATAAAAGAAGGCATGAGGTTGACCCTTCAGAGAAGCTGAAGGGAAATCCTCAGGGATTCTGCAGATATGCAGATAAGACCAAAAAGATTGCAAGAGAAAAAAATTAATCCTATAGAAGATCAGAATGGTAATCCATATGAGGAGACAAAATATATGGGGGAGATTTAAATTATTTTTTTGCATCCGTATTTACTCAGGAGGTGGTCACAGAGTCTATAGAAGTGAGGCAAAGCAGCATCAACTTCATGGACCCTGTACAGATTACAGAGGTAGAGATGTTTGTTGTCCGAAGACAAATTAGCATGGCTAAATCCCCAGGGTCTGACAAGTTGTTCCCTGGGACTCCGTGGAGGACGTGCAGAAATTGTCGGGCCCCAAGCACAGATATTTAAATCATCATCAGTGACAGGTGAGGTACTGGAGGATTGCAGGACAGCCAATGTTGTTCCGCTGTTCAAGAAAGGCTCTAAAAATAAACAAGGAAATTGTACGTTGGTGAGCTTGACATCAGTAATAGGAAAGTTATTGGAACGTATGCACAGGAACCAGATATATAAGTATTTGGATAGAAGTGGACTGATTAAGGATAGGCAGCATGGGGTTGTGCATCGTAGGTCATGTCTAACCAATCTTATACAGTCTCTCGAGGAAGTTATTAGGAAAGTGGATGAAAACAAGGCACTGTATGTGGTCTACATGAACTTTAGCAAGGCACGTGACGAAGTCTCATATGGGAGGTGGATCAAGAAGGTTCAGTCACTCAGCATTCAAGATGAGTTAGTAAACTAAATGAGACACTGTCTTTGGGAGAAGCCAGGGTGTGGTTGCAGATGGTTGCCTGTCTGACCAGAGGCCTGTGACTAGTGATTGCCACAGGGATCAGTGCTGGATCTGTTGTTGTTTGTCATCTATATCAGTAATCTGGATGATAACATGGTTAACTGAATCAGCAAATTTGTGGATGACACCAAGTCTGGAGGTGTAGTGGACAGCGAGGAAGACTGTCATGGCTTGCCGTGTGATCTGGACTAGCTGGAAAAATGGGTTGAGAAACGGAAAATGGAATTTAATGGAGACAAGAGGGATGTGTTGTATTTGGTAGGACCTATGTCTGACACAGTGACTGGTCGGGCTCTGAGGAGTGCTCGAGACAAAAGTGATTTGTGAATACAGGCCCATAACTCACTGAAAATGGTGTCACAGATCAATGGGAATAGAAAGAAAGATTTTGCCACATTGGCCTTCATAAACCAATTGTCATTGGTGAGGCCAAATTTAGAGTATTGTGTGCAGTTTTGGTCACCAATCTACAGGAAGGTGTAAAAGAGGTCGAGAGAAAATTCAGAAGGATGTTTCCATGTCTGGAGGACTTGGGTTATAAGGAGCGATTAAACAGGTCTGTGCTTTATTCCTTGAAACGGAGAAGATTGAGGGGAGATTTGATAAAAGTATACCAAAATTATGAGGGGTATAGATAGGGTAAATACAAGCTGGCTTTTACCACTGAGATGGGGTGGGACTTCAACTAGAGGCCATAGGTTAAGGGTGAAAGGTGAAACGTTAAGGAGAACACGATGAGAAACTCCTTCACACAGTTGGTCATCTGGGTGTGGAACGAGCCAACAACCCAACTGGTACATGCAAGCTCGATTTAAACATTTAAGAGGTTTGTATAGGTACCTGGATGGTAGGTGTATGGGAGTCGACAGTTTAAATAGTTCTACACAAACTGGATGGGCCAAGAAGTCTGTTTCTGTGTTGTACATTTCTATGACTGTGACAAGAACCTGAAATAAGGAATCAGAGCAAATATTAGTATTTTAACAGCTGTGCAGAACAACTATGCATCTGTGTAGGAGATATTTACATGGCGTTAAAACTGTGGCACTTTAGATTAACAGTACATAAAAGAAAATCCCAGCTGCACGTTAACAACGGTATTTGTGTGAGTGTTTAATTTACTGTGGGGCCAGGCCCCCATGCAGCTCAGTGGGAACAGGGAATAATACCAACGGAGAAAGTCGAACTGAGCCAGGTCACAGATTGGAGATGACAGAAATGCCCCATTCTCATAGAGACAGGAAGGGCATCAGAGAGTTTGATGGTCATTCCAGATACCAGCTCTGTGCCCAGTTAGAAGATGATTTCTCTCTCCAGCTTGGGTTGCACCTCACTGTAACAGTGTGATTATCAGATCACACCTTGGCAACACAAGTGATCTCATTTGAAATGTTCTTCACCCATTGATGGATTTTGTAAATCTTTTTTACAGGTTAAAAATGACAAGGAATTTGTTAATGGAAATTCAAACAAAACACACCAGTTTTGTCTAGATATTTAAGAAGTGCAACAAGGGATTCAATCAACAATCCTTCCTGCTCAGACTGTGGGGAGGAATTCACTCAGTCATCTAACCGACTGGCACGCCTGTTATTTTACACGGGGGAGTGGCCATTCACCTGCTCAGACAGTGGGAGTGGATTCAGTTGGTCATCACAACTGAAGGTACATCAGCAAATTCACACTGGGACAAGGCCATTCACCTGTTCTGTGGGTGAGAAGGGATTCAGTCGGTCATCCCACCTGTGGACACACCAGTCAGTTCACACTGGGCAGAGGCTGGTCATCTGCTGAATTTGTGGGGAAGGATTCTCTCGGTCATCTGACCTAATGGCTCATCAGCGAGTTGACACCAGGGAGCAGCCGTTCACCTGCTTGGACTACGGGAAGAGATTCACTGAATCATCTAAGTTGAAGGTACATCAACGAGTTCATACTGGGGAGAGGCCATTCACCTGCTCAGACTGCGGAAAGGGATTCACTCGGTCATCTCACCTACTGCTACATCGGTTAGTTCACACTGCAGAGAGGGATTTCACCTGCTCAGATTGTGGGAAGAGATTCACTCACTCTTCCACCCTACAGAGACACCAGTCAGTTCACACCAGGGAGAGGCCGTTCACCTGCTCAGTCTGTGGGAAGAGATTCACACAGTCATCACACCTACAGAGACACCAGCAAGTTCACACTGGGGAGAAGCCTTTCACCTGCTCAGACTGTGGGAAGAGATTCACACAGTCATCCACCCTACAGAGACACCAGTCAGTTCACTCTGGGGAGTGGCGGTTCACCTGCTCAGAATGTGGGAAGGGATTCACACAGTTATCCAAACAACTGGCACACCAGTCAGTTCACAGTGGGGAGTGGCCATTCACCTGCTCAGACTGTGGGAAGGGATTCACTCGGTCATCTGATCTGCTGACACACGGGCGAGTTCACACCGGGGAGAGGCCATTCACCTGCTGTGAATGTGGGAAGGGATTCGCTCGGTCATCTGATCTACAGATACACCAGCGAGTTCACACTGGCGAGAGGCCGTTTACCTGCTCAGTCTGTGGGAAGGGATTCCATCAATCATCCAACTTTCATAGACACCAGCAATTTCACACTGGGGTGAAGCAGTTCACCTGCTCAGACTGTGGGAAGGGATTCAGTCGGTCATCCTCACTATTGGCACACCAGTCAGTTCACACTGGGGAGTGGCCATTCACCTGCGCAGAATGTGGGAAAGGATTCACTCAGTCATCTGAACTACTGGTACATCAGTCAGTTCACAGTGGGGTGTGGCCGTTCACCTGCTCAGAATGTGGGAAGGGATTCACTCAGTCATCCAACCTACAGAGACACCAGTCAGTTCACACTGGGGAGAAGCCGTTCACCTGCTGTGAATGTGGGAAGGGATTCGCTCGGTTATCTGATCTACAGATACACCAGCGAGTTCACACTGGGGAGAGACCATTCACCTGCTCAGTCTGTGGGAAGGGGTTCCATCAATCATCCAACCTTCATAGACACCAGCGAGTTCACACTGGGGTGAAGCCGTTCATCTGCTGTGAATGTGGGAAGGGATTCACTCGGTCATCCTCACGACTAGCACATCAGCGAGTTCACAGTGGGTAGAGACCGTTCACCTGCTGTGAATGTGGGAAGGGATTCACTCAGTCATCCTCACTACTAGCACATCAGCGAGTTCACAGTGGGTAGAGACCGTTCACCTGCTCAGAACATGGGAAGGGATTCACTCAGTCATCCAATCACTTCGGGTAAAGGCCGATCACCTGCTGAGACATTGGGAAGTGTTTTCTCAGCCATCTCCATCAAATGTGCATCATTGGGTTCACACTGGGGAGAGGCAGTTTACCTGCTGTGAATGTGAGAAGGGATTCACTCAGTAATCTAACCTTGTGACACACTACTGGGTTCACACTGGGGAGAAAGTTTCAATAAGCTGCATGCTGGATATTTGTCCATCATTGTTGCAGAATGCAATTTCGAGAGTGACTGTCGGTGCTGAACTCTGCAATTATTGCTGCTATTCACCACACACAGTTCTGCACCCTGGTCACTGGGCATGGGAGGAGTTTCTTCTGCTGCACATTCACCTTTAATGGAACTGGATCTGAGACAAATAAATCAATTCTATTTTAAACTCTGGTACTTAGTGCATTTATAACACGCCTAGTGTACAGTAGAGAATAAACTCAGGCCAGCTGGACCCTGCCAGTTATTCATTTCCATGACAGTCTATTTAAATCCGGCCCCCCCTGTTGCTCATCTCTCACTCTCCCTCTGGTGATGGGTTCCAAACAGTCATCATCTGTGGGTGAAAACGTTTCCCTTGAATTTTCTGCAGACTGAAGAAGTCGAGCTGATTACAGTTCTGTCTGAGATGTTCTTCACCCCTCAAATCTCTGGGCTGAGGAAGAATGATATTGGTTGTTAATCTCCATAATCACGACTAATTTCCACATTATGGGTCATTTTCCCTGCTGCTAAAGGGTTTTTAGAGAACATCACTGTCCTCTAAAGGCCGAAAACAGAATGGGAAACCATCAGTTGGATGTTTAACTGAGCAGGGTCAGATACCAGAGGTGGGTCTGCACAGGGCAGAATTTGGGGCTCTGGACGATGGTCGGGTTAAGAACTTATGATGAGGAGAAGGGAATCAGCAGCGGGGTGTGGCAACAAATGTCAGAGTAGCAACATTTGGAAGCTGATTGACAGAGACAATCATTCGATTGACTGATGACACAAACAATGCCTGTGGTGAGGTTCTCCACTGGTTGAGGTACATGTGTGTTGGGAATGGTTTTATCCATTGAGGGACTTGTTCCTGCTTGTTTATCCAGTAATATTATATCCAGATGGTTATCATGGATTATCCTCTCTGAAATAATGTATTGATTATCATATAATTTGTACAAACGTTTGTAAGATCTTGACTCTAAAACTGGGTCAGGCTTGAATTCATGGTGCCTTTATTAAGTTATGGTGGGCATTGATGAGTTTGTATTTTAAAGCAAGATTTTGATGAATGATATTTGCCACTTGATTGTACCTTTGTAGGTAATCAGATTGAGTTAAACTGCTGCGGGATCCTGGAATGTGTTGGATTGTGTCTGGTTTCTCTTGGCATTTTCTGCACTTACTGCCTTGTTTGTTTTTATGTCATGTATTTTTGTTTTTTTTTCCTTTTGTTAACCACCTTGCCCTGTATTTCTGCAAGAAACCCTTGGGTTTCTGTGACGAGGTCTCCAACTCTCAGTCAGGTGCATGGTGCTTCCTTGTCACCATCTCATCTGCTCAGATCGTTGAGATGTCTCCCATGGAGGGTCATACTCATTCCACAGTTTAATGTTTTCTTCCAGAGTGATGATTTATTTTTTTCTGATTTGGCATCTCATTGAAGTTTTCTGGTCTGTATTTCTTATCATGATTGCATATACACACATGGAGTGCTAAATCCTGTTCATTTTTGATGAAAGTATATACTTAGAAGTTTTACCTGACTGTTGTCTGATTTTTTTCATGTGTGTTTTTCTTCTTCCTCCTTGTGTCCAAGGTAGCGTTAACCTAAATGTGTCACTCCTGATGAAGGGGTTCAGCCTGAATCATTGTCACTACCTCCTCCCATAGATGTTGTCTGGCCTGCTGAGTTCTGCCAGCATTTTGTGCTTTTATTTATTTCCAGCATCCGCAGATTCACTGGTGTCTGAGTGTGAATAGACTTTTCTAAAGTTCTTATTTATCTTTGTAAACTCTACTGATTGAAAATGGGCCAAGATGTTTTTATTAAAAAATGTCAGTGTCAGTATTGATGAAAGTGTTTATTACCTTTGTTGTATTTGTTAACTATTGAGCTCTGTTTGCCAAGATTTTTAAAACTTGAACTAAATTCTGTCAAAGGCTTTCTCTATTTCACACTACTTGCTTGTTGATATTCCAGATACGTGGGTATCAAGAGTCTCGATAAACTGTCTTGGCCCAAAATGTTGATTCCCATCCATAGATGTTGCCTGACATGCTGAGTTCCTCCAACACTTTGTGTGTAGTTCTCTAGATTTCTAGCATCTGCAGGTCGTCTTGTTTCACAGATAATTACGTTTCTTGAAAGAGCAAGCTGGTAGTGGGGTTGTGTGGCTGTGTTGGTAAAATTTAATATTGGCATAGGGTTGGAAGGTGTAGAATCTGTGGGTAGAATAAAGGAACTGGAAACGTAAAAAAAATATCCCTGATGGGAATTGTATAGAGACCAAACAGTAGTAAGGATGTGGTCCACAAGTTACAATGGGAGATAGAAAATGTGTGCCAAAAGGGCAACGTTACAACAGGGGCTGTCATGCAAGTGATAAGGAAAGTTAGGATGGTGTTGGTCTCAAGAGGAGGATCTCCCAGAATGCCTATAGGATGCTTTTTTAGAACAGCTCATGGTTGAGCCCACTTGGGGATCAGTTATTCTGGATTGGGTGTTGTCATGATCCAGAAATTATTAGGTCACTTAAGTTCAAAGAACACTAAGGGGCAAGTGATCTTAATGTGATCAAATTCACCCTGACATCAGAGAAGGAGAAGTTAAAGTCTGATGTGGAATAAAGAGAATTAGAGAGACTTGAGAGAATATATGGTCAAAATTGATTTGAGAAGAACACAGGCAAGGATGAAAACAGAGCAGCAATGGCTGGAATTTCTGGAAGTAATTTGGAAGAAACAGGATATATACACTGGCATGCAGAAGTTTGAGCACCCCTGGTCAATTTTTTTTTTACTGTGAATAGCTAAATGAGTATAAGATGACCTGATTTCCAAAAGGCATAAAGCTGAAGATGAGACATTTCTTTCATGGTTTAAAGCAAGGATTTTTTTTTAAATTTCCATCTTTTACAATTTCAAAATATCAAAAAAGGAAAAGGGCCAGAAACAAATGTTTGGGCAGCCTGCATGGTCAGTACTTAGTAACACCCACTTTAGCGAGTTTCATAGCAAGTAAGCGCTTTCTGTAGCCAGTTAAATGTCTTTCAATTCTTTTGTGTAAATTTCTGGGTTCAGTCATTAGCAGCAAAACACTGACAGTGGAAATTACAGATCAGAATATTATAAGAGTCACAAACCCCAGCAGTACCAAAACAGGCCCTTTGACCCTTCTCATCAATGCTGACCTGTTTTTGTTTTTACTGCCTGGTTCCAACTACCTGCCCCAGAGCCTCCATACACCTACCATCCATGTCCTCACTCAGATCTCTCTCTTGTGTCTAAATCGAACCCACATCCAACACTTCCACTGGCAGCTCATTCCGCTCTCACCAAACTGTGAGTGAAAAATTCCCCGTCAGGTTCCCCAAAAATAATTCACTTTCACCCTGAACTTATGTCCAATGTCAGGGTGACAGGGCAGACAGTAAGTGCAGGGGGTGGTCAAGTGCGGTGAGGGAAACAGAGCTGAGAATTTATACTTAATATCTTTCAGAAAAACTAATTGTTTGAATCTACTGGCTATAAACCTACTATCCATGCCCTGTACGTTCTCAACCTAATTCTTGATCCAGATGACAAGTAGCAATGTTCAAAGTATATTTTGTTATCAGAGTACTCATTTGTTACCACATACGACTCCAAGATTTTTTTTTTCCTACAGGAACACTTTGCAAATCTATAGAATAGTAACTGGATGGCACAATGAAAGATCAAGTAGAGCATAGAATTCAACTAACTGTGAAAATGCAAATATAATTAAATATCAATGAATAATAAAAGCAATGGCTGTAACCCTGGGGAACCTCACTAGTCTGGGCCCTGAGTCCAATAAACTCTCTGCTTCCTACCATCAAGACAACTGTGCATCCAGTTCTCCCTGGATCCCATGTGATCTGACTTTCCACAGCAACTTACCGTGCTGAACCTTAGCAAAGGCCTCACTGATGCCCATATTGGCCTCGATCCTGGGACAGAGGTGTCACAGCTCAGAGAGCATAGATGTAAGCAGAGGATGAAGAGGTTTAGACGGATCTGAGGAAGAGATTTTTCACTCAGAGGGTGGTTGAAATCTGGAACACACTGTGTTGGTGGTGATGGAGGCAGGTCCCTTCACAATATTTACAAAGTTGATGAGCATTGAAACTGCTGAGGTACAGTCGGCTGTGAACCAAGTGCTGATAAATGGTACCAGTGTAGACAGTGAGTGGATGGTCAGAAAGTCCAAAGGCCTGTTTCCGTGTTGTGTGACCCTCAACTCTGGATACACTAAATTAACAATCGTGGCATCAGAAGGGATTGGTTTCAAAACTCCACACCCCTGTCCAACCTGAAATAAACCAGACTGCACCCCTTTGTCGTCACTGCAAGTATCTGTTTCTCTCAAGGTAACATAGATTGGTCACTTCTGCTGAACAACTGGCAATTGATGAAGTTCCTGTGTCTTCTTCCATTAATATTGCTTCCTTACTGCAAAACTAACCCTCTCCCTGTGACAGAATCAGTGATTAAATCTGCCCCCAAACACTGCTTTCATCCCTGCACATTGTAACATGAACCATCTCACTGAGTGTCTGATGGAGACACAACGCCTGCCCCTGCTTCTGACATTTTAAATACCCACAGAATGGTTCTCTGATTCAGTCTGAAGGTTATGGCACATTCAGCTCGTCGCCAGACCTGACAAATCGTGTCTTCCCGCCGCTGGTCCTCCTGTTGGTGTGTCCTCTTTCCTCCACCTCCAGGGAAGCAGCATCTCCACACAAATTCCTCACTTCAGTCGACTGTCAATACCCGTGACACAGGAAATCACATCACTGTCACTATTCCAGCTACCACCATCCAGAAAGCGGTACCGCAACATAAAAGGCAGGACCAACAGGCTCTGGGACAGCTTCTTCCACCAGGACATCAGGCTGATGAACTGACACTGATTTGAGTGTACTCTATATTACATTGTCGGTTTTATTTATTATAAACTATTATAAATTACTAAGAATGCACATTGCACATTTCGATGGAGACATAACGTAAAGATTTTTACTCTTCATGGATGTAAGAAATAAAGTCAATTCAATTCAGTTCAATTCCTGATTCTGTATCTGACCTACTCGCCTCTGGGTATCCTCCGTCAACAAGCTTCTTCCTCAGTCACCACCTGTGAGGTTACACACAAAAAAAAATCAAAACGATCTATTAGTCAGCTCCGGTATCCCTCCACCCTTGAACAGGTTCCCCTGTTAAAACTCTCTCCTCAGCCCCTTCCCTCTTACCTTTCCATTTCAGACTCCCGATGTGCTAGCAGATATCACAGGAGACTGGACAAACCCGTGACTTTCTCTGATGCACAGGTCAGTGACCTCTTACCCTATCTGCACTCGCAGTCCATGGCAGCTGTCCTAGATTCTGGGGCTCTGTAACACACAATGTTGGAGAACGTAATCTTCTTAGCAGCAAGATTAGACAGTCATTAATATGAAGAGAGAATTGTTTCCTGAAAGGACACGCGAGCTAAGCTGTCTGATCCCATTCACGAGATCCTCCCTTGTTTACGACTAAATTCGTCTCGGGACCCGGACCCACATTCCACTCATAACCTCTACCCACACACAGACTGAGCCGCCTCTTCACCCCTTACCCCTCGGAGAACCATAAGGAATTGATTCCACAGTCGGGGCTCGGTCGCAAAGTGAAAACCGGGGCTGAGGAGAGCCTGGAGCCTCCAGTCGAGACAAAACCGCGCTGCCCACTCAGTCAACAACTGGGCACCGCCTGACCCAGGACTTTACGTCACACAGCACCGGATTCAGTGCTGAAACCGAAGTTTAATTTTGTTGTTCCAAATCGTCCGGAACGAAAGGTGTTTTAAAATTGAAGCGCCCCCCTCACGTGACGTCACACAGGAGCACCTACGCGCCTGACGTCACCCAGGGTCTCCTCATATCTGCATCTGCTGTCATGACCACGGTGCTTCCCGGCACACGCGCTGCTGTGCTCGAGCTGTTTCGCTTTCAGGGCTGAGCAATTAAGCACGAGCCAACGCCCACCCCCCCTCCCCGAACAGTCAACCGAGGAATTGAATTGACCGCAGAGCTGCGCTATTCCCATTGGTGCGAAATGACGTCAATCACTGGTTTCACCCAGTAATGACCAGCTGAGAGGGATTGAGCCGTCTCCCACTGCAGCTCGAACAGCACGTTAAAGCGGAACAAATTTCAAAGAAAATGTCCCGCTTTTTGATTTATATCTATTTCCATCCAAGGAAAGATGGGGGCGTTTGTGAAGCGTCTGAGGAGGGAGTAGGAGACCATACGATCCATCGCTTGATGCCGCTTCCCCGTGGAGGGATCACGACATAAAATGTGAGGAGAGGGGGAATTTTATTGAAAGGATGAAGATGGTGTGAGAGAGGTCGGACAGGATGCTTGTTCCGGTGGGGACAGGAGGTGCTCATCGGTGGAAATGCCTGAGCCCACGGTGGTGGTGAGCAGAGGGATTCAACACATTGGGTGGGGGGCAAACACCGGCAGACTGTTGCCCTGCAAGCGGGGCCAATGGTTTTGGCAAAGTGACAATTATGTGGGATTTGTTGAGATTGTACTTGGAATACGGTGAAAAATCCCGCTCCACATACTAACACGGGTTATACAGACCAAAGAACAAACTGCCGGAGGAACTCAGTAGGTCGGGCAGCATCTGTGGAGGGAAATGGACCGTCAACATTTCGGGCCAAGACCCTCCCTCTGGACTGAGAGTGGACGGGAAGTAGTCAGAGAAAAGAGGTGAGTGGTGGGGATGGGCAAGAACTGGGCAAGAGGTGGATCCAGCTGAGGGGGGAAGTGGGGTTGTAAATAGTGGCAGGGGTGGGAGTTGAGCGTTTGGCGAAACACGGGGCTACAGAAGATGGAAATTAATTCCATATAGGATTAGCAAAGTTTTTAGAGAGTATTTGTTATAGAGAGTGCAAGAAGTTTCACCAGACTGACCCCTGGAGTGGTGGGTCATTATATGAAGAAAGATCAAATGTGCTAACCCTTTCATTTAGAGAATCGAGGACTGAGAGATGAACACATTGAAATGCACAGCATCATTACCAGTTGAACCAGGGATCCCAGTCTTTGGAAAAATGGGTGGACTGTCTGGGACTGAAATGAGGGGAAATGTCTCCAGTCCGCGGGATGTGAATGCCTGTAAATCCCCACCATAGAGGGCGGTGAAGACTTGGTGACTGTCCTCACATAAAACAGCGGCCGGCAGATGTGTGGAGACCAAAGGGATCGAGGAAATGAGGATCGAGGAGGAACATGTGGCTGAGATGCGAGAGCAGCCTGGGATGTCTGGACTGTCTTACGCAGAGAGGTTAGAGAGACTGGGCTTGTTCCCGCTGGAATTAAGGAGATTCAGATGGGATCTGATTGAAACATATAAGATTATTAAGGGATTGGACAAGATAGAGGCAGGAAATATATTTTCCAGATGCTGAGAGAGTCCAGTACCAGAGGACATGGTTTGAGAATAAGGGGTAGGTCATTTAGGACAGAGTTAAGGAAATACTTCTGCCAGAGAGTTGTGGGGGTCTGGAATGCACGGCCTCAGAAGGTAGTTGAGGACAATTCTCTGGATGCTTTCCAGAAGAGGCTAGATAGGTATCTTATGGATAGGGGAAGCAAGGGATATGGGGACAAGGCAGGAACCCGGTATTGATAGTAGTTGATTAGCCATGATCTCAAAATGGCGGTGCAGGCTCGAAGGGCCGAATGGTCTACTTCTGCATCTATTGTCTATTGTCTATAATCTTGTTGATAGTTAGAATGTCCCACCTGTTTCTCACTTGATGTGTCAGTGTTCCTGTCCAGTGAGGCCAGAGGAATGTGAATAGAAATTAGTGTTTATAAGCATAGACTGATTTAAATGAAACCAGCACATTCCCTGTGTGGGTCTGAGCACGTTTCACCGCGGATCCGCAACACCTGTGGGTTCGTTTCTGAGGCCCCGCCCACTGCCTGATGACGCTATTACAGATCGCGCATGCTCAGGCCAGGTTGTGTAGTTTTTTTCATTCTTTGTGGAAGCGGGTCGGCGGAGGGACCGGGATCGGGAGGGTTCCTCCCCCTTGGGGCGGAGATCCAGGAACGGATTATTCTCTGTGGGGCAACACCGACAATTTCCCTTCGTTGAGTACTGAAGCTGGTCCCGAGCGGGGAGGTCTGACGTCAGGTAGTGAATTAAACTCAAACAAGAGAAAATCTGCAAATGCTGGAATTGCGAGCAGCGCGCACAAAATGCTAGAGGAACTCAGCCGGCCGGGTAACAGCTAGGAAAAGAGTATAGTCAACATTACCGGCCGAAACCCTTCGGCGGGACTGGAGAATAAAAGGTGGTGGGGTGCGGAGAGATTCACAAGGCAATCGGCAAAACCTGAAGGGGGAGGGGATGAACTTCCCCGAACTTGCGGCCTCGCCTCGCTTCCTTCACAGAGTCTGCCGGGGTCGGTCCGGGTTGTGAGACCTTCACACCGAACCGTCTGAGATGAGCCACCGGCCCCTGTTGTTCTGGTCCGATTAGCAGGATGACGTAAAACATGTTTCTATATTGTTACTGACAGAGAGTTGTATAATTTATGTTCCGTGTGTTCTCTGAATGTACTTGCCTGTGATGCTATTACAAGTCAGTGTTTCTCCGTACTTGTGCACTTGACATCAAGTTCAGCAGGATCTGAAAAATTTCAGTGAGATTTGATCAGTGATGATCATCTTGGCAGCTCGGTAGGTCGAATGTATAAGACAGTACACTGTTTAATGCAAAACCCTGAACAGTGTTGAGGATCAGAGGGATCTCAGACTCCAAGTTCATCGCTCCCTGAAAGAGACTGCACAGATTGATCCGGTGGTTAAGAAGGCAAATGGCCTGGTTGTCTTTATTAGTTGAAGCATTGAGTTCAAAAGTCGGAAAGTTGTGATGCAGCTTTATAAAACTAGTTAGACCACACCTAGAGTGTCCTCATTTTTGGAAGGATGTCGGGGCTTTGGAGGGGATGCGGAAGAGGTTTACCAGGATATTGCCTGGATTAGAGGGCATGAGATGTAACGAGAGGTTGGACAAAATTGTTTTGTTTTCTCCGGAGCCGTGCCGGCAGGGGTGAGACTGGGTAGACGTTTATAAGATTACCAGAGGATGAGAAAGGCAGCGTCCATTATTAAGGCCTTCCAGCACCCAGGGTTTGCCCTTTTTTTAATGTTACTATCAGATAGAGAGGTACAGAAGCTTGAAGGCACACACTCAGTGATTCAGGAACAGTTTTTTTCTCCTCTGCCATCCAATAGCTAAATGGACATTGAACCCCTAAACACTACCTCACTTTTAAAATATATAGTTTTTCTGTTTCTTGCACGATTTTTAATCTATTCACAGAAACAAAGAAAACCAACAGCACAATACAGGCACTTTGGCCCACAAAGTTGTGCTGACATGTCCCGACCTTAGAACTTTCTAAGGTTACCAATCGCCCTCTAGTTTTCTAAGCTAGTTTCTCTCTTTTTTTTTCTCTGATGTCTCCAGGTACCTATCCAAAAGTCTCTTAAAAGACCCTATCATATCCGGCTCCTCCACTGTTTCAGGCAGCCCATTCCACACGCTCATCACTCTCTGAGAAAAAGACATCTCCCTGACATCTCCTCTGTACCTACTCCCCAGCACCTTAAACCTGTGTCCTCTTGTGGCAACAATTTCAGCCCTGGGAAAAAGCCCTTGACTATCCACACGATCAATACCACTCATTCCCTTATGCGCTTCTGTCAGGTCAGCTCTCATCCTCTGTTGCTCCAAGGAGAAAAGGTCCAGTTTACTCAACATTTTTCCATCAGGCTGCTCCCCAATCCAGGCAACCTCCTTGTAAATCTCTGCACCCTTTCGAAGGTTTCCACATCATTCCTGTAGTGAGGCGACCAGAACTGAGCACAGTGGGGTGTGACAAGGGTCCTATATAGTTGCGACTTTACCTCTCAGCTCCTGAATTCAATCCCACAATTGATGAAGGTCGATACACTGTATACCGCCTTAACCACAGTGTCAACCTGCGTAGCAGCTTTGAGTGTCCTATGGACTCAGACCCCAAGATCCTTCTGATCCTCCGCACTGCCAAGTCTTACAATTGATGCTATATTCTGCCATCATGTTTGACTTAACAAAATGAATCACTTTACACTTAACTGGTTTGAACTCCATTTGCCAGTTCTCAGCCCAGCTGTAACCTCTGACAGCCCTCAACACTGTCCACAACACCCCCAACCTTTGTGTCGTCAGCAGGTTTACTAACCATTCCTCACTTCCTCATCTAGGTCATTTATAAAAATAATGATGAGCAAGTGTCCCAGATATACGTATACTGTAACTGATTTAGTTATTTATTTTTATTGTTTCATTTTGTGTTTTCTTCTCTTCTGTATTATGCATCACATTGAACTGCTGCTGCAAAGTTAACACATTTCATGACACATGCCGGTGATAATAAACCTGATTCTGATTCTGAGAGGCACATTCAGACAGTACAGAGGTAATCTACTGTAAACAGAGTACAATTTGCCCGTAAATGTTTGAAAATGATTTTTTTTTTTCTGTGAACTTCTCTCACCGAATCACCTACTGCAAGTTCTAATCTGTGATTAAGACAGTGCCAAATCATCACATCACGGTAATGTCCCTTGAGAGTTGTAGCAGCACCGGATTTGACACTATGCATTATGCTCACCCCATCACTAGCAAAAGCTACAAGGTTCTGTTTCAGGTATCAGTCATCAAACCCATGGTTATTGAGACAGTTCAATCGATGCTTAGCAATACTTGCAGATTTATGATCAGGCAATTCAATTAGATCTAAAAACATAAAATGGGGATCACCTGCCTTATCTCTTTCACATTACATATAATCTATTAGGGCGGACTTAATGCTTGTTGATTCATCCATGAGAACAGAAAAGTTGCCAATTATCTGCTTGATATTCTGGCAAATTTTCTTTTTCATGTTCATGGCTACAGTTGAATTCAGACGTTTATACGCACTGTAGCCAATTACATTTAAACTCAGTTGTTCACAATTTCTGACATTTAATCCGAGAAAACATTCCCTGTCTTAGGTCAGTTAGGATCACTATTTTAAGAATGTGAAATGTAATAATAATAGTAGAGGGTGTAAAAGAGGTTTTCAGGATAATGTCTCGATTAGAGTACATGAGCTAAAATGAGAGGTTGGACAAACTTGTGTTGTTTTCTCCAGAGCGGCGCAGGCTTGGGTGAGACTGGATGGACATTTATAAGATTATGAGAGGAATAGATAGACAGATGTTATATTTTTCTTGGGGGTTGAAATGTCTGATACATTTAAGGTGAGAGGAGATGTGAGGGGCAACTTTGTTTCTTTCCACAGAGTTGTGGGTAGCTGGAGTGCTCCGTCAGGGGTGATGGTAAACGTGATCCCATTTCCCCTCCCATTTAATCGCAGATGTAACAATCTCTTTGCACATGCTCACTGTCTCTGGATGGGTGGTGCTTTCCTTTCTGGTCAGTGCTGAAGTAGATTATTTTACGGGATCGGCAAAGTGTCCTCGCCTCCTGGGTCGTGATCACTGTCTGCGGGCCGAAGATATCAATTTCCCATCGGTGAGTATTGAGACCGATCCGGAGCGGGGAGATCTGGTGTTGGCTGTGAGCCCCGAACTGAGGGCCAATTACTCATTTAGTACCCAGTTACCCAGGCTCCTCAAAAATGTGTAGACTTCTCTTCATCTGCATTGAATGATCCAAACCAGGGGTCCAGGCTGTCTATTTCTGCAGAGTAAAAAAGGAAGTCCTGCCAGCAGGTCACTTGAGGCTTTTTACTGCAGATCTGGCGCGCCCTCTGCTTTGTGATGCATGATCACGTGGTGTGTTCGTACTGTCCCCGGATGAGTGGTGATGCTTCCTCTGTGTTGTGTTGGGACATCTGATGTTGGCCACTGAGTCCCGTTAACTTCCCTCAACTCATCTCGCTTCCTTCAGCTTTATGGCTGTTGTTTCTCCCCAACTGTGGTGGGTGAGAAGGAAGAACGTCCCAATTTGGGGGGATCTTTGATTTCACTGCCTGCTTTACCGAGGGACTGGGAGGCCTGGGGGGGGGGAAGAATGGTTTCTGTGATGTGCTGATCTGTATCCAAAGTCTCTGCAGTTCTTCGCAGTCACGAGCAGAGCAGATACCATGCAAAACTTGAACTGTCCAGGTGGGAAAGTTTCTATGGTTTGTTGATAAAAATGTGGTGAGGGTCAAAGTATATACGGCAAAGTTCTTGTTGTTTGTTCTAACTTAGACATTTTAGAATCTTCTATACGGTCGTGTATGCTGTTAATTCAGTATCTGTGTATTGCTGGAGTATCGTCAGTGATTATACTTGATCCCTTCTCCCACCTGGTTCATCTGCTCATTCCCTGCCGATCTTGCTCAACCTCTGTCCAGTCTCCTCACTTCCACTTCAGTGATATACATCAACCATCTGGGTCAACCTCAGTCCACCCTGTATCCCACCTCTGCAATGTTATATATCAGCAATCTTCCTTTTAACCTTTGTCTTCATTGTGAAGTGTTCTTTTGCACCTTTGGCCTTGCTGAGTTATTTCCAGAATCGGTTTTTGTTAGCTGGAATGCCAGAGGGTCATCCGCTACCAGTTGTGTTGTGCATTGGTGTGGAGGTGCTAATTTATGAACAGTGACTGGCTGACACACTATAGCATTTTACTGGCAGCAAGGAGTATTGGGAGAGTTGGTGCCTGGGCTCTAATCCTGCGATCGGCATTCCAGGCATATGGAACTGTTGGTGTTTTGGCTTTGATGAAGAAGATATCTCGAGCAGCTGGACATTGGTTGTGGGGAAATCCCGGATTGCACTACCCAGTCTGAGACGTGGGGATGATGTTTGAGACTCTCAGGGTGGGTAAGTGGCAGGTGCAGCTCTGTGACTCTGTGAGGTTGGATATCACAGTTTTAGATCCAAGTAAAATGCCCTTGGGGATCAACCTGTCAGGCAGTTGTAATCAAACAGAAACTCAAGATACTGGACATCTGTACTAAAAACTGAAAATGTTTGAAGCCATTCTGATGGAACATTATTAACATGAATTGTAAGGATTGTTCCTCTCCCCTCAGCTGTTCCTTACCTGCTGAGTGTTTCTGGTAATTCTAGCTTTTTATTACATTCACCCTGGAACGGTTTATATTTCCTGAAATGGTCCTCTTTGAACCTGGAAATGGAAATGGCTAGTTCTGTGATGGTAGAAGAGTGAAGAATGCACAGCTTTGCCTGTAAGTTACCCTGGTATCAATTTGTCTCTTATTCCTGGAAATGTGTGCAGTACAGTTGTTGCTAACAAGGTTTGCAAGATTAATCTCAGCAATGATTGGCTTTATGTATGAGGAGCATTTGATGGTTGTGGACCTTTGCTCAATGGAGTTCAGAGGGACGGTGGGAGTTGTGGAGGGATGTATGGTTAAGTAAACCTACCGAATGCTGAAAAGCCTGGATACAGTGGACATGGAGAGGATGTTTCCATAAGATGGAGAGTCTGTGATCTGACAGCACCGTCTCGGAATAAAGATGTTTCTCTCTAAAACTGAGATGTGAAAAATATTTGGCCAAAGGATGTCTGATCTGTGGAATTTGTTGCCGCAGAGGATGGTTGAGGCTGCCATTTGGGTATGTTTATGAGAGAGATTAATATATTGATCATTGCTAAGTCACTTCAGGGTCACAATGGGAAGGTAGGAATATGGTATTGGAATAAAAATCAGCCATGTTTGAGTGGTTGGGTAGACCAGATGAATCGAATCACCTAATTCTGTTCTTGTGTCTTATGTCTTACCATGACTGAATGATAGCTCCTTCTTATCCGATATCGTTTTGTGACGTGTGAGGGACAATAAAAGATTGTTCACTGAGATCATTATATCTGCCTTCAATGTTTACATTTCAGTGAGATTTGCGCGTAGTAACATTAAGCAGAAATGTTTGGTTCTCCTTTTTATTGTTAATGTGCTTCATTATCTTTCATACTAAAGTTAGACCTGGGGTGAGAGATTTATTGGAAGAAAAACCCCAAATGGAAGGAAACCACGACTGTAGACGAGGGAACAGCAACAAGTGAAGCAGCCCAAGGATTGAGAGCATCAACTGCAGAGAACCGATCTGACTCGGAGATTCCAGTGATTCTGTCAGGAGAAGTTTGGTGAGTCTCATTTACTCAAACACTGGTCCTTTAGACATTACATACCTGTAAAAGGGAAGGAAGGCAATAGTTGGAGTGAGACTGAATGTGCCCAAATGAACCAGTTATTCCTGTCAGATCCAGTTGCAATCACTCCAGGTCTGGTAATGTGATTCTGACAGCCCAGCCCTTTGAAACCACTCCTATTGTGTGGAAGTCGAATCCGGATAAAGTCACTCAGAAACCGTATAAGTACTGTTACATACCCCTTTACTGGGTCACTTACCAGCAAAGATGTAGAGGTCCATTGAAGTCTGATGGTACTATTTTTAACAGTATTTGTTGATAAAAATACACAAAAATAATATCAATGCAAACATACAGATAATATACGTCGTCCAATACTAAATCTAAAAGTGTGGGTATAATAATAAGAAGAAGTAGCTCTATCGTTGTCTAGGGGATAATGTATTGTCCGATGGAAGTATAAAAGTCACTCAAGTTCATTCAAGCTGCAGCTTTTGGTTGGAGAGAGAGACGGAGGTTTAGAACTTGCCCGTTTTCCTTTTTATGATGTCAATCCTTCTAAAATGTCGTCGGTGGTGATCTCTTCCTTAGCTAAGCCATCTTCCGTGGTAGGGCCTCAATCCCGGGGGCAACGGGAAAGGACACACGTGGGCCCTCCACCGGCTGTCGCTAGTAAACGCTGTCACGGGATTTCTAGCGTTTCTCCTGGTGCGTCTCAAAGGTGTTGTTCCCCAGACCCTTTTTTATCCTTACTCACGGGGTCTCAGATGTCAATCAGGTTGGGAGAATGTCATCCCACCCCCTCCCCCCCCAACCAGCCCACGTTGCTCATCCCTTGAGGACGTCGATGAATAGCACAGTGCTCAATACACAATTCCGTCTCCAAGCGACAATGGCCGTAACCCGTGGCTTTGAGGGGCCAGAACATTCCAAACCCCCTGTAGATTCTGCGTCTCTCTCTCTCATTTCCTGGGTCTTCTGACATGACAATAGCGATCTTGCGATTCTCAAAAGGAAGGGGACTATTTTGTACCCTTCGGCCCCTCAGAGTTCGGGCACAGGCGTAACAGTACAAACTCTTTACTCCATGCATCCAGGCCTTACTCAGTTAGTCGCTCAAACAGGAAGAATCTATGACTGTTACCGCTCAATCCACTAACTGACTAACAATTCCCCTTACACCACAGATATATCCATCCGGATACTCCCCACGCAAGACAGGCTGGAGCCAATGTTATTTACTACATGACTTACACACACAGACCAGACTGCAGCTGTCCTATCTCTATGCATGAGTACACAAGGAGATAAGCATCTTGAAGCCCTGTTGAGCTTCCCTCAAGAAGAAATACGGCTCAGCATGGCTTAGCATATCCGTTGATCATCAGCAGTTTCTTTCAGAAAAACAGGCAGCTCTTGTTTAGCAAAGTGTTAACCCTTATCATTATCATTCCTTCCTTTTTATCATTATGTACATCTATTGGGCCATAATGCAATATCATGCCCGACATATTACCTAACAGGTCTTCAACCCTTCGGTGAACACATGTAAATCCTGCCCTACTTTCTTGATGCTGTCAATCTCCCTGGCAGTGTGCTCGGAAAGGGATGTAATGTTGGTAGACTCATCAGGGATATAGGTGCAGCATTCTATGTCACTAATAGCACAGGTTCCCCCTTTCACAGTGAGGATAAAATCTAAAGCCAAATGATTCTGTAGGACTGTTTGCTGGATTGCACTCATTTCAGTGGAATTTTCTGTTACTTGGGTCTGTTTTTCTGTCAGAGCCTCTGCAGTATTGTGGCCAGCTCCTCAAATGCTGTTGCCAAATTGATTATCTCTGGTGAATTCCTGGCTACTCCACAGGAGAGAAAAGTGATCATCCAAAATCACTCAGTCTCAGTTATTCCGCTCCGCTATTGGGCACCTGCAAGTATGGTCAAGATGCATGTTTCCCAGTCTAGGAAGTACCGTTTGATGGGGATACCATCCCTCAGAACACTGACAACCACAGTCTTCGCTGACTGAACCACAATTCCTAATCTCACTTCCCCGGGTGTTATTTGAGAAAGCCCAGGCTGAGAGTTCCTCACTCTGTTTGAGCGGGATTACTGTCATTGGAATCATAGTTTTACCATGCTGTAGAATTTTGACACAAACCCAGCAGGCCACTAGTTCTACATTTTTGGCAGAGGTGTGGTAGAGTGACAGAAAAATGTTAACATGGGGGCCCCCGGAAGCTGGGGGGAGCCCTCTCAATGACATAAACACAAACACCACTGTCAACCAATACATTTTCCTTTAGTCCAAGAGAGTCCTTCTACTCAGTTCCTTCAGTAACACATTTGTAGTCTGTTCGATGTATCCACTGTGATTGCTCTTTGTGGAGTGGTCAGTAACACCTGATATGGTTGTCTCTACCGAGGTCCGAGTTTCCCACAATCCCAGTTCTTTATCAGAACAATATTCCCAGGATCTCTGGTGGGATAGTCACTCCTCTGTGCGGGGTAGTTCTCTTCCTTGTAAGCCTGTTGTACCTGTGAATGTAATGCTTGGAGAATTTTGGTTGGTTGGCATATATATTTCCCCATCGCTTCCCCTAGCGTATGCAAATCCAATTTTGCTGGCAGACTTTCTGTGAGCAAGGTACACAAGTCACCAGGGTGTTCTCATGAGCCATCCATACATGATTTCAGCTGGTGACAGCCCTCTTTTTCCCTATGGGGTAACCCTCATGTAGAATAGGCTAGCAATACGACTTTTAACCAAGTGAGTCCAGTCTCCGCTGTTGGTTTGACTAATTTACTCCTCAGAGTGACATTGGCTCTTTCCACTATGCCAGTGGCCCATGGGTGGTGTACACAGTGGAATTGTTGCTTGATAGCTAGTTTGTTACATATCTCTGTATCTACTTCTGCCACAAAGCGTGGGCCATTGTCAGAGCTCAGCATCTGTGGCAGGCTGTACCTAGGAGTTATTTCCCGTAATGATACCTTATCAACAGTCATAGCAGTATTATTGGTGGTTGGAATAGCTTCATCTGCTGAACACATCTATAATAACTAAGCAGTATCTATAGCAATTTCCTCTAGGCAATTCAATAAAATCAACTTGCAGACACGAAAAAGGTCCACCTGTCGAGGGAGTCGGACAAGGTGTGCAGGGTACAGTTTACCAACAATTCCCTCCTTTCCCAGATGCATATAGTTATGTATGTTATCAACCAATATTGGTTAAAACTGTTTAGGAACGCAAACCTGTCCCGCTGGAGGGATCCAAAAGCCTAGGTCAGGCTCTTTCTGGCACCCCATCGGGGACCACAGTTTGAACTCAGAGGCGTCCCCCTGAAAAGTACATACCTCCCACATTTCAGGCAAACTCGTTCTGCTTAAGTCACGGAAGGTTGCTTGAATGGAACCCCTGTTTTGTCAAGGTGTAAGCGAGGAACGCTGTGCTCTTTGGCTTGAACCCAGGACAAACCCAAATGGGAGTATGGGGAACCACAAGTCCTCTCTGTCGCCAAAGGAAATCCGGTACTTTGGCCAGAAATGCACTGCCCTCTCCTCCTTTAGCCTCTCCAATCACCGTGACTGGGAACTAACGGTCCTCAAGGGGTGCATAGTATTGGCATACCACAGTTGTGCACCCCATAGGGTCGTGACATAGAGTCACGTGATAGTTGGCCACTGCCAGAAGTGTTTCACACACAGTGGAATCCAGATTAAGTACCACCATTGGGTGGTCAGAAACTGGGGAAGATGTCGTCTGTTCACTAGTTCCAGGGTGATATACTTGTCCATGCGCAGAATTTCGAGTTCCAAAGGACAGAGCATGTTTTTTCCTGGTAGATTACACCCCCGACTGGTGGTGACTGGTTCCATCGGAATTCCACCTGCAGTGGCTGGCTATGTGAAAACGGACTTTCCTTGCCTTTGAACCCAGACAGAGTGATTGTGGTGTCTGATGGCTGGAATCCCGTTTCTGATACTATTTCCTAATCGAGAGTATTTGTGGTTTCCCCCCTATCAATCAGAAACAGAAATGGAATTCCAGCAACTTGCAATATTACATTGGGCTCTTCCTGAGGGGTGGTACTCATGGTAGGAAGCATCCTTGCTTGTCAATTTCTAAATGGGTTGTTGCCCCAGCAGGTATTGGAGGCCCCTGCCCCAACGGCACACATCTAGTAGTCATCGGACGGTGTATGCCAGATGGTCGTCGATGAGCCTGGCAGAAGGAGGAATCTCAGCTGGGGGACACAAAGGGCTGACGGAGACTGATTTAAACTGGGACACATGAAAGGTTGGGTGAATACGCATGGACTTTGGCAGCCTGAGGTGGATAATCCTTTCGACCTTGAATGTTCTCAGGAAGCGGGGTTGGGGGGGGGGGCAAGTTTCCTATGTTCATATTTGAGCGGGATGTCCCTGGAGGAAAGCCACACCATCTGCGCCGCTTGGTACTCTGTTGCTGGAGTCCAGTCTTGGTCGGCCATTTCCTTATTTTGGTTTGTCGATCTGAGTAGGGCCGAGCAAGTCTCCTCCCAAACCTTCTGGCACTGAACAACATGGTCCCGAACTGACGGTACCGTGATCTCTTCTTCCTGAGCGGGGAACAGCGGGGGTTGGTACCCAAGGTAGCACTCGAATGGGGGCCTCCCAATGACAGAGCTCACCAGGGAGTTGTGGGCGTACTGGTCGCTCCAGGTTGAGGGGTGGTTTGCCGTTACACCGCGTAACGTCGCCTCCAGGTTTTGGTTGACCCATTCCGTCTGCCCGTTCGTCTGGGGCTGGAAGCCGGATGAAAGGCTGACCGTTGCACCTAAGGCGTGACAGAAGGCCGTCCATACCTGTGAGATGAACTGGGGTCCTCGATCGGAGATGATGTCCGCGGGTATTCCGTGGAGGCAGAAGACGTGGCGGACGAGAAGATCTGCGGTTTTTTGAGGGGAAGGGAGTTTTGGGAGGGCCACAAAGTGCACCGCCTTGGAGAATCGGTCTACCACGCTGAGGACAGTTGTGTTTCCGTGGGGAGGGGTAGACCGGTGACAATGTCTAGGGCGATGTGTGACCAGGGACGACCAGGGACAGGTAGAGGACGAAGTAGACCCGCCGGTGGTCGATGAGAGGCCGTACCCCGGGCACAGATGGGACATGCCGAGACATAAGTGTGGGTGTACCTCTCCATGGACTGCCCCGAAAAGTACCTCCTCAAGAGAGCCAGGGTCCGATCACTCCCGGGGTGGCAGGCAAACCAGGATGTGTGCCCCCATTGGAGGACCTGGGGCTTGACAGAGGCGGACATGTACAGGCGATAGCCATGTTCACTTCCAGGATTGGGGTCGTCCCGCTGCGCTTCTCTTACTTTCACCTCAATCTCCCAAGAGAGGTTGGCCACCAGGCAGGTTGGAGGGAGGATAATCTCGGGACTGGAAGTGTTCTCCTTGGAGTCATGCTGGCAGGATAACGCGTCCGGCTTCATGTTCTTGGATCCTGGATGGTACGTGAGGATAAACTGGAACCGTCTAGAGAACAATGACCAACGGGCCTGATGGGAGTTCAATCACTTGGCGGTCTTAATATACTCCATGTTCTTATGGTCCGTCCATACCACAAACGAGTTCTGCCCCCTCCAGCCAGTGCCTCCATTCTTGCAGTGCTAATTTGACTCAGTAGTTCCCGATTCCCCACCTCGTAATTCCGCTCGGCTGGGCACAGTTGGCGAGAGTAGAATGCGCAGGGGTGAAGCTTTTCATCTGAACTTGGGGTAGGACCGCTCCTACCCAGAGTCGGAGGCGTCCGCCTCCACGATGAATTGACGGAATGAGTCCGGATGAACCACGATGGGGGCAGTAGTGAAACGCCCCTTCAGGTTGGTGAATGCTGAGTCCACTTCGGAGCCCCAGCAAAACAGTGTGGTAGGCGAGGTAAGCCGGGTAAGGGGGGGGCCGCCACCTGACTGTAGTTTCTAATGAACTGGCGATAGAAGTTCGCAAACCATAGGAGGCAGCTCTCGCCTGTCCCCTCTCGATGATATAACCTAGGAAGCTGACTGAGGGGACGTGGAATTCGCATTTCTCCACCTTTACGAATAATTTATTCCCCCAGCCTCTTCAGGACTTGACGGACCAGGCGCACGTGTTGCTGGCGCCTGCTGGAAAAGATCAGGATGTCTTCCAGGTAGACAAACACCAAGTAGTTAATGAGGTCTCTTCGTACATCGTTAATCAGGGCATGAAAAACGGTGGGGGGGGGGGGATTGGTGAGGCCGAAAGGCATAACTAAGTACTCAAAGTGGCCTAATGGGGTATTGAAAGCCGTCTTCCACTCATCTCCCTCCCTAATCCGAACCAAATGGTAGGTGTTTCAGAGGTCCAACTTCGAGAAGATGGTGGCTCCATGAAGTGGCTTGAATGCAAAACTTACAAGAGGCGATAGGTACTTGCTCTTAATGGTTATATGGTTTAGGCCTCGGTAGTCGATTCAGGGATGGAGAGAGCCATCTTTCTTTCCCACAAAGAAGAACGCTGCGCCCCCCCGGGGAGGATGAGGATCAAATAATGCCCGCCATGATAGATTCACTATGTAACCTTACACTGATTGCTTCTCTGGCCGGGGCAAGTTAAACAGGCGACTGGTGGGTAGCGGGGCCCCGGGGAGAAGGTCAATTGCACAATCGTATGGTTGGTGCTGGGGCAGGGAAAGGGCCCGCTGTTGACTGAACACCTGTCCTAAGTCATGGTACTCCTTGGGGATGCGGGACAAGTCAAGGGGTTCCAAAACAGATGGTGTCATGGCAGCTTCTCTGGGAGACAGGGCCGACCGCAGACAGTTGGTATGGCAGGATGGGCTCCATTCGGATCTGCTCCTGGTAGACCTTTCAATATGCGGATTGTGTTGGTTCAGCCACGGGTATCCTAGGAGTACCGGGGCTTGAGGTGATTGAATGAGGCTGAATCGGTACTTCCTCCCGATGGTGGCCGGATAGAATTAAGGGCAGGGGTGGCGTACTGTGGGTCACCCAAGCCAGCAGCTTTCCGTCCAGGGCCCAGGCCTCCAGGGGGTGGTTAACGGCTCGCGGGGTAATCCGGCATTGGTGGCTATCTCTTCGTCCAGCAGGTTGCCCTCAGCACCGGAATCCACCAAAGCGGATAGGGATAGGGACTGTTGATAGGTCCATGGTTGTCCATGGTTGCTGGAAACTGCATCCGAATCTGGGAGGCTGAGGGGAGTGTCTTCGGACCCGCCAGAACCGTAGGAATGGGAGCTCTACGAGGAATGGCAGGGGGAAAGAGGTTAGGGCAGGTTGGAGAAGTTAAGGTGGATGGTGGGGTTGTCCGAGGAACGGGGTAACCGGTCTTCTCTCTCAAACGTTCGATAATCTAATCCGATGGCTAGCAAGATCAGAGAGTCCAGACCGTCCATGATATCCCTCGCGACCAACTCATCCTTTATCTGATCTGAGAGGCCCTGTCGAAACACCTCTCGTAGGGCCTCGTCATTCCACCCGGAGTCTGCGGCCAATGTCAACGGAATACTTGGCCGCTCTTCGGGAAGCCTGGCGAAGAGTAAGCAGCCATCTTGCGGCATCCTTGCCGCGAATGGATTGTTGGAAAACCTTCCTCATTTCTGCAATAGAGGAGGAGTAAGAGGAACAAACTTCCGGCCGGTTATCGCACACCGTGGTTGCCCAAACCGAGGTAACCCCTCGTAGCAGCCCCATGATGTACACAATCTTCGATTTGTCGGAAGTGTAGGTACGTGGCTGTAGCTCGAAACCCAGGGAGCATTGTAGCAGGAAGGCCCGGCACCTGCCTAGGTCCCCGGCGTAGGGTTCAGGCTCGGGCACAGATGGTTCTCGAGGGGATGGGTTTGCGGACTCCGGGGGCAAAGCCATCCCGAGTGGTGCGGTTTGGGTAGCTGGGGTTCTTGGAGGGTCCTGGAGGCAAAAGCGGAGGCCCAGTCCGTTCGTTCAGTCACCTTCTGTACATTCATGGTTAGTGTCCGAAGGTTGTCTGTGATCTCCCAAAGTAGCTGGTCGTGAGCACCCAACAGGTAGCCCTGGCTGGTCAGGGCCTCTTGTACGGGATCCATGTCTGCTGCGTTCATCGTGGCCAGCTCGTTCTGTTGCAAGGACCTGGTGGTGGATTCAACCCAAGTGCTGAACACGGGCTCCGAGGCCGAGGAGGGAGCCACTGCCCTCATAGCGAGCGTGGGAAGGGTTCCAAGGGGGGTTTTACCCGGAGTCTTGGTCTTGGTAGACAAATCAGGAACAAGGTTAGATTTTGAACAGATAGTCCTAAACACCATGGAGCGAGGTTACTCGTACACGAGTCAACCAACGAACTGGCACCTTCTGGTAGTGGTCACAGGGTTCTTATACTACACTGGTTGATTGAATGTAGGTGTTCGTAAGTATTGGAACCTGGGAATAGATTGGAAACTAAACGAGGTTTTAAAGGCCCAATTCCTGAGTAAGACAGCCAGGTGCCAGGAGGGACCATGACATTGTGATGGTATCAGAAAAGATCTGATAAGTGTGGTTTGGGACAGGCTGTTTTCTGGCAAAGGAGTACTTGGTAAGTTGAAGGCTTTCAGAAGTGAAATTTTGAGGGTGTAGAGTTTGTATGTGCCTGTCACAATAAAAGTTGAAACGTAACTGTTGCTGGGTACCTTCATTTTCAAGGCATATTGAGGCCCCAGCTATTTTGTTCCTCTAAATACCTCAGACTGCTGGGTGCTACCAAGACTCATTAATGAGTACAATATCAGAATTCCTACCATCTGCTCATCTGACTTTTTTTTTTGTCGTCTTCTATAGGTTTCTAAAAGCTTCCCAATAGTTTTTGCTCTTTTGTTTGTCCTCTCTTTTGCGTTTATGTTGGCTTTGTCTTCTCATTTCAGCCATGGTTGTGTCCTCCTGCCTTTCCAATGCTTTCACTTCTTTGGAATGTATCGATCTCTCAGCTCCTGAATTGATCCCAGAAACTCCAGCCATTGCTGCTCCATTGTCACTCCTACCTTTTCCCTTCCAAACAAGCTTGGCCAGCTTCTTTGTCATAGAATCACTGAGAAGTTCAGTTCGGAAACAGGCTATTTGGCCCATCTAGTCAATGCTGAAAAAACACTGAAGCTGTCTAATGCAACTACCTGAACTGGGACCATCGCCCTCCATACCCCTGCCATCCAGGCTCCCATCCAAACTTCTTTCAAATGCTGTGTTACGGATTCAGCAACAATAAATATATGAGTGAGGCAGAGTTTTTATAACAAACAAAATGTTTATTAAAACACTGAAAAACAAACACCGAAAAGTAAACAAACAACTAATATAACCGGAAGTCAGTGAGGCAGCTTAAACAGTTCTTAAAGCAATGTAGCTTAAACAGTTCTTAAAGTGATGTTGCAAAAACAGTTCTTCAAAGTAGTATTGCAAAAGTTCAAAATGCTTTCAGTTCATTTAAGGAGAGACTGAGTAAGACGATTTAAATTCTCCTTCACGTTGTGTTGCTGCGATTTCCAGTCGAACTATACTTTTCCCACGAAGAATTTACGAAGATGAAAAATGAAACAGCTTAAAGGCACCGACCTTTCATTTACAAGACTGTTCCCAATCCTTTCTGCTATTTCACAGGGATTAACACGAGCACAATCAACGAATTCCTTCCGAATGAGGATCAAACAAGGTCGAATCTGTTTCACTGTTGAAATCGACTTTCCTCGATCTCTTAACTCCTGCGCTCCGATCTTCACTCTCCACTGATTCTCAACTAGCAGTATTATAAAGAAACTGCTAGCAATGACCTTTTAAACTTTAGGCATTAAATAAAGTCCACCTTTCAACTAAACTGCATCATAACATTAAATCACGCAGTGGCATGAAGTCAGCATGGCAAATTTAGCCACGAACTGCCCCTCCTCACAGGGAGGGATCCTCCTTATATAGCCTGTAATAAAAAAACTGTCACATGACCTCTTCTGATGGGAAAATGACGTCACTCCACCATCACAAGACCATTACCCGTGTCACGGGTACGTAACAGGTGAAATCGAGCTCATATTCAGCACTGGTGCTGGCATCTCATTCTGCACATTCACAACCATTTCAGTGAAGATCTTTTCCAGATGTTCCCTTTAAGTTTTCACTTTCCCCACTTACAAATGTCCTCTGGTTGGCATCCCGCACAACCTCAGTGGAAAAAAACTGCTTGCATGTACCTATCCATACCCTCATAATTTTGTACACTTCTAACAAATCCTCAAAGTGATGTATAATTTCCTTGTTTATGTTTGGAGCCTTTGTGTGCTGTATGAGATGATGAGGGACATTGATAGTGTGGGTAGCCAGAGATTTTTCCCCCCAGGGCTGAAATGGCTAACACGAAGGGGCATAGCTTTAAGGTGCTTGGAAAGACATACCGAGGGGATGTCAGGGTTAAGATTTTTTAGACAGAGAGTAGTTGGTGCGTCGAGAGTATTTCAGTTCCTGTGGGACCAGGCATCTATGCAGCTCAGTGGGAACAGGGAAAAATAACAATGGATAGAGTCAAACTGAGGCTGGTCACTGATTGGAGATGGCAGAAATGATGTCATCTAAAATGTTGCCCGACACCCATTGATGGATTTTGTAAATCTTTTTACAGGTTAAAATGACAAGGACGTTGTCTCTGGGAATCTCGAAGACAACACGCCAGTTTTGCTGTCTCTATCCAGATATTTAAAAAGTGGAGCAGGGGATTCATTCGATCATCCTTCCTGCTCAGACTGTGAGGAAGGATTCACTCAGTCACCTGACCGACTGGCACACCCGTCATTTTACAGAGGGGAAAGGCCATTCACCTACTCAGACAGTGGGAATGGATTCACTCGGTCATCTCAACTGAAAGTACATCAGCACGTTCACACTGGGCAAGGCCATTGACCTATTCTGTGTGTGAGAAGGGATTCAGCTGGTCTTCCTACCTGTGGACACACCAGTCAGTTCACATTGGGCAGAGGCTGGTCAGCTGCTGAATTTATGGGGAAGGATTCACTCAGCCATCTGACCTAATGGCTCACCAGCGAGTTCGCACTGGGGAGAGGCCATTCACCTGCTCGGACTGCGGGAAGGGATTCACTTGCTCATCCCAACTGAAGGTACATCAGCGAGTTCACACTGGGGAGAGGCCGTTCACTTGCTCAGTCTGTGGGAAGGGATTCACTCAGTCATCCCAATTGAAGATACATCCGCGAGTTCACACTGGGGAGAGGCCATTCACCTGCTCGGACTGTGGGAAGGGATTCACTTGCTCATCCCAACTGAAGGTACATCAGCGAGTTCACACTGGGGAGAGGCTGTTCACCTGCTTAGACTGCGGGAAGGGTTTCACTTTCTCATCTCACCTGAAGATACATCAGCGAGTTCACACTGGGGACAGGCCATTCACCTGCTCAGAATGTGAGAAAGGATTCACTTTGTCAACTCAGTTATTGAGACACCAGTCAGTTCACACTGGAGAGAGGGCATTCACCTGCTCAGTCTGTGGGAAGGAATTCACTCAATCATCTGATCTCCAGATACAGCAGCGAGTACACACTGGGGAGAGGCCATTCACTTGCTCAGTCTGTGGGAAGGGATTCACTCAGTCATCTCATCTGAGGGTACATCAGCGAGTTCACACTGGAGACAGGCTTTTCACCTGTTCAGACTGTGTGAAGGGATTCACTCGATCATCTAACCTGAAGATACATCAGCGAGTTCACACTGGGGACAGGCCATTCACCTGCTCAGAATGTGGGAAAGGATTCACTTTGTCAACTCAGTTATTGAGACACCAGTCAGTTCACACTGGAGAGAGGGCATTCACCTGCTCAGACTGTGGGAAGGAATTCACTCAATCATCTGATCTCCAGATACACCAGCGAGTACACACTGGGGAGAGGCCATTCATTTGCTCAGTCTGTGGGAAGGGATTCACTCAGTCATCTCATCTGAGGGTACATCAGCGAGTTCACACTGGAGAGAGGCCATTCTCCTGCTCAGTCTGTGGGAAGGGATTCACTCAGTCACCCAAACTGAAGATACATCCGCGAGTTCACACTGGGGACAGGCCATTCACCTGCTCAGAATGTGGGAAAGGATTCACTTTGTCAACTCAGTTATTGAGACACCAGTCAGTTCACACTGGAGAGAGGGCATTTACCTGCTCAGACTGTGGGAAGGAATTCACTCAATCATCTGATCTCCAGATACACCAGCGAGTACACACTGGGGAGAGGCCATTCACTTGCTCAGTCTGTGGGAAGGGATTCACTCAGTCATCCCAATTGAAGATACATCCGCGAGTTCACACTGGGGAGAGGCCATTCACCTGCTCGGACTGTGGGAAGGGATTCACTTGCTCATCCCAACTGAAGGTACATCAGCGAGTTCACACTGGGGAGAGGCTGTTCACCTGCTTAGACTGCGGGAAGGGTTTCACTTTCTCATCTCACCTGAAGATACATCAGCGAGTTCACACTGGGGACAGGCCATTCACCTGCTCAGAATGTGAGAAAGGATTCACTTTGTCAACTCAGTTATTGAGACACCAGTCAGTTCACACTGGAGAGAGGGCATTCACCTGCTCAGTCTGTGGGAAGGAATTCACTCAATCATCTGATCTCCAGATACAGCAGCGAGTACACACTGGGGAGAGGCCATTCACTTGCTCAGTCTGTGGGAAGGGATTCACTCAGTCATCTCATCTGAGGGTACATCAGCGAGTTCACACTGGAGAGAGGCCATTCTCCTGCTCAGTCTGTGGGAAGGGATTCACTCAGTCACCCAAACTGAAGATACATCCGCGAGTTCACACTGGAGACAGGCTTTTCACCTGTTCAGACTGTGTGAAGGGATTCACTCGATCATCTAACCTGAAGATACATCAGCGAGTTCACACTGGGGACAGGCCATTCACCTGCTCAGAATGTGGGAAAGGATTCACTTTGTCAACTCAGTTATTGAGACACCAGTCAGTTCACACTGGAGAGAGGGCATTCACCTGCTCAGACTGTGGGAAGGAATTCACTCAATCATCTGATCTCCAGATACACCAGCGAGTACACACTGGGGAGAGGCCATTCATTTGCTCAGTCTGTGGGAAGGGATTCACTCAGTCATCTCATCTGAGGGTACATCAGCGAGTTCACACTGGAGAGAGGCCATTCTCCTGCTCAGTCTGTGGGAAGGGATTCACTCAGTCACCCAAACTGAAGATACATCCGCGAGTTCACACTGGGGACAGGCCATTCACCTGCTCAGAATGTGGGAAAGGATTCACTTTGTCAACTCAGTTATTGAGACACCAGTCAGTTCACACTGGAGAGAGGGCATTCACCTGCTCAGACTGTGGGAAGGAATTCACTCAATCATCTGATCTCCAGATACACCAGCGAGTACACACTGGGGAGAGGCCATTCATTTGCTCAGTCTGTGGGAAGGGATTCACTCAGTCATCTCATCTGAGGGTACATCAGCGAGTTCACACTGGAGAGAGGCCATTCTCCTGCTCAGTCTGTGGGAAGGGATTCACTCAGTCACCCCAACTGAAGATACATCTGCAAGTTCACACTGGAGACAGGCTTTTTACCTGTTCAGACTGTGTGAAGGGATTCACTCGATCATCTAACCTGAAGGTACATCAGCGAGTTCACACTGGGGAGAGGCTGTTCACCTGCTCAGACTGCGGGAAGGGTTTCACACAGTCATCCCATCTATTAGCACACCAGTCAGTTCACAGTGGGGAATGGCTGGTCACCTGCTCAGACTGTGGGAAAGGATTCACTT